>NC_068931.1:56500500-57147000 GCF_023091745.1 Budorcas taxicolor
TTGGTTGGGGTGATGGTGAGCACTGAATTGATGGGAGTCACTGTTTTGCTGCTGTTGGATTTTGGTGTCCTGAGCAGTTCTTCTCAAATCGGTATCTGTACATTTATACTGAATATTTAACAAGATTCCTAAGAACGACTACTTTAGAAAACATATTGTGTATTTCTAGGTCAATCCTCGAGCACTGTTGTTTGGTCACACAGCATCAATCACCTGTTTGTCTAAAGCTTGTGCGTCTAGTGACAAACAGTATATTGTGAGCGCATCTGAGAGTGGGTAAGTATTTTCTTATTCGCTTTTCTCCTCTTAAGTCTTTAATGCAAATAATACCAGTGTATTAATAAGTAGGGAATTTTATTTTATTTTTTGGGTATCTTTTAAATAAATGTCTCAGTTGTCTCAACATAAAGCTATTTGAAATACGGTTTTCAAAATGAATTTTATCTTTATTAATGATTTTTATAGTACTTTTATTATAATTTATGGTTATGTCTCTGCCCTGCTTTTGAGAAACTCAGAATACCGTAAAAGTTAAAGTATGGTCGTTAATCCCCATGGCATTTTTACTGAGTTGGCAGACAACTTTGAGAGTTTTAAGAAACCTCAGTGATGCTAGGTTAGCATAAATTTGGAAGATGAAGCCATACAAAAGTTTGATCAGTTATATCGATGTATGCCAATACACTAACGTAGCTATATCCATTCCTAAGTCTCAGAGCTTGCTTTTGGAAAGGTATGTCATTGGACAGCAGGTGAAGGGCCTAGAATGGGGGGAATAAAAACTTTGGGGATGTTTAGAAAATTGTGTGTTTATGAAATACGTTACTGAAGAGAGTTGTGGAACGGGAAGAGAGTTTTTTAAGAAATTGTCCCTTCAACTCTCTATAATTTATGAATTTGAAAAGAACCTTGTGTAACGGAGAAGCAGTATCAGGTAAATTCATATTAGAATGCATATTCTAAACAGATAAGTGAGTTTCCTTTGAAAAATTTATACCACATGGGATATAGGAAAGTGAAAGTTGCTCAGTTGTGTCCGACTCTTTGCAACCCCATGGACTGTCCATGGAATTCTCCAGGCCAGAATACTGGAGTATTCTTCACCTTTTCCAGGGGATCTTCCCAACCCAGGGATCGAACCTAGGTCTCCTGCATTGCAGGTGGATTCTTTACCAACTGAGCTGTCAGGGAAGCCCTACGGCATCTTAAGGAATACCCTAATAATAAGCATCAGGATCACTGCATTTTATTAATGTTCGCCTCTGAGAAATAAATCTTCAGTTTATTTCTTTGAAGGACAAGGCATATTGACATTTCTAATTTTGAATGCTGTCTCTTTAGTTTGAGATAAAGCTTTTTTCTTTTGGTCAGTCAGTTCAGTTGCTCAGTCGTGTCTGACTCTTTGGGACCCCATGAACTACAGTAAAACTTCTGCAGCAAATGTGGAATCAAAACTGGAATATTGTTTTTAATTTGCAAAGATTTGGAAATCAGTTGACCTTAAGTTTTGTGTTTTGCAGTGCTAAATTTTCTAGCTATGTTGATAATCAATGGAAAATTGGAATGGTTTAAATTAAACATTTAGTTCTAGTTTTTGTCACCTGCCCTTTTATCTATCACTTAGGCCTGTGCTCTGCTGCATTATTATCCTCACTCTGAGCTTGAGGGTGAGAGAGCAGCCACTCTGGCACAGAGGTAGAGGAGGGGAGTTTGGGAGGGCCTCCTACCAGTTCTGGCCAGAACCGCTCCTAAGACTCCACCAACTGACAGGGAACCAGGAAGTGTAGTCCTCCCTTGCGTCCAGAAAGAACGTGGATCAGGGCAAGGGTGGATAGGCTGGAGGGGAATTTAAGGCGGTGGCTGGGAGGGTCAGAAGTTTTGGTGAACAGCGATAATGACTATATGCTGCTTTTTCTGAAATACGTACGTTTTAATGGAAGCTTAATTTTAAACTACCGTGACAAAGTTGAACCGTGCTTTTAAAACTCAGATTTAAAGTCAGCGATTATTTTGTTTTATAGGGAGATGTGCCTCTGGGACGTGAATGATGGCAGATGTATTGAATTTACAAAATTAGCTTGCACACATACTGGCATACAGGTTGGTATTGATTTCTGCAACCGGCCAACTCAGCACCCATGGTCAGTTTAAAACGTGTTTTTTTTTAAACACTGAGTCTCTATTTTTATGTGAAAAATGGGTGGGAATGGGTAATGGGACAGGAAGACTAGAATTGCAGCAGTTGAAATCTTCAGAAGACAGTGTAGTGGGGGAGGAAGACCAAGGAGCGGAGACGAGTGTTGAAAGGTGTCAGCCAGCCATCGTCACTGCTGTGTCTGCTCTTGCTAGGTGTCTTGGTTACCCAACTGGGAGCCCCTTTATTGGTTGGGTAAGCATTCTACATCCTAAATAATGGAATTCACTCTTGCTAAAGCCTTTATGATTCCATTCATGACTGACACAATCCATTAAAAAAATGTTTTCTTTTTCCTTTTTTTGGCTGCTCTGGGTCTTTTCTTGTCGTGGTGCACGGGCTCAGTGGTTGAGGCCTACAGGCTTAGTTGCTCCGAGACATGGGGGATCTTAGTTCCCTGGCCAGGGATTGAACCTCTGATCCCTGCTTTGGAAGGCAGATTCTTAGCCACTGGAGCATCAGAGAAGTCTGACACAATCCACTTTTTGGATGATACCCTTTTCCTTGCTTGTGCAGTTGGCCTTGGGTCTGTAAAAGACATGACCTTTTCACATACCTAACTTAACTCAGGAATTTACAGGAATTTATAGCCTCTCGCCTACATTCCTGGTGAAATTGAAGTCACTCAGTTGTGTCTGACTCTTTGTGACCCCATGGACTGTAGCTTACCACGCTCCTCTGTCCATGGGATTTTCTAGACAAGAGTACTGGAGTGGGGTGTCATTTCCTTCTCCAGAGGATCTTCCCAACCCAGGGATTGAACCTGGGTCTCCCACATTGTAGGCAGACGCTTTACTGTCTGAGCCACCAAGGAAGTAACATATTCCTGATATTTCCCCCTATTCTTCCATAATTGTCAAATTCTTTGTGCTTCAGATTACTCATCATTTACTGCATTGAGTGTTGGGAAAATTGCATTGTATATAGAAAATGTGATTTATAGTCTTAATGGGGAAGGAGAGGGAGAGGAGGGAACTCAGGTTTATAGCAGATATCTAGGCCTTTCTTGTGTGGTGTCTCATTTAGCCCCACCCATATTCTTACGCATCAGATAGGAGTATATCCTTTTACATGCAAGGAGGCTGATAGTCAGAGTGATTAAATAACTTGCCCCAGTCTCACAGTGAGTCATTCCCATCACTAGGATCTCAGAACAGCTTTACGTGACTCTGGGGACTCTGTTCTTTCAGTTACATCATACTGCTTCCCTTAAAACAAACAAAATAATTTGTTGAGAAAGAAAACCTTCTGTACTAGCACAAATTAGAAAAGCAATGGAAAATGTTTAGAGATGGTTAGTGTGATATAGGTCTTTAGTGACTGTTTCTTGCCCTGGCAGAGCCTTTTAAAAATTGCTTTTTCAATGCTATTAGGGCATATGCTATTTTTTTTTCTTTTTAAAAATTTTTTATTAAGACTGATTGATTTACATTGTTGTGTTAGTTTCAGGTGTCCAGCTTTTTTTCTTTTAATTGCTTGTTATCGTTATTGTTTTTCTGTTCATGTTTAGCTCTGTGATCCATTTTGGATTTTTTCTTTTTTGGCCCCACTTTATGGCTTGTGCCATCCCATGGACAGAGAAGCCGGGTGGGCTACAGTCCATGGGGTCGCGAAGAGTCAGACACGACTGGGCGGCTTCACTTTCACTTTCATGGCTTGTGGAATCTTAGTTCCCTGACCAGGGATTGAACCTGGGCCCTTGGCAGTGAGAGCATGCGGTCCTAACCACTGGACCGCCAGGGAATTCCTAGGACATACGCTTTTTATTTAAAGGGCCTATATTCTTTTTTTTCTTTAACCATATGAAGAGTCATTAAGTTTATAAAGAGAAAAAGGATAGTATATCATTTAGATGCGTTGACTTTATAGATAATTTAATTGAAAAATTACACATCAATGTCATTCAGACTCATTGGATATAAATATATTGACTGCTATAAAATTTTATGATTGAAAAACTTTTGGCTTACAGTTTAAGAAAAATTAATCAGTGTATCTTCAGTGCCTCCTCTTCACCAGATCTGGTATTTAGGCCTTCTGTATTCCGACTGGCAGTCATCCCTAAGGAGAAGATGCTTTTTGGCAGATTTACTAGTGTGTGGCCATTGTTTCCTTTGTGATACTCACCTTCTCAGGTCCAGAAGCAGGTTGTTCTTTTACATATGTAGAAATGGTGAACCTTGATCACACTGGCACTTACTGAAATCACAAGGAAGTGCCAAGTTATTAAAAAGCTTTTGGGGGCATCCATCTTTAATAATTGGAGAACCTTTTTCTCCATTAAAGTAACCTTTTTTTTTTGCCCATCTCAAAGTGTCTTGGAGTTAAATTAGTGTTTGGAAGATGGTTCAGTTCAGTTCAGTTCAGTCGCTCAAGTCGTGTCCTACGCTTTGAGACCCCATGAATTGCAGCACACCAGGCCTCCCTGTCCATCACCAACACCCGGAGTTCACCCAAACTCATGTCCATCTAGTCGTTGATGCTATCCAGCCATCTCATCCTCTGTCGTCCCCTTCTCCTCCTGCCCCTAATCCCTCCCAGCATTAGAGTCTTTTCCAATGAGTCAACTCTTCGCATGAGGTGGCCAAAGTATTGGAGTTTCAGCTTCAGCATCAGTCCTTCCAAAGAATACCCAGGACTGATCTCCTTTAGGATGGACTGGTGGGATCTCCTTGTAGTCCAAGGGACTCTCAAGAGTCTTCTCCAACACCACAGTTCAAAAGCATCTATTCTTGGCGCTCAGCTTTCTTCACAGTCCAACTTTCACATCCATACATGACTAGAAAAACCATAGCCTTGACTAGATGGACCTTTGTTGGCAAAGTAATATCTCTGCTTTTCAATATGCTACCTAGGTTGGTCATAACTTTCCTTCCAAGGAGTAAGCATCTTTTAATTTCATGGCTGCAATCACCATCTGCAGTGATGTTGGGGTCCAAAAAAATAAAGTCTGGCACTGTTTCCACTGTTTCCCCATCTATTTGGCTTGAAGTGATGGGACCAGATGCCATGATCTTCATTTTCTGAATGTTGAGCTTTAAGCCAACTTTTTCACTGTCCTCTTTCACTTTCATCAAGAGGCTGTTTAGTTCCTCTTCACTTTCTGCCATAAGGGTGGTGTCATCTGCATATGTGAGGTTATTGATATTTCTCCCAGCAATCTTGATTACAGCTTGTGCTTCTTCCAGCCCAGTGTTTCTCATGATGTACTCTGCATAGAAGTTAAATAAGCAGGGTGACAATATACAGCCTTGACGTACTCCTTTTCCTGTTTGGAACCAGTCTGTTGATCCATGTCCTGTTGCTTCCTGACCTGCATACAGGTTTCTCAAGAGGCAGGTCAGGTGGTCTGGTATTCCCATCCCTTGAAGAATTTTCCACAGTGTATTGGGATCCACAATAAAGCAGAAATAGGTGTTTTTCTGGAACTTTCTTCCTTTTTCCATGATCCAGCAGATATTGGCAATTTGATCTCTGGTTCCTCTGCCTTTTCTAAATCCAGCTTGAACATCCGCAAGTTCATGGTTCACATATTGCTGAAGCCTGGCTTGGAGAATTTTAAGCATTGCTTTACTAGCGTGTGAGATGAGTACAATTGTGCGGTAGTTTGAGCATTCTTTGGCATTGCCTGTCTTTGGGATCGGAATGAACACTGACCTTTTCCAGTCCTGTGGCCACTGCTGAGTTTTCCAAATTTGCTGGCATATTGAGTGCAGCACTTTCACACCATCATCTTTCAGGATTTGAAAGAGCTCAACTGGAATTCCATCACCTCCACTAGCTTTGTTTGTAGTGATGCTTTCTAAGGCCCACTTGACTTCACATTCCAGGATATCTGGCTCTAGCTGAGTGATCACACCATTGTGATTATCTTGGTCGTGAAGTATCCATAGACACATGTAATATGTACCATATAGTATGCATGTGGTATATGTATCGTAGTATGTACTATATATCTGGAGATATTGCTGGAGAAATTGAGCATCCTACTAAGCTTGGTGAATGTATGTGAATCAAGTATCTTAAGTAAACATTTAAAAAATTTTTTTCCTTCCAGTTCTATCAGTTCTCTGTTGGAAGTCAGAGAGAAGGAAGGCTTCTGTGCCACGGTCATTATCCTGAAATCCTTGTGGTGGATGCCACCAGCCTTGAAGTGTTGTACTCCTTAGTCTCAAAGATCTCTCCAGACTGGATCAGCTCCATGAGTATTATTCGATCCCACCGAACACAAGGTCAGTGTGCCCTTTAGGAATTTCTGCACTATGATGAGCTTACTAAAGGATTCTATAGTGTATCAAATATTAATATACTTGCTTATATTGTATTCTTCAATTTAAGAAATAGCGACTCTCATGATTTGTGGTCTGTCTCTACTTTCATAAAGGAGTCTTTGATTGACCTAAGATTTAACGTGTTAGATTGTCTCCATTCCAAGGAATAAATCACTAGTTTTTGGCAGTCTTAGAGCATGTCAGAAGGAACCATAGTTTGTGTATCTCTTGGGCCTGGTTTGGTTACTTGCTATGAAGAGGCGTAGGAAGTATTTCCATTTTATGTGAAGGGAACAAAAAGGGAGGGGATTATACACAATTCAATTGAATGACTGTTCCTGGTCTTAAGTGCCGGATGTGTAGTTAACATTCAACATATATGAGTGTGTTTTCTCCATTTCTGTTGAAACTGGCAAAAGTAATTGTTGGGGAAGAGGATAGTAATACTGAACATTGAATGTGTATTCGTATGTGCCTTTGGTGTACTCCTGTAAGCCCTCCTGATGACTGCGTGGTCACGTGCTCTGCTGTAAAGGCTGGTCTGTAACTACTGTCACCATCGACGTGAGACTTCATGTACAGAGTGCTCCCAGCATTGGCACATGCTTAGCATTTCCATACAGTAACCGCTTCTCACGGTGCTTGGTGTCACAGCTACTGCCGTCATAGGATGTGTGGATGAGGAGGCGGGTGAAGTTTAGCGTGATGGAGTCTCCGCTTACGGTCACAGAACAAGCCTGTGGCTTCCTGGCGCCCAGACGGACCCCGGAGCGGTTGCTTTTACCACTGGGTTACGTTGTGTCCATTGGTGAACTGCCTTCCCTGGGAGTTTTCCGTAGCTTTTTATTCAACAGCCATGCCACAAATATTTATTGAGTGCCTACTCTTTTCTAGGTGCAGAGGATTGAACTACTGGCAGGACTGGAATTCTAGGAAGGGAGGATGATATATAAACAATGGCAGTTCGGTGTAACATGTGAAAAGACAGAAAAATAGTACAGAGGCTAGAATTAGCAAAGGCAGTGAAGGGGCTTTGAGGGCAGCTAGGAAGGCTGCCCAGATTCAATGAAGTCTCATCTAAGCTTTCAGAGGTGAAGAGGAGTTTGTCAGACATGGGGTTGTGATGTTTCTGGCAGAAGTAGTTTGTACACAGGTACATAAAGCCTTGAGGGCTTCCCAGGTGGCGCTAGCGGTAAACACCCCTCTGCCAGTGCAGGAGACATAAGAGTTGTGGGTCTGATCCCTGGGTCGGGAAGATCCCCAGGAGGAGGAAACGGCAGCCCACCCTGGTATTCTTGCCTGGAGAATCCCATAGACAGCGGAGCCTAGTGGGCTATAGTCCACAGGGTCGCATGGAGTTGGACATGAATGAAGCAACTTAGCACGTGCACACATAAAGCCTTATGTAGGAATGCGTGGGAAATAGCCATCTGTGAAATATACATGCTTGTATTATGGTCTGAACAGGGTAGAATGCAACTTTAATGGAAAATGTTGTGCTGTACATACAATTCTAAATGTTGTCCATTTATAACGTCGCTACCATACATATTTTCAGTCTACTTTGCCATATTCTAGTGTGTGGAGATTTGAGGATTTTGAATTTATTGGTATATTGCACTTTTGCTGTAATTGACATTTATGAGCAGTTCTAGCTTCTTTATACAGTGATCATAGAATTGTAATCAATGCATTTCAGCACTTAAACTTGCCTAGGGAACCAGGCAGTACAAATAAAGTTTTTATTGAAAGATAGTAAGCAATTCTTTTCAATAACAGTGATGACTAATCTGTACTGATGGGCTGAGGGCTATACCTGTGGTGTCTTAATTCTCATTAACACCTTATTAAAGTAAGTGCTATCATTATGTTATTCATTTATATTTGCTTACAGATAAGCAAATTGAATTTAAGGTAGGTTAGTTCAGTTATCCACAGTTCAGTGGTTAATCAGTGAAGAAAATGTGATTTTTAACACATCCCTCCATTGCTCTGGAGCCTGCCTTAGACTGCTTTCTAAGGCCCCGCCTCTCAGAGTTCATGAATATCACTGTGGTGCTGTGACTTTTCCGTCACCCGAAGCTGATGGATTTAGATTTTACATCATGTCTTTCTCTTGATCATGGTCTATGGAGAGTGCAGTGTGCAATAACTTGTCTAGAAGGCAGGTGAGGTGGGTGGGAAGGAGGAAAGGTGTGCCCTGAAGACACAATATGAATGTGCTTCCCCAGGATAAATAAAAGTGAACGTTGAGGAATAAAAGTTGTTTTTTAATTTTTAAAATTTGTTCTTAAAAAGTTTTTTAAGGTTAATTGTTGACATGGTAATCAAGAATATTTGAAATTATTAAAGCCTACAAGTTAGAAATAAGAAATCACGCAGCTTAAAACAGGTTTTCTTTGAATTCCGTGTTTGATCATCTTATTAACCTGTGTCTCAAAATCTGGTTTCTGTTATTTCCTAAAACCTAGAATTAGGTTTTCATGCTGATTGTAAAACATGCTGTTATTTAGTTTCATTAAAGCAAACCATGGTCCACGTCACCGTTGTGGCCATGTCCCCATGTAGAAAGCAATTGTACTACGCTTGTAACCGGCTGCTTCTTCCTTCTCGGTTAGAGGACACCGTGGTGGCACTCTCAGTGACGGGCATCTTGAAGGTGTGGATTGTCACCTCGGAAATAAGTGACCTGCAGGTGAGACAAAGGAGGCCGGAAGTGAGTTCTCTGTTCTTGTTCTTGAGGAGTTTTACATGGTAATCATGATAGGCTGGAGGAAAGAAAAAGCTTTCCTTTTCCATACTTATTGACATAGTGCAGAAGATTCCCCTAGAATGCTATCTCTGTACATGAATTATTGTTTTCCCTTTTGATGGTAGACATCTGCTTTATCAAGGATACAAAACAGAGAAACATATCGTACAGAATATGGAGTAGAGAAGCATAGAAGAGGATTTTCCTCAGCTGCTTCTGTTTAAATTGAAAAGGTAGCTTGCTTGAGGCGGGCAGAAAAAAGCAAACCACTGCTAAAAGGGTATAAAGCCAGTTTTAGTCCTCTGAGTTCCTTAGACTTGAATTCCTTCTTACTTTTTATCAGTAAGAAAGGCAGATCAAGTATCTGGCAAGAGATACTAATCTCGTCTGTTAGGGAATTTTCAGACATTGAATCTGGGAGAAACTGGAGGAAATGATGTTTTCTTTTTTTTTTTTTTTAACCTACAAGCTTATGTCAAAAACTGACAGAAATTAAGATTAACTAACATTTTTAGCATCTGTCATTGCCAGTGATGACATTCTGACTCTCATTAGTCTGTTAATCTTGAGTAGCTTTGTAGCAAATACGCTGTGCCCACGTGACGTTAGAGTACATTTTGGCTGCCTTTTACTACCTTAGTCCTCAACATGAGGGGCTAAATTGATGAGCACATCAAGTGATGTCTTTATTTTGTTTTGTTTTCTTTATCATTGTGTGATAATTTAAATTGACAATCCTGCCAACCCTAAAGTTTTTACAAATGTTTCTCTTTTCAGGATACTGAGCCAATATTTGAGGAAGAATCCAAACCGATTTACTGTCAGAATTGCCAAAGCATCTCTTTCTGTGCGTTCACACAAAGGTCACTTTTGGTGGTGTGCTCCAAGTATTGGAGGGTAAGATAACTGTATATAAGTAACAAACTGCATTTTTGCCCTTCAAGATTTTGGTTTATCAGCCTTCTAAAGACAGTTGTAAGGAGAAACTTGGTTTAGAGTGCTTTAAATATTTGGTCTGTTTCTGATATACTCTGAGGTATGGGATCTGGCTGCATCGTTGCCTTTTTTGGGTTTGGTCCATAGAGTGGCTCGGTCAGTGTCAATAAGTTCTTAGTCTTCGTGTCTTGCTGCCATGCTCTTCGTTGTCTTGTCAGTGCGGCATGGGCAATGGCAGTGAGTTTTCTGAAAGTTGGGACGTATCTTTGTAGGTTTTCATCCCCAAGTGCCATCCTTTTCCGACGTCTTGGAGTCAGGAAGGTCTTCTTCTGTCACTTTAGAGCTAATGGTGAAAGGTGCATATTGCTTTTCACATCGCTAGACTTTAATGTTTCCATGATAGAAGAAGAGCCAGCAAGTTTTGATCACCTACCATAGTGCCTACCATATTTTCCAAAGCTTTCCATGTGTTATTTGGAAATAACAATCTGAGGGGTGATATATTGGTTACCTAAGGTCTGTCTAGTCAAGGCTATGGTTTTTCCAGTGGTCATGTATGGATGTCAGAGTTGGACTGTGAAGAAGGCTGAGTGCCGAAGAACTGATGCTTTTGAACTGTGGTGTTGGAGAAGACTCTTGAGAGTCCCTTGGACTGCAAGGAGATCCAACCAGTCCATTCTGAAGGAGATCAGCCCTGGGATTTCTCTGGAAGGAATGATGCTAAAGCTGAAACTCCAGTACTTTGGCCACCTCATGCAAAGAGTTGACTCATTGGAAAAGACTCTGATGCTGGGAGGGATTGGGGGCAGGAGGAGAAGGGGACGACAGAGGATGAGATGGCTGGATGGCATCACTGACTCGATGGACGTGAGTCTGAGTGAACTCCAGGAGTTGGTGATAGACAGGGAGGCCTGGCGTGCTGCAATTCATGGGGTCGCAAAGAGTCGGACACGACTGAGCGACTGAACTGAACTGAATCCTGCATAAAACATTACTTCAAAAGTTAGTCATTTAAAACAACAAATGTGAATCATCACCCAGTTCCTGTGATCGGGAATCCAGGCATGGTTTAGCTGGGCACCTCTGGCCCAGGATCTCTCACAGACTGTGATGAAGGGGTTTTGACTGGGACGACCACCCCGTCCCAGGGCTCACCTTGGCGGGGGCTCAGCTTCCAGATTTACTCATCTGCTGGTTGGCAGTCGTCAGGTCCTGCTGACTGTGGGCTGGAGACCTTAGTTCTCTGCCATGTGGGCCTCTCCATTAGGACAGCTCACAACACAGCAGCTGTCTTTCCTCCGAGTCGGTGAGCAAGAGGTGTGGCCGAGACCCCCCCAACCCTGGAGCTGAGATTGCATCCCCTCTGCCGTGTTCAGTTCTCTAGAAACGTCACAGGATGCAGCCTGCACTCAGGAGAGAGGCTTCCACAAGGATGGAAAACCAGGAGTTGGCCCTCGGTGGGGCCACTTTAGAGGCTGCTTTTCACTCTAGGAATGGTGGCTTTGCCCATTTTATAGATGAGGCAACGGAGGGATGAGGAGGGTGGCTGCTTTGGCTAAGGTTATAGAAGTGATGGTGGTTGTAAGTGACGGAGGTTACATGGCTCAGGCAGCCTGGCTGCGGCCGCCGCTCTCATCACTGCCATGTGGTCCTGCGTCACAGGGGAGCCTCACCACAGAAGGGCTGCATGGCTGCTGTTGGGAAAAAGCTTAGAGAAGAAGGCTAGCAACTGCTCAGCTGTGTTCACTATCTGGGATCCTTCCTCTGTCTTAAAGTTTAAAGCACATCCAAATAAAAGTGAAAACAGACTGCAGGAGGATACAGTGAAAAATAGGCACTCCTTCCCCCCCAGATATGTCCCTTCCCCTCCCCAGAGGCAATAGCTAACACCAGTTTCTCGTGTGCCCGTTGTAAGCCTTTTATATCCACGTGAGGGCAGCTTTCTCTTAAATGCACACACGAGAGTGAAAGGACAACCCACAGAATGAGAAGAGAGC
Source organism: Budorcas taxicolor (assembly GCF_023091745.1). Taxonomy (NCBI): domain Eukaryota; kingdom Metazoa; phylum Chordata; class Mammalia; order Artiodactyla; family Bovidae; genus Budorcas; species Budorcas taxicolor. The sequence goes on from NC_068931.1 coordinate 56,512,651, forward strand.
CATGGTATGCAGCATGATGAGAGACTCTTCTGCTATCAACAAAAAAACACCTCCTACAGATCAAGAAGGAAAACGCAGGCAACCCAGTGTGAGACAGTTACGAGAGCAAAGCCGCGCCGACAGTAAATGTGCAGATGGGCGCTGAGTCTCACGAACCATCGGGGGCATGCATACACACACAGCGTGCGGACGTGCCGCCGCCCACCAGCGTGACTTGCTGAGATTTGTTGTTGCTTAGTCACTAAGTTGTGCCCCCATGGACTTTGCGATGCCAGTCTTCCCTGTCCTTCACTGTCTCCCAGAGTTTGCTCAGATTCATGTACGTTGAGTCGGTGATGCTCATCTGACCATCTCATCTTCTGCCAGCCTCTTCTTCTTTTGCCTTCAGTCTTTCCCATCTTGAAGTTTTTTTCCAATGAATCAACTCTTCACATCAGGTGGCGAAAGTATTGGAGCTTCAGCTTCAGCATTAGTCCTTCCATCAGTCCTTCCATCAGTCCTTCCAGGATTCAGGGTTGATTTCCTTTAGGATGGACTGGTTTGATCTCCTTGCTCTCCAAGGGACTCAAGACTATCTGACTTTCTCAGTTAGTTATTACCAGAAAGCAGTTTTCAATTTTTGTATGGTTAAATTGTCATATTTTATTGTATGGTTTTAAAAATGGTTGATGATATGTTCTCAGCAAAGCTGAGACTTTAAAAAATTTTTTCTTCCTAATCTTTGTATGGTTTTATTTTATATACCTTGGAATCTTTAATCTGAAATTTATTTTGTGTGAATTGTGAGCCATAGATCCAATTTTATCTTTATTCCAATGGATATCAGAATGTATCCTGCAGTTCCTAACGCCATTTGTTGAATAATTCAAATTTTACAATAATTCTTGTACCTTTATAATACACTGTATTCCTACATTTTTTCTAGGACCTGTTTATGGACTTGTTGATTTGTCAGGACTAATTCATGAACTGATATTGTTATTACTTTATTTTTGATGGTTTCGTAATTTGTTTTAATAGATCATAAGGCTGGAGGGCTGGTGTCCATAATTCTGTCTTGGACTTTTCTTGGCTATTCGTGTAGTACTAGTGTTGTGTTTCTGATACATATTATAGCAAATTATGGTGAATTCGGCTAGCGTTTGTTCTTGTCTCAAGAGTGTCTGCACAGCAACTTCATTGTTATTTCTTTAAAGAAAAATAAGATAAAAACTCAGCCATTTAATTACTCATTCCTCCTGGGGAAATTTTTTAGCAACACAGTAGGTACTTTTCTCAAACACTGAGTGTGATGGGAAATTCTGCTAGCTGTTATCAGATGAGGGTTTAGTCCTAGCTCTGTCGGCTTACTGGACGTGGGACCTTGAGCAGGTGCCGTAGCCCTCATCTGTGTCAGGGTTTGTTTTGTCTCCTGCCTGCACCTCACGGCTCTGGGCTCTTCGTTCCCTGCCCAGGGACTGAGAACTTACACCCCTAGCGGTGGAAGTGCGGCATCATCAGCCGCTAGACTGCCAGGGAGCTCCCTGGGTCCGCGTTTTGTCTCTAGCAATACCAGCCTGCCTACCTCCTGCAGCGACTCTAAGAGCAATGAGGAAATGATGGTAAAGGCATTTTGCAGACTTGGACGTGTCCTGTAAATGTAAGGTCACAGAAGGTCCGGAGTTTGTGTTGCTGATGAAATTATAGGATGTGGCTATTGTATGTGAGAGTTATTAATAATAAAACTGAGTCTGCTAATGTCCTGTTTACACTATTGTAAGATGTTAATGAAATAAGGTACAGTGAATTCCCTTCTAACACTCTGGTGTTAGAGGTTTTTGTTAGAAACATTGTTACTGGGTATAGGAAAAAACTGGGAGCCGTCAGCATGCATTCTGGAGGTTGGGTACTGGTCATGTGATGGAGCACCCTTCCCTTTAGATGAGAAGGGCTAAGGATTCCTGTCCCTGTGGAGCGAGCACCCCTGACCCCTGCTGGCACAGTCTCCTGCCTGCCCACTGGGGCCATGTCATAGTTGCCCTGTTGAAGGGAGCTGTGCCCCAGGGTTCACTGACAAAATGTCTTTAACTGAGGTAGTCAACTGTAAAGGCCTGAGGTTATTAAATGTGATTCTAGAAGTTTTCATTTCAGTTAAAATGTTGCTGTGTTTTCCTTAAATGACACCACCATGGACTTGAACGTGAATCTCTTACTCCTCGTAGGTGTTCGATGCTGGAGACTACTCCCTGTTGTGCTCGGGTCCGAGTGAAAACGGGCAGGCGTGGACGGGAGGCGACTTTGTCTCAGCTGATGAAGTCATCATCTGGACTGAAAACGGGCAGAGCTATATTTACAAGCTACCTGCCAGGTATTCAATGAATAATGAGTTAGGACTTTAATCAAAAGCAAGAGGCTGCATGATTTCAGTGAGCCCAGGCTCTTGCATGCAAAGAAGAGCGCTAAATTCCTTAACTTGAGATAACTGGTTTTCCTTAATTAACAGTAATTTTTGATGTTTAGACTACCTGCCCCTTGTTGCAAACTCTTTTATAACTTGGCTTCTCCCCCTCTGCCTCTTTGGAACAGTTCTTTCAAGGTTACTTAAGATGCTGTCTCCCGGGTTTGAAGTCCTAAAAACTCCCACCAAATAAAATATAACTCTTAAAAAAAAAAAAAAAAAAAGCAAGCGATTCCAAATTTGTGATGTAATCTGAAAGTATGGAAATATAGAAAGTATAAATATTTAATTTAGGTAAAAAAAAAAAACTTGAGAACTTAAGTTTGTAATTATAGTTTCATGTCTGAGCATAACAATTAGGTGGATTTTTATTTGAGTAAGATATTTTAATAACATTTAATTTAATATATATTAAATTAACTATAAAAAAATCTATATATTGTTCATTGTGAAAAAAACTCATCATATGGTATGATAAAATATTTAATGTCAGTATTTTTTTACTGAATGTTGCATTTTCCTCATTTTCAGTTGCCTTCCAGCTAGTGATTCATTCCGCAGTGATGTGGGGAAAGCAGTTGAAAATTTAATTCCTCCAGTACAACATAGCCTATTGGATCGGACAGATAAAGAGGTAAAATTCTTCAGGTATCATTTATAGTTGGTGGCTGTGCTGAAAATTTTCTGCAACTATAATTATTAGTGTCTTTCGGTAGCTAAGCATTTCAAAGATCGATTGCCATTCAAGGCACTCTATGAGATGTTGTAAAACATTTTGACATGGTCAGTTATTATAAGCATAATTTGTGCATTTGCTTATAATATGCGTATATGAAAGAGGAAATGGCAACCCACTCCAGTATTCTTGCCTGGAAAATTCCATGGACGGAGGAGCCTGGTCCGCTGCAGTCCATGGGGTCACAAAGAGTCAGACATGACTGAGCATGCATGCATGCATAATATGCCTATAATATAGGCATTCACTTTTCTCCAGGAGTAAAAGTGATCCTATACTGATTACAGAGTGGCAGTGACTTTTTGGTAAACTTCACATTGATGTTATAAATTGATTTTACACTGATGCAGTCCTAAATATAGTGACAGATGTACTTTTAGAATGACAGAGATAATTATGTAATAATGCTGACTGGTTATTGTTTGAAAAAGATATTGCGGTATTTCTCCCAAACCATGTAGTGATTTAAATCATTAGGCATTAGAAATAAAGAAGAAAAGAATTTTTTCTCTATGAAAAACAAACTTTACCATGACTTCTAGTGTTAGTTGCTCCGCCGTCTCTGGCTCTGTGATCCCACGGGCTGTAGTCTTTCAGGCTCCTCTGTCCTTAGGGTCTCGCAGGCAAGAATGCTGGAGTGCGCTGCCATGCTTCTCTCCAAGGAATCTTTCCAACCCAGGGATCGAACCCAGGCCTCCTGCATTGCTTCTAAAAACCTACTTAATATCAATTTAAAGTTGAAATGCTCTTAGTAATGGGTTTTCAACTCTGTGTTCTTTGAGCATGAAGAAAGAAGCTGTGGTTTTGGAAATAAAGTTTCCTTTACTTATGATCTGGGTTTCCATAGCTTTTTCATTCTGAGCATTTTGTTCTATCTTTATGTGGAGGGATGGGAAGGGGAATCCCTTGCCATTTTCCGTGAATATTTTGAATATATAGAATTTATCCATCCATGTATAATTAAGAGCCTTCATGACCTGTCTTTTATTCTCTTAACTTAAACTGCTACTTATTGCTAGACAAGTAAAGATAGCAAACTAGACAGTTACTTCGGCTTAAACTAAGGGATAATGACTCACAAAGAAAATATACATGATGGAGATTCTCTGTCTGTCCAGTGGTTAGGACTTGGTGTTTACTGCTGGGCCCAGGTTCAGCCCCTGGCCGGGGAAGTAAGATCCCACAAGCTACACTGTGCAGTAAAAAAAAAACAAACAAAACATGAAACAAAACGAATGCATATTATATTTCTTTAAGTATCAGCTCACCAATTCATTTTAAATTAAAATGTATGTATTATGTGGTGCGAGATACACATTGTAATATAGAATGCTGGTTATAACAACAAAAAGTTGTTATACTAGCAACTTTCCCTGGTTAATCTTGTTGTTTATCAGTCAAACTTTTAGTAATTTTCAGACTTTTTAAGTTAAATCAAATAATTGACTGTGCTTAATGCATATAATTTCTATAGGGTAATGCTTTTTAGCACTGATACTGAATGTAGATTATTTGTTAACTATAACTATGCACTGAAGCCTTTTGTTTTTTAACTGCTTTTCAAGATAAGCTTACATACTTTCATACTTAAGTTTTAGTGTATTAATCATCTAAAATTTAAATTTAGGAGTCCACCACTATTTAGTATTTTCAAACAAGTGGTCTCACTGAAGATAACAGGATCTTAAACGGAAAATAATGTGCTTTAAAAATGAAAGTATATGCAAGATCCTAATGAATTTTTTTTGTTCCCAGTAGTTTATAGCTAGCATATCAGGCTAGGTTCAAGTGGGTTATGAAAATGTGATCAAATGGAAAAAGTGAAAAGTATTAGTTGCTTATTCATGCCCGACACTTTGCAACCCCATGGGGTGTAGCCCACCACCCTCCTCTGTCCATGGAATTCTCCAGGCAAGAATAGTGAAGTGGGTAGCCATTCCCTTCTCCAGGGGATCTTCCTGACCCAGGGATTGAACCCAGGTCTCCTGCATTGCAGGCAAATTTTTTAGCACTGAACCACCAGGGATGTTTCGTGCTATTAGTTGAAATCATCTATCATGTATACTATCATGTAAGAATTGAATCGCTAGTCTATGTCTGACGCAGGATACAGCATGCTTGGGGCTGGTGCATGGGGATGACCCACAGAGATGTTATGGGGAGGGAGGTGGGAGGGGGGTTCATGTTTGGGAACATATGTAAGAATTAAAGATTTTAAAATTAAAAAAAATAATAAAAAAAATAAAATATATTGCAGTATAAAAAATAAATAAATAAACTACCCCCACCATGAAAAAAGAAAAAAAAAAAGAAAAATAATCTAATTAAAAAAAACAGAAGAGTCCTCTAGTGGTACAAGCATGGTAGTTTAGTTTTATAGCCATTCTTGGTGAGATCAGCCCTGGGATTTCTTTGGAAGGAATGATGCTGGAGCTGAAACTCCAGTACTTTGGCCACCTCATGCGAAGAGTTGACTCATTGGAAAAGACTCTGATGCTGGGAGGGATTGGGGGCAGGAGAAGGGGACGACAGAGGCTGAGATGTCTGGATGGCATCACCAACTCGATGGACATGAGTCTGAGTGAACTCCGGGAGTTGGTGATGGACAGGGAGGCCTGACGTGCTGCAGTTCATGGGGTCGCAATGAGTCGAACACGACTGAGCGACTGAACTGAACTGAACTGAACTGAATAAGGACTGGGAGAAGGTTTAGATTACCAGTTCTCTCCTTTTGAATTTTTAAGTGGAGAATTTTCTTTTTGGTATAGAGGGGTATATCTTTGGATTCATTGCTTAATAATAGACAAATAATTGCATTGTGGTTTTTATAAAGCAGAGAAAAAGAATAAAAATATTCTAGAGAAAGACTATATAAATATAGTTTTCGTTTCTTTGAATGTTTGTGTTATATGTACTGGATTTGAGTATTAGTTGACATATTTCTATCAATGCTACAAAATTAAGATATTATTGAATACTCATTCTATAGATACACTTTTTTTTTTTTTACTCTGGTACTGAGATGATTATATCCTAATCTGAAGAAACTTTTGTCTGTGAAATAGTTTGTTTTAAAAGATAGAGAAGGGAATTTGAACAATTTTTTTTTTTTTTTACAGTTGCTAATTTGTCCTCCTGTGACTCGATTCTTCTATGGATGCAAAGAATACTTCCACAAACTATTAATTCAGGGTGATTCTTCTGGAAGATTGAATATTTGGAACATATCAGACACACCTGATAAACCGGAAGGTAATGGAGGTTCTAGAAAATCATGTGCAGTTATTTCTGAATCTTTCTAATTGAATAACCTGAACAGTAACCACTGTATAGGAAGTTCATAACGTACATATGAACGTCCTTGTCTTCTTAGAATGATAGTTGATGACCATTATTCTTTGGTATTTCACTGAATCAACTATAAGCATGTTTATTTTTACATGTTGAATTTTTTTCTTTTTCTTTTTCTAACATGCTCAAATATGTTTCTTTTCTACCACACAAAACCTCCACAGGGCTGGAAATGACCACGTCTATTAGTTTGCAAGAAGCATTTGATAAACTGAGTCCATGTCCTGCTGGAATTATAGATCAGCTGAGCGTGATCCCCAATAGTAACGAACCTCTTAAGGTGACGGCAAGTGTGTACATACCAGCCCACGGACGACTCGTCTGTGGCCGTGAAGACGGAAGCATCGTTATCGTCCCCGCCACGCAGACGGCCATAGTGCAGCTGCTGCAAGGCGAGCACATGCTCCGCAGAGGTACCTGCAGACCTGCTCGCGTGCAGTGTTAGGAGAGCTCTGTGACTGTGAACTTGACGGTGTCTGCACTCTGCGCTTTTAGCAAACGCAGTGCATCAGGGTGGTTGTCAGTGTGCCCTGTAGCTGGTCGTGTAACGTGCAGTTAATAAAATACACCCTGGTTGACCCTTGAAAAACTCAGAGGGTCCGGGGTGCTGATCCTCTGCACAGTTGAAAGTCTGTGTATTACTTTACAGCCAGCCCTCTTTACCTATGGTTGTGCATTCTTGGATTCCATCAACTGCCCCTGTGTAGTGCTATAATATGTATTTATTGAAAAAAATCTGCATATACGTAGACCTGCACAGCACAGTTTAAACCCATGTTGCTCAAGGATCAACTGAAGTCAGTGTCTGTTTCTGGAATAAACACCACTTAATGACTGTAAATACAGGGCTTCCCAGGTGGCGCTAGTGGTAAAGAACCTGCCTGCCGGTGCAGGAGATGCAAGAGACATGGGTTCGATCCCTGGGTTGGGAAGATCCCCTGAAGAAGGAAAGGGCAACCTACTCCAGTATTCTTGTCTGGAGAATCCCATGGACAGAGGAGCCTGGTGGGCTGCAGTCCATGGGGTCTCTAAGAGTCGCATACAACTTAAGTGACTTAGCACAATGACTGTAAATAGAAAGATCCAGTTTTTCTCTTTGATATATGTTAATAGTTGCCATTTATTATTAGGTATTTCTGGTGTACTTAGTATCATATTTTCAGTAATACTGGTAATCTTTTAGAACAGTACTGTCCAATAGAAATATATGTGAAAGGGGCTTTTTAATGATAAAATGTAGAGCTAGTCTGAAGATTCTTGTCTACTTCTGTTGAAACTTTGGAAGACTCGAATTTTCCCACTTTAAACCCCAAACCTCGTTTGCAGGCTGGCCGCCTCACAGGACACTCCGTGGCCATCGGAACAAAGTCACGTGTTTGCTGTATGCTCATCAGGTCTCAGCCCGTTATGATCAAAGATATCTCATATCTGGAGGCGTGGATTTCTCAGTCATCATTTGGGACATATTTTCTGGAGAAATGAAACATATCTTCTGTGTCCATGGTGGCGAGATCACTCAGCTTCTAGTTCCACCTGAAAACTGTAGTGTAAGTTGAACCTGAAAGATTATTTCACTATGGTAGAGTCGAACTGTGTTGCTGCCAGACTTAATACAAATGAAATCCAGAGTAATCTAAAGTGTGACGGAAGAATTAATAAAAAAAATCCTTTTAATTATAAAACTAAATAGTGGTAACATATGATGTTTAGGCAAAGTTGTGATTATTACTATTGGGCATATAGAAATAGAAGATGGACACAGTGTTTTTTCCTGTTACTCCTGCCTAAATGGCATGGCTTATCCCTGAAACATAGTAGCAATTTAGAATATGTTTGTTGAAGTTTCAATTTTTTGCTCTGAAGTAGTTTTAAGTATCCCTAAAGTCATGCTCATCAAAGTAGTCTCATCATTCTCAACTCCATCTGAGCAAAAAGATATTGAACCTGTGCTTTTATAGCTGGAATGAAAATACTTCTCAATACTTAGAATACATTTAAATAAACAGTTATTGTGACAAGGGAAAGAATAATGGGCACTGATAATGGTTTTGGAAAATTTTTTTCATACTTTTATGAGAGCAGATTGCTTTTTCATGATGTGTGTGTAAGTTAGCTGATGATGTCAAATATAAAAAGTTTCATAATTTTAGAAATAGGAAATTTTAGGAGGACTTAGGACAGATAAATAACAGACCTGTAATTTCTTTTACTGTGTGTTTAGTTTGAACTTCCTCATTTGATTAGCTGCCTTTGTATGGAGAGTCACTATTCCCCAGCACACACACGTGTGTATGGACCCACGTACATAAACACGCAAGTACATTGTCGTTATCACACGTTTCATGCTTATCAAAACCCCTTCACCAGTTACTGTCTTACTGAAATGAAAAGCATTTTACTCGTGTATCTGATTCATTGTTCAGAAGTCTCATATCAAAGACCCAGGAAATTTTCCTTGGCCCTTTCTGCTTGCTCATGTGACCTTCACGATAGTGTATATTATCTGCCATGTTCTGCCAGTGCTAGATTTCATTTGATTTGACACATGTGGTGGTGTAGGAAGTTCTATGCCAGTGTGTGTGTGTCTTTCTTTTTCCCCTGCCAGATGTGAAAATTTAGGTACTTAATCTCTTCCTTCTTTGTACAAATTTTTGTCTTTTTCTTTCTTTCCAGTTTGTTGTTCATTTAAAAAAAATCTTCATCACTGTAAAAAATTGTTGTATATTTATTTAAATAGCCAGTTTAGTTCAGTTGCTCAAATATGTCCGACTTTTTGTGACCCAATGGACCACGGCTCGCCAGGCTTCCCTGTCCATCACCAACTCCCCAAGCTTGCTCAAACTCATGTGCATTGAGTCGGTGATGCCATCCAACCATCTCATCCTCTGTCATCCCTTTCTCCTCCCACCTTCAGTCTTTCCCAGCATCAGGCTTTTTTTCACATGAGTTAGTTCTTCGCATCAGGTGACCAAAGTATTGTCAGCTTCAGCATCAGTCCTTCCGATGAATATTCAGGACTGATTTCCTTTAGGATGGACTGGTTGGATCTCCTCGCCGTCCAAGGGACTCTCAAGAGTCTTCTCCAACACCACAGTTCAAAAGCATCAATTCTTTGGTGCTCAGCTTTCTTTATAGTCCAACTCTCACATCCATACATGACTACTGGAAAAACCATAGCCTTGACTAGACGGACCTTAGTCAGCAAAGTAATGTCTCTGCTTTTGAATATGCTGTCTCGGTTGGTCATAGCTTTTCTTCCAAGGAGTAAGCGTCTTCTAATTTAATGGCTACACTCACCATTTGCAGTGATTTTTGGAGCCCAAAAAAGTAAAGTCTCTCACTGTTTCCACTGTTTCCCATCTATTTGCCATGAAATGATGGGACCAGATGCCATGATCTTCGTTTTCTGAATGTTGAGTTTTAAGCCAACTTTTTCACGCTCCTCTTTCACTTTCATGAAGAGGCTCTTCAGTCCCTCTTTGCTTTCTGCCATAAGAATGGTGTCATCTGTGTATCTGAGGTTATTGATATTTCTCCTGGCAATCTTGATTCCAGCTTGTGCTTCATCCAGCCCAGCATTTCACATGATGTACTCTGCATATAAGTTAAATAAGCAAGGTGACAATATACAGCATTGACGTACTCCTTTTCCTATTTGGAACCAGTCTGTTGTTCCATGTCCAGTTCTAACTGTTGCTTCTTGACCTGCATACAGGTTTCTCAGAAGGCATGTCAGGTGGTCTGGTATTCCCATCTCTTTAAGAATTTTTCACAGTTTGTTGTGATCTACACAGTCAAAGGCTTTGGTGTAATCAGTGAAGCAGAAATAGATGTTTTTCTGGAATTCTCTTGCTTTTTTGATAATCCAACAGATGTTGGTCATTTGATCTCTGGTTCCTCTGCCTTTTCTAAGTCCATTAAATCCATTTTATTTAAATCTATTTAATAACCAATTTTATGTTTATTTTAGTGAAATAGATATCATTGTAATTCTACTAAGTTTAAGCAGTGTTAGAACGCTTGTCCTGAACCTCATTTTACAGTCCTTATGCCCCATAGTAAAATGTAGGTTTTTTTCACATCTGACTGTAAATTTGGTGAAAAATCTAATTTTATAATGCTGAAGTTGATAATGTAGATTATTTTATTCCTAAGTTTAAAGCAACCATTTTGATTTGGCTGGTTTTTGTTTTTATAAGAATACACTGAAAATACTAGAGTGTGTATGTACATATGCATATATATATATTACAAGTATTAAAAGGAAAGTGTTTTTTGAATAAATTACATAGGGTCATGTTTCCTTTTGAACTGCATTAATATATGCATATTTTTAGCCTATGTATATGAGCACATTTTCTGGTTTCTTTTTTAAAAATTTCAAGTATGTATTTAATAAAATGTTTTTGATCAATTGCATTTAGAAATATTTCATAGTGAGTAAAAGCTAAGATATGGACATACATGCAACTGAACAGAAAGGGGTCTTCTTACTAGACAAGGCGCCAGCCAGAGGAGTTGGTTGCTTGGACAGTGTGAGGAAGAGAGGCACCAACAAGGAAGTCTGGTTCTTGGGAAGTAATTTGCTTATAGGTTTAACAGTAGTTTCTTGTTTTTAATTAGCTTTCAAAAGTACTGGTTAAGATACATTTGCTTTGGTCTTTGTGATAATATAAGATGTAAGTAATAACTGCCTAGTTAATAATGACTAGGCATTAATAACTGCCTAGTTAATAACCTGTTCATTTAGCTGGACATTTTAGGCCTAGCAGCTAATGTGTTTGAAAATCAGAGAGCCCTAACTGGTTAATAAAAAGCTAAGGATTTGCTATTTGCTAAATGTTTAGCAAATGACTGTTCTGCTGAGATTATAGAGTTAGTGACATCAAATGCTATCTCTAATGCTTAAATTGTCCTTCTCATAAATTGATCCAATGTTACTCTCTTTTAGCAAAATATATTTTTTCTTTTTAAGTGATCTGGTACTTGGAAGATTGTAACTATTTACTACAGTACTAAAAAGTTTGTCATCTGCTTTTTGGATTGTAGTAGGAGTTTTGGTTTTTATCTTAGGTAGATTGAGAAAGAAGTTGAGTTTTGATTTCTAGTAAGTTTTTTTTTTTTTTTTTTTCCGAGAAAAGATGTTCTAAAACAGAAATGTTGGTTGTATTTTAGAAATGACTTAAATTATCATTAAGAATGTACAATTATGAGTTTTTCATTCTTAATGTCTAGTCATTTCTTGTTTACTAAAATGTAGAAAGTCGTTAAGAAAAAGTACTGAGCAGAATCATTTTTTCCTAGCCTCTGTAGAGAGTGAACAAAAAGTGAAATCCTGCGTGCTGGGTAGAAAAGACGCTGTGGCTGGAGATGAGCTCTGAGGACGGACTGTGTGCCCTTCCGCAGCCCCACAGATGCGCATCTTATTGGTCCGCATTCTAGGTGTTTGTCATCCTTTCTTTCCCCACTCCTTCATCTTTATATTGTTTTAGCATCTTTTTCCCCAAGATCTTTCCAGATTCTTGCTATACATTAGCATTAATTTAGTGCCAAACTCAGTGACCCTATATATTTATTTTTAATGAACTATTTATAGGAATTTTAATTATTTAAAAATTTCAACATTTTCCTAGACAGTAAACACTGCCTATAGCATTATGTAGAGTACCTACTTTGAATAGATTTTATGTTTATTGTTCATTAAAGGTTTTTAGTTTTTCAATTTTTAGAGCAATTTTGTATATATATATTTTTTTTCCAAAACTGTAAAACTCCTTTTAGGCAAAGTGCTTTGAAATTGAATTTGATTCACTGAATAAACTGGTTAGCTGAGATTTAACTTTTATATGATTCAGATTATTTTAAATAATTAAAGTACAGATCAATAACCTCAGATATGCAGATGACACCACCCTTATGGCAGAAAGTGAAGAAGAACTAAAAAGCCTCTTGATGAAAGTGAAAGAGGACAGTGAAAAAGTTGGCTTAAAGCTCAACATTCAGAAGACGAAGATCATGGCATCTGGTCCCATTACTTCATGGGCAATAGACGGGGAAACAATGGAAACAGTGTCAGACTTTATTTTTTGGGGCTCCAGAATCACTGCAGATGGTGACTGCAGCCATGAGATTAAAAGACGATTACTTCTTGGAAGAAAAGTTATGACCAACCTAGATAGCATATTCAAAAGCAGACACATAACTTTGCCAACAAAGGTCCGTCTAGTCAAGGCTATGGTTTTTTCTGTGGTCATGTATGAATGTGAGAGATGGACTGTGAAGAAAGCTGAGCGCTGAAGGATTGATGTGTTTGAACTGTGGTGTCGGAGAAGACTCTTGAGAGTCCCTTGGACTGCAAGGAGATCCAACTAGTCCATTCTGAAGGAGATCAGCCCTGGGATTTCTTTGGAAGGAATGATGCTAAAGCTGAAAGTCCAGTACTTCGGCCACCTCATGCGAAGAGTTGACTCATTGGAAAAGACTCTGATGCTGGGAGGGATTGGGGGCAGGAGGAGAAGGGGACGACTGAGGATGAGATGGCTGGATGGCATCACTGACTCGATGGAAGTGAGTCTGAGTGAACTGCGGGAGTTGGGGATGGACAGGGAGGCCTGGCGTGCCGCGATTCATGGGGTCGCAAAGAGTCGGATGTGACAACGACTGAACTGAACTGAACTGAAAGAAAATCTAGGATGAGATGGCTGGATGGCATCACCGACTCAATGGACATGAGTTTGGGTGAACTCCAGGAGTTGGTGATGGACAGGGAGGCCTGGCGTGCTGCAATTCATGGGGTTGCAAAGAGTTGGACATGATTGAGTGACTGAACTGAACTTAACTGAAAGGAAATCTAAAACTTTCCTGAAGATATGCTTTGAGACACAAAATATTGAAGTATTTCAAGATTGTGGCGTGCCAAAGGGTTATTGGAAAAAAATCAGAATGTTTTTGGGTAGAATTAGTGTCTGTTAAGTAATGCATTTCAGTGTTCCAAGAAATGTAAACATATTTTAGGAGCAGGATCAGGGGAATATTTAAGGAAGTCTGTTACAGTGTCAACTATAAATGACAAAGGAGAGATCCTAACGAAATGCTCTGGCGGGTGAGGGCAGGGGTGTCTCGTGGGTGCTCAGAGAAACCAGGGGCTTTGTTAAACTCTCAGAAAACCCATGAGATTTAACTAACTGTGTGTTGACTTTATGGAGGGTGCTGGAACTGGTTTTGAGATTGCTAATGTTAGGTTATTTAGGTTATTTAGGTTATCTTAAGATTATGGACTGTAGAGGAAAAAATTCAGTTTGAGGTGGTTTTTTAATTTTTTTGTGTGTGGTTTGGTTTCTTAAAAAAGCAAAATATACTGTCCATAATGTGAAAGGAATATGTACATGTATATATGTATGAGAGGTGGGTATACTATATATGCATGTGAAAATATACATGTATATTGGAGAAGGCAATGGCATCCCACTCCAGTGCTCTTGCCTGGAAAATCCCATGGACGGAAGAGCCTAGTGGGCTGCAGTCCATGGGGTTGCTAAGAGTCGTACATGACTGAGCGACTTCACTTTCACTTTTCACTTTCATGCATTGGAGAAGGAAATGGCAACCCACTCCAGTGTTCTTGCCTGGAGAATCCCAGGGACGGGGGAGCCTGGTGGGCTGCTGTCCTTGGGGTCGCACAGAGTCGGACATGACTGAAGCGACTTAGCAGCAGCAGCGTACACATATATGCGAAGAAACAGAAGTAAAACTATCTACTAAAATACTGTTTGAATTACATAACATAATATAAAATGAAGTTCTGTGCCATTTTTGTCATTTCAAGTTGTGTTTATTATTTTTAAGCGAGTGACTTTTGACCTTATATATTGCTATTCAGATATATAAGATTTTACAGGCAGTTTTAATAGGATTCAGATTTAAAGTGAAACCTTCATATTATTGTTAAATATTATTGCCACTTCAAATACTCATATAGGAGACTTTTTAGAAAAATCTTTTAAAAAGCAGGCTTGTTAACATTTTAGGTGCCTTACTGGTTTCAGTTGTCATCTGCACTTCGGATATTATTGACTGTAGTGTCTTTAAATATTTTATAAATAGGAATACTAAATGCAAAAAGCATTAAAGGATATTAATACATATCCTTTTGTTCTCCAGCTATGTCATTCCCTTCCTCCTGAAAGCAGTATTTCATAATTCTAGAGAGCCTTCTATACTGTTGTTTAATTGTTTATTTTTATACAGTTTTTAAAGGTTACCCTGCATTCACACTTACTGCACAGTACTGGCTCTCTTCCCTGTGTTGCAAGGTGCGTGCTCACGCCTGTCCCACACCCAGTGGTTCAAATCTTCCTCTCCCCTACCCCTCCCCACCCCTCCCCTCCTCCCCTAACCCACTGGTGACCACTGGTCTGGTCTCTGTGTCTTACACTATGTTTTGTACTTTATAAAGGTAGCATTTTTGTTTACTATTCTTCTAATAACTGAGACATTTAAGCAACACAGAGTGGTTAGAGGTAGAATGCTTTCCTGATTTGAACAGCTGTTGGGAGTAGGCTTGAGTGAATTTCCACAGTCTGAGCTCTAGGCTAGTGTAGACCAAGACTGCATCTGGTGCCGGGGAGCCTGAGGAGGGGGCAGCGCCGGAGAGGGCAGGCATTTTAAGACTTCTTTTGGTAAATTATGAAAACGGAATGGGAGGATACGCACCAAATTCAGATTGTTTGCTTTTGGGAGTGGGGGGAAGAAGGATCAAAGGGAACAAAAACTGACTTTTTAAACTGTCATGTTTTATTTACTTTTAGTAAATATATTTTATTCCCTTTCTCATTGGCATGGATGATTGGATTATCAGAGCTTTTTGCCAATGCTACAACTTTATTTAGAACATAAATTTTGAAAAATGTTTCAAAATACATTTTGAACCATATATATGTGTTTCCTAGTATGAACATGTAGGCTCAGGTCTTCAAAAGATTAGTTAAAAATGATTTTTTAACTGATGATTATCACTAACCTTTTTCTAAAATTAGTTCAAAAGGTTAGCAGAACTAACCTTTTTCTAAAGATTAGTTAAAAATGATTTTTTAACTTCCCTTGGCCTAGAAGTCCAAGAATACTGGAGCAGATAGCCTATCCCTTCTCCAGTGGATCTTCCCGGCCCAGGAATCAAACTGGGGCCTCCTGCATTGCAGGTGGATTCTTTACCAGCTGAGCTGTCAGGGAAGCACCTTAAAAAACTTGATTCAGTTCAGTTCAGTTCAGTTCATTTCAGTCGCTCAGTTGTGTCCGACTCTTTGCGACCCCATGAATCACAGCACGCCAGGCCTCCCTGTCCATCACTGACTCCCAGAGTTCACCCAAACTCCTGTCCATCGAGTCAGTGATGCCATCCAGCCATCTCATCCTCTGTCGTCCCCTTCTCCTCCTGCCCCCAATCCCTCCCAGCATCAGTCTTTTCCAATGAGTCAACTCTTTGCATGAGGTGGCCAAAGTACTGGAGTTTCAGCTTTAGCATCATTCCTTCCAAAGAACACCCAGCACTGATCTCCTTTAGAATGGACTGGTTGGATCTCCTTGCAGTCCAAGGGATTACTTCTCATTAAAATCTTATTAAACTTTTATTGTCACGTACCTCCAAAATTATCCAGAAGGGGGCAGCATGGATTTGTGAAGATGTGAATGTCAGGCATTTAACCTGTTTCTACTTTTATTGACAATGTTAAATCCCTAGCTCTTGGCAACAGATATGGTAAGTATGTTTGGTATATGTGACGATATGTTTGCTAGTGCGTGATATTCACTGCCGGCAAGAACAGTTGACAAATTAGGTTTTCTTTTTAATATGTTGTCCTTTCTTTCTGAACATGCTCCTAAAGCTTCTGCCTCAGTTAGCCTTTATCTTTACCTTTTTGAATTTGGATTCTTGTTATTGATTCAGTTTGGATGTTACATTTAAAAAGCAGTGTCTGTAATTTTAGCCTGGTCCCTGAAGCCAAGTAGAGTAAGCTTTGGTGATGCAAAGGAACCAAAAGCAGGCAGCAGAACCAGCCTTTTTCTAAAATAGGTCGCAAGGCACATAGTCTGTTGCCGTATTCTTTTCCATAACACTTCATCCTCTTAGGTTTTGAGACTGTTTTCCTGTGTTTTTATGGATTCAGCGTCATCTTTTTGAAATTAATTTTTATTTTTAAAATTACATAACATATCGTTATAGACAATATATTTTCTAAAGATGGTCTGGCCACTTTTGTGCCACTGAGTGTATTCCAGCATCATTTTTGATTATAGTCTATAATTTGTGTAATTTTATCAGAAATTTCAGAATGATGTTTTCCAACATTTTTTTCTGTTATCAGCAGTGGGGCTGAAAATTGGGATAACTAAATATTTTTGCACATCTTGAATGACTTCTGAGGATAAATTCTTAAATGTGGAATTGCTTTCTAAAAGGACATATTCATTTTTAACGTCTTTTGAATAGTTATTGCCAAATTGTCCATCAAAAGCTTAGGAATAGGTTTGTATCCCTATTTGCCCTCATAATTCTTCATTCTGTTTATAATCTTTTAAACCTTGTTAATTTTCTAGGCCTCTAAGTAGCTGTTTGTAGAGTATGTATGAATGGAGAGCACTCATTTTCATTTTGAAAGCACCAATGCTTTAATATATCAATACTGTACTGTGTTGGTTATCCATTCTGATTCCCGCATGTTTTTCAAATCTTCACTACTATCATTCCATTTTGTTCACTATAAAAGGTAAATTTTTCCTGTTATGGATAGTATCCATATACTCAAGTAGCATAGTACACCCTGTCTCTTTTGTAGGAAGCTGGGAGGATCAGTAATATATGAAGAGACTGTCAGGGAGGGACTCCTTCAACAGTAATGAGACAGATTATACTCCCAGTCCAGCTATGCGAATATTGTGTCAAGCATCATACAAATTAATTAATTCATCATTAACATACATGACAGTGTTGTATTATTTTCAGGTATATAACAAAGTAATTCCGTTTTATTTATATATATATAATATTGCTTTTCACATTCTTTTCCATTGTAGGTTATTACAAGAAACTCACAGTTCCCTGTGCTAGAC
Organism: Budorcas taxicolor; assembly: GCF_023091745.1. Taxonomy (NCBI): domain Eukaryota; kingdom Metazoa; phylum Chordata; class Mammalia; order Artiodactyla; family Bovidae; genus Budorcas; species Budorcas taxicolor. The sequence continues at coordinate 56,530,281 of NC_068931.1, forward strand.
AGTGGGTCATTGTTGTTGATTTTGTGTCTGCTGCCGCTGCTGCTGCTAAGTTGCTTCAGTCGTGTCCGACTCTGTGCGACCCCATAGACAGCAGTCCACCAGGCTCCCCCGTCCCTGGGATTCTCCAGGCAAGAACACTGGAGTGGGTTGCCATTTCCTTCTCCAATGATTTTGCGTATAGTAGTGTGCATATGTTAATCCGATTTATACCACCCCCCACCTCCTAATCTAGCAACTTAGATATTCTTCTTTTTGGAGAGGTTTCTTTACATCTTTAGTCATATTCTTAGTAGCAGAGAAGGTTACATTGGGCATGACGTTTATTTTTTTTTAATAGTCAGAAATGATTTGGTGCTAAACATTGTGATGAAGTGGTTGATTAAACTGACTCTTTTGGGTTGAAGAGAATTAGTATGTCACAGAGCAAAGACAATTTTTCTTGAATAGCTTAATCGTAAAGCAATTTTAAAATGAATTCATATTTATGTTAAGATGGCAGGAATTGTTAGAAAAATATGAGTTACTTTTTAACGTAACTCTTCAGTTAGGTAGGCTTCCCAGGTGGTGGAGTGGTAAAGAACTCACCTACCAATACTGGAGTTGCAAGAAACATGGGTTCAGTCCCTGAGTCTGGAAGATCCCCTGGAGAATGAAATGGCAACCCACTCCAGTATTCTTTCCTGGAAAATTCCATGGACGGAGAAGCTGGGAGGGCTACAGACCATGGGGTCACAAAGAGTCGGACACGGCTGAGTTACTGAGCGTGCCTTTCCAGGTGCTCTCAAGGGCCAGGTGTGTAACAGTGGGGGTTAGGTTTCTCTGTGTTCTTTGACACAGACTTAAAAAGCAAGCCAGGATCCTTTGTAAAACAAGAGGTATTTTTAGCATCCGTGTTCTAGTAATTTACCTCCAGGAATAAATAGGTTGAAGCCAAGCAGGCAGATTGAGAGCTACCAGGTCAGATGGATGGGGCCCTTCCAGTTCAAGGTAGGTTGCAGAAAGGAGGAGGACGAGCGGCCCCACACCTGTAACTCAGTGCAGTCTGAGAAGTGAGGTGCTTCGTGGTGGAGGAGGTTAGGGCTGCTCTGTGTCCTCCAGGTTTGGGTCCAGGTTGGACAGTAACTGGGGACAGCTGACTGCTGTAGGGCAGGGGAAGGGAGAAAACACTTTTGAGTTCCTTAAAAGAACCTTCGACTGTCTTCAGAGTCTTCAGATTTGACTGTCTCATCCTCTGAAACCCATAAATATAGAATTGAACTTAAACTATTTTTATGTTTTAAAGGGATGAAGTCAAAAATTACCAAGTAAATTCATTGGAAAAAAATGTGTGATGAGGAAATATACAGGAACAATGGAAGGTGGTCATTGAGCTGTTGTATGGAAAGCTTTTGTTGACTCAAAGTGTTAAACGTGCTGAAAACTTCATTAATGTTAAGATAATATGTGAGTGATGGTAATGATGATGTCAGTGGAACTATTCACACTAAATTAAAACAGAGCTATTAATATGAGAAGAAAATATAGAAAAGGGGAAACTCATGTAATAGAAAAATTATAGCTGTCTTCACATTTCCTGTTGAATATCTAAACATTGGCAATAGCCTCAGAAAGTAGATACAACTGCATTTTAAAAAGCAGAATTTGTGGTATATACTGATATAACACTAATAATGGTAAAGATAACATTAAGTACTGTCATCTTTTGCATGCATTATGTGTTAGTCTCTATGCTGATTTCTTTGTGTATATTTCATTTAATTCACAGTGATTCTGTGTGGTGTGGTTTTTGCTGTTAACCTCATTGTACGGAGAAGTGAGGCTCAGAGAGGTTCAATAACTTGCTCATGGTCACATGGCAAGTGGCAGAGCTGGTATTTGATCCTAACTAGTCCAACCTGGGCTTCCCTTGTGGTTCAGCTGGTAAAGAATCTGCCTGCAATGCGGGAGACCTGGGTTTGATCCCTGGGTTGGGAAGATTCCCTGGAGAAGGGAAAGGCTACCCACTCCAACGTTCTGGCCTGGAGAATTCCATGGACCGTATAGTCCATGGGGTCGCAAAGAGCCAGGCATGACTGAGTGACTTTCACCTTCTTTCAGTCCAACCTGAGGGCCTGAACTTGACCTTCATACATTCCACCCCCTACATCTAGTAGATGTAATTGTGTATTGAAAAATAGTTGCGTTTCTCCAACTTTGACTATATTTTTAATTACTGATTTACATAAGTGTGATTTTGATGCATGCTTAATTTTAAATGACTGATTTATTGAGTATCTTTCACTTTGTAGACCAAAACAGCCATTCTTTTCAATTCCCATGTTTGAGATTTTTCTTCAGAGAACTGTGCATGGCTCAGTTCTTTGTTAATTTGTTTTAGTTTTTCACTTGATCTTAGCCAAAAGGCCGAGAAGCGATTGTTTTAGTTTTTCATCTTTGATTACTTAGGTTTGGAGTTTCAGCCCCCTTTTACCTTCTTTTCCTTGTCACACATTACTTGCTTCTAAGAATATGATGTAAGCTTTAACTGCAATTTTATAAATTTCACATATACACAGTTAAAAGTTTTGAAAACAGGTAACTAAGAAGGTAAAGGTGTCCTGTTATCCTTCCAAATAAAGGAGAACCAACCACAGTTAACATTCTGGTATCTTTTCCTCTAGCCTTTTAGTTTTGTTTTTGGCCACTCTGTGGGGCATGCCGGATCTTAGTTCCCTGACCCAAGGATCCAGCCCACTCCCCCTGCAGTGGAAGCATAGAGTCCTAACCGCTAGCCAGCCAGGGAAGTCCTTCTGGCTGTTTAAAATCCATTTACTGTGCGCTTGTGATTATATTGTAGATATATAGGAGAAGGCAATGGCACCCCACTCCAGTATTCTTGCCTGGAAAATCCCACGGACGGAGGAGCCTGGTAGGCTGCAGTCCATGGGGTTGCGAAGAGTCGGACACGACTGAGCGACTTCACTTTCCCTTTTCACTTTCATGCATTGGAGAAGGAAATGGCAACGCACTCCAGTGTTCTTGCCTGGAGAATCCCAGGGATGGGGGAGCGTGGTGGGCTGCCGTCTATGGGGTCGCACAGAGTCGGACACGACTGGAGCGACTTAGCAGCAGCAGCAGCAGCAGCAGAGTTATCTGTGCACGTAGCGTCTTCATTTACTATTTTAACAAATACTTTCTCAAGTTACACTTGTTCATGAAAGTAATTTTTAATGATTGTATATCATTACATTATATGAGCATACAGCATTTACTTAGCAGTTTTCTTGCTTTGGATATGTAGGTTGTACCCAATTTGAACTATTGTAAATAATATTGAACATCTTTGTAAAACTTGTTCTCATTTATGATTATTTCCTTGGATTAATTCCAGGAATATTTTTTGGATTAGAACCTCAGAATTTTTGTGTAATACAGTATTGACATTTTTAAGAATACTGAGGTTAATTACCAAGTTGTTTCCTGCCCTCAATGCCCATTTCGTGGTTCCTTGCCGACACAAGATGTTTATATTTACTTCCATGCCTCAGTTTCCTTATCTGTAAGATGGAAATAATAATAGGATCTACTTCAAAGGGTTGTCGTGAGACCATGATGAGTTACTTGAGCATTTATAGTAGTAATACCTAGCACAAAGTGAGACCCCAGTAAATCTTGGTTGTTTATTATTATAATTTCTACAGTCTTTGGCTAAATTGATAGGTATAAAGAGTATTTTATTGTTGAAATTTGCATTTCTTTGATTACTAGAGATAATGAAATTTTTCTATAAGGATTTTAATGAATTTTTGTTTCTTTTTGAGACATAGTTTGTCCTTTGCTCATTTGTTTCTCTTGAGGATATTAGTGCTTAATATATTAAGCACTAATTAGTGCTTAGTTAATTAGTGATTAACTTAATTGAAATATTAAGCTTATGTGCTTTTTGTTATTGTTGTTGAAATTTTCCTCTGACTTATTACTTTTGATTTTTTTTTTAACCTGGGGATAATTTCCATTCCTATGTAATCTATTTTATCCTTATTTCTATTTAGTTTCTTTCATATTTTTAAATCCTAGAATCTTACCCCATTTAGAAATTTGATGACATTTTATTAAAAAGCAATGTCTGGATTAAAACAAGCATCAAGTACTTTAATCTCTCTGAAGTTTATTTATGTCTGTAGGGTGAGGAAAGGGTAAAAATCATCTGTCCTTCCCTAAAATAACAGGTTATCTCAATGTCATTTACTTAATACATTTTTCTGTGATAGGGGATATCTTTGTAATCATCCGTTGAATTCTTCGTATATTTGCTTCGTATTTATTAATCAGGAAGCAGTTGAAGAGAGATGGAATCTGGCTAGTCCTCTGTTTCTTCATTACTTTTTGTATGCAGTGAATGAAAAAAGATGTTAAAACTCTTCCCTAAGTCTTATTTTCATGTAGAACATAAGTATCCTGTTAGATTGTTGGTCAGTGCTTTAGTTGGACCACACGGTCTTACTTTCTAAAATACCTATGAAAGAACCAGCTTTCCACCCCCTACCCCCATGTTTTAAGAAGGATGAGCTCTGGATTTCTGAAAAAATTTATCTGGTTTTGTGAAAGTGTGGAAATGCGATTAACATTGGTAGGCTCTTTTTTTACCCTTCAGGTAGAATATTTAAAAGTGATAAGTAATGCATCTTAGCTGTGCATTTATGTTCCAGAGAAAGAGTTCTGGGAAGTCAAGAAATAATGAGGAAGAGAATAGTGGGATTGATTTATGAGTGAAAGAAGCTGGTCATTTATAGTTCGTTGAATGATGGGCATATTTAAAAGGAGAGACAATAGTTAGTGTTCATATATTTAGAGAATATTCAGAAAAATTTGTTTTGGGCAGCTAAGAGATTACTCCTGGAATGATAAGAAGAAAAGAACAGTTTAGTTTAGAAAACAAATTAGCAAAAGCAGAAAGAAATTTATATATATATATAATTTACATTAGGAATTGTTGGAAAGCAGAATAATCTCCCCAGAGAGCTGGTGGGTGGAATAAACTAGCTGTCTCTAGTTTCTGTAATTCATGGCAGATGCTTAGGAACGGGTTACATAAGAGGTTTCTGGGAACGGTTTAAAATGAAGTCTTGTCAAATGCGTGAGGTCAGGCTGGATGACCTAGGTGGTACTTTCTGACTCTCAGATCCAGTGATGGCTTGTGGCATTCTGCTGCTCAGCACTAATGTACCATGAGGGTTATTTACTGGCAAATTCACATAGTGCTTATTGGTTGAGGAACAGAATTATTTGAAAAATAATAATTGACCTTGGAATATATTTGTTTCAGTTCAGTATCATCCTCCTTTTCCTTGCTCCAATTATCTTAATTTTTTTCATTAAATCAAAGTAAGAGTTTTTACCTGTTGCTTTTCATTAGCCCCTGCTTTTAATTAACTTTTGATGTTGTTGGTGTCTTTTCCTTCTCGGAAAGAACTAATACATGGGTTGGAACATGATTTTGAATAATATTTACCTGTAGTAAATATTGACCAAGTTGATCAGATGCTCAGTCCATGCTGTACAAGTTCTGTTCCATAATAAAAAAAAATTTTTTTTTTAAATGATATGTGTTACACCCTATAAGTCAGTTGATAGTGGCAGGTGCTAAAGTGGAATCTGTGAGATAGTTGATGGGGGCAAGGGAATAAAATATTAAACCTCTTCTTTTTTTTTCCAACCTTAACAAATTGATCTTATGAACATTTACTGGATGAAAGGACATCGATGCCTCCCTTGGTTCATGCGTTAGACGGGCACGTGTCACGTGGGCTCTGCATGGGCCTGCTGCCTCCAGGAGGGGCCGCAGTGCTCTCATCAGCTGTGCTCCCGCTGACAGTGTGTTTGCCTAGGAGAGCTGGCGGATCGTGCTGTACAGGTCTTAACCCTGCCGTCGCAAAATGAGCAGGGCAAATAATGCTGGGAGATATTTCCAGTGACAATGAAATGCCCTTTTATTAGCCCCATTATCAGGTTGAAACAATGATCACTTGATCAGTCTGGCAGGAGGACAGCCATAAAATTCTTGATTACAGGTGGCGCTAGTGGTAAGGAATCTCCCTTCCAAGGCAGGAGATGCAAGAGACTCGGGTTTGATGCCTGGGTCGAAAAGATACGCTGGAGTAGAAAGATACGCCCTCCAGTATTCTTGCCTAGAAAATTCCATAGATGGAGAAGCCTGGCAGACTGCAGTCCATGGGACTGCAAAGAGTCAGACACACCTGAGCCACTCAGCATATAAAATATGTATTTACCTTCACTATCAGTAACAGTGAAACCTTCCTAAAGATAAATATTATGCTTTGAGGTATTGGCTACTGCTAACATAAAGTTCTTGCAAGACATTTAAGAAAATATTTCATCTTAAATTTATTTAAACTGAATCATCCTTTTAAACTGTATATTTTGAGCATGTTTTACAATATACATGATGTATTCTCACAAGTACACATTCAATTTATAAATATACATATAGTGAGGATGCATTGCAGAGTTCTAATGAAGGGGTGTTTGATCAAATAAGTTTGGAACATAAATGTTTTTCAAATAATTTAAAGATAAGAGGTTCATATTTTTTTAGTCCTTTGTAATATTACTTTACATGCACAATTTAACTGTCTTTTCCTTGTTAAAATATCCTTGGGGTTAAATCAGGTTTAGGTGACTTTTCCAGGTTGAAATGGAAGAAAGTAAAGTAGAATGTAATTAATCAAATTATAGAATGAGTCATTATAGGTGAAGTAAATATTGAATAACTGAGATCTCTAGAATTTAATAATTTAATAATAAAAATTGTACTAATTCAACTTATTTGTGAGGAAGCTAGGCCTAAATCAGAGTGATAGGAACTGTGAAATATTCTTTAAGAAGTGCTTCTTCAATAATTTTGAAAATAGATAAGAAACCAGGTTAATTGTGTTTTAGCAAATCTTTTAAATGCTTTCATTTAACAGGTAGTTGAGAATTATTTATCATTACTCTGTTCATTGTTTGAATTAAAATTAATAACAAACTGGTACTTGAGAATGGCCTTTTTTTTCCTTTTATGTTTAAATAGGCTAGACATTTGCTTTGTTTAGGCCATTAATTTGTTTTTACACAGCCTGTGAAGGTAACCATCGACTCAGAATTAATTAGTGGGATCAAAATTAATGGGATTTTAACTGTATCTGGGTCATTTCTACTCTAGGCGAGTTTTCTTCACACAAATTGGACTAGCATTTTCTTGAAAGAAGAAAAATTAAATTTATTTAAATCCATGTTTTAAAAGCAAAGAACTTCTTTTGTTGTGAGTTAAGTACCTCTAATAACTGTGCTTTCTTGGCCTAGTAATACTGATTGTGTTGTTGCTGCTTTCAGTCTTGATTATTTTGCTATTTCAAGGCTGTTGCTCATCACAATGAAACTAGAGCTAACTCTTCAGATGCTTATTTTCATTGGCATGGATGGTATAGCAAGGAGAGATGAGAAAGCCTTCATCAGCAATCAATGCAGAGAAATAGAGGAGAACAACAGAATGGGCAAGACTAGAGATCTCTTCAAGAAAATTAGAGATACCAAGGGAACATGTCGCGCAAAGATGGGCTCGATAAAGGACAGAAATGGTATGGACCTAACAGAAGCAGAAGATATTAAGAAGAGGTGGCAAGAATACACGGAAGAACTGTACAAAAAAGATCTTCACGACCCAGATGATCACAATGGAGTGATCACTCACCTAGAGCCAGACATCCTGGAATGTGAAGTCAAGTGGGCCTTAGAAAGCATCACTACAAACAAAGCTAGTGGAGGTGATGGAATTCCAGTTGAGCTGTTTCAAATCCTGAAAGATGATGCTGTGAAAGTGCTACACTCAATATGCCAGCAAATTTGGAAAACTCAGCAGTGGCCACAGGACTGGAAAAGGTCAGTTTTCATTCCCATCCCAGAGAAAGGCAATGCCAAAGAATGCTCAAACTACTGCACAGTTGCACTCATCTCACATGCTAGTAAAGTCATGCTCAAAATTCTCTAAGCCAGGCTTCAGCAATACATGAACTGTGAACTTCCAGATGTTCAAGCTGGTTTTAGAAAAGGCAGAGGAACCAGAGATCAAATTGCCATCATCCCTGGATCATGGAAAAAGCAAGAGAGTTCCAGAAAAACATCTATTTCTGCTTTCTTGACTGTGCCAAAGCCTTTGACTGTGTGGATCACAAGAAACTGTGGAAAATTCTGAAAGAGATGGGAACACCAGACCACCTGACCTGCCTCTTGAGAAACCTATATGCAGGTCAAGAAGCAACAGTTAGAACTGGACATGGAACAACAGACTGGTTCCAAACAGGAAAAGGAGTACGTGAAGGCTGTATATTGTCACCCTGCTTATTTAACTTATATGCAGAGTACATCATGAGAAACACTGGGCTGGAGGGAGCACAAGCTGGAGTCAAGATTGCCAGGAGAAATATCAACAACTTCAGATATGCAGATGATACCACCCTTAAATGGCAGAAAGTGAAGAACAACTAAAAAGCCTCTTGATGAAAGTGAAAGAGGAGAGTGAAAAAGTTGGCTTAAAGCTCAACATTCAGAAAACGAAGATCATGGCATCTGGTCCCATCACTTCATGGGAAATAGATGGGGAAACAGTGGAAACAGTGAAAGACTTTATTTTTGGGGATTCTCCAGGCAAGAATACTGGAGTGGGTTGCCATGCCCTCCTCCAGGGGGTCTTCCAAACCCAGGGATGGAACCCAAGTCTCTTACGTCTCCTGAATTGGCAGGTGGGTTCTTTACCACTAGCGCCACCTGGGAAGCCCCAAATGCAAAATAGCTAACCATTCATGCGGCAGTCATCTTTTTGTAAATTGAATGATGGATATATTTGATAAATGCAAAGTCAGTATTAATGATTATTTGTAGAAACGCAAACACTCCATTGTACTAAGCTCTTATTTTTTATTCCCCCTAAACTACTGTCTTCTGGTATCAGTATGCTGCTGCTGCTGCTAAGTCGCTTCAGTCGTGTCCAACTCTGTACAACCCCATCGACGGCAGCCCACCAGGCTCCGCCATCCCTGGGATTTATGTCTGGTGAAAGTCAGAACTACCTTATGTAGTGTGAAGTAATTGAAAATAAAGACATTATGTTATATTTCTGCCATGTTATATTCTAACATTGCCTGTATTTAAATGATATTTTTGTAGTTTGCCACTGTAGTTTGACTTACTATTTAATTACAAGGTGAAGTTTTACATGGCATAGTCAGCTACCCTTCAGTCCTTAATGTCTTTTTTAAAGAAAGAAATGTTTTATGCTTACGAGGAAGCATGAAATAAATAAGCTTAAAATATGTGTAAGAAAATTCTATGTGATGTTTTAATAACGGTTTATAACATGATCTTTCTGAACTTAGTTTTCTTAACTTTGAAAACTAGTAAATAGCTACTACGCTGGTTATAGTTTTTGTATCATTATAAAACAACAAAGCACAAATAAAGCTAACACAGTACCAAAGGCTGAAGCACCTGAATTAAAGAACAAAGTGACGAGTTAAATCTTTCTCTCTTTTTTTAATGTTCTGCTTCATTCAAAAAAATTGATTTTGGGTTGTTTACAAGAAATAAACAGTATTTAGTTAGATAAAAATAAAGCAAAATCACAGTGAAGAGAAAATGAGAGAGAAACTAGATGAGACCACCAGGAGTCCACATTCAGAAATGTATGCCCACACCCCGCTCTGTTATAGGTAGAAAATTCAGTCCTATGTTTCTTAGTAGCCAAAACATCGAAGGAATCAGTTGCAGCAGCCTTCCCCAAAGTGTGCTCCTTAAAAACTGCGTCTTATGGATTATGATGGTCAAATGAATGTGGATATTTGTAGGCCCTCTGTAGGTATAATTATCCTCATGTTACAGGTTAGAGGTTCTTAGAAGGTCTGTAGATAAAAACAACTGTAACTTGTGTTTCCCATGCACGTCTGGTCACCCATGCCCCTGCCTCTTGCTTTTTCTCATCTGATAACATGTCAACATTTCCTGATGAGGAAGATACTGTTCTTTAGCCAAAAAAGTCTGCTCAGGCAAAGCGCAGCAGAGTGAGCTTTGAGAAATTTCTCCTCTGGATCGCATAGAAGGGATGAAGTTGAAAGTGAAAGTCGCTCAGTCTTGTCCGACTCTTTGTGACCCCATGGACTATAGGGTTCGTGGAATTCTTCAGGCCAGAATACTGGAGTAGGTAGCCTTTCCCTTCTCCAGGGGATCTTCCCAACCCAGGGTTCGAACCCAGGTCTCACCTGCATTGCAGGCGGATTCTTTACCAGCTGAGCCACAAGGGAAGCCTATAGAAGGGATCACATGTCTTAATATATAGTGCCTTAGATCTCCTCCTCAATAAATAGCCACAATAATGAGTTTCAGATGGCTATTTTCATATGGGTTCACCTTGATGTGAACCGGAAGCATAATCTAATAATTCACTGCAAAGTTTTAAGTTGCTTATACATGGTCTTTCAGACATATAAAGACTCTAAGTTTTAATTTTATCCATTGTGGATTCAGTTCTCGGTAGCTATTGAAAATCTTTACCGTCTTTGATTGTTTATGTTATATTCCATCTTGTTCTTAAAAGGGATGGAAGGGAACAAAACCGGGATGAGCAGAAAATACAGAGCAGGCTGTCTACCGAGCTTTTGTGTGTTAGTTGAGGCCGTGTGCCTGCCGAGGTTCGAGGCGGAAGCTGTGAAGCACGCCTGCAGATAATACAAATGATCGGCGGTTCTTCAGAGGTGATTGTGGCAGAGGGACCGTGAGGATATTGTTTTTGAGCAAAGGAGCAGGGAAGAGCATGGGTCTGAAAGACAGAGTCACAGACAGAAGCACTGCAGACCACAGCTTCAGCTGCTCGCAAAGGGAAATTCAGACGGGGAAAGAGAACACGTCATAACAGGTCAATTTCTTTCCAGGTCTGTCTGTTCGTATATAGCAATCATTTTAGTAAGGTCATATTCACATTTGAACAGCAGCTTTCTCTAGCTATCTTTTCCTTTTTAAAACTAGTTTTAATGTAGTCTTTTTCAAAGTGTTGTGATGATTGAACTGGGCATTTTAGGTGTAATATAAAAGAAGAAAATTTTCGACATATCCTGGTGGTGTGGTTCGTGTTTTCGACAGCAGTGAATGTGTAACTAATTTTGATTTCACTGAGGACCAGATCCATGTTATTCCGAATTTAATCTAGATGTGATTGAGATTTATTTTTCCTTTCAGGCAAGAGTGCAGCACTGCATCTGTTCTGTAGCCAGTGACCACTCAGTCGGACTTCTAAGTTTGCGAGAGAAAAAATGCATTATGCTGGCGTCTCGTCATCTTTTCCCCATTCAAGTAATCAAGTGGAGGCCTTCTGACGATTACCTAGTAGTGGGATGTTCAGACGGCTCCGTGTATGTCTGGCAAATGGATACTGGTAAGAACAGATGAGACTAGAAAATTAAATGAGTATATTCAGCTTCCTAGAAGTGAAAAAGCTTTTGTATGAGGAAAAACCCCTGAAATGTCAAAAGGTTGCTACTTGTGTTTCTCATCACTGCTTTTTCTAAGGGTTCTTATAATTATCAACAAAGAAATATTTAGATGTCCTCTAAAATATTTGTTGTACTCTCTCAGATACTTGTAGAGTAGTTCATTGATCTTTAGAGAAACGTGAACAATATTCAACTTAGGACAGACATCAGACACCAGACAGCTAAGTGATTTCTATATAATTCTTGAGGCAAATTGTAAGATTAAAGAATCCTTTTTGCCCTTAGTTCAAAAACAGTGGAACAGCAGAAAAATAATACAGGGCCTTTAATTGGAGGAGATAATGGAAAGTTTTAAGTTCTCGAGAGAACATGTAAAATTTCAGGGTTCAGATATTTTATGTACGTGGCATAACATGCTGCAGATAATGTTTAGCTTAAAAATATAGGCCATGACATATAAAGTTTACATACAGAAACTTAAGGTTTCTCCTTGGAAATTTGTAAGTATGTAACTACATGTTTATTAGTTTGGGCTTTTAAAAACACACTCTATTCTACTTTTACTACCCTAAGTCATCTATCAGTGAGTTAAACCTTTCTTTATGTTCCTAAAGAACGTACGTGCTATGTAATATTTCTACTATTTTTTTCTTTTTCTCTCTGAAACTTTTTCTTGTTTTCTTAAATATTCCTGTTTGAAATTGGACTATGTGTATATTTCTGGCTTGGACGGTGGTATAAGAGGGAGAGCTCACAGGTCTTTTGGAGCAAGTAGCCATAATCTTCACCTATCCTTCATTTGCGGTCCTGGTTCTCTCTGATAGTACACAAGCAATTTTGACAAGAGGAAGCGTTCTTGAAGAGTGTCAGACTTCTTTACTTTGGCATTTAACTTTTTTTGAGGGGGCCTGATTGTAAAACAGGTTCTTAGTTTTTGTCAAATTTTGAGAGCGCAAAGTGAAAGTCGCTCAGTCATGTCCAACTCTTTGCCAGAATACTGGAGTGGGTAGCCTTTCCCTTCTCCAGGGGATCTGCCTGACCCAGGGGTCAGACCCAGGAATCAAACCCAGGTCTCCCGCATTGCAGGCGGGTTCTTTACCAGCTGAGCCACAAGGGAAGCTCAAGAGAGTACAAAGGCATTAGAGAAGAAAGATGAACTCAGATTCACCGCTGTTCAGAGGTGAATGTGGGCACGTTTCTCTCTAGTCTCATTTCTACGTTTTAAACAACAGGCCTGCTATCATATCACGTATGTAATTTTGTATCCTATCTTACGTTCCTTTCTGTTGCACCCTGTCTGCTGAGCAGCACTGCTTCATGTTCGCTGATTTGGTCCACGCTACAAACCAGATGCAGTTGACCCTTGAACAGCATGGGGGTTGAGGACCCCACCTTCTTCATAGTTGAAAATCTGCGTATAACTTAAAGTTGGCCCTCCGTTCCCGTGTCCTCTTCATATCCGTGGTTCTCCATTCTTGGATTCGAATGACCAAGGATTAGGTGGTGCTGTAGTATTTACTGCCGAGGAAAGAAACCCATGTGCATGTGGATCCACAAAGTGCAAACCTGTGTTGCTTAAGGTTAACTATATGCAGAGTTTGTCTTGGGCTCTGGGAATCCCTGGTGGCTGAGACAGTAAAGAATCTGCCTGCAATGCAGGAGACCCAGGTTCAACCCCTGGGTTGGGAGAATTCCCTGGAGTACAAAATAACTACCCACTCCAGTATTCTTGCCTGGAGAATCCCATGGACTGAGAAGCCTGGCAAGCTATAGTCCATGGGGTCCCAAAGAGTCAGGCATGGCTGAGCAACTAACACTTTCACTTTTTCGCTGGAGTCAGACTCCTTGGTGTGAATTTAAGATCAACCATTTGGCAGCACTGTGACCCATGGCAAGTCTCTCAATTTACTCATCTGTAAAATGAAGATAATAATAGTTCGTGTTTTATAGTATTCCTGAGAGAATAAAATGACATAATATTTACCTGGTAAGCAGTAGAAGTAAGTGCGTATCCATTATGTTTGTGTATTTTGTGTGTGTACTTGCATATGTGTATATTTCCTATTATTGTTATTTAACAAACATGCTTAACTTGTTGCTTTGTTGGCCTTGGGGATATGATCTTACTTTTATTTAGAATTTTTTTTTGAGAATTAATATTAAAGAAAGTTATAGTACTGATAATTATAAAACATTATTTTCAAATACTGCACATATAAACAATTGATATATTGTTAATACAAGAGTATGTTAAACTTGTCTAGAACTTTAAACATCAATATGATAAAGAATATAATTTTCCTGAATTTCTTAGATGCGGAAATATATAATACTTGAATACTTCAGATACTTGAAGGATATTTACAAAGAATATGAAAGTCTTTACAAATGAGGCCTTACTGGAAGATAGAATTACTTTTCCAGTAGTTTCCCTAGTAGGAAATGACAAATAGCTCCTGACTGTATGTGTACTGAGGATGTTATTTTTATAACCGGTTTACTATAATTAAGCCCAGTACATAATATTGCAGTTGACCAATTATCTTCTGACCTTCAGGAGGATTTTGATAAACAATCAGTCAATATGGCGTTCTTAAATCAAGATAAAGCTAGGGAAGCAGAATAAATTTTGGACTTCAACCATAATAGGGGGTGTACGCTCTTTTTCCCTCTTTGCTGTTCAGGTTTTAGCTAGTGATATAAAGGTCCCTGGGGAGCCAGGAAGGCACATCCTGAAGGTATTGACATTATTTATTAATTAAATAAATAAAAAATGAAGCAAAAATAAATCAGATTCGGCCCAGGCTTGATGTATGAAATGTGTTTAAACTCTGAGGAGATACTTTTTGCCTCTACTTCATGTTTTGGGAATGTATTTTTACAGATGAAATCATATTACATGAAAACTACTCAGGCATTTTGTGCAATTTTCTGTTTGCCGTTTTGAATTACACTGATGCTTCTAGCTTAACAGCACTTAAAAATGTCTTAACTTTATAATTTCAGGAGCATTTTGGTTATTTTTCTCTTCAAATGGGTAGTTTTTATTTTCAGTGTTCATTTCCTTATGAAATGAAGTTAAAGCTAGTAATACAAAACTTACAGAGATAGAGGTCCAGAATCTTTTGTTCTTTTATTTATCCTCTTAATTATATGCTGCTGCTGCTGCTAAGTCGCTTCAGTCGTGTCTGACTCTGTGCGACCCCATAGACGGCAGCCCATCAGCCTCCCCCATCCCTGGGATTCTCCAGGCAAGAACACTGGAGTGGGTTGCCATTTCCTTCTCCAATGCGTGAAGGTGAAAAGTAAAAGTGAAATCGCTCAGTCGTGTCCAACCCTTAGCGACCCCATGGACTGCAGCCTACGAGGCTCCTGCGTCCATGGGATTCTTCAGGCAAGAGTACTGGAGTGGGTTGCCATTGCCTTCTCCAGGTATTTTCTTCACATATTTGATCTTTTGCCTGCAGGATATAATACAATAGAGATTTGATTTTATGTTTCTGTTTCACAGGATATAACATAGTAGCATCATTGACTTTTCTGTATCTTCTATATTTTTGTTTTCATTCTATTACAAAAATAAGATAAGGACTTCCCTGATGGCCCGGTAGTTAAGAATTCAAACTCCCAATGTAGGGGGCATGGGTTTGATCCCTGGTCGAAGAACGGAACTATTATAAGATCCCACATCCTGCATGGCATGGCCAAAAATTAAAAACAAACAAATAAACAACCACTGTAAAATAGGAAAGGCAGAGACACAAAGGATGAAAGGGTTAAGAAAAAAGTAGTACTTTTCTAGTCAAGTGAAGTTTCTTATTTCCCTTTTGGAGTCACTCTGAAATTTTGAAGGAAGAGGTTATTCGAGTGAAAATATGACTCTCTTTTCAGCCTTCCTCCCTGTGAGTCCTCTGTGTAATTAATTACTAAGTCCTTCCCCTTAGGTAGCCATCACCTCCCTTTTTTCTTTACAGTGTACTATTTTTATATCAGGCTATATTTTTTAACACCATGCTATCTTTGGCTTCCCCGATAGTTCAGTTGGTAAAGAATCTGCCTGCAATGTAGGAGACCCCAGTTCGATTCCTGACCCAGGAAGGATAGGCTACCCGCTTCAGTATTCTTGTGCTTCCCTTGTGGCTCAGCTGGTGAAGAATCCACCTGCAGTGCCGGAGACCTGGGTTCGATTCTGGCCTGGGGAGTTCCATGGGGTCATAGTCCATGGGGTCACAGAGTCAGACACGCGTGAGCAGCTTTCGCTTTCACTTTAATGCTATCTTTATTGGTTTCTCTGTTTTCTGTTTCCACCTTCTAGTCCACCCTGTACTCTCCTGGCGAATTAATTATAGGAAATAAAACAATAACAACCACACGTGATTCATGCCACTGTCCTAAAGACAAAAACATAAACAGTTTTAGTTCACGTATCCTTTAAGACAAGACCCTCCACGGCGTGGTACGCGTCTACCTTTGTCTTATCTCCTACTGCTCTTTCATAGAGACTGGTTGCTCTGTGTGAGGAATAGTTCTAGCCAAGAATAACTGGGCCACTATGCACTACTTCTTGTCTTTTATATCATGCATATTGTTGCTCATGATTTTCATTCATTTGGAACATTATTTCTTTCTGTCTGCTTATTCATTTAGGCAGTATAAGGAATGGTGAAAGTGAAAGTTGCTCAGTTGTGTCCAGCCGTTTCCTTTTGCCTAATATTTTTCTTGCAGTGCCAGTCTATGAGTGATGCTTTCATCTTCTGTATATCTGAAAACCTTTTTATTTCACCATCATTTTGAAGATACTTCTTTCTGGATATAGAACTCTGTGTTGACAGTTTTTTGTTTATTCCTTTCAGAATTCCACTATCTTGCTTGTATTATTTCCAGTGAAAAATCTGCTATAACCCTTATCTTTGCTCCTCTATGTATATGCTATATCTATTTTTTTGTGACTTCTTAGATAATTTTCTCTTTATTATTGATTTTGAGCTGTTTAGTTGTAGTTTTCTATGTATTTCTTGTGCTGAGGGTTTGTTGTACTTGAATCTGTGGGTATATAGTTCTCAGCAAATTTGGTAGGTTTTGGCCATTATTTATTCAAATATGTTTTTGACCTTCCCCTCTCTTTTCTGTATTTGGAGACTCTGATATGTGCCTATTAGGATACTTGAAATTGCCCAGAGCTTGAAGATTGTCTTTTCATTTTTGCTATTATTTTTCCTGTGTTTAATTTTATAATTTCTATTCTGCATTTTCAAGTTTTCTGAGCTTTTCTTCTGTAGGGGTTTAAGGGAGAGGAGAGGAGGCAGGTAATGCTACATGGGAGATCATTAGAGGAAGGAAGGACAAGAAAATGTTTCTGGCAGGCACTGATAAAACATATCCCTCCATTAAAAGATGTCCATGCCTTTTTCCTTTCTGAAAGAATGGGCTTTAGCCGTCCAGAGTCGTGTAGTGACTGTGCGTGTGTGTGTCTCCCAGGAGCGCTGGACCGGTGTGTGATGGGGATCATGGCTGTGGAGATCCTGAACGCCTGCGATGAAGCAGCCCCTGCTGCTGTCGACTCGCTGAGCCACCCGGCGATCAACCTCAAGCAGGCCATGACACGCCGCAGCCTTGCTGCTCTGAAGAACATGGCCCATCACAAGCTGCAGACTCTCGCCACTAACCTCTTGGCTTCTGAGGCATCTGACAAAGTAAGTTTTATACGTGGGCTCACGTGTCCCCATTCAGCTTCATTTAATGACACAGCTTTGACTCATCTTAGGGAAGCGTTTTGGGGCGATGACACTGGTGAATACTAAGCTTCTGTTTCTAAGCAGGTTTATCCAACACAGTTTTGGAGTGTTTCAAGTATTTGGCATTTTGAAAAAGTAACTTGTTCTTACCATTCAAACTATTTTAAAATGATTCCTACAGACTTGAGTGACTTCAGTTTCTGAAATTAGAATGAACAGTTTGTGTATAATCCGTCTTCTTAACTTTCTGAGAGTCTTCCTGTTGGAAGGTTTAGCACTAGTGATATCTTCAGGAGAAAAAAGTAACAACTTAGGACCAATTGTGGCTTATCATTTGCTTTAAAAATAGGCTCCGATTTTACTAATGTTAGGCCATTTGCAAGATTTAAGAAAATATGTGAGAATCGGTATGGTGAGATTGCACAAGTGCTGGCAGTTTTCTGTGAGACCCAAACTCAGCCACACTTTCCTTCCTGATAGTTAAAAGCAACCCACCAGTTACTTCTCTAGTTACCAGAAAATGGTCTTACTGAAAGAAGAGGAGTCAGCCCGAGCTCATTAACTGGCTCCTCAGCATTAGTTTTCTAGACACCAGCCGCTCTCTCCTTTGTGGTCTTTGGTTCTGGGTTTTATTAAAACAGTTTGTCTCTGGTAGATGGATAAATGAAGCCTAGAGACCATCCCAGTGCTTCATCTGAATCACACTCAAAATTCCTAGTTCCATCTAAGAATTCATTAGAATTACGAATGAGTCACCAAATACTTTTATTTTCATTTTTTTTTATTCCTGATTCCTACTTTTTAAATGATTAGATGTGTGCATAAAAAGCAAAGGGGTTGAAAGGATTGTGTACGAATTTGAAAATTTGCCCATGAATTAGTGAGTGCTAATGACACAGGAAATATTTACTACAGGCAGCTCCACTGACCCATATCCTCTAATTGGCAGAAATAGTTGATCATTCTGTCTTTCCTCAAGATATTAATGTTTTATTGGCTTTGTTATATTGTATGTTTCATAGATTAGAAACATACAAAATTTCAAAAGGATTGTGAAATCCTTCTGTGATTTTTTTTTTTCATGCTTTCTGTCCCATGCTCTGTAGAATAGAAAACAGGCTGAAATGCACTTGCCATGCCTATAATTTATTTCAGGAGAGCATGTGGATATTCCCTAGGAATTCATTGTTCACGGCACATTGTCTGATGTTCTGTATAATTCTGATATTAAGCCAACTTATAAAACAACACATTCAATGGCAAGTATGTAAGTTTGGTAATTCCCAAATATATTCTTTTTCTTGTTGATAGCCCCTAGAAGTAAAACTTTGGAAAAATAATGATATGACTAGCAAATTGAAGGGAAATAAGTGGTACAGTAACATTTATGAATGGCTTTTGTAAGTGGTCATGGTCCATTATGTGATTTTTTACAGTCTTGTTTGTCCCTGTTTTAATAGCGCATTTTATAGGGCAATTAGTGATAAAAGCACCAGATATCAGAGACACTACACTTACGTATTGTAAAATATATTGCTCGTGAACCTCCTCAGCCTTGTAGCAGTGGTAATTGTTGCCTGGCCTACAAGGGAAACAATTATAGAAAGGGGGAAAGGCTTAGGGAGCCAAGGCTGCGGGAGGATAATCACTGTATGAAAAATGCATGTTGGCCAGACCATTAGGGATTTCTCTAGCTATCTTCTCATGTTGACTTAGAGGCTTCTCCTGAGGGGAATATTTAAAGAGCCATTTGCTGGATGGCTTTCAAACCTCTGGAGAAATAGAGCCCACCCAAAGTGAAGAAAGAAAAAATAACCGAAACGTAACTAAGAGCCGCTCAGTGCTGCATGACTTACTCTAGGAAACTGGATCTTTTTTTTTTATCATGGGTCTCAATGGAAAGTAAAACCTCAATGGGAATACTGTATAGAAAGTATCCAGTTTTCTCCTGGTTAGTGCTGGCAATTGGGCTATTTGAAAGTAACAAATATTTTATATTGTTAATTAGGTTAATTTTGCCTGACATATACAGCTTTACAAGCAAAGATAATTTACTGTCCTGTGATTTTTTTTTTTCCTTCTTTCACTGGAAGAGCAATAAGGTGATAAGTAGAATTATCCTTTATTACTGTATTGAATGCAGTATTTGGATACAATCTCAACAATGACAGAATGATCTCTGTTCATTTCCAAGGCAAACTATTCAATATGACAGTAATCCAAGTCTATTCCCCGACCAGTAATGCTGAAGAAGCTGAAGTTGAACTGTTCTATGAAGACCTACAAGACCTTCTAGAACTAACACCCCAAAAAGATGTCCTTTTCATTATAGGGGGCTGGAATGCAAAAGTAGGAAGTCAAGAAACACCTGGAGTAACAGGCAAATTTGGCCTTGGAGTACAAAATGAAGCAGGGCAAAGGCTAATAGAGTTTTCCAAGAGAACACACTGGTCATAGCAAACACCCTCTTCCAACAACACAAGAGATGACTCTACACATGACATCACCAAATGGTCAATACTGAAATCAGATTGATTATATTCTTTGCAGCCAAAGATGGAGAAGCTCTATACAGTCAGCAAAAGCAAGCCTGGGAGCTGACTGTAGCTTAGATCATGATCTCCTTATTGCCAAATTCAGACTTAAATTGCAGAAAGTAGGGAAAACCAACAGACCATTCAGATGTGACCTAAATCAAATCCCTTAGGAGTGGGATTTGATTATATAGCGGAAGTAACAAATAGATTCAAGGGATTATATCTGATAGACAGAGTGCCTGATGAAATATGGATGGAGGTTCGTGACATTGTACAGGAGACAGGGATCAAGACCATCCTCATGGAAAAGAAATGCAAAAAAGGCAGAATGGCTGTCTGAGGAGGCCTTACAAATAGCTAAGAAAAGAAGGGAAGCCAAAAGCAAAGGAGAAAAGGAAGGATATACCCATCTGAATGCAGAGTTCCAAAGAATAGCAAGGAGAGATAAGAAAGCCTTCCTCAGCAATCAATGCAAAGAAATAGAGAAAAACAACAGAATGGGAAAGACTAGAGATCTGTTCAAGAAAATTAGAGATACCAAGGGAACATTTCAGGCAAAGATGGGCACAGTAAAGGACAGAAATGGTATGGAACTACCAGAAGCAGCAGATATTAAGAAGAGGTGGCAAGAATACACAGAAGAACTGTACAAAAAAGATCTTCATGACCCAGATAATCACGATGGTGTGATCACTCAGCAAGAGCCAGACATCCTGGAATGCGAAGTCAAGTGGGCCTTAGGAAACATCACTACGAAGAAAGCCAGTGGAGGTGATGGAATTCCAGTTGGGCTCTTTCAACTCCTAAAAGATGGTGCTGTGAAAGTACTGCACTCAATATGCCAGCAAATTTGGAAAACGCAGCAGTGACCACAGGACTGGAAAAGGTGAGTTTTCATTCCAATTCCTAAGAAAGGCAATGCCAAAGAATGCTCAAATTATCGCATGATTGTACTTATTTCACACACTAGCAAAGTAATGCTCAAAATTCTCCAAGCCAGGCTTCAACAGTACGTGAACTGTGAACTTCCAGATGTTCAAGCTGGTTTTAGAAAAGGCAGAGGAACCAGAGATAAAATTGCCAACATCCATCTGCTGGATCATCGAAAAAGCAAGAGAGTTCCAGAAAAACATCTATTTCTGCTTTATTGACTATGCCAAAGCCTATGACTGTGTGGATCACAATCAACTGTGGAAAATTCTGAAAGAGATGGGAATACCAGACCACCTGACCTGTCTCTTGAGAAATCTGTATGCTGGTCAGGAAGCAACAGTTAAAACTGGACATGGAACAACAGACTGGTTCCAAAAAGGAAAAGGAATGTGTCAAGGCTGTATATTGTCACCTTGCTTGTTTAGCTTATATGCAGAGTACATCATGAGAAACGCTGGGCTGGATGAAGCAAAAGCTGGAATCAAGATTTCTGGGAGAAATATCAGTAACCTTAGATATGCAGATGACACCACCTTTATGGCAGAAAATGAAGAAGTACTAAAGAGTCTCTTGATGAAAGTGAAAGAGGAGAGTGAAAAAGTTGTCTTAAAACTCAACATTCAGAGAAGTAAGATCATGGCGTCTGGTCCCATCACTTCATGGCAAATAGATGGGGAAACAATGGAAATAGTGAGAGACTTTATTTTGGGGGGTTCCAAAATCACTGCAGATGGTGAAGGCAGCCTTGAAATTAACAGACACTTGCTCCTTGGAAGAAAAGCTATGATCAACATAGACAGCATATTAAAAAGCAGAGATATTACTTTACCAACAAAGGTCTGTCTAGTCAAAGCTATAGTTTTTCCAGTAGTCATGTTTGGAAGTGAGAGTTGGACTCTAAAGAAAGCTGAGCACCGAAGAACTGATGCTTTTGAACTGTGGTGTTGGAGAAGACTCTTGAGAGTCCCTTGGACTGCAAGGCGATCCAACCAGTCCATCCTAAAGGAAATCAGTCCTGAATATTCATTGGAAGGACTGATGCTGAAGCTGAAACTCCAATACTTTGGCCACCTGATGTGAAGAACTGAGCCCTTAGAAAAGAGCCTGATGCTTTCGTTATTATCCTCAGATTTTCAAATGATGAACCTAAAGTACATTTGGATAGAACATAGATTGGCAAATTTTTCTCTGCAAAGGGTTATATAGTGAAAAAAAAATTAGGCTTTGTGGTTCATATCACTTGTGTCACGGTGATTCAACTCTGCCATAATAGTGGTGTTAAAGAGCTATGCCTGTGTGCCTGCTTAGTCGCTCAGTTGTGTTGGACTCTTTGAAACCCTGTGAACTGTAGCCCACCAGGCTCCTCTGTCCATGGGATTCTCCAGACAAGAATACTGGAGTGGGTGACCATTCCTATCTCCCGGGGGTCTTCTTGACTCAGAAATCGAACCTGAGTCCCCTGCACTGCAGGCAGATCTTTTACCATCTTAGCCACCAGGGAAACCCCAAGAGGTATAGACCGTATGTAAATGGATGAATGTGACTGGCTCCCAATAAAATTTTATTAACAAAAATTGACAGTGGGCTGAATTTGGCCCTGGGTCCTAGTTTGCTGACCCTTGCATCTGAAGATGGCATTATTGTATCAAGGTTGTGGATATAGTTCCCCCGTTGAATGACCTTTGCTTCATTTTTGAAAAGCAGAACAGAGGAGCGGTTTAGAGGCCAAGTTCTGATGACAGATGTATCTGTGTTCCAGTTGCATCTCTGTAACTTCCTGCCTGTTGGTGACCTTGGACAAGTAACCTCCAGTGATCGAGGTTACACATGTAATTGAAAGCAAATTCTTATAAAGGAAGTAAAGGTTGACAGTATATTAGAGAAACGAAATAACACCAAGCCTGGGGAATAAAAAGAACATATGGAGTTAATAATTAATAAAGTCATTGCTCATCATTAATAGCTGTTTTGGTAGAAATAATTGGGTCAGAAGTCAGGATACAGTGAGTTAGGAAGGACCATGAGATCAAGTGGAGGTACAGTGCGTGGAAGAAGTTTGCTGTTAGAGGAAAAGAAGAGAGGAGTTAGTAGCTTCAGTGGTGGTTGCAGGGTTAAGAGCAGAGTTGATGCTTTGGGAGCTCACTGACCCTTTTGCTGGTGGAGGGAACTATCGGTGGGGCTGTGGAAGAGGACATGCTGCTGAGAAGAAAGCTGGAGGGTTCACCCTTATTGAAAACTCTTCCCTTACAATCTGTAATGATGAAAAGAGGGAGGTGAATATAACAGGTTATTTTCAGCAGCAGCATTTTCAGCGGAAGAAGAGTCATATTTGTTAAAAAAAAAAAAAAAGGAAGTGGTAATAATCCCTTGAAGGGAGAGTCATCTTTTTTTTTAATCCGTCATTCAACTCAGAACAGGCGCTGTGCTGGGTTAGGAGTTAGAGGACTTGTACGATATAAATAAATAGGAGGGTCGTAATTGGCATGTAGTGATATTTAAGGAATGCATAAATGAATATGTCAAGAAGCATGTCTGGGCATATCTGGTGATCTTTTTGACAAGTTTTCCCATAAAGCGTTTGTCAGACACTGGTTCTTGGTGAGGCGATCTTGACGGATGGCTTGGGCCAGTGGGATTTTATCAGTGAAGCTGGAAACCTTGTAGCCATGGAATTCATTTCATAGGCCTACTCTGTGTGACTTTTTATTGGGCCTCCTTTTATCTTAGGCTGGAGAAGGAAATGGCAACCCACTCCAGCTGGAAAATCTCATGGATGGAGGAGCAAGGTAGGCTACACCCTGTGGGGTTGCAAAGGGTCAGACACGACCGAGCGACTTCACTTTCAATTTTCACATCTTAGGCATTGTATCAATCAGAATCACCCTATTTATGTTGAAAAAGAATGAAGTTGAAGAAATTGAAAAGTGGCCAGAATGATTTATCTTTTACCTTGCATTTCTCTCTCTGTTGTCTAATTAGTCAAAACCCTGAAAAAATGAATGGGCTATATTTGCAAAGGTCAGTAGCTTTGTATTCTGTGTAACTAGGCGATAGAATGGGATTTAGAAGTCAAATATAACCTACTGAGAACATACTCTGTGTCTTTCGCTTGCAGAATTCATTCTGTAAAAAAAAAAAATTTGTACCGATCGAATTGACTTTATGATTCATTGTGAAAAGGGCACTTGTCCGGTACAGACAGGGACAAGTCAAATGACGTTATGTACAGATACCAGGCCTTTCTGGTGAAGTGTTTTCAGCCTTAGAAAAATTCTTATGATATGTCTGACCTTTGGAGAATCAATTAAACTTGCTTAACATTCTGTCCCCAAACTTTAATGAATATCTTAAAAGAAAAAATGAATATGTTAATTGTATATTTATTATATACTTATATATGAGTTCAGCTTTGGGTTCTTCTAACTGGTTATTAAAATAAAATTTTTAAATTACACTAATTACTGTTTAATTCTTAATAAGTAAAGTTAGGGAGACCTAGCTAAGCAGCCGAACCTTAAGGAAACAAGGGAGTGAATGTCTCACTGTAGGAGAAGAAGGATTTATTAAGTGCCTGTGTGACCAGTGATGCCCCTTAATGGAGGATAATAGTTAGAAACCGAATCTGGATGCTTTGCACGCTCCTGGCTCCTGCGATGACGTTGCGTCCAGTCCCTCTCAGAAGACAGAGCTGGACAGTATGTTTACAAGGCATATACAGTGACTCAAACAAATGTATTAAGTATTTCTGTCTTCCTAAATATATGAGATACCTTGGACTGACCCCATTACCTCCAGTTCTAAGCAGATACCACAGTGTTTGTTCTAGGCTCCCCTCTTGGCATATTATAACTCTCTGCTCACCTGTGAGAAACCTCACCCAGTATTTTCAATGTATTGATTTGTTCCGTTCCCCCTTTATGTAGACAATTTCCTTCCCACCCCACATCTCCTTTTAGGTGTGCCGACCAAAAGCTTACCTCCCACAAAGGAGAACCCTTTCCTTTTGATTCTCAATGTGTTTTTACCTTCCGCCGTCTGCTTCTCTTAGGCATGATCAGTTGTGTTTATTTATTCTCGTGTTTCTTTCTGTTTAGGTTTCTTTGTCAAAGTGATGTTTTAGTTTTAATTCTTTCTTGAGTTCAGTCATTTCATTTCTGATTTTTCTAATTCTTATTTGTGGTGTTCTTTCATAGTGAGTATCATTTTTAAAATGTTCTCTAGCTTGTTTTGAAAGAGCACATTCATTTCAGTCTGCTTCTTAAGCATGTCTGTTTTCTTGCTCTTGTTGTCTCTCTCCCTAATAGTAGCTTCATTTTATTATGCACGATCTTAGTCCCCTGACCAGGGATCAAACACGTGCCCCCTGCAGTGGAAGCATGGAATCCTAGCCACTGGATCACCAGGGAAGTCCTGGTCTTATTCTCTCTTGGCCTGCAGTAATTTGACCTCAGTACTTTTTGGAATATTACTTTGTGGGATAATTTTTGCTAGATTTTTTTAATGATTAATTCAGGCAGCATTTTTAGCTTCACAGGACTCCTTCTGTTGTTTCACGTGGTTCAGTAAGATGGTGACTTGCTTTCTGACCGTTTCTGGCACTGTTCTTCGCCTTACTTTTTTTTTGTTTTTTAATTACCTGTCCATTTGGATTACGTTCTTAGCACTTTCTCATTTCCAGGGCATCCTTTCCTAGAAGGGAGCCCTGAGGCATCAGTGTTGTAAGGGCCTCGGGACTCTGATGTACCAGCCTCACATTTCTCACAACTGTGGACTCTCGTGTGAACTTGCTGTTGAGGTAGGTGAGGCCCTCCCAGGTCTAGCTGCTCTTTCCAGATTTATTTTTCAGATGAGTATCTGTTGGCTCTTACAGAGTTTTCGTGGCAGAGCTCTCAAGTACATTCCTGCTTCCATCTTCCCTCCTTCCTACAGCATGCCTGACACCAGGTGGACTTTGTAGCTGTTGGTAGCCTTTCCCATCCACTTGAATTTTGGAATTTATGGGTGTACTTCATCACTTAGTTCTGTTGAAAATGTTCTCAGTGAGTTTCAGTTATGCCATCTAGTTGCTCTGTCCGTTTTTATGGGGGGATTTGGAAAAACCCAGTAACTATGCTGGCGTCACTGCTGTGATCTTCCCAGAATCCCCTTCAGTCTCTATATTCTTGATGTTAAGTATAAAATTCAGTGAGATGCATTCGTTAAAGACAAATCATATTAAACATTTAAAATCTTACCTGTGTATTATTTGAACTAGATGAAGCATATATGTGAATATATTTTTTCTGGATCACACTGGTACGATACCAGTGTGGTTTTGAATTTCAAGGACATATACTTTCTATTTGGGCTTCCCTCATGGCTCAGTGTTAAAGCGTCTGCCTGCAATGCAAGAGACCCAGGTTCAATCCCTGGGTTGGGAAGATCCCCTGGAGAAGGAAATGGCAACTCATTCCTGTATTCTTGCCTGGGACATCCCATGGACAGAAAAGCCTGGCGGGCTACAGTCTATGAGGTCGCAAAGAGTCAGATGCAACTGAGTGACTAAACAACAACAAAGGTATTTTGAAGTAATTTGATAGAAGTGTAAAGACTCATGACTAAAAATCAATGCATTAGTTCTTTGGGTAAGAAATAATTTCTTCCCGTCTAATATGATTGGGAAATCTGCTCTTTATTAGACCATACAACATATTTTCAAAGTTCTTGACTTTTGTATCCTCTGTTAGAAAACAATTGAATAGGTCTAGGTCAGGAACGGAGAAGGCAATGGCACCCCACTCCAGTACTCTTGCCTGGAAAATCCCATGGGCGGAGGAGCCTGGTAGGCTGCAGTCCATGGGGTCGCAAAGAGTCGGATACGACTGATCGACTTCACTTTCACTTTTCACTTTCTTGCATTGGAGAAGGAAGTGGCAACCCACTCCAGTGTTCTTGCCTGGAGAATCCCAGGGACGGGGAGTCTGGTGGGCTGCCGTCTATGGGGTCACACAGAGTCGGACACGACTGAAGCGACTTGGCAGCAGCAGCAGCAGGTCAGGAAACCTTTATTGACTCTTAGGTACTGTTTTAGGCCCTCGAGAGCCCAGATGAATAAGACATGATATTCACCCTCAGGAAATATAAACGGATAAATGCAATGCAATGCAGTAGTGGAGAAGGCAGTGGCACCCCACTCCAGTACTCTTGCCTGGAAAATCCCATGGACGGAGGAGCCTGGTGGGCTGCAGTCCATGGGGTCGCTAACAGTCGGACACGACTGAGCGACTTCACTTTCACTTCTCACTTTCATGCATTGGAGAAGGCAATGGCAACCCACTCCAGTGTTCTTGCCTGGAGAATCCCAGGGACGGGGGAGCCTGGTGGGCTGCCGTCTACGGGGTCACACAGAGCCGGACACGACTGAAGTGATGCAGCAGCAGTGAGATGGCTGAGGAGACCCAGAAAGTATTGCAGATACCTGGCCTAGACTGATGTGATCAGGACTGGCTTCTTGGAGGAGGGGGCGTTGAAGAATGAGTGGAGTATCGTCAGGTGGGTGGTGTGGGTGGGTGGTGTGTGTTCTGGGAGTAGCGGGTGGCAGGTGCAGGGAGGAGAGTGGGGACTGATCCGTGTGCTCAGTGGAGCCGGGGGCCCACTGAAGACACACGGGCGGTAGGGGGAAGCGAGCCATCCGTGTGTACCTGGCAAGCCCTAAAGCATTCTCTCTCACCTCAGTAGCTTTCAAACTTAAACAAGAAGTAGCGTTAGAATCCTTCCCTCAAAAAGAACTTTTTGTGAAAGCCAGTGTGGCCATCAGATCTGAGGATGCATTGGGAAGAGTATTAATTGAAGGATGGTTTGTGAGCTGTGTTTGGCAGGACCTAGTAATCTGTTGGGCTTCCCTGGTGGCTCGGCTGGTAAACAATCCACACGCAAGTGCCGGAGACCCCAGTTCAATTCCTGGGTCAGGAAGATCCCCTAGAGAAGGGAACGGCTACCCCCTTCCGTATTCTTGGGCTTCCCTGGTGGCTCAGCTGGTAAAGAATCCGCCTGCAATGTGGGAGACCTGGGTTCGATCCCTAGGCTGGGAATATCCCCTTGAGGAGGGCATGGCAACCCACTCCAGTATTCCTGCCTGGAGGACCCCAAGGACAGAGGAGCCTGGCGGGCTGCAGTCCATGGGGTCACAGAGAGTCGGACAGGACTGAGCGACTGAGCACAGCACACGTGGTTTGTCAGGCAGAGTGGGTGAGGGAGGTTAACTCGGCTTTCTGGCTGGTTGACTGACTAGACGTGGCTCTGCCCGGTGTGAGGGAGAACGTGGGGTCAGCTTTTGCGGGACTGACGCAGAGTTGCTTTGCGTATGATGCGGGCTGGGGAGAACTGGAGGGAGGGGTGTGGTGGCGAGTATCCAGGTGGAGGAATCGCCCAGGCCCACCGCGAAGCGGACGAGGTCCCTCAGAGAGAGCAGATGGGCTGAGAGAGACTCAAGATCTCGACCCGAAGGGGAGGAGAGGAAACGTGGAGAGCAGGGGTGAGGGGAGAACCCGGAGGATTGCGGACTGGCAGACAGGGAGTTGGGCGTTTCCGGAAGGGCGGAGCGATCAGCTGTGCCAAACGCAGGCAGTGATGACCGTAGAAGGACTGAACGTGTGTGTCCGTGAGGTCACTAGTGTTCTTTTCCAGACTGTTCTCCCAGGATGTGTGGGCCAGAAGCTGGACTGTGGTGGGTTCAGGAGTGAGTGGGCTTCCCTGGTGGCTCAGACGGTAAAGAATCTGCCTGTAATGTGGGAGACCCTGGTTCGATCCCTGGGTCAGGAAGATCCCCTGGAGAAGGGAACGGCTCCCCACTCCAGTATTCTGGCCTGGAGAATCCCATGGACAGAGGAGCCTGGAGGGCTATAGTCCAGGGGGTCGTACAGAGTTGGACACGACTGAGCGACTGTAAGTTCACTTCAAGGACTGAATGGGAAGTGTGGAAGTAGACATAGCAAGTACAGAACACTTTTGAAAAGTTTGCAGGAGAAGGGAGGAGAAAGAGGATAGCCAGAGGGGAATGCAGTCTTGGAAACAGGTTTGAGTGCGGATTAAGGGTACAGAGCCAGGGGAGAGAGGCAGGCTCACGATCAGGATCCGGAGGAGACAGCCGATGACGCTGGGTTCCACGTGGGATGGGAAGAAGGCAGAGGGAAGGCAGTTGGCTGTGACCTGGGGGAGGAAAACTTCATTTTCTGAAACTGAGTTTTAAGGGAAGACGCCATCTCTGTGACAAGAAAGTGCACGTGCTGATGGAGAAGCTGCGGAACTTCCCCGGAGACCCAGCCCCGATCTCTAGGGAAGGTGGCTACAGGGACCCGCGGATTTCCAGCACAGATGAAACAGCCTCCTGGAGGAAGATGCCACCTAGGACTTTCATAGCTGGAGAGAAGAACTCAGGGCCTGGCTACAAAAGTGCCGAAAGACAGACTGCCTCTCTTGATGGGGGGCCAGTACAGCCAGTGACTTGGAGTGGAAGCCAGTGCTATTTATCATTCTGAAAACCCTAGAGCCCTTAAGAAACAGGGAGAATCTCCTCTGCCTGTGCTCTGTGAATGGAACAACAAAGCACAGCCGTTTACAGCATGGTTTACTGAGTATTTTTAAGCCCAGCATTTGAGATGGTAGTTTGGCCACCTGATGTGAAGAGCTGACTCATTGGAAAAGACCCTGATGCTGGGAAAGATTGAAGGCAGGAGGAGAAAGGATGACAGAGGATGAGACAGCTGGATGGCATCGCTGACTCAATGGACGTGAGTTTGAGCAAGCTCCGAGAGATGGTGAAGGAAAGGGAAGCCTGGCCTGCTGCAGCCCATGGGGTCGCAGAGGGTTGGACACAACTGAGCGCCTGAACGACAGCAACTGAGACAACCTGAGACTGTTGCCCAGAGTAAAAGATGCCTTCCAAAATCCGGCTGCTGGTTGGCAGGGCGCCTGGCAGCTGCCTAAGAGCACTGCTGGAGATGCACTGTGGGAGTCACACGTTCATGCCTGTTACCACCACACCCATTCTGCAGCTCATGGACCAAGGGGGTAATTGCAACTTGTAAGTCTTCTTATTTAAGAAATGCATTTTGTGAGGCTGTAGCTGTTATATTTGGCATGTTTGGTGCTTCCTCTGGTGGATCTGGGCAGAGTAAATTGAAAACCTCTGAAAAGACTTCGCTTTCTAGATGGCCATAGGATGTTTGTGATTCACGAGAAGAGCTCAAAATATCAACCTTCATAGGAGCTTGGAAGAAGTCCACTCCAACCCTCAAGGATGCCTGTGAGGGGTTCTAGGCTTCAGTGGAGGAAGGAACTGCCCATGTGGTGGAAATGGCAGCAGAGCCAGAGATGGAAACGGAGCCTGAAGATGTGAGCGGGCCGCTGACCCCTCGTGATGAAGCTTGTGCGGACGAGGAGTGGTTTCTGCAGGTGAAATCTGCTGCGGGCGAAGATGTTGGAAGATCCCTGAAATGACCACAAAGGATTTAAACTGTGACATCCGCTAGGTTCATAAAGCAGCAGCAGAGTTTAGAGATTGCCTCCCAGTTTTGAAAGAAGTTCTGTGGGTAAAATGCTGTCAAACAGCGTTACCTGCTAGAGAGGGATCGTTAATGAGAAGAAGAGTCCATCAATGCAGCAAACTGTGTCACTGTCTCATTTTAAAAAATCGTCACAGTCACCCTGGCTTCAGCAGCCATCACCTTGGTAGGGTCAGCGACCATGAGCATCGAGGCAGACCCTCCACCGTCAAATAGATGACGACTTCCCGAGGGCTCAGGTGATGGTTAACAGGTTTTTGGTTTCTTTGTTTGTTTTTTCGATTTTGTTCAGCAATAAGGTGTTTTTAATTTGGTAGGTACAGTTTCTATGGCATAATGCTGTTATGCTTACAGTGTGGTTTAAACATAACGTGCCTGGGCACCAGGAAACTAAACAGTTCACGTGACCCACTTTATTGCGATGTCACTCGCTTGATTGCGGTGGTCTGGAAGGATCCCTGTACGTTCAGAGATTTGTCCATTCTTCTTCCACACATCTCTCTCTTCTTAGTTTGTCAAGACACCTGTTTTTCTTAATCACAGTCACACCTCAGTCCCATAGCAGCGATCAGCCTTGGTGAAAGTCACACTTTCTCTGGGAGTGGATGGGTTTAGAGGAAGGGGTGGGACAAAGACAAAGGAGGGAAGTCGCGGTCATAAAGCAGGATGCTAGGTTTTCACAGTCTGATGTAAACTGGCTCCCAATCTTTTCACCTATATTTCAGTAAATGTAGTACCGTTGACCCTTAACAACAGGGGTTTGAGCTGTGTGGGTCCACTTGGAACCTTTTTTTAACGGTGAACACCACAGCACTCCAGTCCAGGAGCGGTGGAATCTGTGGATAAGGGGAACCATGGTTATAGAGGGCTGACTGTAAATTACACGCGGAGCTTTGACTGCTCGGATGGGTGGACGCCCCCAGCCTCCGAGTTTTTCGGGGGTCAGCCGTCTCCGCTCTCCGCAGCGTGTGGAGCGGCCTTGTGCCATCACCCACCCCGCCCCAAGGCCCGCGCCCGGCTGCTGCCCCTCATCTCAGGAGCCTCGCTTTGACGACCACTACTTCCGCGAAGCTGCTGAAGGTTTTCAGGCGATGCCGCTGGGTCTGGCAGTCAGCTGAGCCTTCTCAGGCGCTCTGGCGCTTGGTTTGTGTGTCTGGCCTGGTGCTGGCTCTCGTGTGCCGGTACAGGGAAGCAGCAGATGCGCTCGCTTACGCGCGCTGCCTCTGTCGGGGCTGCTTCGCGTTAGCGCTGCTGACGCCTGGGCGTGTAGTGCTCTCTTCTCGGGACTGTCCTGTGCAGCGCAACGTGTTTCTTGGCGCCCCCGGCCTCCGCCCACCACACGCCACCAGCACCCTCTCCAGAGGTGACTCCCGAAGATGTCTGCAGACGTGGCCAGTGTCCTTTGGAGCTGTGGGGCGGGGGGCGGGGGGGAGACACCGCCCCTGGCTGAGATCCACCGCTTTCTATCTAAGCTCCTCAAAGGACCATTTGCTTTTTTTCGTGTTTCCAGCGCCCAGCAGTGCTCGCTGCGTTATAGTGAGCAAGCCACTACTTGAAGGTTGATTAATGTCGGGTGGGTTCACCTTGTCCCTCATCTCCCAGCCCTCCATCTCCGGAGCCTCTGCAGAAGGGACACTGAGAACCTCTTGATGCCTTGAATCAAAGGTCAAGTAGATACAGGAGGGCCTGAACTTCCTGCTCCATCCTGACTACTGACAAGCTGTGAAACCAGTGTGACTGACTAACCTCTTAGCTTCCATTTGTTTTTAGCTTTAAAGTGTGTGTGTATGTATGTATGTGTGTGTGTGTGGTGGTGGTGGTGTAATGTTGTAATGAAGTTAAATGAGCAGTGTGTTTGCAAACATTGATCTCAGTAGGTATAACACTTGTTTGATACTCCTGATTGATTGATTGATTGATTGCATTCATTCGGCCGGTATTGAGCACCGATGCTGAGAGGGCCCCAGACGAAATCAGTGGAAAGTGTGTTAGTTTTGCCTGCACCCCACAGACCCCGGGCCCAAGGAGTTCCTGCTCCAGTGTGGGGGGCACTGGGCCATTCCCTGGGCTGAGCTTTCATCTAGCCCGTGGGAGCCGGGTGCGACAGAGCCCAAGGAGACCAACCGCCCTGCAGGGTTGCTGGGAAGGCTTTTCTGAAGGGTCGCTTGCCTAGGGGCTTGACATCTGGAAGAAGCGTGGGCAGGAACATCCCAGGCATAGAAAGTGGAGCGTGCAGATGTGGGCAGGACAGTGATCAGGCCAGAGACCGCAGCGTGTGCTGAGACCAGTGGTGGGAGAAGAGGGTAGACGCCCAGGTGGCGCCGTGGTAAAGAATCCAACTGCCGATGCAGGAGACACAGGTTCGATCCCTGCATCGGGAAGATGCCCTGGAGGAGGGATGGCAACCCACTCCGGTGTTCTGCCTGTAGAATCCCATGGACAGAGGAACCTTATAGGCTGTAGTCCACGGGGTTGCAAAAAGCTGGACATGGCTGAGCACAGGCACGAGAGTCGACGTGTGTAAGTCTTTCTAAAATCAGATTCCTCGCCACAGTGACCCGGGAGCAATTGGAGAGGTTTTCTTTTTTCCTTTTCATTTCGTTAGCATTTAGTCCTGTCTTTTCTCTTACACATCAGTCACCCAGAATCTCATTGTATTTCCATTCTTTCACAAATATGTTGAGTTTTGTATACAAAATAGAAGCCCTTCAAACACAGTTTCTTTCCTTAAAACACAATTTCTTTCCTTAAAACAGTTTCTTTCCTTAAAACACAGTTTCTTTCCTTTAGTGATTTAAACTTTTCACATGTGTCTTTAACATATTTATTTGCAATATTGAATAAAATAAGCTGGATTTTATTATCTAGCAAGAGAAACACTGCTTGTTTTTATCTATTAGCTGTTGACACCAGCTCTCTGAAGTAAGTAGTCTTTCTTTTATTTGGGAGATGGAAGAAGTAATGCTGGAGGTGTCGAGTGGTTCATGTAAAGATCTGTCTAATAGAGAAGTGGGAGGAGTAAGGCCCCCGCCTCCAGGGCTCCAGGTCTTGTTACTCAGTCCCTTGGCCCTTTGGGAAGAGTCACAAGTCATTCCGCTCGTGCTAGTGTTGTGGAAAGTTAGCATATTGATCTAGGAATGTCTTAATATGTTAATGCCATTTGGCTGTTACTGTTATTCCAAATCATCCAGTGAGACCTGACCTGTAGAAATATCTTTAGAAGATAGTTTCTTTATAAAAAGTGTTTTTATTTAACACATAATTAACTTGTAATTTACATTTTATTTATGTCATATGAAATAAATTATAGTACAGTATAAACCTTAGTGCATCCCAGGTGGCTCAGTGGTAAAAGAATCCACCTGCCAATGCAGGAGACTCCAGTTTGACCCCTGGGTCAGGAAGATTCCCTGGAGGAGGAAATGGCAACCCACTCCAGTGTTCTTGCCTGGAGAATCTCATGGACAGAGGAGCCTGCCAGGCTGTGGTCCATGGGGGTCACAGAGTCCAACATAACTGAGCGCACATGTGTGCGTGCACACACACACACACACACACACACACAGACACATACATAAAACCTTAAAACTTTAGTAACTAAAATACCTCTCTTTTTGGCTTATGCTTATTAATATACTTGTTAATGAAAACACATGAAAGGAAGTGAAATAACATCATCTAATGCTAGACAGCATATTAAAAAGCAGAGACATTACTTTGCCAACAAAGGTCCGTCTGGTCAAGGCTATGGTTTTTCCAGTGGTCATGTATGGATGCGAGAGTTGGACTGTGAAGAAAGCTGAGCGCCGAAGAATTGATGCTTTTGAACTATGGTGTTGGAGAAGACTCTTGAGAATCCCTTGGACTGCAAGGAGATCCAACCGGTCCATTCTAAAGGAGATCAGTCCTGGGTGTTCTTTGGAAGGACTGATTGATGCTTCAGCTGAAACTCCAATACTTTGGCCACCTCATGCAAAGAGTTGACTCAGTGGAAAAGACTCTGATGCTGGGAGGGATTGGGAGCAGGAGGAGAAGGGGACGACAGAGGGTGAGGTGGCTGGATGGCATCGCCGACTTGATGGAAGTGAGTTTGGGTGAACTCCGGGAGTTTTTGATGGCGTGCTGCGATTCATGGGGTCCCAAAGAGTCGGACACGACTGAGCAACTGAACTGAACTGAACTGAATGAGTATCTTGTAATTCATACCTAATCACAAAATCCCATTCTATCCAAAATCAAGTATTTAGAGTACGTATATTGTCTAACTCCAACTTAAAACAGGATTCTCTGAGGGGAAGCTCATCTTACTGCTTTCCTAACTGTTAGTGTGCAGTAACAGCAATACGACAGCAGAGGGCACCAAATCTCCATCTCAGTCTTAACACTATTTTCTTGGTCGTTAATTTTTTGTGTTTCCTTCTTCCCTTCTTGTCTTCCTTATTCCCTGCCTGCCTCCCTTTTCCCAGTCCTTAAAATCATTGACATTAAAACCCTACTTTTTAAAATAGCAGATGGTGGCATTTTCCTCTTTACTGAATTTTAGAATGTTTTAAAAGTACATTAAGACATCATCGGGTTTTTATCTGTTGAAGCTATTGTATTCAATATTATGCATCAGATTTCAGAAGTTCTTTTAAAGGTCTTTATTCAATAAAATATTCTATCCATAGTCAAGAATAAAATTATTCATTTTTCTTACAAATTTATTCTTAAATAAGCTAGTACTCTATATTTAGTTCCTAAAAATTATTTAGAGCATACATTATAAATGATATCTACATAGTTATTTTATAAAATATATTAATATTTTTAAATATATATTTTTCTTATATTCTGTTTTAGAACTCTATATTTGTAGAGGCTTGTGTGTATGTGTGTGTTAAATAACATTTCCTAGTCTTATTAGTATCCTTCATCTCTGGTTTCAGAGGAGATTCAAAATTAAAAAAAAAAATCATCCATTTTTCTTCTTTCCACTTTATTATCAAAATCAGCTGATGTTTAATGCTAACTTCATAAATCAAGTTAATGTTTAGGTAGAAATCTGAACTGTTTGATATTATAATTATAGGCTGAACTCAGGACCCTTTCAGGAAAAACAATGAATTATTTTACCAGGTAACTTTAAAAATTGTCCCCAAAATCATGACATTAAAAAACAGTTCAGAAATAAGTAAGCTTTTAAACTGGGACCACTGAAGTAAATGGTACAAGAGTCAAATTATTGCCAGTGTTCCAGTTGTCTCTTAGTCATTGGATAAGATGCAATACGGCTGGAGTATCAATATGTCATCAGTTTTAGGGGACAGAGTTATCAGGTGTTTCAGCAGACATGACTTAACCTGGCATGTATTCATATCTATAATAACAGTAAATGCTGTAGAAAGGATAATAACATTTCCTTCTCTGCAGATTGTGAGATGACTGGTTGGGTTTTTCGTCTGTCGCTGTTGCTGGGGGCTGCTGCTTTATGCTGTGCGTGTGTGTGTGTGTGCGTGTGCTGAAGAATCCCTGAGGTTGAAGACAGGTTGATCCCGAGATCACAGTTCTGTCACTTGGCTTGGGTTTTCACTTGAGACAGACTTTTAGCCGCTGCTCTTCATGTGATTGCCACAGATTGACTGTCAGTGATGGCCACGCAACCCAATACTTTTTCCTTATTTTTGCATTTCTGTACTATTTTAAGTCGAGTTCCTTGTTTATCTGAAATGACTAAATCTGTATTTTCCCATGTACAGAAGACAAAGACTTACAGTAAAATATCAAATATGTCTGTCTAACTAGCTTCGTAGGGGTGTGTGTGAGTTGCATTTACCGTCGGGTGTTACTTACCGAGACCATTTCATTTGCATATTCCACATGGTTTAGCTTTTCTGTAGCCCTTTTTCAAGTAAGTTTTAACATGATCGCCTTAAGCACAGAGGCTTTTTTTTTTCTCTCAAGCATATTGTAGAAAATGGGCATTCTGCAAATATTTGCTGAGTTGAATTTAATCTTCCTCCATGATAATGCAAAAATGAGTTTGTGAGCACACATTTCAGACGTTCTTTAATAAAGGTGACAGAGCAAACATACTAACATTCCTGTTAAAGCATTTCCAGGATCAGGTGGCCTGTTCTTGAAACTGTTAAGAATATAAGATGATTGAAGGAGTTAGTTGGCCCTATACGTTGTATATCTTATGGTTAAGCCAAGAGGTCCCTTGGAGTTTGGTAGATGGTTTTATTTTTCTTTAGTTAATCTTAGTGTAATATACTGGATATCAGACATGCCAGTGATCAACTCTGCCATCTTCATGCATGTAGCTAATTTTCCTTTTTAAGAAATTTTTTATTTTGTATTAGACTATAGCCAGTCAACAATGTTGAGATAGTTTCAGGTGAACAGCAAAGGGATTCAGCCACAGATACACATGGATCCATTCTCCCCCAAACTCCAGTCTCATCCAGGCTGCAAGGCAACGTTGAGCTGAGTTCTCTGTGCTATATAGTAAGTCCTTGTTGGTTGTCTATTTTAAACATAGCACTGTGTGGTGGTGGTGCTTTAGTCACTAAGTTGTGTCCAACTCTTACAATCTGTGGACTGTAGCCTGCCAGCCTCCTCTGTCCATGGGATTCTCCAGGCAAGAATACTGGGGTGGGTTGCCATTTCCTTTTCCAGGGGATCTTCCCGACCCAGGAATTGAACCCGGGTCTCCTGCGTTGCAGGCAGATTCTTTACCAACTGAGCCATGAGGGATAGCAATGTGTACATGTGGCTAAAATCTTACCCTCACAACTTCGCTTGTGTCCATATTTTGTTGTAATGAGACTTTGCTAGTCAGTGAAATCCGTGGTCAGGCGTTACAGGTCATACGCGGGACTTGGTGATGTTAGAAGGTGCAGTTCATCTGCAGGACGCGGGCTTGAGCCTTTGTCTGCTCTCCTTTCCTTCTGTCTCCCTCTGTTCTCATCTGCTTTCATTGTTCCCTCTCTTTTTATGGCTGTGGATTGCCATTAGATACAGTTTTTGCCACAGTGATACAGTCAGTAGGACCGAGAGGTTGATGGCAGGAGTCGCACACAGTCAGGCCCAGATACCAGGGCGCCAGACCCCAGATAACCTCTCAGCTGTCCGAGCACACAGGCTGTCTGCGGGCACCCCGCCCAGAGAGAGGCGGCACCTGGGCAGGTCCGGGGTGCTGAGAGGGGTGCGTGTGGTTGGCATCAGAGGAGGGCGCTTCAAGGACGACCTTGGGTCCTCATTCTGGCAGCTCTTGCCCGCTTCGAGAATTAGCGAGCGTGCTTGGTTTTTTGTTTTTGTTTTTATTTACTCTTTGGTAGTAATGGTTTCTCTTTCTCCTAAAATAATTTTGTAGATTTTTTAACCTGAAAGACAGTATTTACTAAAGTACTGTGTTTTGCCTAATGTTGTTATTCCCTCAAACCTCGTGCCACATCTGTCTACCTAATATCGATATAAAATCCATTTTGCTGGGACATAACCGGCCCTAAGGTCCAGCACAGCGCCCAGGTTATAGCATCAGCTCAGAGTGTGTTAGCTCTCATCGTTAACAGCTTTGATGTTAGTGACACTTCAGGTATAATGTTATTATGAATATGTAATTTAATGTCTCACTCAGTCCAGTTAGTGTCAGAGGTGCACAGCCTTAAGCACAGTGTTTGACGTTACGCAGTCAGTGTTTGGAAAAGCAGATATGAGAGTGGTGTGAGAAGTAAGGCAGTAGGCAGCCAGCCCGGCCCAATTCCTGGTGCGGCTGATGCTTCTGTCTCCGCTCAGCTGGGGGCTTCTGTCTCCTTCAAGCTTGTATTCATGACCTGGATCTATTCTCTTCAGCCAACATTGCTGGAAGAGGAATAGTTGTGAAACTGAATTCGATCACGTTACTCCCCTTATTAAAGTCTGTAGGTAATAGTGCCCATACTTCTGGCTTCCCTGGTGGCTCACTTAGTAAAGTGTCTGCTTTCAGTGTGGGAGACCCGCATTTGATCCCTGGATCGGGAAGATCCCCTGGAGAAGGAAGTGGCAGCCGCACTCCAGTCGTCTTGCCTGGAGAATCCCATGGATGGAGGAGCCTGATGGGCTACCGTCCATGGGGTCGCAAAGAGTCAGACACGACTGAGCGACTTCACTTTCTCTTTCTGTATTTCTCGTGTTTAACAGTAGAAAGTCATCTCGGGTTTTCATTAGGCAGATTCTGATCCATTCCAAGAGACATGGATTCGGGTCTGATACCCGGCCCCAGAACCCATACTTCAGCAAGCATCCCTGATGTTCTCCGGGATGCACTGCGTTAGTGGCCCCTGAGCCTGCTCGAGAATGTTCCGAAGCCTCGGTGTGGGCCTCTGTGCTCTCAGCGAACGGCGCCTTGCGCTCTTTCCCTTGGTCACCGACACCAACGCCCATCCTGTGCTGTCTCCTGCCTTCCTCCCTTCTCACTCTTCTGCCCGTCGTAGTTCCAGTTAGCCCTTTGGTGAGGAGCCTCTGACACCCGAGGTGGACTCAGTACTTTGTTTTTCTTATCTTACCTTCCAATGTCCTTTATTTGTAACACCCTTCATACTGCATAGTCATGTCATTATTTGATAGTTTTGGGTTCCATAGCTAGAAAATCATCTTATTTATCTTTGTATCCTTAGTGCCTTGCACGAACACAGATGAATGCGGCATAAATGAATGAAATACCGGGATGGAATTCAGAAAGTCTTTTTTTTTTTTTTTTACTTCATATTTTGTGTAGTGGATCTTTATCATACTACTTATGCACCTTAGGTTCTTAAGCTATAGTATGGAATGATATTTATTTTCTACCTTTCTTTCAACACCATGTGTTCAGTTCAGAGCAGAGGTTCATACAAAGCAGAATTAGTGATGATTCTGGAAATAAGTTTTGAAAGAACAGCCACTTGAGCTGCGTCTTGAAGGGTGAGGAGAAGTGTGGCTTGAGTGGCAGCAGCGAGAATGAGAGAAGGGTGCCGTCCTGGCATGAGCCTCGCAGAGGCGCAAGTGCCTGGCAGCGTGGCTCTGGGGCACAGGTGGCTTAATTTGGTTTCAGTGGAAGATTGTAGGGTTGTAGTTAGAGACGAGGAGAAGGCAATGGCACCCCACTCCAGTATTCTTGCCTGGAAAATCCCATGGGCGGAGGAGCCTGGTGGGCTGCAGTCCACGGGGTCTTGAAGAGTCAGACACGACTGAGCGACTTCACTTTCCCTTTTCACTTTCATGCACTGGAGAAGGAAATGGCAACCCACTCCAGTGTTCTTGCCTGGAGAATCCCAGGGACGGGGGAGCCTGGTGGGCTGCCATCTATGGGGTCGCACAGAGTCGGACACGACTGAAGCGACTTAGCAGCAGCAGCAGTTAGAGATGAAATTGGAGGAGTAGGTGGCCATCTATTTTGGAGGCTGTTTTGTGCTTTGCAAAGATTTTATCCCTGGGTTATAAAATGCTGTTGAAGCCTCTTAAGCAGGAAAGGAACGTAGTCAGGTGGGAGGAGGACTGAGACAGAAGAGAGAGCATGTAAAGGGAGTCAGTGCAATGCTGTGATAGAAAGTGGATTAGCAACTTAAAATAGTTTTACAAAGATTTTTATAATGTTGTTTGTTTATTTTGCCAGGTACTCCGACAGGCATGGGATTGCACACGATGAGTAAGACATAGTTCCTACAGAGAACAGGAACATGTAAATACATGAAATAGCTAATTATGTAAATACAGCCAAGGCGTACAGGCTTGTGATGTGTATAAAAAATGTTATGGGAACTGGGTTCGCTGTGGATTAACTTTCCCTGGGAGAATTAGGATCTTGATGGACGAGAAGGGGTTGGAGTGGAGCCAAGAAGAGTATTTTGGGTAAAGAAAGAAGGGGACCAGTGGGTGAGGGAGTGTGGTTATGGCGCTGGAACCTGTCTGTTAAAGCGGGAAGGTACTTGGCATCGAGTTGTAATGGACCTTGAATGTTGTGCTTAAGGATTTAGCATTTTATCCAAGAACTGTATTTTCTATTTATGAAAATGCATGTTGATTATAGACCATGTAAGAAATATACAGAAATAGTAAGAAAATGTAGATCTGATAACAATTGCATCACAAAAAGTAATAGGAACATTTTCATGTATGTGTTTTCAGTGTTTCTCATCATGCTCAGATGCATACTTGGGCATTAAAGAAATGAAATCAGAATTTTAACTCTGTTGTATAGCGTGTGTGTGTACGTGTGTGCTCTTGTGTAATCTTATCTCACTTAAAATTGGAATACGGGCATTTTGCCATGTGGTTAAATGTGCCAAGGAAGCATGATTTGTCTTGATTTACAGTATTTATTGTATGATTAGCTTAAATTATTTATTTCCTTAGCGTTAGACTATTTAGGTTGCTTTCCATCTAAAGTAATGGGCACTGTTTCACCAAATATCTTTGCACATAAATCTTTGTATTTCTGACTATTTAGGATAGAGTTCTAGAAATAAATGTACTGGTCAAACAGTGTTAAGGGCTCATACACCCCTACTCTTCTGAAAGG
The DNA here is from genome assembly GCF_023091745.1 of Budorcas taxicolor. Taxonomy (NCBI): domain Eukaryota; kingdom Metazoa; phylum Chordata; class Mammalia; order Artiodactyla; family Bovidae; genus Budorcas; species Budorcas taxicolor. The sequence goes on from NC_068931.1 coordinate 56,571,069, forward strand.
GCTGCTATTGAAAGTCCTGCCTTCAGTGTGTGGGTTTGACTTTCATTATACTCCTGGCTAAGGAGTTTTTTGTGTGTGTTTACTGTTTGTTAATTTTATAAATGATTCCTTGTGGTTTTTTAACTGTTATTTCCTCAACAGCTAGTTCGAGTCAGTTTTCCCTTATATTCCTTGACTATTTGTCTCTTTTATTGTGAATTGTCCTTGACCTTTATGATATCTTTCCCTTTTATTTCGGCACTCGTGTTTTTATATAGATTGTAACTTTATCAGTCTTATTTGTGGTGCATTTTTATTCCTATTTCTTACTTGCCTTCAATTTTTCTAGTAGTGAATTTGAAATTTGGGTCTGTGTGGCAAGTCCTTTCTCATCTTGAGATCAGATATATTCACCTATATTTTGATATAGGTTTTTAATTTTGTACTTTTCATTTCTCTTAATAACCCATGATAACGGGGCAGTTTTTTGGCAGGAGACTGACATGATGAGATTTGCTTTTCAGAAGGAAGTGTTGTGGCTCGGCAGAGATTGGATGGGAGCGAGGAGAGACAAAGGGGGGGTGAATCCGTTTTGGAAGAGAGAAAAAAAGGGTCTGGACGTGGTGGTGTGACGGTGGTGACAGAGGAGAATGATTCTTAACCCATGACTTGGGAGGAGCAGCAGGTTTAGTGGGAGGGTGGAGGTTAGGACATATTAAATACAAGGTTCTGTGGGAAATCCAGGTAAAAGCAATGGTAAATACAGGGTTGAAACTCCTTCAGGAGCTGGTCTGGCTGGTGATGGAAATTAGGGAGCCATTACAAATAGGTGATAGTTCTATTGTGGGAGAAAGAATGAGTTTTCAGGGCATCTAACTGAGTGGTCAGAATTAGAAGTTTCAGCAAGAAGATATCCTCTGGGAATCTCTTTTTATACTTTCTCTTAGCAAAATCAGCAATGTCAGGAATAATGAATACAGTCAGAGATATGCAGAGAGGTTAATGAGGAGAGGGACCAGAGAGCTGCCATTGGGTCAATCTACAGCTTTCCTTCCATTTGGCTAAAAGGGGCAGTAGACTGGGAAAGCAATAGAAGAAGGAGCATGGTCAAACAGTAGCACCTTTGAAGAACGCAAGTAGGCTTGACCACGTTCTCTATTGAAGGAAAGAATCTACGAACCGGGAGGGATTGAAGGTAAAGTAAAAAAGGAATTTGGTGCAGCGACTCAAAGGATGACTAGTTGTGATGAATGGATTATTCTTTCAGGTGGAACAGTAGTAGCTTATTCTCAGATGTAGAATTTGCATTCAAGTTATTGAAACAATTTTTAACCTGCTTGATGAGTAGAAAGACTCCCTCCTTCAATAATACAATTTCATTTCTTTTAAAAACACTGACAGTTCTATAATTATTTCAGCTTGGCCTTCTTCTAATTTTAAGTTCATATCTCTTATGTGCTGCTGATTGACAAAGCTGCCTTGTTCCTTTTAATGATATAGGTACCTAAAAAAACCAGCTTAATAAGCATCTAAATTCCTTCGACTATGTATTGTTCATTAATGAAGGCATGACACGAAATACTTTGAATTGTAACCATCTTTTCGAAATGTCTGTTGCAGGGAAATTTACCTAAATATTCTCATAACTCCCTGATGGTTCAAGCAATAAAGACAAACCTAACAGACCCGGACATTCACGTGCTCTTCTTTGATGTGGAAGCGCTGATTATTCAGCTCTTGACTGAAGAAGCCTCTAGGCCGAACACGACGCTTATTTCCCCAGAGAATCTGCAGAAAGCATCTGGCAGTTCAGACAAAGGGGGCTCTTTTCTAACCGGAAAACGAGCAGCAGTCCTCTTCCAACAAGTGAAGGAAACCATCAAAGAGAACATAAAAGAGCACCTTCTGGACGACGAAGACGAGGATGACGAGGCGGTGCGGCAGAGGCGGGAGGACAGCGACCCTGAGTATCGGGCCAGCAAGTCCAAGCCGCTGACCCTGCTGGAGTATAACCTGACGATGGACACCGCCAAGTTGTTCATGTCCTGCCTCCACGCCTGGGGTTTGAATGAGGTCCTGGACGAAGTGTGTCTCGACCGCCTGGGGATGCTGAAACCCCACTGCACAGTGTCGTTTGGCCTCTTATCGCGAGGAGGTCACATGTCCCTGATGCTTCCGGGTTATAACCAGGCGGCTTGTAAACTGTCCCGCGGGAAAGCTGAAGTGGGAAGGAAGCTGGCGGCCGCTGAGGGCGTCGGCAAGGGGACCTACGGCTTGTCCCGGGCCGTCACCACACAGCATCTCCTGTCTGTCATATCTTTGGCAAACACCTTGATGAGTATGACCAACGCAACTTTTATTGGTGATCATATGAAGAAGGGCCCTACCAGGTGTGACCTTGATAGCTTGATTTTTATCCTTATGATGCAGAAAAAAAAGAAACCTGTTTTCTTTTTATCACTTCTTATTACCTTTTTCGTGGTGAGCGGGGACTCTACACGCCTTGGCAATTTTGTGTCATCTCAGTATTTCCCCTTTATATTTTAACTACAACACGCATGGCTTAAAATATAATCAAATTGTACAGTTTTATCTGTACTCAGACATACTTAGTAGCTATCTTAAAAAAATACTGGAATGAAAGAGTAGGTCAGAGTTCAGCTTTAACAAATAACTTATAGACTAGCTCTTCAGTAAATATAATCTTGGATTATATCTTCCTGTAGTTGGCACTGACATTTAATTCAAGATGTACATTTGGTTAAAATGCTTCTCTTTATTGTGACCCATGTGTAGTGAATGGTAAGTGTTCAGTGATTGGTTTCAGAAATTTTGTGAGAAGTATAGTCAGAATTTCTCAATGGGAAAAGAGAAAACAACTTTTTTAAATGCGGAAGAGTATTCTTTTAATATTTCTAGAATACTTAGCCTGAATTAGTATTTCTTATTTTCCAGAAGTCATGAAGACAACTTTTTAAACTCTGGTTTTATTATACTTTTTGAGAGTTGACCACAGTTAGAATTTTTTTTTTTAATTTAACAACTACTAAAGTGGCACTTCCCTAGTGTCTGGCTCTGTTGTAAGCACTTTACAAATATTATTTCCTTAATGCTCTTAACCCTATAAGGTGGGTACTTTTATTATCCTTTTGTTTTCAGATGATAGAGCTGAGACATGGAGGAGAAGTAACTTGTCCAAGGTCACACAAGTAGTAAGTGGTAGAACCAGAATTCGAAAGGGAACAGGTGGCCATGGAGACCACGATTTCTTAATGCCTTATTGCCTTTTTCAGACTTTAGGGCTGAATTATTTGAAATTTGTATGTATTTTAATTGATTTATTTTAAATTAAAGGATAGTTGCTTTACAGTGTTTAGTTTCTGCCAAGCATCTGCATGAGTCAGCCACGGGTACACACATGTCCCCTCCCTCCTGAACCTCCCTCTCCCCTCCCTCCCCACCCCACCCCTCTAGGTTGTTACAGAGCCCTGGTTTGAGTTCCCTGAGTCATACAGCAAATTCCCATTGATTGACTATTTTACATATGGTAATTATGGAACTCAATATATTGTTCCATAAATTCATTTGGACCAATGATACAGAGTGGGCTGAAATACCAGCATAATAATATTGAAAAATGAAGGGCTAATTATCATATTTATCTGTCAGTAGATTAAATATTAAACTAGTTTAAAGCATAAACTGTAGATATAAAAGTTTTACTTGCTATTTGCTAATCATTTAATTTCTGTATTAAAATCTGAAATGGAAAATGTTAATAGGTACAAAGCAAAAAGAAAAACCAAAACCCTATCTTTTTGGTACAGCAAATTGAAAAGGTTCTGTGTGTGTTTCTATTGTAATTCATTTGGAACTAGGAAGCTTAATATTTTAAATGGCTCTGGAATTATGAAACTATGAAGGTATATATATACATGTATTTTCTTCTTCTTTTTAAAGGCCACCTAGACCAAGCACCCCAGACCTTTCTAAGGCAAGGGGCTCCCCTGCAACTTCCAGTCTTATTGTGCAAGGACAGATTAAACAAGGTAAAATTAAATCTAATATAAGTAATTGACATGGCATTTCAGCTCTAGAAACTGAGGAGGCATAGCTAATGTATAATCATAACATTTTGTTTGTCTCAGATTGTTAAAGAAAGAAAAGTTGTTATATTCCAGATGTAAATATGGATAATTAAGATGTCAGTTAAAAATAAATCAGATTTATTTAGAAATTGATAAATGAGTGTATTTCACATAATTTTATTGTACTGTCTTTGGCCTAATTTTTATGCATTAGGGGCACCTTAACTTGACAATGCTAGTGCCTTAATTGTGTGTGTCTTGAGTCTATAAGTTATACACCTATTTTTTAACTACATTACAAACATTTACATTCATATTTCCTTACTATAGCTGTTCTTTTGTCATTTGCCGGTAGCTCATGCATTACAATCCACGGCGGAAATTCTTCCTCTTTTTATTTAATCATTATATACTTTAACTTTTGTCTGTAGCTTTATTTTTTATGGGTTAGAAGAAAGATTGAGTTTTTCTTCCTTTATTTTCTTTTATATTCATTTTAAGACTCACAAGTGAGCTAATCAGAGTTGGTGGGTGGGGGGAAGAATCAGTTCTGCTTAGAGAAATTTCCTTTAGGTTAAAGGTTAATGCCGTTCTCTCATAGAATGTGGTAGCAGTGAAAAAGTGAGCAAGAGATGGGACCGTGAAGTTTCTGCTTGTAACGGTGACTTTGTAGGATTTTTTTTTTCAAGGTTTTAGAGAGTCAGTGACCGTTCTGTAAGTTAGATGAACAGGCCTCCAACTTCACATCTGCAGTTTTCCTCTTTCCTAGAACAAGTCCTCTTACCTCTTAGCCAATCGCACTTAGTCTAATATCCTTAAATGGTGTGTTTGGTTCTTAGTTTGGGGCACTCTGTGTTGGCTTCTCATTATGGAACATAAGCTCCCCTGACTCTCTTTGCTACTGCAGCCCGTTATTTCCAGCCCCACGTGGTCACCCCTCTTATTTCCCTTTCCTCTCATCAAACCTTTATGCTCATTTCATAATACTTCATATTGTTCTGTAAGAGTTTTAATTAGACAGCTTTTTATACTTATGTATGTGTGAAATGCACACAGAAAAGTGCCCAGACATGAATATGCAGCTCAGTGAGTTTTACAAACCAGACACCCTTGTAACTCCATCCTTGGACAAGAAACAACATTGCCAGCACTCCGGAAGCTGCCGCATGCTCCCTCCCAATCAGTGTACCTTCCTCTTCCAGAGGTAACTACTGTCTTGACTTGTAACGGAATTACTTACTTGCGTTCCATTATGGTCGTACAACCTAAGTTCAAATCCCTAAACACTGTGATTTAGTTTTGCCTGTGTTTTGAATTTTATATGAATTCAGTCATCTGCTGCTGCTACTGCTGCTGCTAAGTCGCTTCAGTCATGTCCGACTCTGTGCGACCCCATAGACGGCAGCCCACCAGGCTCCGCCGTCCCTGGGATTCTCCAGGCAAGAACACTGGAGTGGGTTGCCATTGCCTTCTCCAATGCATGAAAGTGAAAAGTGAAAGTGAAGTCACTGAGTCATGTCCAACTCCTAGCGACCCCATGGACTGCAGCCTACCAGGCTCCTCCGTCCATGGGATTTTCCAGGCAAGAGTACTAGAGTGGGGTGCCATTGCCTTCTCCAAATTCAGTCATCATGGAGTATGTATTCTGTGTCTGGCTGCTTTTGTGAGATTTATCAGTGTTCTTGCCTGTGACTATGTTTTGTTTATTTTCATTGTTTTATTGCTGGATAGTATTCTGATGAATGAATAGAACACAACTCTTTCATCCCTTTTTTTGGTCAGTAGATATCTGGATTATACCCAGTGTTTGGTTTTGACAAACAATTCTGCTATGAACATTCTTGTATTCAGACCTTAGTAAGCTTGTCTGCTGCATGTGTAACTAGAAGTGGAGTTTCTGCATAGATTTATCTTCAGCTTTAGTTGTAGAGAATGCTAACATCTTTTCCTATGAAAGACAAATATACATCCATCAAACCAGCTCAGGGAGAAAAGCTGGAAAACATGGATCAATGAAATGAGACCCCTCATACATAGTGGGTGAGATATCCGAGCCAGTGCTTAATACTTGCCATGTTTTTCACGTTAGCTGTTTTGGTATGGCTAGTATATCTAATATATCACTATTTTTCATTCCTGGTTACTGTTTTTGTGTATTTTAAGAAATTGCCCTGATATTCCTTCTCTCATATGAGGATATTCTTCTCTGTTTTCTTTTAGAAACTGTCTTACTTTACCATTCTTGTTCAGATCTACAATCTGCCTAGACTTTAACTTTGTGTATTATATGAAGCAAGGGGTCCTGTTTGGTTTTACTTCCACGATGATCCCAAACTTGTACAGCATGATTTATTAAAGAGATGATTCTTCCCCCACTGCTTTGCAGTGCCATCTTTGTCATAAATAAAGTGTGTTTATATATGTGGTTTGTTTCTGAGCTGTTGGAGCACATTGATTTGTTTGTGTATCTTTGTGCCTTAATTACAGTGGCTCTGTAATAAGACAATATTTAGTAGATCAAGTCTTCCTTCCTGTTCTTAAATAATATCTTGGCTGTTCTTGTCCCTTTGAATTTCAGTATAAACTTTAGAACCTTTTTATTGTTCTCACAAAGACCTATTTTAACTTTAGTTTTATTGACTTTGTAGATCATTTTATAGGAGAATTATTATCTTAATGGGATTCACTCCTTTAATCCATCAACTCGGTATATCTCTACATTTATTTAGGTTTTATTCAGCTATCATAACTCTTGTATATAGTTTTCTATGTAGAGGTCTTATATTTCTTTTGTTAGATTTAATCCTAGTTATTAGATTTTAAAAATATTTTTGTAATTGATAATAAATATCTTTATTTTCTGTCCCTCTGATATAGAAATGCAGCTGATTTTTGTATATTGACTGTGTATCAAAGCATCTTGCAAAATTCAACCTATTAAGGTAGTACATTTCTGTAGGTTCTTTTGATCACATGGAAAATCATACGGAACAACTTCTTTATTCCCAGTATCAAAGGGAGAACTTTTAAGCTTCCATAATTATGATACTTCCTATATGCTTTTATAGATAGCTTAAAAATTAGCTCTACTATTCCTTTGCTAAGTGTTTATCACCAGTGTATGTTGGGTTCCTTTTTATCATTTATTTGCTTATTTCTGGATGTGTTGAGTCCTCACTGAGGCGTGAAGGCTCTTCTCTGCTCGGGGCGTGCGGGGGCTGCCCCCTAGTGGCGCTGCGTGGGTTTCTCCCTGCAGTGGCTGCTCTTGCTGGGAGCAGGAGCTGTAGGCGTGCGGGCTTCAGGAGTTGTGCGATGTGGGCCCGGTAGTTTTGGCTCCCAGGCTCTAGAGCGCAGGCTCAGCAGTTGTGTTGCACATGCTTAGTAGTTACTCCATGGCGCATGGGATCCTCCTGCACCAGGGACTGAACCAGTGTCCATTGCGTTGCAAGGCAGGTTTTTCACCACTGAGTCACCACGGATGCCCTGGTTATTACTAATTTTAAGAACTTTAAAAAAAATTGATGATTATTTACTGAATTTTCAGCCCTTATTCCTTTAGAATGTATGCCAAAAATCATGTCATCTGTAATAAAGACCATTTTATTTGTTTTTAATTGGTATGCATTTTATTTTTCTTACTTTATCGCACAGGTTAACATAAAGATGTCGAAGTAGAACTGACATCCTTGCTTCATTACCAGTCTTAGGGATAAAACATGTTAGCTGTAAGTTTTTCTTAGTTGAGCTGAATAGTTCCCTCCCATTCCTAGTTTGCAGAGATTTTAAAATTCTGAATGAATGTTAGATTTTGTCACATGATTTTTCTGCATTTGTTGAAATTATCAAATGAATTTTCTCTTTCATTTTCTTAATAATACAAAACATTGACTTCTGAGTTTTTAAAAAACCTTGCAATCCTGGGGAAGGTCACACTTGGTCATGATAAATTATGCTTTTAATAGATTATTGGATATAATTTGCTAAAATTTTGTTTAGAGTTTTTATGTTAACGGTCATGAGGGATTTGGGGGTCCAGAGTTTTCATTTCAATAATCATTTCTTCACTTTTGATAACAGTATAGTGCTGATCTCACAGAATGACAAAGGATATTACCCTCTTTGCTTTGCTATTTTTGGGGGGGAGGGGATGGGCATGTGTAAAATCAATACTGTTGTGTTTTTTGTTTTCTATTTTTTTACTTCTTTGATCTATTTTACCAGTGAAAGAATGGCATAGAGTTTTCTTTAGGAAAAGATTCTTAACTACAAATTTAAATGCTTAGAGCTATTTAGGATTTTTTTTTTTAATTCATCTTAGGTGAACTTTGATGATTGTTGTTGTTGTTCAACCACTAAGTCATGTCCGACTCTTTGCGACCCCGTGAACTAGAGCACGCCAGGCTTCCCTGTCCTTCATCATCTCCTGGAGTTTACTCAAATTCATGTCCATTAATTTGGTGATGCCATCCAACCATCTCAACCTCTGTCGCTTCCTTTTCCTCCTGCCCTCAATCTTTCCCAGCATCAGGGTTTTTCCAGTAAGTTGGCTCTTCACATCAGTTGGTCAAAGTATTGGAGCTTCAGTTTCAGCAGCACTCCTTCCAGTGAATATTCAAACTTGATTTGCTTTAGGATGGACTGGTTTCGTCTCCTTGCTGTCCAGGGGACTCTCAAGAGTTCTCCAGCACCACAATTTGAAAGCATCAATTCTTGAGCGCTCAGCCTTCTTTACGGTCCAACTCTCACGTCCATACAAGGCCACTGGAAACACCATAGCCTTGACTAGATGGACTTGGCAGCAAAGTGAGGTCTCTGCTTTTTAGTAGCTGTCTAGGTTTGTCATAGCTTTTCTTCCAAGGAGCAAGTGTCTTTTAATTTCATGGCTGCAGTCACTGTCCACGGTGATTTTGGAGCCCAAGAAATAGTCTTCCACTGTTTCCCCTTTTCCTCATCTATTTGCCGTCAAGTGATGGGACCAGATGCCATGATCTTAGTTTTTTGAATGTTGAGTTTTAAGCCAGCTTTTTCACTCTCCTCTTTCAACCTTCATCAAGAGGCTCTTTAGTTCCTCTTCACTTTCTGCCAGCACAGTGGTATTATCTGCAAATCTGAGATTGTTGATATTTTTCCTGTCAATCTTGATTCCAGCTTGTGAGTCATCCAGCCTGGCATCTTGCATGATGTACTCTGCATATAAGTTAAATAAGCAGGGTGACAATATATAACCTTGACATACTCCTTTCCTAGTTTTGAACCACATATTGTTCTTTGTCTGGTTCTAACATAGGAAGTTGGTGTCAAATTTATTGGCCAAAAGTTATTTAACATTCTCTTATTTTCCTTTCAATGTCATATCTGTAGGATTTGAAATGGCATCCTCTATTATTCATAATTTGTGTTTTTTTCTCCTTTTCTCCCTGATTAGTCTGTCTAATAACTTAGCAGTTTTATAGTTCTTAATCAGCTTTTGGTTCTTCAGTTTTTATTGTTTTTCTCTTTTTTATTTCATTTGTTTTTGCTTTGCTTGCTATGCTTTCATTTCTTTTGCTTTAAATTTGCTTGTAATTTTTAGTTTAAGTAGAGCCTGAGGTTGTTGTTACAGAGCTTTTCTTCTTTTCTGATGTAGGCGGTCAGCACTGTTCATTTACCCCCAAGCACAACTTTAGATGCGTCGCACATATTTTGGTATGTTTTCCTTTTAAGTTTTCTTTTTTTTTTTTTTCGCTTTTACCCATGGGTAATTTATTGTTCAAACGCATCAATTCTTTGGTGCTCAGCCTTCCTCAAAGTCCAACTCTCACATCCATACATGACTACTGGAAAAACCAGAGCCTTGACTAGACGAACCTTAGTGGGCAAAGCAATATCTCTGCTTTTGAATATGCTATCTAGGTTGGTCATAACTTTTCTTACAAGGAGTAAGCGTCTTTTAATTTCATGGCTGCAGTCACCATCTGCAGTGATTTTAGAGCCCCCAAAAATAAAGTCTGACACTGTTTCCACTGTTTCCCCATCTATTTCCCATGAAGTGATGGGACCGATGCCATGATTTTCGTTTTCTGAATGTTGAGCTTTAAGCCAACTTTTTCACTCTCCTCTTTCACTTTCACTGTGGTGTTGGAGAAGACTCTTGAGAGTCCGTTGGACTGCAAGGAGATCCAAAGAGCCCATTCTGAAGGAGATCAGCCCTGGGATTTCTTTGGAAGGAATGATGCTAAAGCTGAAACTCCAGTACTTTGGCCACCTCATGCAAAGAGTTGACTCATTGGAAAAGACTCTGATGCTGGGAGGGATTGGGGGCAGGAGGAGAAGGGGACGACCGAGGATGAGATGGCTGGATGGCATCACTGACTCCATGGACGTGAGTCTGAGTGAACTCCGGGAGTTGGTGATGGACAGGGAGGCCTGGCGTGCTGCGATTCATGGGGTCGCAAAGAGTCGGACATGATTGAGCGACTGAACTGAACTGAACTGAACTGAACTGAATTTATTGTTAAATTTATGAACACTCAGAAAACGAAGATCATGGCATCTGGTCCCATCACTTCATGGGAAATAGATGGGGAAACAGTGGAAACAGTGTCAGACTGTATTTTGGGGGGCTCCAAAATCACTGCAGATGGTGACTGCAGCCATGAAATTAAAAGACGCTTACTCCTTGTAAGAAAAGTTATGACCAACCTAGATAGCATATTGAAAAGCAGAGACGTTACTTTGCCAACAAAGGTCCATCTAGTCAAGGCTCTGGTTTTTCCAGTGGTTATGAATGGATGTGAGAGTCGGACTGTGAAGAAAGCTGAGCACCGAAGAATTGATGCTTTTGAACTGTGGTGTTGGAGAAGACTCTTGAGAGTCCTTTGGACTGCAAGGAGATCCAACCAACCCATTATGAAGGAGATCAGCCCTGGGATTTCTTTGGAAGGAATGATGCTAAAGCTGAAGTTCCAGTACTTTGGCCACCTCATGAGAAGAGTTGACTCATTGGAAAAGACCCTGATGCTGGGAGGAATTGGGGGCAGAAGGAGAAGGGGACGACAGAGGATGAGATGGCTGGATGGCATCATGGACTCAATGGACGTGAGTCTAAGTGAACTCTGGGAGTTGGTGATGGACAGGGAGGCCTGGCGTACTGCAATTCATGGGGTCGCAAAGAGTCGGACACGACTGAGCGACTGAACTGAACTGAACTGAACTGATGAACATTTGGGAACTTTCCAAAGATCTTTCTGCTCTTGACTGCTAATTTATGGTCAGATAACTTACTTTTGTATGGTTTGAATTCTTTGAATATTAAGGTTTGTTTCATGGCCCTAATTATGGTCTTTCTTGGTCAGTATACTGCATGTACTTCAGAGTACTGTGTGTTCTGCTCTGCTGGGTGGAGTGTTTCGTAAAAATGTCCGGTCACGTTGTTTGAGAGTGTTCGAGTGGAGCATACGTTAGCTGATGTTTCTGTCTGCTTGGCTCTGTTCTTCAGATGAGGTATTGAAGTCTGAGGCAGTTGTGCCTTTGTTTATTCCTCCTTGCATTTCTATCAGGTTTTGCTTGATATATTTTGAAGCTCTCTTTATTGGGTGCATAAACCTTTCGAATTGTTACTTCTTTTGATTAATGATGCATTTTATGTACTTCTCCACATTGTGGTATTGAATTTACCCACCCGGACAGAATGAGGATTTTAAAGTTGGAATGCTTTCATGTTGCTCCTCTCAGAAAAGTCTTGAGTTTTGAGAGAAGAACTAAAGTTTTGTGAAGATACTAAAAATTGTCTTTTTTACAGCATTTACTTACGATGATTGATTTAGAAATTTCCATTTGGAGTAGCACAGATGAGTTGTCTTATAAGGTGAATGGAGGTTAACAATCTGTACTGAAACTTGCATCGTAAAATACTTTAGGATGGCATTATAAAACTCACTTTCTATTTGAATATTGAAATGTAATATTTCTTTAATAAATATTTGTTAGGCACTTTTTTTCCCAAACAACTCTATTTGGTGTATAGAGAGATTAGTCTGATGTATCTTGTCTTGAATAGTTTGTGTCCCTCTGGAAGATAACCCACGAACATAAATAACCAATATATATTACAAAGTGGTGGTAGAGATAAAGGGCTTTGATTCTTTGACTGCTCTGCAGCAGAGTTTTATATAGTCTCATCATTCTACTCTGACTCCTTTCACTTTGGTTTTCTTTTAAACATGTTTCCTCTTTCCTTATGTCCCCCCACTACCCACCGACTCCTCCTGTAGCCACACTGACTGACACTCTTTTTTCAAGTTGGATTGCAAACAGGAATATGCTTCTTTTTTATAAAATGTTACTTTATGTTGCTTAATACTTGTTCAGCTCCAAAATAATCTATATGGAATAAAGGGAATTTGGGTCTGAGAATAAAGATGGTATAAAGAGTTTTGCTGACCTAATTTCTCATAAACAGTATCAGGGTATGCCATGGGCAAATAATTTCTTCACAAAAAGTTTATTTTGTCTAGCAGTTTGCTTGTTAATTCAGTGTTTTCCAATAATTAACATTTACTGACAGTCATGTACTTTTTGATGTAGTATTTATTAGATACTTGATTTTGCAGTTTATAAAACATCTCACTTGAGAAAGGGATCAGAGATGTCAAAACAACTGAATTTTTGTTCAGGGTCCCACCTTCCTGAATCTGCCCATGGCTTTAGGCTTCTCTGTGTTCTGACACATTGTACTTCTCTTTATCAACTCAGTAATCTCTGGGCAAAAGTCTGTGGTCTTCGTCTCTAGTGCTTATCTGGATTGTGACCCTTTCTTTATGTTAGTAGTTACATCTCTACTCAAGGGTAGGGGTAGAGGCAAGTCTAGGCAACGTAAAGGTTTAAAGTTATGCTCAGACTTCCCTGGTTGCTCAGTGTTAAAAGAATCTAACTTACAATTCAGGGATCAACATGGGGTTGATCCCTGGTCCAGGAAGATTCCAGATAAGCCTGCATGCTGCAACTAAGACCTGATGCAGCCAAATAAATTAAAAAGCTAAAACAAACAAAATGATTTAAAGTTATGGTACATTGTTTGCAATTTTATTTTTCAGAAGTGCATTCACTTTAGGTTTTCTAAACTTGGAACAGGTAGCTGTTGTTTAGTTATAATCAATAGTTACCATCCTTTTCTAGCACCTGCAGCAAAAACCTTGGAGTAAATATTGTATATTAGGCTAACGAACTGACCTGTGAAACCCTTAAAACTTGGTGTTTAAACGTATGTACCTTTAAAAAAAGTGCTGCAGCTACAGTTTAATTGCAGAAACTCTTAATTTGGGTCTGCTTTGGAAACTCAGAGGTCAGGGACATTTTTTCTTTTTTGTTCAATGATTTATGTATCATAAGTACCTCACATAGTGGCTGGTACATAAAAAGAGTTCAGTAAATATTTGTTGAATGAATGAATCTGTAGATACCTACTCCTTATGCTTCTAGAGTCAATGTGTCAGTCACTGGGAGCTGAGGCTATAAGGGTTGACACAAGATCCCCACCTTCGAGGAGTTTATATGTGGTGGAGGAGATCTACATATATGATTTTAGTTGACTGCTTATTTGCTTTTCCTCCAGACTCTGACTACTTTGAGAGCAACATCTTGGTCTAATCTTTCTAAGTTTTTTGTAAGCTTAGCCCAGTACCTGGCATGAGATAAGCGCTGATTACATTAATCCAATGAAAAGATTTTAATAGCCTTCATATATCTAATTCAAGTTAGTGTTTACGTTATAATTTTATCTTTCACTATAATGAACTCTCTCTGCTTGGTTTCTTTCTGTCTTGCTCATTTATTTATTTTGGATGTTAGTAATGGAGGAGACCTTTTACAGAAGGTTGTCTTGTTTTGTTTTTGACTCTGGTTGAAGCCATATGCCAACGTAAAAGTACCCCTCCGTCTGAACTTACTCCCATTCTGATGTAATCCAGTGGTGATCTAGAGGCTAAGCAGTGTCACTGTATGTTTCAGACATTATCAGCACTTCTGTATTTTGCCTTGATGCGTGTCTGTCTGAGTACCATCTTGGGTTAGTTACTCATTCCGCTTTAGGTCCTTATCCTTTCTACTGCCTGGAGCTTTGTGTTCCCTTGGAGCCTTCAGCTATTTGTGCTCTCGTACAGTGTTTTAAGGATATCCTTTTTTTTTTTCTTATGGTGTTTGATTAATGATTTATCCTAATGCTTCATGTTGATTTAAAAGATGACGGGAACTCCTGTCTGCGGAAGATAAAAGTGTAGACATCAGAGTTTATAAAAAGGCAGATGTTGGTCTAAGATCTCTATATTAGATAGCATACCCACTACGGAAGGCCTTTCTGTTAAGTACGTGGTAATTGACTCTATTTTCTCATTTCTAATTTTTTCATGTTTTCTTCTGGCTTCCCAGGTGGCTCAGTGGTAAAACATGGGTTCAGTCCCTGGGGTGGGAGGATCCCCTGGAGGAGGAAATGGCAACCCACTCCAGTATTCTTGCCTGGGAAATCCCATGGACAGAGGAGCCTGGTGGACTACAGTCCATGGGGTCGCGAAAGATCTGGACACGACTTAGTGACTAAGCACCAAGAGCAGAATGTTTTCTTCGCTTCTTCTCAAAGCTTCATGATTCTCAGGCAGCACTGCTTTAGATAAAGTGATTTACTGTTAAATAATTTTCTTTGTAATTTTAGTGTTTAGCTTTGGAAACTTTCTTTTTTCTCATTGCATGTGGTTTTCTGCACCTTCTCCATTTTCTTTTCATTCTCCTTCTGAAAATCGTCCTGAGAGGGCTGTTTATGCCCATCTGCTGGTGGGTAATGAGATTTGGAGCAACATACAGAGAGCACTCGCTGCCCAAAGCGTGTCCACTTTCTCTCCTACGTAGACTTTTAATACCACAATGGCGGTTGGGAAAGAGGGAGCTTAGATTTAGATTTCAAACAAAGACTCGAGTGGACCTGTTGAGAAACAGAAATCGTGGCTGTTGGCATAGTGAATACTTCCGTACACGCCGTGTAAAGGGCGCGCCCAGCCTGCGTGTGCGCATGCGTCTTGTCACGCGCTTCCCTTCATCTGTCCTTTCACGTGAGAGTAAGCGCTTGTGAAGAGGCTCTTAGCTGCAACAAGACTTAACTTTCCCAGGCAAAAAGAGAGAACTCGTGTCAGTTCTGTTGCCATTTTCAGGCTGTGCTGTGACTTTTCTCCTTGTGTTTTACTGGTCCTTAATAAGAGAAGCAAACTGGTAGTTGACAGGGCAGCTTTTCTAAGAAATTAATTGCTTGCTTATGTTTTATGGTGCAAAATTTTGATATTCAGTGCCATACATAACTTATTCAAGTTTATTATATGTCATTAAATCTTGAGCTTTTTATTGTGGTAATGGTACTTATTTATTCTAATTTCTGTTGCTGGTTTTTCTATATGTGAACAGTTTTTAAAGCCCTAATAGAGTTTAATTTCAATATTCTCAATGAATTGTGAAAACAGTTCTAGATTCTGTAGTTTCAGTTATGAGGTAGTCTGAATAGAGTATTTTTTGATGATGATGCAGAGATTTTTAAAGCATAGTAATTCTGATTCCTTGATTTCTATTACAGTTGCTTTTTAATTTTCAGTGTCCACAGAATTTATTAAAGGAAAGTGTAAATGGCTTTCTCTATATGCAGTATCACTTAAACAGGACTCCAAAATTATCATACTCAGAGCATTTGTTTATTTCTCTTATTAAAAGTAAAGTTATATACATTGAGCATTATTCTGTTAAGATATATTCTAGCAGTTTTGCCAGTAGCATTTCTAGTTTCCTTTAGACTTGTGATTTAGGGGAAACATTCTAGTTTAATCCCACTTCTTATTTGACCTAGCTAGGGGAATGATCACTCAGTCCTAAACTTTGGTTTATTTGTATTGAATTTTCTCACCTTCCCATTCCAGTGTCCTTTCAGAATTAATGATAAAGTCAGATAAAGTTAATACAGTCTTTTCAGGGATAACAATTATTTCTCCTTTATTTAAAGTGTGATTATTGAAAAGCCTCATCTATTGGAAACCACCAGAGGAACTTGCTCAACAATTTTGGTGGCATGAAAGCTAACACCTAGAAATTACTCCTTGCTGCCAAAGACTTACCAGCTTTTTGCATGGGGAAGTGAATAATTTGTAGGCCATAATTACTGAATTTGTAATTGCTTTTAAAAAAGAAAAACTATTCAATAGAATATATAGAAGTATTGGGGATTTCCTTCCAAGATTAAAATGGAATTCTTAGGTTTTATTGCAGGTGGATTCTTGACCAGCTGAGCCACAGGGAAGCCCTATGAAATATACAATTGAGAGTAATTCTAGTCCTTTCATAAGCATAAATGATAAGATACTTGGAATTTCATAAGGAATAGAAAACAGATCTATTATAATAAAAATAATTTCCCAGATAAAACTTTCGTGTATGCAACAGGGACTTCCTGGGGTGTGTAGAGTTGGATTTTCTGCTTTTATTTCTGCTCACATGCTTTGATTCTCCTGTTTACCTCACACGTGCCTGATTGACATTATGATGCATTCGTGTGGAAATTATGAAAAGTTGTTTTCATGCAGCTGTCCTGTAGTTACAAAAGAACTTCACTGCATGAAAAGCAAACATATCATTCAGCAGACAATGTGTAATCTGTTGAGGAGCCCAAACCTATTGCTGTTCAATGACAGAAGAAAGGAGAGGGATTAATTTGAAGATGCTTGTGCATGACATATGGTAATTTCTCCATAGGAAGGAAGTGTCAAATGGTGACCTCTAAATCTTAACATTGACCTCCAGTTGTAGAATGTGTGTGCCATACGGTCCTTTTGCTTTTCATGTGATAATTTAAGCTGAACCTTTTCCTGGTAGTATAACTTTTTTGGGGTGGGTAGGGGTTGTTTCATCTATTCTATAAAGATGAAAACATTTTAGAATAAAAAGCATTCATATAATATTTTTTAAACTCTGAAGAGTGGAGCTATGTTAGGAGTCTTCCAATAAGAGTTAGGCATATTTGACTTAAAATTGCTATAGTTTACAAGTTGGTATCATTTAAATTGAGTTTTTACATATTCAGTGTAGAAAATTGATATGATCTCAGTGAATGTTGGTTTGAGAGATTAAAAAATAGTTTAGACATAGCTTTAGAAAATAAATTATTAGAAAAAATATAATTGACAATATGTAAACCAAAATAAATTTTTCATTATGTGATACATTTTAAAAATTGAATTACATTTTTGACGATTCTTAATATGTCTGTCGTCATTTTCTCTTGTAGCCTTAGTTATTTTAGAACTGTTTTTTGTATTAGGTGGCACATCATTCAACTATAAATAGCTTTTGGTTTGAATTACGCTGTGATTGCTATTCAATAAAATATATGATTTTACTGCCATGATCTTTAATAATCATACCTTTCTGTTTAAAACATCATTTTTCAGTTCTACATTTATTATATTTTGCCCACTTTGTTTTTCATTCTTCACTAATACTGAGCTTTTTTCCAGAAACCGTTGTATCTCAATTCTCTCCTCTTTATTTCTTCTGTTTTCCTCTGCAAGTGGCTGCACCTGTCGTTTCCGCTCGGTCTGAGGCTGATCAGTCTGGCTCTGACCCTGCTTCCACTCCTGCTTTACATACCTGTTTCTTAGTAAATGAAGGTATTCTCTCTCAACTTTCTAACAACTTTCTTCCAATTCTATGCTTTATTCTAATATGACATGTCCTTTTTACCGAGTTTATACATTCATCTGCTTTGTCATGTATGAGATCCTAAGTTTCCATTTTTTAACTTGTTTCGCTAATGCCAATAAGGGTCTGTTATAGAAAGGTAATGTGATTCCTGGCTGGTAGAAGCTGTGTTTCTTGTAATCTAGAGTGCTGTTAAAGAAGTGCAAAGATGCTAGTCTTTGCTATGAAGTTAGGCATGAAGAAGGGGATTGGTCTCCATGATGGGGTTTGCCCTGTGGTGTCTGGTGTTAGAGCTAATTATTTTACTTTTCTTGTATTATTACTCAGTGCCAGACAGACTTTGTTCTCTGTACACAGCATGTGCCCTGGTTAGAGGGGAAAGAATTTTTGGAGCTCTGAGAATGTGAATGTAATCCACAAACATTTATTCCCCAAGAGCCATGGAGGATCGTATATACTAATTGGAAGCTTGGTGGCATTTGTGAGCTCTGAGTTATATCCTCTCTCTTCATTCTGGGCTCACTCTTCACCAGTTTGTATGATATAAAAATGAATAAATTTACAGAATCTCATATGTAACCCAGGATGATTCTGACTCTTCAGTAAAAGCAATAATACTAGTCTATTCAAACGGAAGGAAAGATACAGTATCTACAAGGTACAGAATCCGTGTTCTAAGTACCATTTCTTTGGGAAAAAAGCATGGAAACTTAAAAGTAGAACTCTTTTTTTGTTGTTGTTTGTTTTGTTTCCCCATCATAGACCTGTACTAAGGTTGCATGTGAAGGCTGGATTTTAGCAACAATAATTAGGGCCATATTTGTTAAGCTGTTGTAAAAGGTAGAGACTTATTAATTCAAAAATAAGCTACTGACTTTGGACCATGGTGAGAATCATCTTCATATTAAAGTTTGGTTCATCAATATACTTCATACCTTCATGAGATATTAAACTTAGAAGCTTAGGTAGTTATTTTTTTATATATATACCTATGTATGCATATGTGTGTATATATATTCCTCTGTTGAAAATAAATTGTAATCTAAAATGTATGTTTATCACCTTTAATTAATATAAGTATATATTCTCGGTTGTTGAGAATTTCCTTACTGAAAGGATTCATGTTTACATAGGTGCCTTCCCACCTCCCCCCAATCCTGTCTCTTTCTTGCATTTTTCACCCCCTTTTTAACAATCCCAATAATCATTTTGAATTTTATGGCTTTTGTTGTTGCAGTTTAAGAATACTATAGCTTAGATTATTTCAAAATGCTGATTTGCTAAAATTCTATATTTGCAGGTAACTCTCCTTGTAATATGGGCACCTTTAAAATTGGGTGGAAATGATTGTTTGAGAATGTCTGGATACTAGTACTTTTAAATACGGTAGTGGTTTCCATTGTTTCTTGTGTCAATTTCCATATTATAGAATAGAATTTTGGAAAAAATGACTTTTATTCCCATAGGTTAGTGTTGATGATACTTAAAATTTTATAAATTTTAGAGTACGTTTTTATCTTGGAGGATATAGGAATTCATTTTTTCCTCTCAAAATTGGTGTTACTTACTTCAGTTACCACTGTGGCTAAACTTCTGTTTCATTTTGTAAGAAAAGGGATCAGTAAGTACCTTAACTAAAGACCCTCTGACAGAGAAGGGAAGACATCTCTGTTGACTGAAAGGATGGTAGCACCAGATGGCCAGACCTTAAGTGACACGAACCTGTCTGTGGCTGTCTGTGTGAATGCCCTTTTAACTGTCTGTAGGTTCAGAACTAGAGCTCTAGCTCAGCTCTAAACCTGAACATAATGTCTTATTTTAGAGAGGCTGTTTACAAAGGTGTTTTCCTTGTGGAGTTTGTATACACTTTGGAGAAGGCAATGGCACCCCACTCCAGTACTCTTGCCTGGAAAATCCCATGGATGGAGGAGCCTGGTGGGCTACAGTCCATGGGCTCGCTAAGAGTCGGGCACGACTGAGCGACTTCACTTTCACTATTTACTTTACTTACCGTGGAAATTTATTTATTTATTTATTTTTAAACTTTGAGAGTTCTTAGAGCTGTAATTAGAGATGACATAGATTTAAAGGTGAGATGCATTTGTTATGTCTTTGCACAAAATATCTAATAATAAATTGAAATCATAACATAATTGAGCAGGTCTGCCCTTTTTGGTTTAGGTTTGGTATACTTGCATATAGAAAAATAAGTGAACTAGGAAATATGCAGGTGTTTGTAATTGGTTACATTTTAACAGGATGGAGTCAGTTGGCTGCCATGCATTGCGTTATGCTGCCAGATCTGCTGGGATTGGACAAGTTCAGGCCCCCGCTTCTAGAGATGCTGGCTCGGAGATGGCAAGATCGATGCTTGGAGGTAATGTTGCAGTGATATGGATAGAAAACGAAAACATTTAAAAGGCACTGGACAAGTATAAATTTGAAGCAAAAATGTTGTTTATCTAGCTTCTTGTCACCTGTTTGTTATGTGATAGAAAATATGGATCCAGTGATTCTAAAACGGAATGTTTCAGTTTGTCTATTTGTTTCCTTTTTTTTAATCCAGTGAATATTTGATAAAACTTTTATATACTTGTGGAACAATTTCTTAAGTGTTGATTTCTATATAGATCATACACATATATGCACAGAGACACTACATATAATCCACCTCTCCACAAATCACAGTTTTAGGTATTAATACAATCACATCCATCAAATTCTAAGTGAATAACCACAGTCCAGTGGAAGGTCCTGTGCTATAAGAGAAGGGGAAGGTCTCTGAAGTTAGAAGAGACCTGGGTTTAAGTATCAGTTCTGCCAATTATTAACTTTGTGACCCTGGGCGATTTACTTAACCTATTTGAAGCTCATTTGTAAAGTAGGGATAATAATCTATTCCTCACGGGATTGCTGTCAGGATCAAATAAGATAATGCAAGTAGAACAGTTAAGGACAGAGCTTGACACATGGGTAGGAGCTCAGTAAATGGTAGCTGTTATTTTGTATTAATAGACTTATATGATATTAGATATGGCTCAGAATATAATATCACCAGAGACTTGGAAATGTTTTCTGGGGATTTTGCTTCTTATAGCATTTGAGTATAGCTATAGCAGTTCATGCCAGTCAGGACTTTTGTCTCTTTCCTGATCTCCGTTCCCTCACCTCCAAGAAGAATTGCAGCATGCTGAAATTTTCAGTTTTGCATTTAAATGGTGTTTGAATTCACTTCTGAAGTTAGTTATAATGAAAACAAATTTTTATTTTAATTCTTAACAGACCCTACTGAGTTATCTTTTCAGTTGTGAATAGTTAATGAGTTGATTGGTACATAACCTGGCAGTTGCCTGGTGTCACTGAACCGATGCCTGTGACACTTTGGCCAAAATAAAGCAAAACTAAAGTCAAACTGTGAAGTAGAAATGTTTGCCACATTGAAAGAAAAATTGAGATAATACAACTTTGAAAAATAGTTTCCTTTTATAGAGCTAATGCCATTTCACAGGAATTTATTTCCTTGCTTTTTAAAAGCATATTATTTAAGCCTGTCTTAGGTATATGTGAATTGTGTGAAACATACATGTTTGTTTGTGTAAACAATACCTATTTAGCATTATAATAGAAATCCAATAGAGAGTTGTGTGAAACATACATGTTTGTTTGTGTAAATAGTACCTATTTAGCATGATAATAGAAAGAAATCCACTAGACAAGGTTACATTTCTTCAACAGTTAATATTTCTAACTGATTTTTTTAAACAATGTTTATATGAAAATTTAAAAAATTGAAAATGCCAAATTAAAAGTACAAGAATATTTTTGTGCAAGCTTCGGAAAATGAAGTTTTAAGACAAAACTAATTAAGTGTTCAAACATTGTTCTATTAATGTTAAGGTATTTCCCCACTCCAGTATTCTTGCCTGGAAAATCCCATGGACGGAGAAGCCTGGCAGGCTGCAGTCCATGGGGTCGCTAAGAGTCAGACACGACTGAGCGACTTCACTTTCACTTTTCACTTTCATGCATTAGAGAAGGAAATGGCAACCCACTCCAGTGTTCTTGACTGGAGAATTCTAGGGACGGGAGCTTGGTGGGCTGCCCTCTATGAGGTCGCACAGAGTCAGACACGACTGAAGTGACTTAGCAGTAGCCTTTTTTTTTTAACTTTTTATTTTTTGATGAGATATAGCCAGTTAACAATGTTGTGATAGTTTCATGTACAGCAAAGGGACTCAGCCTTACGTATACATATATCCTGTGTTAAAAGCGTATTTAAGTGAGATAATTAATTGAAATATCTTTGATTTGCTTGATTCCAATTTATTCTACTTTATTAGCACTACAACACACTTCAGTGTAGTGTTTCCCATGTAAATAAATGCGGTTTGTGTATTTTCTAGCTTTCGTTCATTATGAACTTGCTAATGTTGACACACCTCACCCACTGATCTGCTTCCTTTTTTTGCACTTGGGTCTGTGGTTTTAGGTCAGAGAAGCTGCACAAGCCCTGCTTCTAGCTGAACTGAGAAGAATTGAGCAGGCGGGACGGAAGGAGGCCATTGATACCTGGGCTCCTTACTTACCTCAGTACATGGACCACGTCATATCACGTAAGAGCTCACGCTTTGCTGCAGAGCTGTTCATGTATGTGTAGGGAAGTACCAAGACTCACAATTCTGCTTGCTACTACCTCAACAAAAGTGAATCATGGACCTTCAGGTGAAAACAGGGATCCTCAAGTTCTGCTCATTCATTTTCTGAATCCTTAAAGTTTGGAGTGTTTGTTTTTTTTTTTAAGCGAAAAATTATGTAAATACAGAAATATTCACCAACAGACTGACCCCTTATAAAGTTAATCCTTAATTGAAAATTCTACCCTGTTTAACACTGGCATCTATTTCTGCCCATTTTATTATAATAATTGTGGATACCAACTTGTTAGATATTGATCTGATAGTATGCAAGTGCAAATACGAGGCAGATCCTTTCTAAGTAGAAGCTGAAATTGTGAATGCTTAAGAATCATCTGGTAGATTTAGACCAGTGTTCTATGGGAAAAGAGAAAATTAGCAAGGATTTTGACTGAAAATTCTTTCAAAAGAGTATAATATTAATGGATTAGGAAAGGTCTTGGGAAAAATTGTTGAAATTCTAAAATAGTTTTTGTAAAATTTTTGCAGTCAGACTTCCCTGGTGGCCCCGTGGTAAGGACTCCACCTTGCAAAGCAGGGAATGCTGGTTCAATCCCTGGTACAAGAAGATTACACATGTCGTGAGGCAAATAAGCCAAGAGCCTCATTGTGTGGCTAACACCCGACAAACCAAATAAATAAATGAATATTTAAAAAAAAACAACATTGCAATCATGCTGCTAGGTCAGAAGTGCACTGAAGAAAAGTTATAGTGGGCTATGATAATTTTTTTCTTATTAGGAAAAGTATCCTTCATCCTCAGCTCATCATTTAATCCATTCTTTATTCTCCTAAAGAAGAATTCAGAATTAAAATGTTTAACCTGTTATATTGTATATAAGATAAAATAGATCAGTTTCACTTTTTTTTTTTTTTTTAATGACAAAGTCTCAATGAAATTTTGAAAAAAGCTTTTTTACTGTGAAAATTTGTCCTGGGCTTCAGGTGCTTTCCTTTTAAGTGGCCTTTTGTCAATACCAGTTATTGTTGATGAGATACTCATTGTACATGTCAGGACAGATAGTATATGATTGTATAAGACAGACAATAAAAACAGAATTTGAAAAGGATTGTAATTGTTATATCTGGTGTAACTCTACCAGATGTTTGCCAGTGGTGACTATACTGGTTGATTAAGTGTGTGAGCTTGGACACTTGACCCTTTTCTGCCTCAATTTTGTCACAGATTAAATGAAGATGATATAGTAAGACTTTATGGGATAATTTGAGTATGTAATGAGTGTATCTTGGATAAGCACAGGGAACTGTACCTAAGCCGTTATAAGCTCTATATTTTTGTTAAATACATTTATAATCTATAAAAGTACAAATATATACCTCATATATAACCAGAACGTCACACATGAACAACTCTTGTTAAATTCTTTAATCTTTTATTTTATTTACATAAATGATACAGACTTTTTACTGAGAGAATGTTGATTTTTATTGGCTTACTGGGAATTTTTCTGTTTTAATAAAAAGAAACTAAGTAAAAATCCCAGGGCCTTTAAGCAATGGACTCTATAATGTATTAGCTTTAAAGTTCTTATTTAAATATGTATAGGTTAAAAACCTGTAGAATATTTAAAAAATTGGGATGAAAGCAGTCTGGCACAGTGCTCTTTGTTCAGTAATTTATAGCTATTAACTTATAATATTCCAGAAAATAGAATTATCTCTTCAGCTCATCATAAACCGTATTGAATATAAGATCCTGAAATTTAAGGACAAACTATGAATATAGTACTGTAAAGTAGATTGAAGGTGAAACTAAATGGCAGATTGCTAGAGATTCTTTTAAAGGGAGAACAATATAGAAATTAGGAAATATTGAGAAACATTTTCAAGAAATCTATTTATAATAGACTAATATGGAATGGGAGATGGATTACAGAAGAATAACGAAATGGGAAGCTGTTATAGAAGGAGGTATGGGGCCCAGACCTAAATGCAGATAGGGTAGGAATAAAAGGCAATTCTAACCCTTAATTACAGACTGCATATAAGTCTAAGAAAAACATTAGAGGCTAGTACAGGCTCATGACCGTTTGGCTAGAGAAATGCCATTAGCAGTGGTGGTAGATGCTGTTTTATTTTATCTTTCCTGGAAAGAAGAGAGTGGTTCTAATCATTGTTTAATACACACAAGCTAGATTGTTCTTGTGTCAAATTTAAACCTTTCCATTTATGTAAATAAAAGACCTTGGTACTTAGTAACAGCATTTAGGAGTACTTTATAAATTAACTGAATGCTGACTTACTTAAAACTTTAATATTATCATGTACTATAAAATTGTATTTTTAGTGAAAGAATAAACAAATATGCATTCTACATGTAACTAAAGCATCTCACACTTACAACTCCTGCTATAGTAATCTATTCTGGAACTTTTACATTGACTGAGTGTAAAATTAGTTTCAGTTTGCTTTCCCGAGAGCTTTCTATTTTAATAAAAGGATTTCAAGCTAAAGGAGTGGGGATTCTGGACGTGTGAAAGGAGAAGAAAGCATACAACAAATGAGGAATGGCCACACAGGGCTGTTGAGCAGATTTGCTGTCCGAAGGGATCAAAAGGTTACGGAGCCAGCTGGTGGACAGCCCACACCTGCCATAAACGTGCTCGTGGTGAAATTGCTTCTGCCATTGTCATTAATGTGTGAGGAAATGATGGTTGTGGCAAGTTACAGCGGAAAGCAGTCTTTTCGAAACCTAAAACCTCTTTCCAGCATAGAAATCTATTTAATCACTAAAGTAGATAAAATGTTAAGCAATACATCTGGTAAATATACCACACATCAAATATTTTCTTATAATTGAATCAGCCAAGCATTCAAACATATGCAATAATGGCCTAAGCAATTTTGGCAGCTTCTAAGTTATGACTGAGCTTGGTCATAATTTGGAGTTATGATAGCTAAAGAGTCCCTCTCTGTTAGATATTTGTCTAAAACTCAGGCACTGCTTTTAGCTGAAGAGCAGAAGGTTGCCCCGGGCTGGTGGACACTGATGCCCTTCCTTTTAGAGATCTGGAGTCCAGGGCTAGTCACTGCAAGTGGGAAGGAACTTGTTCTCACTCCGCACTCAGTAGATGATTGAGCTGTGACTTAGATGACAGCTCAGCTCAACTGGTCATCACTGACTGGGGTCTTCTGGAGTTTTATTTAGGTACATTCGGCAATAAGAGCCTTTTGCAGGTTTGTCTGAGAGTCTGAGGAAAGCAGTGGGCCAGAAGCCAGTTTCTTAGAACTGCCGAGGGTGGTGAAGGAGGGACGTCTGCAAAGCGTACCGCGCACACGGCCTACCTGCGGTGAATGCGCGTTGCTGCCCCTTCCTTTCCTGGTATCGGTATCGTTTTGTTCTCCTCATTAGCACCACCTCAGAATTCACTCTAATTCATATTGCCCTGGGGTTCTGGATGGGAGACTGGGAGTCACTGGGGAGGAAAGAGGAAAAAAGTGCTCTGCCTTAACTGAAAATCCAGTTCACAAGTTTCTATAAAATCCAAGTCCTAATTGAGTGACAGGAGAATGTTGCTTCTGATAATGGAGCTGTGTTTTGAACCTATTAGGGAACATTTTATCCCATACAGCAATGCAAGCAGGGTATAACCTTCTAAAATGCTGTTTTTAAAAAATGATATTTACTTATTTGCTGTTTATTTATTTTTGACTGTCCTGGGTCTCCGTCACTGAGGGCTTTTTCTCTAGTTGTGGAGAGCGGGGGCTGCTCTCGTTGAGGTGGGCGAGCTTCTTGTCGCAGAGGCTTCTCATCGCAGAGGCTTCTCATCGCAGAAGCTTCTCGTCGCAGAGGCTTCTCATCGCAGAGGCTTCTCATCGCAGAGGCTGTTCGTTGCAGAGGCTTCTCGTTGTGGGGTGTGGGTCCTAGGCGCGTGGGCTTCGGTAGTTGTGGCTCCTGGGCTTGAGGTCCAGGCTCAGTAGTTGTGACCGGGCTTAGTTGCTTCTCCACCTGTGGAATGTTCCTGGACCAGGGATTGAACCCATGTCCCCTGCGTTGGCAGGTGGATTCTTTACCATTGCACCACCCGGGGAGCCCTGTGTGTAAACTTTTGATACCTACTTTCTGATGGAAAAATAGAGGATGAGTGCACTATGATTCTTACTTTGGTAACGGGACCAGAAATAGAAATACTGCATATATTTTTGTGATAGTAATGTAAATATTGCAAGTATTAATATTTTTGAGTTATCACTCTTCTTTCTTTTTTAAAGTGTTTCGAAACATCTAAAAAAATTCTGCTGATTATTCTTACTAAGGACAGATTTCTGTTATTTTGTGAAACTGTTATATTATGATGCAGGTGAAGATAAAATGGTATGAATTGTCTCAGATTTATTTTGAAGGGAAAATATCTTGTCGCATCTAATTTTATGTATTTCTTATTTGTGACATTCTACATGTAGCATTCTGATAACTGACTTTTATTTTTCATGAGGTCAAGCACCTGCTAGTTTATGAAATACACCCACACTTGCCCTTCGTTCGGGCAGTGACTACTCTGGGGTAAATGCTGATGGTTCCTGATCTCCTTTGGCCTGTGAAGCAGGCTGACCTTACAGGGTATAAGGTCACAAGTGTAATTATTTCTCGTCCGTTGTGTTCTGCTTACTCACCGTGGCTCATCACTTCTTTTAATTTCAGGAACATTAGACATAAAAGTTACGACCATTATATAAATCAAAATCTTTTCCAAAGAGGGTGCTATTGTAATTTTATGCAGTTATGGCCGGTGTAGTATTAATTTGCAAGTTTATCATCTCAGATATTGATAGAAGGATGTGTAACACATTGTGCTTAATATGTATTGATGTCATCAGAAAGAACAATCCTTTGTTCTTACTGAGTCCCTGCCTTTTTAGCTTCCTTTTGTGTTAAGGTTACCAGGGTTAGGCTCGTCTTTTTATCCCCCTTGGAAACAGAATAGGATTTCTTTGTTCAATGAAAGACACTCCTAGTAAATATTTGGGGTTTGACTGTCAACAAGCCACACTCTAGTACCTATTTTTACCTGGAATTGCAGTCATGTTTCTGATGATTATAAAGTAGTGGTCATTCTGAGCACAAATGTGGATGGACCATCAATATACAAGAAGGTAAGATGAAACCATATATTACAGAGGTACTGGAAAACTCTATTGTAGCTAGAAAAATAATTTAAATATTAGTGCATTCTCTGGTAGGCAGATATTTTCAGGGTTTGCTGGTGGGGAAAGAATGGGGAAAAGGATAGGGATGGGTTTGCTAAATATGATTTAAATGAGTCTCTCCACCCCTCCCCTGCCCCTGCCGCTGCTGCTAAGTCGCTTTAGTCGTGTCCGACTCTGTGTGACCCCATAGACAGCAGCCCACCAGGCTCCCCCATCCCTGGGATTCTCAAGGCAAGAACACTGGAGTGGGTTGCCATTTCCTTTGCTTCTGTTTGCTTTATGTCTCAGCTGTTTAGAATTCTCTAAGAGTTTTCTTAGGAATGATTTCTAGATAACTGAAGGTTTCAAAATCACTAGATGCTCAGATTCTAAAAAAAGAAAAAAATTAACTGTGATGAAATACTTAAAAATGTGTTTGGCTTAGTGAACATTTTCTTGGTAGCCAGGATTATTGTTTTGGCCCAGGTTGTAAAATGATCACCATTTGCTTATTGAAGAGAGTGGACTTACCTGAACATAAGCACCCAGACTGTTATGCCTTTTGCATTTTGTATTCTATTTTTAAAAATATTTTTCTTTCTCCTCTTTTGATTGTCTAGTAATTGGTACCCGGTTTTATTACTATTGTGCTGTTTTTATCTCACCCCTAGTAGCTTTACCATTTCCAGAGTTCTGAGGTGTACAGAATCCAGGTTACCAAACTTACTTCAGCTCAATTTAGAATAAGAGTAAACTGCCTGAGAATAAGGTCTCTCCAATGAGCCCCTCCCCCCAAGTTTTAGTGTGAGTACTTTGTGGGGTCTCCCACCCAGGGAGTGGGGTCTCACTTTCTGCCCACTAGACTGCTTTCTCAGGTCTTCTGTGCCATTCTCCATATACTGTCTTTTGGGGAAATATATTCTAATTAAAATTGGGGAAAGATAGGGGAAATCATTTGGTTGTTCATGAAGAAGTAATAATTCTAAAAAGACCCCTTTTGTAATTAATGTCTGTTTTGTAAATCAACTGAAACTGAAGCATGAGCTTTCCTGAGTTGGAAATGATTGCACGTTGTGATTAGAAAGGGAGAGTAGTAATTACGCCTAAGTGATGTACATGAAAAGTACTTCATGTTCGGTGGGAATTCCTGTATTGTGAGGCAGAGAGGGTTTGTCTTAAGACAAACTGTATTACGCACAGTGCCGTGTGGTTGTAACATGTCTATGTGCAGTGGTTTCAGTGAGACCTGAGGGATTTGTTTCTCTTTCTTCTTCCAGAGTGCCAGAGCTGTTGAGCTTAATTTTAAGTACTTTAGACTGATCATGTATTTAACAGCATTAAACTGTTCTCCTTATCTATATTTGGCTACTCACCAAAGAGAATAACAGAGAAATTTCTTCTTAATTGGTCACAGCTATACAGGATAATCCTTTCATTTCTTATGACTCGAGTTCTTTGACTTAATATTTAAATTTAAATATTACTATTTAATATTTTGGGTGATTTTCCTACATCATTTGAACACATTTTGGAAATTAGAGTAGTAAAGTGGTAAATTAAAAATGAAAGCATTGTTGGATCAACTGGTTGTTTAGACCTTACTGCTGAAGCAGTAAGCAATAAACAGAAAACTCTGTTACTGAGTAAGGCTGGGGTTAGGCGTGCCATGGGATGAAGCTTGGTCAAGTTCTCTGTAAAAGAGGCTCCTGCAGTGTAGCCAGCAGTCTGGGTTCAAGCTGTCAGTAGGAGCCTGGTGTTAAATGTAGAACGAAACAGGGAGTGGAGCAGACGGAAATTCAGTGATTTGTTCCTCGGTGGACAGTGAGAAAGTCAGGGGATTCCATCCAGCCTAGGGCTCCTTGCCTCCTTCCTTCTCAAATATTCCAGACAGGGAATCCTGGTTATCCACTGGCTTCTGTGGAAAAGCTTCCAGAGTGGAAAGGATCTGAAATAATTTTAGCCATTTTCTCATGCCCCTCCTTTTCCTCTTTGAGCAGTCTCCTGTTCTTCCTCCCTTCAGGACAGTTCTGCTGGAGTTGTAGTCAGTGGTAAGGCCCTTACGAGGTACAGCTGCCTTTCTTTGAGGAGTTTGTATACTTCCTACCTGTTTTAAGAAGTTGAAGGTCCTTAAGCCTGTGCAGATGACTTGTAAAAGAAAAACTCAGCCAACCAGTGACACACTGTTGTACCAAAGCAGTGTTGAAATGGAAATGCCTCCTATACCTTGAGCGGAGGTTCTAGTGGCCTTTGCTGTAATAAATGACCTAATCTTAGTTGTTCTGAAGAGTATAATATTGATTTGTGCCATTAGTCTCTTGCTGATTTGCTGAAGAACAAAATTGTGTAATGCTAATGGAAATAAAGTCCTTTACAAAACACTGCACATGAATCCTGGAGCATGTCTTTGTAATAGAACAAGTGTCTAGTAAGTTTTTGCGTATGAATTTTCTTTATTCTAGTACAGCTTTTTCAGTACAGATACTGAGTCCTGCTTAACTTGCTTCTGTGGGGCAAACAGCTGTATTGGTGATTTTGTGATGTTTTAAATCTTAAGATACTGAATACGCATGAACAGATCCAACCTGGATGGGATGTGAGATGTTTACACTTTTACAACATATTTCTAATTTTATTATCACTTTATATTGACTAGATATTATGTATAATTACATTATTTCTATTATTTTAGGTCAAAGCCTTCCTATGATCCTTATGAGACAGAGTAGATCTTATAGTTTGGAAGGAAAACAGTGAAGTTATTATAAGAAAATCATATGAACCTATTTTACCTGTAATATTTATATTGTAATGGCAAATGGTCGATTTTGTTCTAGTGTTGTTTGTAAATTCTGGGATTAAAATGATCAAATTATGCTAAAATATTTTTTGCCTAATTCTCTCTCCTTCCTGTTCTCTGCTTTTTTGGGGAAGAATGGTATTTTATTTTTCTTGGTAATATTGTCCCAATTAATACATATTACTGTCTTTTTATAAAGCAGATTTTGATACAATAAGTATATTAAATGTGTTTTAATATTTATAAACGGTTTCACTGTGCATGACATTTGCAGACTTGGTTAATATTTTAGCACCTCTAGTACATAGACATAAAGAAAAAAATTTGTTTTATTGGTTTGAGCACCCGAATTGACCCCAGCAAGATTGAGATTGATCTGGTTTCTTCCAGCCTGTTAAATGCCAATCCAGTCATCTGTAACAGTACTTAGTATTTTTGTAATTTTTCTATACATATTTTCTGTGTTTGTTCTGTGAAACTTACCCATCACTTGAAGAGATTGTCCTTGCTGGATTTAGAGATGAAAGCAACCACCTACTTTATTGCTTTTTGTTTTAAAAAATTGTTTTGCAGTTCTTGTCAGTGCTATAACCATTCTTATCAAAGGCCTTTGCATTTCACTAGGAAAGGATGATGAGACAGACTTATATTTGAAATGTGTACGTGTACTAAAGAACACTCCGCTTTGGGGAAGAAAATGGGATTTTAATGGATATAAGTCTGTCTCATCATCCTTTCCTAGTGAAATGCAAAGGCCTTTGATAAGAAAGGAAGGATGGGTCTCACTGAATATTCCCTGATTTTTTAAGAAATGTGTTTAAACTACATCCCTCTGATAATTAAACATCATCAAACAAGTATTAAACAAGTTCTGGCATAGTTTGTGGATACAGAGACAGAAATTGTGGCCCGTTTTTGAGGTATTTTTCCATCTCAGGCATGAAGTGAAGAAGGCTTTTTCTTTACTCTTTAATGGATGGCTGGCAGGTCTTACTCAGATCTTATTTGTTGTTTCATTTTGTTTTGATTTTCGCTTCCTTTTTTTCTCCTAAAGCAAGGGTGAGTCTTCAAAACAAAGAATACCAGAGTCAGAGGAGCTAAACTGGGAGTTAGTCTCTGAGGCTGGGTGATGGGTAGAAGAGTAGGCATTTATAGTCTTAATCTAAAGCGTCAGGGTGCTTTTCTTAAAGTGCTTGCATAAGGTTAAAAGTGACCACACAATCTTGGGTGTAACCTATTTTAAGGTATGATTGGGGTTCTGAGACCATCCCAAGCTCTCCCATATAGAATTTGGATGGACACTTGGAACCAGAAGCCTTTCCTGTCCCATTTCATCACTGTCCACTTCTCTGAAGAAGAGATTCAAGCGTAGTGTTCTCGAAGGGTAAAAGGAGAGGCAGTCGGGGTGAGTTTCAGAAGGTGATTCTCCGGGACATTATTCCCTTCTCAACTAAGAATCTGTATCCATTCACTGTGTACTTTCCAACCAGATGACACTAATTAGGGGCAAAAGATACTGGTTTTTTTTTTTTTCCAAAGGATCTTTCTTAATGAATAGTAACAAATTTACTGAACCCAGTTGTTGGTTGGGAAGGCCAATGGAAAGAGGGATGTCAGAAGGTCTGGCAACTCTTCCTGCTTCATCACATTAGCCATGACCCCAGAGAGACACTGCTAAGCTTCTGCACGTATTTATTTCACAGTTTCTCTTTATGTAAAAGAAGAGAAATGAACAAGTCTGGTTTTTTTTTAATACTTATATTTTAATACTTTTACTTATCTGTTCATTTGTGGCTGCCCTGGGTCTTTGTTGCTGCACGAGCTTTTCTCTATTTGTGGAGAGTGAGGGCTCCTCTCTGGTTGCGGTGCCTGGGCCTCTCATTGCAGTGGCTTCTCTTGTTGTGGAGCATAGGCTCTGGGTGTGCAGGCTTCAGCGCTTGCAGCGTAGGGCTCATTAGTTGCAGTTCCCAGGCTTTACGGCACAGGCTTAGTATTTGTGGAGCACGGGCTTAGTTGCTCCTGGACATGTGAGATCTTCTGGACCAGGGATTGAACCTGTGTCTCCTGCATTGGCAGGTGGATTCTTTACCACTGAGCCACCAAGGAAGCCCCCAAGTCTGTGCTTTTTAAACCTTTTTGGTAGTAAACTTATGTGTGAAATCTTAACCAGAGTCACAAAATATAAAACATTAAAAAAAATCAAATAGTTTCTTTATGCAGGTTTCAATCTGTGTGTGTGTGTGTGAAAAATTATTATGTGTGCACTGAAACTCTCATGCTCTTTTGTCTTATGAGATTCACAGTCAAAAATTGGTTAACTGTTCTCCACTGCCTCTTGCTCTAACCAGTGATTGCCTTCTCAGTTCAGTTCAGTCGCTCAGTCGTGTCCAACTCTTTGCGACCCCATGGACTGCAGCACGCCAGGCCTCCGTGTTCTTCATCAACTCCCAAAGTTTAGTCAAACTCATGTCCATTGAGTCGGTGGTGCCATCCAACCATCTCATCCTCTGTCATCCCCTTCTCCTCCTGCCCTCAATCTTTCCCAGCATCAGTCTTTTCAAATGAGTCAGCTCTTTGCATCAGGTGGCCAAAGTATTGGAGTTTAAGCTTCAACATCAGTCGTTCCAATCAATATCCAGGACTGATTTCCTTTAGGATGGACTGGTTGGATCTGCTTGCAGTCCAAGGGACTCTCAAGAGTCCCTCCTCACCCCTCCTCTATCCTATTTCCCACACGCAGTGATTCTGGGCAGAATTACAAACTTTCCTTTGACAAACAGAAATTCCAAAAATTTGTTATCATACATAACAACTTTTAGTTTCTGTATAACTCTTATGGTCCTGAATGGCAATCTGAAATATTCTGTACCTCTCCAGCAAATGCGTGTTCTTAATAGAGCTTCACAATAGCTAGAGTGCTGCGGAGTATGTGCTTTAAACATGTCTGAAATGCACGTCATTCTGTCCGCTCCTCCTTTTTTTAAATTGGCTGTGCAGTGTTCATTGTGTGGGTGGATGATGTTTTCTTCAGCAAGTTTCCTAGCAGTGGACACTTGGGTTTCCACTGTTTGATAGTATGGACAGGGCCGCAGTAAATAGACTTGTGCAGATGTCTTTTCATTCTTTGATAGTGTATCTCGGATACATTCCAGGACGTGAGATTGCTGAGTCCAAGGATAAATGTATGCTTACTCTTTTGTTAGATATTGCCAAGTTCTTGGCCATAGAGGTTGTACCATTTTGCATTCTCAACAGTGATTGTGTTTGATGGCTGGTTTCTCTCTATCATTTCCAAAAGAGTATTTTGTCATGCTTTTGGGATGTTTTGACTCTGATAAGTGAGAATGAAATGTCCTTATTGTCTTATTTTGTATTTTTATTTTTAAGAATGAGTTTAGCATCTTTTCATATAAATAAGTGTCTTGTATTTCTTTTAAAGTATTGATTCATATCTCTGGTTCACTTTTAAATGAGATTGCTTGATTAAACGTTTATGGTATATGGTTCAAGTATTTCCTGGTTTGTTATTTTTTCTTTTAACCTTTTTTTTAATGGTGTTTTTTTTTTTTTCCCCCTCACAACCCAATTTATTGACCGTTTCTCATATTGTTTCAGGATTTTGTGTCAAAATTATGGGAGTTTTCCTTGCTATTGGTATCCCCCATATCATTTCCAGCTTTTCCTATACAGGTTAATTGAAAGTGGTCCTCTGTAAGTATATGAGGGTTAGTCGCTCAGTGGTGTCCAACTCTTTGTGACCCCATGGACTGCAGCCCCTGAGGGGTTTCAATGGGAGAATATCTGTCTTTTCCATCTCCACTTAAAGATTTCTTTATTATCCCACCATCTCACTTTCCCTTCTCCCTGTTCAGGTGGTCTTGTAACTCTGGGAAAGTAAGTTTAGTTACGCTTCATTTAAAAATGAAGTACCACTGAATCACACATATGTATCTACTGATTATGTATGTTCATTCAAGACTATTGATTTTAAAGTCATCCTTTTTACAACAACTCAGCTAATTTAAAAAGATTTCTACATTGGTAATGTGGGGGTTTTACTTGAAATATGCTAATTTTTCTAAAATTGCAGTTTCTACCAAAAATACTTGCTAGTATTTTGCTTCTAAAAATGAGATACAATTATAACTTACTCTTTTCCTCCCTCGGGTTCGACAGCTGTTTATTTAGGGCTGAACATAACTGTGGGCTTCGCAGGTGGCTCAGTGGTAAAAAATCTGCCTGCCAACGCAGGAGATGTGAGTTCGATCCCTGGATCAGGAAGATCCCCTGGAAAAGGAAATGGCAACCCTCTCCAATATTCTTGCCTGGGAAATGCCATGAACAGAGAAGCCTGGTAGGCTGCAGTCCATGGGGTCTTGAAAGAGTCAGACATGGCTTAGTGACTACACAACAATAACAAATACAGCTGTGGGCCCTGGGGTGTGTGATGATGCATGGAGCTTGTTGTCTCTGTTAGGAAGGCAGGTAATCAAATGAACATTAATATAGTGTGGTAAGGGCTGTTATAGACAGAATTTAGAAGTATGGAAGTGCCCAGTCCCCCAGAGCAATGACATGTCAACAGCTGGAAGAGAATCACAGTAAGAGGAAATGACAGGGGCTTAATGTCAAAGACGTGTATTCAGAAGGTGATATTAAAGCTTTTTTAAAGGCTGGAGCAATTCAAACTATATAAATTCATTTTAATTTTATATCAATTTATGTTTCTCTTTATGCACTGTAAGTAAATAAGGATAAATGGAACAGAATGACAATGTCTTAATTAAATTTCATTGAGACCACATGTTTGTGGTCTTTATGTCAGGTATTTTGGTTCTACTTCCTTATTCAAGCTAGAATCAACATTACTGGGAGCAATATCAATAACCTCAGATATGCAGATGACACCACCCGTATGACAGAAAGTGAAAAGGAACTAAAAAGCTTCTTGATGAAAATGAAAGAGGAGAGTGAAAAAGTTGTCTTAAAACTCAACATTCAGAGAAGTAAGATCATGGCCTCTGGTCCCATCACTTCATGGCAAATAGATGGGGAAACAGTGGAAACAGTGAGAGGCTTTATTTTTATGGGCTCCAGAATCACTGCAGTTGGTGACTACAGCCAAGAAATTAAAACATGCATGCTCATTGGGAGAAAAGCTATGACCAACCTAGACAGCATATTAAAAAGCAGAGACATTATTTGCCAACAAAGATCTGTCTAGTCAAGGCTATGGTTTTTCCAGTAGTCATGTATGGATGTGAAAGTTGGACTATAAAGAAGGCTGAGCACCGAAGAATTGATGCTTTTTAACTGTGGAGTAAGACTCTTGAGAGTCCCTTAAACTGCAAGGAGATCCAACCAGTCTATCCTAAAGGAAATCAGTCCTGAATATTCATTGGAAGGACTGATGCTGAAGCTGAAATTCCAATACTTTGGCCACCTAATGCGAAGAACTGACTGATTGGAAAAGACCCTGATTCTGGGAAAGATTGAAGGCAGGAGGAGAAGGGGACGGCAGAGAATGAGATGGTTGGGTGGGATCACTGACTCGATGGACTTGAGTTTGAGCAAACTCCAGGAGTTGGTGATGGACAGGGAGGCCTGGCGTGCTGCAGTCCATGGGGTTGCAAAGAGTCGGACACGACTGAGTGATTGAACTGAACTCCTTATTCATCAGAACTGTGATTTTTGAATACTCATTGCAGATACTCAAAAAATTATTACAATACTCCTGGCACTATTGTAGGTGCTCTGAAAGTTATGAAAGAGTTTTAAACACACAAATATTTATAATACAGTTATATATATGTTTTATATAACATTTAATAAAACACTTTTTTGAAAAATGCATACCATACATTTTTAATTTTTATATATTCTATTTAACTTTTGTCACTATTATCATAAGTAGCATTTGAAAAGAATATGTGAGCTATCCTGGTAATGTGGGTATATACCTATTTATGTTGAAAGAATCGAACATGTACTAAAGATGTGCTGTGGAACACTGCAAGGCAAGTTAGTAGTGGGGGAGCAGGGGTTGCAAGATTAGATATCCCAGATTCTTGTGACACCAAGTGGGTTGGGATCATTCATTCAGCCTCTTAAAGCACAGTTCTTTATTGTCGGTATTCTCTGCAAGAGTAGTTGATGTACTTTTGTTGATCTTCACATCTTTCTTTATTATAGCTTATTTTCAGCGATTGTGTAATTCCTTTCCTGGTTCTTCCCCCACCTCTAGCAACCCTTGCTGCCAGATAAGGGGGAAAAAATGAGATTTCTAATTTAAGAATGGCTGCTTAATTCAAAGACATATTTAAATTTTTGTTTCTGGTGGGATTCATTAAAAAATGAAAGTTTATAGTCTCCACACATTGTAGTTTCTTTGCTATCTTAGCATTCATCTGACTCGTTTTTCATTCTTTTTATAACTTTGTTTGCAAGTTATTTCTTGAAAAGCCCTGCCAGAGGCAATGATTGGTGCTATCTTAGTTAATTCAACTTTCCGTCCTCCTCTAAATCACTGGCTAGATATGAATAGTCTTTAAAGTGAATTGTGAGATTTAATCAGTGTAATGTAGTAGAATAATGATGTACTTGTATAGAGGAATTATGCTCATTACGGTGCATGGATGTTTATGTCTTCAGCAGTTTGATGCCATTTTGTCACGTTTCCAGGCTAAAGGAAACATATTTCATGCACCTACTTACTTAGTTTTCTTTGAGGATTGGCATTTTACTGCTTTCTTTGTAGTCCATGAATGGAGATAAAATTACAATTTTGAGACATGATTTGTGTGTCATGATAATGAACTAACAGTGTTCATAAAAATAAATAAATATATGTGTTCAATAAAAATAAATACATGTAGTAAGTTCTACACTTTGATTTCCTTGGGGCTAAAAGTACAGGACCTTATTTTTTGTCCCCAAATGACCCAGCACCAAGCTCTTAGCAAGCACTTAGCTGAGGAATAGACCTTTTATAATGCCGATTTGTCGCTTGAATTATCCCAGTATTGACCATAGAGAACTCTTTTAAGTTGATCCCAGTGTAATTTTGATATGATCCCACTGGTTTATATAAGCACCATCTTATTTTCTGTCATAGAATTGCTCCTCACTCATCTTTTTTTCCCTACCCCAGTCTTAGAATTGGTCATTTCCCCTGGCAGCCTGGCTGCCTTTAATGGAGGTATTAGTAACTAAGATCTGGGTACCAGTTCTCTCTGACTGGGATTTCACTGCTTCTCGGTCCTCATTTTGGACAAAACTAGGAAGTACGTGTGTGCATACTCGCTCTTGCACACCCACATATCTATGATTATTGTTTCTGTATCTGCCTGTTTCTCTATATATTATTAAAATAGAGACGGGTTGATAATGACATATCCTTTTTAATCCACTACCACAGGATTCAGCCTAGTCTTCCTCTTTGCATATTCGTAATTTCTCTGAGTGTGAGAAATCTGATTCTTATTATCTGTGATAGATTTACTTGTTTTTTCCAACCCTAGTAGACATGAAAAAGTAGTTTAAAAATTGCTAACCCATCCCTCTGTGAAAAAACCAGTTTACCAACAAGGATACAGTATGTGTGTACAGTTCTTTCTGTCTTTAGCTTTACAGTAAGCAGGGTTGTGGCCTGTTTTGCAAAGTTGCTTAGTGTCAACTCCTTTTTTTTCTTTACACCCTTCTGTGTTGTTATGCCTACACTTACAGTGTAATTATATTCATTTGTCGCAGTCTGCAGTTTGTTTTGGGTCCCCTGACATTCTTGTAAATTTGTAATTATCATTTTTTAAATTTACAAGCAACAGAGTTTACTGTTTGGGTATATAGGTTTTTGAGTTTTAACCAATGAATAGGTTCAGATGTCTACCATCACAGTGCCATAAAAATATTTCAACCACCTTGAAAATTTCTTTTTCAGTTCCTTGGCAATCAGTCCCACCTCCACCAGTTCTTGGCAACCACCAGTTTTTTCTATCCTTGCAGTTTTGCCTTTACCAAAATTCAGTGTAAGTAGGAATTATACAACATGTAGCATTTTGGGTTTGATGTCTTTCACTCAGCAAATATATTTAAAGTTCACCCAAACTACTGCATGACTCAATATTTCATTTGTTTCTATTGCTAAATAGTGTTCCATTATATGGCTATACCAGAGTTCTTTTATCCTCTTACCTGTTTATGGACATATGGGTTGTTTCCAGGTTTGGGTGATTATGAATAAGCTGCATAACTATTCATGTTTAGGATTTTGTATAGACATAAGATTTCAGTTTACTTGGGTAAATATCTAGGATTGAAATTTCTAGATCATTTGATAAGTGTGAGTGTCATATAAAAGAAAACCCTGCCAAACTATTTTTCAAAGTAACTGCAGGATTTTGCATTCTTGCTAGCAGTAAATTGTATTACTATTTACTGTTGCTCGGTATCATTGCCAGCACACTATAGTTCAGTTCAGTTCAGTTCAGTCGCTCAGTTGTGTCCGAGTCTTTGCGACCCCATGAATTGCAGCACACCAGGCCTCCCTGGGAGAAGGCAATGGCAACCCACTCCAGTGTTCTTGCCTGGAGAATCCCAGGGACGGGAGAGCCTGGTGGGCTGCCGTCTACGGGGTCGCACAGAGTCAGATGCGACTGAAGCGACTTAGCAGCAGGCCTCCCTGTCCATCACCAACTCCCAGAGTTCATCCAAACTCATGTCCATCGAGTCAGTGATGCCATGCAGCCATCTCATCCTCTGTCGTCCCCTTCTCCTTCTGCCCCCAATCCCTCCCAGCATCAGGGTCTTTTCCAATGAGTCCCCTCTTTGCATGAGGTGGTCAAAGTATTGGAGTTTCAGCTTTAGCATCAGTCCTTCCAAAGAACACCCAGGACTGATCTCCTTCAGAATGGACGGGTTGGATCTCCTTGCAGTCCAAGGGACTCTCAAGAATCTTCTGCAACACCACAGTTCCTTTTTTAAAAAGAAATTAATTTTTTTTTTCATTTTAGGCATTCTAAAACATATGTAGTGATATCTCATTGTGACTTTAATTTGCACTTCCCTCATGACTGGTGAGTGGGTTTCCCTGGTGACTCAGATGGTAAAGGATCCACCTACGATGCAGGAGACCTGGGTTCGATCCCTGGATTGGGAAGTTCCCTTGGAGCAGGAATGGCTGCCCACTCCAGTATTCTTGCCTGGAGAATTCCATGGACAGAGGAGCCTGGTGGACTACAGTCTATAGAGTCCCAAAGACACGGACATGGCTGAGCAACTAAGCGAGTCGTGTCAATGACTATCGACATTGAACATGTTTTCACATGATTGCTCGCAATCCATAAATCCTCTTTGGTGAAATGCATGTTTGAGTCTTTTGCCCATTTATTTTTTTCTTTTAGGTTGATTGTTTTCTTATTGTTGGGTCTTAAGAGTTCCTTATATATACACACATCCTTTAGCAGATGTGTAATCTTTTCAAATATTTTTCTCCAATCTTTAAACTTGTATTTCATTTTCTGAACATCATTTACAGAAGTTTTGCATTTTGATAAAGCCCAATTATCAGTTATATATTTAATGGCTCATGTTTTTAGTCCTCTAGATACTCATTGGCAAACCCAAGGTCTTGCAGATATTTTCTTTGAGAAGTTTTACAGTTTCCCATTTGTATGATGACTTGGTCTTTCCATTTGTTTGTTTGTAAGTAGCATTCTTGCTTGCTTCATTCTTTTTAACATATAGCATATCTTCCACCTCATTAACTTACCATCCATACTTATATACCTCATGAGTTTTGCTTCTAGTCTCACAAACTCATTTATTTATTGTCTATACTTAACATTTCTCATGGCTTTCATCCATCCAAATGTTTTTGAGTTATCTATAGAAGAACCTAACATTCTCAAATAATGAAGTCAGAGCACATCATAGTATTTATCTAAGTTAATTACTGTGGGAAATTATTAGAATATCACAAATGCCTTTTGTGTGATCTTATATTACTGCCAATTGAATATGTCATCTACTAGAATAATATTAAAACAAGTTCAGTTCAGTTCAGTCGCTCAGTCATGTTCGACTCTTTGCGACCCCATGAATCGTAGCACGCCAGGCCTCCCTGTCCATCACCAACTCCCGGAGTTCACTCAGACTCACGTCCATCAAGTCCGTGATGCCATCCAGCCATCTCATCCTGGGTCGTCCTCGTCTCCTTCTGCCCCCAATCCCTCCCAGCATCAGAGTCTTTTCCAATGAGTCAACTCTTCACATGAGGTGGCCAAAGTACTGGAGCTTCAGCTTTAGCATCATTCCTCCAAAGAAATCCCAGGGTAGATCTCCTTCAGAATGGACTGGTTGGATCTCCTTGCAGTCCAGGGGACTCTCAAGAGTCTTCTCCAACACCACAGTTCAAATGCATCAATTCTTCAGTGCTCAGCCTTCTTCACAGTCCAACTCTCACATCCATACATGACCACAGGAAAAACCATAGCCTTGACTAGACGGACCTTAGTTGGCAAAGTAATGTCTCTGCTTTTGAATATACTATCTAGGTTGGTCATAACTTTTCTTCCAAGGAGTAAGCGTCTTTTAATTTCATGGCTGCAGTCACCATCTGCAGTGATTTTGGAGCCCAAAAAATAAAGTCTGACACTGTTTCTACTGTTTCCCCATCTATTTCCCATGAAGTGATGGGACCAGATGCCATGATCTTCGTTTTCTGAATGTTGAGCTTTAAGCCAACTTTTTCACTCTCCTCTTTCACTTTCATCAAGAGGCTTTTGAGTTCTTCTTCACTTTCTGCCATAAGGGTGGTGTCATCTGCATATCTGAGGTTCTTGATATCTCTCCCGGCAGTCTTGATTCCAGCTTGTGTTTCTTCCAGTCCAGCGTTTCTCATGATGTACTCTGCATACAAGTTAAATAAGCAGGGTGACAATATACAGCCTTGACGTACTCCTTTTCCTATTTGGAACCAGTCTGTTGTTCCATGTCCAGTTCTAAATGTTGCTTCCTGACCTGCATACAGATTTCTCAAGAGGCAGGTCAGGTGGTCTGGTATTCCCATCTCTTTCAGAGTTTTCCACAGTTTATTGTGATCCACACAGGCAAAGGCTTTGGCATAGTCAATAAAGCAGAAATAGATGTTTTTCTGGAACTCTCTTGTTTTTTCCATGATCCAGCGGATGTTGGCAACTTGATCTCTGGTTCCTCTGCCTTTTCTAAAACCAGCTTGAACATCAGGGAGTTCACGGTTCACGTATTGCTGAAGTCTGGCTTGGAGAATTTTGAGCATTTGTTTACTAGCATGTGAGATGAGTGCAATTGTGCGGTAGTTTGAGCATTCTTTGGTATTGCCTTTCTTTGGGATTGGAATGAAAACTGCCCTTTTCCAGTCCTGTGGCCACTGCTGAGTTTTCCCAATTTGCTGGCATATTGAGTGTAGCACTTTCACAGCATCATCTTTCAGGATTTGAAACAGCTCAACTGGAATCCCATCCCCTCCACTAGCTTTGTTCATAGTGATGCTTTCTAAGGCCCACTTGACTTCACATTCCAAGATGTCTGGCTCTAAATTAGTGATCACATCATCATGATTATCTGGGTCGTGAAGATCTTTTTTGTACAGTTCTTCCCTGTATTCTTGCCACATCTTCTTAATATCTTCTGCTTCTGTGAGGTCCATA
This sequence comes from Budorcas taxicolor, assembly GCF_023091745.1. Lineage (NCBI taxonomy): Eukaryota > Metazoa > Chordata > Mammalia > Artiodactyla > Bovidae > Budorcas > Budorcas taxicolor. Next base: position 56,613,160 of record NC_068931.1, read on the forward strand.
CCATTTCTGTCCTTTATCTAGCCCATCTTTGCATGAAATGTTCCCTTGGTATCTCTAATTTTCTTGAAGAGATCTCTAGTCTTTCCCATTCTGTTGTTTTCCTCTATTTCTCTGCATTGATCGCTGAAGAAGGCTTTCTTATCTCTTCTTGCTATTCTTTGGAACTCTGCATTCAGATGCTTGTATCTTTCCTTTTCTCCTTTGCTTTTCACCTCTATTCTTTTCACAGCTATTTGTAAGGCCTCCCCAGACAGCCATTTTGCTTTTTTGCATTTCTTTTCCACGGGGATGGTCTTGATCCCTGTCTCCTGTGCAGTGTCACGAACCTCATTCCATAGTTCATCAGGCACTCTATCTATCAGATCTAGACCCTTAAATCTATTTCTCACTTCCAGTGTATAATCATAAAGGATTTGATTTAGGTCATACCTGAATGGTCTAGCGGTTTTCCCTACTTTCTTCAATTTGAGTCTGAATTTGGCAATAAGGAGTTCATGATCTGAGCCACAGTCAGCTCCCGGTCTTGTTTTTGTTGACTATATAGAGCTTCTTCATCTTTGGCTGCAAAGAATATAATCAGTCTGATTTCTGTGTTGACCGTCTGGTGATGTCGATGTGTAGAGTCTTCTGTTGTGTTGTTGGAAGAGGGTGTTTGCTATGACCAGTGCATTTTCTTGGAAAAACTCTATTAGTCTTTGCTCTGCTTCATTCCGCATCCCAAGGCCAAATTTGCTTGTTACTCCAGGTGTTTCTTAACTTCCTACTTTTGCATTCCAGTCCCCTATAATGAAAAGGACATCTTTTGGGGGTGTTACCTCTAAAAGATCTTGTAGGTCTTGATAAATCTGTTCAACTTCGGTTTCTTCAGTGTTACTGGTTGGGGCATAGACTTGGATAACTGTGATACTGAATGGTTTGCCTTGGAGACAAACAGAGATCATTCTGTCATTTTTGAGATTGCATCCAAGTACTGCATTTTGAACTCTTTTGTTGACCATGATGGCTACTCCATTTCTTCTGAGGGATTCCTGCCCGCAGTAGTAGATGTAATGGTCATCTGAGTTAAATCCACCCATTCCAGTCCATTTTAGTTCACTGATTCCTAGAATGTCGACGTTCACCCTTACCATCTCTTGTTTGACCACTTCCAATTTGCCTTGATTCATGGACCTGACATTCCAGGTTCCTATGCAATATTGTTCTTTACAGCATCTTGCTTCTATCACCAGTCACATCCACAACTGGGTATTGTTTTTGCTTTGGCTTCATCCCTTTATTCTTTCTGGAGTTATTTCTCCACTGATCTCCAGTAGCATATTGGGCACCTAATGACCTGGGGAGTTCCTTTTTTGGTATCCTATCATTTTGCCTTTTCATACTCTTCATGGGGTTCTCAAGGCAAGAATACTGAAGTGGCTTGCCATTCCCTTCTCCAGTGGACCACATTGTGTCAGACCTCTCCATCATGACCTGCCCATCTTGGGTTGCCCTGCAGACATGGCTTGGTTTCATTGAGTTAGACAAGGCTGTGGTCCTAGTGTGATAAGATTGACTAGTTTTCTGTGAGTATGGTTTCAGTGTGTCTGCCCTCTGATGCCCTCTTGCAACACTTACCATCTTACTTGGGTTTCTCTTACCTTGGCGTGGGGTATCTCTTCATGGCTGTTCCAGCAAAGCACAGCCGGTGCTCTTTACCTTGGACGAGGGGTATCTCCTTACCGCCGCTGTTCCTGACCTTCATCGTGGGATAGCTCCTCTAGGCCCTCCTGTGCTGCGCAGCCACCACTCCTCGGGGTTGGAGCCCCATGTATTTCAAATCAGTTATTCATTGTGTGTTAAAAGAGATTAAGAAGTCAAAAGCTTTCCTATGTGTGTGTGTTTGTGTGTGTATGATTGGCAGTAATAGAACTAATCATGAGATAAATTGGTTCTTTGAAACGTAAATATTTATTCTGTTTCTGGCTTCAAGTGGCTTCTGTATATAAACAGATGTCCTAAGATGTCTGCAAACATTGTTCTAAAAAGAGGAAGGCAATGCTTAATAAATGTTTTTGAAAAGACAGATAAATGAATTCATCAAATAGAAAAAAAGTTGAGTGTTGGATACGAAGGTAGTAAAGTACTTCTAGAGAAGGAAATAGTTTAATAAAGTAAGCCAAAATTAGTAATAGTAAAAGCAATTGTAATGATGATAATGCTGCACTTTACTGAGCACGTGTCATGTCTCAGGTGCTGTGCTAAGGCTATACCACTCACATCCAACACTGAATTGAGTAGGTAATGTACCCCTCTCTCATGTCTTGTTTTCACTGAGTTGCATACCAGGATACACAGCAGCTTGGCTGGATTGCCAGAAGCTGTCGCTTTTCACTGGTTGCCATTTTGGAACTGCCGGCAAGTGTAGCTCAAACTCTCTGCCGTCATAATTGTCTTCAGACAGCTCCTTCTGGTCCCTCACAAACTGATCATCTACGCTGATGATGAGAAAGAGAAGTTGAAGGGTTACCCTTCCTACCCTAAAACCTCACGTCTTAAAGTTCTTGCTGACTGTCCTTGCATGCCCGCCAACCCCGGCAGTCTTGTGATTGTAGTTACCGCCTGTGGACCTGTTCTCTCCAAGTGCCATGCTGGAGCCTTAAAGAATAAAAACATGCTCCTCTCCTGTTCTGTGTTTCCTGTTAGCCCCCTGCTTCTCATCGTCTTTAGGACTCTGACCAGAACTGTTCTTTTAACCTCTTTTTTGCCTCCCCATTTGGAGAAGGAAATGGCAACCCACTCCAGTGTTCCTGCCCGGAAAATCCCCATGGACAGAGGAGCCTGGCAGACTATAGTCCGCGGGGTTGCAGAGTCAGACACAACTGAGCGATTATCACTCAGTAACTTGCCTCTCGACACACCTGTTCTTCTGCTGCCCACTTCTGTAGATACATAAGGGTCGTTTAGCATATTGTCCTGTTTACCTGGAATATTTTTTTCCACTTTTTGTCACTCCATGTAAATTCTCACGCATGCTCTAAGATGCAGCTCATCTATTTCCTTTCCGTGAGGCGCTATTTGACTTGACTCTCTTCTTCACCCCATCCCAAGCAGACTGTAATGGACTTTTTTCTTTCAGAAAGTGCTCACTGTATTTTCACTTGCAAATTTGTATTTTCCACACAGCTCTAAGTTTCTCTGAAGTCCTTGTGTCTTCTCCTTTTCATTTGTAGCCCCTTTACCTAGCATAGCGTGCTGCAGTCCACGGGATTGCAAAGAGTCAGACACGACTTAGCGACTGGACAGGACCACCGCCACCTAGCATAGCCATCATTCCAGAGCAGGCCAAAGACTCCCCCTGCTCGTCCTTCCCTGTGTCCAGTCCTCCTCCCGCCATAAAAACAGCTCTTGATTTTCTCCCCGTTTATACACTCTTTGTTTTTAAAATTAGAGATCAGTGCTTTTCAGACATGTGGGGCAAAGTGGTATCCTTTCTTCGAAGGAAAACTTGAACACACCCTCGCAGATAAAAGGTAAAGTCTGGGAGCTAGAAGGCCTCCGTTTTCCTCCTGGCAGTTCTAGGGAACTTGTAGGGCTCCAAGAAGTAAGGTTTGCTACCTTACAAAGGTTTGCCCTGGCCTTATTGCTGTATCTGTTTTTGAGTCCTTCCAAATCATTCTTCGCCTTGTTCCAGGAGAAAGCATTCTCTTCATTCACGCGTTCGTTTGTTTTGGCGATGCGGGGTTTGCGTTGCTGTGCGGGCTTTGCCCTCTTGGTGGCAAGCAGGAGCTGATTGCTAGTTGCAGCGGCTTCTCTTGTTGAGCACAGGCCCCAGGGCAGGTGGGCTCAGTAGTGGCGGCTCTCGGGCTCTAGAGCAGGCTCAGGAGTCGTGGCGCACAGGCTTAGTTGTCGCGCGGCACGTGGGAGCTTTCCGGATCAGGGATCGAACCCGTGTCTCCTGCGCTGGTAGGTGCATTCTTTACCGTCGAGCCACCAGAGGAGCCCTGGGAGAGAGCTTTCTAAACCACAAATTAAATTACGTGTCGGGCTTGTGTCTCGTTCGTGAGGCTCCATGGCCTTACCTCACACCTGAGCTCCTGGGAAGCGTAGGGTGTATCTTTCACCTTTGTGTCACTGGCATCTGGTGCAGCTAGTTCCTGGCAGGGGTTTGCTATGCAGCAGCCTGGGTGCTCTGTGACCGTCGAAGTTGATGGGAGAACTTGGCGTGGTTGCCCGTCTTCTTCACCCTTGTGGCTCTGCTTTTTGCCCAGCCGGGCAGTACCAGCCTCTTCCTTCCTTCCTCCGGTCTCAGTCGGCCTGTGTCTCCACTGCCTGTGTCCCAGCGATCTTCAGCTTCACCAGACTTCATCAGGTTGCCTCTCTTTAATCTCTAAAGCAGTTTGTTATGATTATAAAGAACAGCATGCTTAGCATACTGTATTTAGTGCACCTTTTTTGTTAGCACTTGCTGGTATAACTTCTGCCTGCATAATCCTAGCAACAGCAACAGCAAAAAAACAGCAAAAGTCACAAATGGTTTCAAAGGTACTTTCTGATCCAGGAAGATATATTTTGCCCAGTTCTGAGGTATATAATTTGGGTTATAGGTTGTTATTTTAAGTTTATGTTTGAGTACAGTTTTGCCTTTGTTTCTCAACATGTTATAGGCTAAAAAATAAATGTTCATTTTATGTGTCCTCTGAAACCAAAATTGGTGTTGAGTCAGCTCGTAGCCTGCAAATCAAACAGAAATCTTTGAAAAAGTGCATGCAATGAATTAAAAGTATTTGGTGTAATTTTTACCATGGATCATTTTTAGGTTTTTGTTGCTAAAGAGGAATAATAAAGCTTTATCCACTTAGGTTAATGTTCTGGTGATATAGTGTCCTTCCTAATTGTGTTTTCTATTCCTTGGGTATATTTCGATAAATGTCTCTGCTGCTTTCACAATTGTTTATAATCACATTTCATGTGAGAACAGTTTTCTAAAAGGAAAAAATGTATTTCATTTCATTGAAAACAACTATCAAAACCTATGTGACCAGATGATTATTACATCCTTATTCAGGCTTGAAGCCAGTTTTGTTTTTTTTTTTAACTGTACTTTTCTTTTCTCTAATTGCTTTGTGGCCTTTAATAAACTAACTTGTTTTGAAAAAATGATCTCTCTTTAGCATTAGGGGTAAATATCTCTACCATTTCTTATAGGAAGGCTTTCGTCTGAGACTTCTGTACTGCTATATTTTATATTTTTGGTGTTATTGGGGAAGGAAAAGTGGACACTGTGTCTTTAATGGAAAGCGAAAGGTTATCTTTCTCTGGCCTTTGTGTGTGTGTGCTGATGTGGGTGTAGGCAGCCAGACAGGCAGTGTGTGCGGAGAGACCAGGGAACCGGCTACGGATCGATAGACGTGGTGTGGAGTGAATTAATGCGAGGCCGGCCGTCTGTCTGTCATAAGGATCGTGGGGAATGCGGAGCCATGCGGTCACTCACTGCAGAGATCTGCTTCCAATAAATTCAAGCCTGCTGCCTGAAAATAAACTCGAGATACACACCTCCTCCCTTCCACACTGTGAAATTTTACTTTATTCAGAGTAAAGCTACGTATTAGATTCTTGCCTTGAGTACTTTAATTGGAGCACTGGGAAACCGCAGTTGGGAAAGGCTGATGAAAGAGAAAAAATACCTGCTGTTCTTTTAGATCCATTTTTCAGTCTCAGTGGAAATCTGTATTACAGTGGGAAAGAGAAATACACTGTTTGTTAATATTTGTAAATATTGTGGTATATAGTTTTCTTTCTGAGTCCAAGAATATTGTGTCTCACTTTCATCTAATCTTCAATAGAAAAATAATATTATAATGAACTTAAATGGTTTTATATTGCAACATTGGTTATAGCGCTGTGCTTTAAATTTTGTTCTATTAAAATTTAGTATTTAATCTTTGTTCATTTAATCACATGACACTGAAGTCTTCAGAGTTTACCTCGTTAGTCGTTACTCGGATATTAGGCAATAGAAAAAAAATGTTTATAAAGGTACTTTATAAGCTTTTGAAAGATAAATTTTATAATACTGTCCCTGATTTTGCTGGTGGGTAGAGGCAAGTGCAGTTTCATTTCGTTCATTTTGAAAACTGGATTTCCACATTTACACTGAAAATGTTTTTCTGAAGCGGTTACAAATATTGCATACAAACGAGAAAGTTGTCTGCGTGCATCTCTCACAATGAGCAGTGGTCTGAGTGTTCTTGTCCGGATGGTATGGCGATCTCACGTAGTCTTCCTTGCTCTCTGCTTTTTATTTTTGCTGGTGCCACAGCCTAGCCTCATGCTTTCCTCTGCTGTGTCCAAACTTATACCACTTTTCTGCTCCATTCCATGTTTTTCCTTATTTTCCTCCTGATTCACAGGGTAGAACCCATTTATAGATACCTATTTCCAGCATAATGTACATTCATTTTTTTAATTTTGTGAATCTGGATTTGGTTTTTTAAATGCCTCACATTTTCCCATTAATGTTTTCTCTTTTTTTAATTGTATCTCTTTATTATATCTTTTTCACCAAAGCACACTTACTATTATTTTATGGTATATTTAAATAACCTAATTTGTGTCATGGGATTGAAGGTATTGAGTTCTATTCTCAATGTATTTATTGAATCTTTATGAGATGTTCTTTCCTGCCAAATATTTTGAAGAGATTCAGAAAGTGAATGTCTTAGATTTTCTGGCATAGTTTGACAAATAAGATCACCTACATCAAGTACATAAAAAAATGGCAAAGTACCGCCGTATAATTAATTGACAGTACTTATAATGTTGCATAATATAAATATGCAAGAAGCTGAAGCTTCGATGTAGGTATCCTAGTATTTCTCAGGAATATTTTCATCATCTTACTGATAGTAGATAGTGATGAAATGACTTTTATGTTTCAAAAAGTTTAGCTTTTTAATACCAGGAAGAAAGGAATACATTTTTTTTCTTCTGGTCTTTGTGTTCCATTGAAAATAGCATTGTATTCTGATATAACCTCAATTCTCTTTAGTGACAGTGATGTAGTACCTTCTATTGTATTTTTTTTTATAGTTAGGTTTGTTGAGGTAAAATTTATGTATGGTAAAATTCACTCTTTCTAGTGTACAGTTCTGTGAATTTTAGGCAAATGTGGGTAGTCATATTTCTACTATCACAATTAAGATATTCATTATTTTCCTTATTCTGAATATTTGCTTAGACCATTTTATAGTCGGTCCTCCTACCGTACCCCTTGCCTCTGGCAATCACTGATTTGATTTCTGCCCTATAATTTTGCCTTATGAAGAATGTCTCCTATTATCATAAGATAGTCATGTAAAAAAGTGTCACTAAATACTATGGCGACTATAAATACCTAGGTTTTGGGAATTTTTTAAATTGTTATTATCCCCTCCTTTCTTTTTTTGTAGGCAATGATTACCATGCTTAAAAAGGTTCAGTAATAGGTTTTACTCATCTTTTATCATAACTCTATGGTCCAAAAGTTCAAAAGGAGAAACTTCTATCATTTCCTTAAAACAAACTTATTAAAATTAGTTTTAAATCATCTCTGCTGTTTGTATTTGAGAATTTATTTTAGCAATTTGGTCTTTGCATTATCAGTATCTCTTATTATATCTTCCAACAAAAGTTTGGACTCTCAGGTATTTTGTTATCATCCCATTACCCCCATTTGACTGCAGTTTAGATATTTAGCTGATCCTTAAAAAAAATGTAATATATAGAATTTTGAATTATCCAAATCAATCTTTTTTTTTTAATTGATTGGTAACAAAATAACCCAGAAAATTTGACTGTAAGAAATAATAGGATGAGTTACAAGCATGGTCAAAATGAGGAATATAGTTTAATTTTCTAAATTAAAAATGGAATATTAGCCTTCCTGACACAAGAAAAACGTTCATGGTGGAGTCTGTTTTCTTATTGCATAAATGTTCTGTATGGTTCTTTTCTCCCTGTTTTCTTCATGGCAGAGACCATACCAAAAGAGTACACAGAAAGGGGTGTGGGTTTCTTCATTGATCTGGAATAGTAGAAAAGCACATTTTTAAAAAACTTCTTTGAGATATAATTCACATCCCATCGACTTCGCACTTACAACTGTGCCATCCAATGTGTTTTTTTTTTTTAACCACATTCACAGAATTGTGTAACCGTCACTGTAATCAATTTCAGAACATCTTCATCACACGAAAAGAAACCAAAGACTCCTGAGTTTAACTACTCATTCGCCCCCATCCTCCCAGCCCTTTGTAGTTGTTGTTTAGCTGCTCAGTCACGTCTAACTCTTTGCCGCCCCATGGACTGTAGCCCGCCAGGCTCCTCTGCCCATGGGATTTCTCAGGCAGGAATACTGGAGTGGGTTGCCATTTCCTTCTCTAGGGCATCTTCCCAACCCAGGAATCTAACCTGGGAGCAAGGCTTACATCCCTTGCATTGGCAGGGGGATTCTTGACCGCTGAGCTACCAGGGAAGTTCTCTCCCAGTCCTAAGCAAGCACACGTGTCCGTTTCGCCTCCCTAGAGTTGCTTTCTCTAGTTGTGGTGAGCAGGGGCTGTTCTCTCGTTGTGGGGCACAGGCTTCCCTGCACTGGCTTCTCTTGCTGTGGAGCCCAGGTTCTAGCTGCAGGGGCTTTGGTAGTTTAGTGCGTGGGCTTAGTTGCTCTTGAGCATGTGGGATCTTCCCAGACCAGGGATCGAACCCGTGTCCCCCACATAAGGCAGATTCTTAACCACTGGACCACTAGGGAAATTCCAGACGTTTTTAATTTTAATCAGGTTCGTTTTGCCAGTTTTCCTTTTATGGGCTGTGCTTTTGGTGTCAGGTCTGGCCTCAGGTATCAAGGGTTTTCTCTTTTTTTTTTCCCTAAAATCTTTGTGGTCATATGTTCTATATATAAGTCCATGATTCACTGTGAGTTAATTCTTATAAAAGGTGTGAGCGTTAGGTCAGGGTTCATATTTTTGTCTCCGGTTATCCAGTTATAGCAGTCCATTTATAGAAGAGACTGTCTTTCCTCCACTGATTTGCTTTTGCGCCTCTGTCGAATATCACTGGGTGTATCTGTGATTGTCTTCTGGTTTTCTATTCTGGTCCATGAACCTAAAACCATGTAGTTTTAACAACTTGGTAAGTCTTGAAATGGGCAGATTTTTTTCCTACCTTGTTTTTTTCCCAATTTTTAAAAACTATTCTAGTTCCTTTGTCTTTCTAAATAATTTTAGAAGAATTTTGTCTATATATACCAATAAATCAGGCTGGGATTTTGATAGAAGTTAACAGTAAACCTATATATGGAGAATTTCACATCTTTACTATATAGACTCTTTCAGCTTATGAACATGGTATGTCTCTCCATTCATTTATTTAGGCCTCTTTGATGTTTCATCAGTGTTTTGTAGATATCAGCATGTAATTCCTGTATATGTTTTTTTCAATTGGCATCCAAGTATTTCAGTATTTTTGAGCCATTATTAATAGAATTTTTTTAAAAATTAGGTGTCCATGTGTTCATTGCTAGTGTATAGAAATATGATCTTTAAAATATTTTTTGTATTCTTTTTTAAAAAATTGTATTTCTTTATTGCCTGGACCTCGCATTGCGGTAGCTTCTCTTGTTGTGGAGCACGGACTCTGTGGCGTGCCAGCTTCAGTGGTTGTGGTGCGTAGGCTTAGGTGCTCCGTGGCAGGTGGGATCCTCCCAGATCAGGGATCAAATCTCTGTTTCCTGAACTGGCGGGTGGATTCTTTACTACTGAGCCACCAGGGAAGCCCTTTTTCTTGTATTCTGCAGCCTTGCTGTACTCACTTTGTTTGTTTTGTGGATTCCTTTAAATTTCCACGTAGACGGTTGTTTTTATCTTGAATGGGGTCACTTCATTCCAAACTATACATGTTTTATTTTCTTACTATATTGCACTGTCTAGAATTTCTAATGCTGTGTCAAATAAGAGCAACAATGTGGACATCTTTGCTTCATTCTTGATCATAGGAGGAAAGCATTCAGTCTTTCACCATTAAATATGTTAGATTTTTAATAGGTGCTCTTTATTAAGTTGCACAAGTTCCCCCTCTTCCTCTATTTCCGTTTTTCTGAGAGTTTTTAAAATCATGATGTCGAATTTTGTCAAATTATTGACATGATCATATGATTGTTTCTTCTTTAGTCTGTTAAAATTTTGGATAGCATTGACTTTTTGAATATAGAGCCAGGCTTGCTTCCCAACTGAATAAATCTCACTTTGTCACGGTATATAATTCTTTTTATGTGTTGTTGAATTCTACTTGCTTACATTTTGTTGAGGATTTTCGTATCTAGATTCATGAGAATTACTGATCTATAGTTTTATTTTCATTTATATGTTGACCCTTGAACAACCTTAGTTTGATCTGAGTGGATCCACTTACACGTGGTTCTTTTTCACTAGTAAGTACTACAGTATTACGTGAGCCAGCCAGCGTCGTTGGTTGAATATCCACAGATAAGGAGGAACCACAGATACATGGAGGACTTCGCAGTGGTTGTACTCAATATCATGTGATTCTGTGAACACGTATCCCTCTTTTGTTGTCATAGCAATCACTACTTCCAGATAGTGGGGGAAATCTGTGTTTTATCTAGAATGGGAAGATAGGTGAGTTAGGAAAAGACATTTGTAGGAAGTTCTCTCAAGTTCTCAGGTGTTTCAGAGAATGGAAGTTAAGGGTGCCCTCATCTAGTTCACCTGTCAGCTTTCAGTTAGTTGCTTTCAGTTCAGTAATTGTCAGACCTTCTATCTAATTCTTGCATGCGTGCTAAGTTGCTTCAGTCGTGTCCAGCTCTGTGCGACCGCATGGACCGTAGCCTGCCAGACTCCCCTGTCCATGGAATCCTCCAGGCAAGAATACTGGAGTGGGTTGCCATTTCCTCCTCTTGGGGATCTTCCCAATACAGGGGTTGAACCTGCATATTTTTTGTATCCTGCATCGACAGGCAGGTTCTTTACCATTAGTGCCACCTGTTATACCCTTGGAGCAATACATTTAAGGTCTCTTTCAAAGACCTGGAACCCAAATCCCTCTTCTGTCATCATCACTCTTCCCATCCCTCAAATTACAAGCAAACTGATATTAAAGAGAAGCAAACTTTTAGAATAGTCCTTCACTTTCTAGGTTTTCTCACTTTTTTTTTAGGCATAAGCGTGTCTAAATTTACTAAAATAACTAGTAAACATGTTGAAAGGAAGCAAGTGAAACTATACAACTTGAGTTTTTTGTTCCCAGATCTTGGTTAAAAGTAATATGGTTTGCATCCATGTATGTATGTACATAGAAAGCAGTAGAGAGCACACGTGAATGTTTGGTTCGTTACTTTCTGTCTCTTCCTAATTTGGATGAATATATGGTATTTTTTTTTTTAACATACTGCATTTTCATCCAGTAAGTAAATTAAACTACTTTAAGAGTTTTGGTCCACTTCTCTTTTAGTTTTTACAAACTAGCTTTTCTTCTCCTTTGTTTCAGCGGGGGTCTCAGCAGAAGCCATGCAGACGATCACCACTGCTCCTGATGCCTCCGGGCCAGAAGCCAAAGTTCAAGAGGAGGAGCACGACCTTGTGGATGATGACATCACGACTGGTAAGAAGAGACATCTTTAATGTCACCTGGATGAACTTTATCTGATATCGGAAAATGCTTATAGGTCATTTATAGCAGGACTAAATACATGGATGGAAACTTGCATTGATGGAATGCTTAGTTTTTTGAGACCCTTTAGTGCCCTTTCTGGTCTTGAAGTAGAAAGAAGCAGAACTGTTTATTTGGTCCAGGTTTGCTCATTGTTGCCTTAACAATGAGCCCGCTAGCTGTGTGTCCGATTTTCCGGCGACCTTCTAAATCAGAGGCTAGGAGCATTACTGAAGTCTCGGAACATGTAGAGGACGCCTCTTGTGTTATGACAGGTTTTGCAGCTACAGTAGTCTTGTTGTTCAGTCACCAAGTCACCTCCGACTCTTTGAGACCCCGTGGACTGCAGCACGCCCTAGGATAGACTGAAAATATTGAAGTTGTAATAGTGATACATGCAACATAGGCCACCTGAGGAAACTTACAGATGCTCTTTCTACCTGTACGGTAGAAATGAATGCTTTTTTAAAAGTTACTTCCATTGTTTGGGTGTTGAGCATTCTTCTCTCTATTATTTATCACATAATCACACGTGTGGTAAAATTTAGGAAAGCCACACACTGCGTTATGTTCAACCTCTTTTAATAGACTTTGAGCAGAGTCGATCACTGAATATGCAAATGCATTCAGCTCAATTTCTTTCAGTGCACAGAGGATAAAAACAACCTAGTATACTATTTATAGTGAAGTTGCTCAGTCATGTCCAACTCTTTGCGACCCCATGGACTGTAGCCTACCAGGTTCCTCCATCCATGGGATTTTCCAAGCAAGAATACTGGAGTGGGTTGCCATTTCCTTCTCCAGGAGATCTTCCCAACCCAGGGATTGAACCCGGGTCTCCCACGTTGTAGGCAGACGCTTTACCAGCTGAGCCATCAGGGAAGCCCAGTATACTATTTGTATTGGTATTAAGAATGATAAGCTCTTGTTTTTGGTGTGGATGGTTAAAAAATAAAATCTGACCAAATAAATCTATAACTATTGTGAAGCGAGATATATTAACTTAATAGTAATCAATAATTTGAAAAGAAGTAGGCTCACAAAGTGTCAGTAAAATTTTCAACAGTCATTAAAGGAAGAGGGGGTTAAAAAAAAAAAAAACTAAAGGGAAGTTGGCTTTTTTCCCCTCCCTTTTTCCCCTTAAAGCTGTGTGTGGCAGGTTCTTTACTGTTATCACCTGAGGGAGCCTACTGTTCTCTCCTGAAAATGATCAAAGCCTGTATTTAAAAACCTATGGACTGTGCCACTGCTGTTGTTGACTTTATCATGGAACATCTGGTTTTCAGCAAAAAATATGATGGTGGTGGTGGTGGCTCTTGCTTTTTAATGTATGGGTTCATTGATTTAAAAAATATCATCCATCTTAAATATATATGTAAATTATTTCTCAAACTTCCAGCTTTGCTAAAAGTCATTTATACTGTAAGTTATAGGGTTTGTTTCAGTAGCTACTAGAAGATAATCATTTGCAAATTTTTTATTTTTTTATTTCTTTTTTTTTAAACTTTGTATTATGTCTTGAAGTATAGCCAGTTAACAATATTGTGATAGTTTCAGGTCAACAGCGAAGGTACTCAGCCTTTCCTCTATATGTATCCATTCTCTCCTCCCATCTAGGCAATTTGTAGGTTTTTAAAAATGAGTTCTTGCTCTATTCAGTTTTTACTGCTTTTAAAAAAATAATATATAGATATGTTTTATTACCTCAAATTTTAAAGGTTTTCTTGCCTGCAAAAAGTCATGGTTTAAATAATAGAAGTTACCTTTGCAATAGTAGAATATCTCACTTTCCATTCCAGAAGAAAAGCTGAATTTTTGAGCACTCAAGTAACTATTATTAAATCAGTACATTGAAATTATGAACTATGCTCTGCCGAAGTCACGAGTCAGAGTTAGGGCACGTGACTCTGTGTTTATTTTACTGTAAAAAAAAAAAAAATCAGGAAGCTTAAAAATGAAAATCTAGTTTGGAGAGTCAATTAATGCTGCATAAACTATATTTGAATCTGTAAGAAGTTCAGTTAAGTGCATGCGATGCATGGATTTATCAGCTGACTTACTCACTTCCTGCCACGAGTACTCGAGGCAAGGACGCTCAGGAGCCGAGGAATTTAAATAGCTGGGAAAGACTTCCTTAACATGTTGTCAGAGCAACCAGCGCCCTGCAGTCTGTGGATCGTTCACGTTACCTTTAGATTGTGTGACTTGATTAAGATGTGGTATAGATTTTTGTGAGGGTTTAGAAGAAAACCATATTTCTTGTTATTGACTAGAATCCTATATAAATTGCATTATGAAAAATACGGTAGGTGCATTTGAGAGAAACCTGTTTCAAGCAGAATAATCTTATTTTAGGCCGACCAGCATTGTAGAGCGCGGGAGATACTGCAAAAGGGAAAACTGGCCAGTTCAGCTATTCACCCTGAAAACCCTGATTTTCCCCTGATTATTTAAAAGGAATTGCTCTCGTAATATCACCTCATAAAATAAAATAGAAATTATATCATGACAGATATTTGCCTATATTTTGAATGAAATCTTATTTGACTGCTGTAGCTAGGCTAATACGCGTGGCTGTATTAATTTTATTTTTGTGGTAATCTGAGGCTGAATTCTCCAATTAACTGAATTCAACAGCTGACCAAGATAACAATTCAAATATGCAGTATAATTTAGTGCTTTTGCTGTAGGCAGAATTTCAAAGCTGAAATTTTTCTTCTGGGTGAGAGCGAATGAAGTATGAATATTGTCTTGCGACCCTTGATCTGAGCTTGGCAGTCTTTGTTAGTGTTTGCTGTATAAAAGTAAAGAAGCATGGATAAAGCTGTGTAAGTGTTGGCTATGATCAATTGGAACTAATTAAATTTATTTGAAATGAAGAGTCTTAACTGGAAGAGAACAGCTGGAAAAACTGTGAAGAAAAAATTGAGCCTTGATTGAGACAATTTAAACCTTCACCCTGTCATTTCAAAAATATGCTGCCGCGTCTTTCTAAATCTCTCTTTTTAAAGCTAATATCTATTGATCGGCTCTACAAAGTAATGCCAGTAGTGCCGTGGTCAACACACGCCCTCAGTTTTACTTAGCATTCCAGTCTAAGGTTTATCAGGCTCTTTCCTTTAACCAAATGTCTTAAATGCATATCATAGCCATATTAGATTAATAATATCTAATATTAACAATATTAGATTAATATTGTTTTATTTAGAAAAAATATTAAAACCTATTTCTCATTTTAAAAAAATATTATGAAGTATGAATGGGGAATATACTCCCTGCCCCCACCAAAGGAATTCTTTCAGGTTTTGCAGTACTCTGTATATTTAAAATCTGTTTTAACAATAATAGTAGTATTTTCTTGAAAGTACAAAGAATGGCATTAAGATTGTTTCTGGATTATTTATAATTTTAGAGTCACACACATATTCTACACCTGTGCACTTGCTTTTGTATGTATACTTTTATTTTTGATATTCTAGTTTAAATGTTCATATATATATGAATTTATATATATATCAATATTTGTAAATAGTATGTTCTTATTTTCACTGTAATATTAATAGCCAATAATTATATTAATGGAGTACATCTCATTAAAAACTGATATATATATGTTTTTAGACAAATCATAATCTATTTTTTTTAAGGTAGACCTTTTAGGTGAGTTTTTTGGTTATTTTTATGTGGTTTTCATTGAGGTAAAGGATAGCATTCTGAGTGAGAATGAAGAGATATATCCCCTAAATGTTGTATTTTAAAACATCCTCCCTTATATCAGTTTTAAAAGAATTTTGGACGGGTTTTATCCACAGACCTGCAGGGATCCCTTTAAGAAATTGACTCTATTCTCCTGGGGGTCATACTGCAGCATCCTACCCTTTGTTCAATACCACAAGGACACAAACTGACCACATAACGGCAGTAAAGGGTCAGGAGCCACTGACATTGTCAGGAAGAGACCACTTCCTGTTAGCAGCACAGGGGACAGACTGAGCCGCTCACAGCAGGCGCAGAGCCGCTGCAGAGCCTCGGATGGGCGAGCTGACTCCATCTGTTGTACTTTCTTGTAAGATTCAATTTATATAAAAAAGATGAGAAATGCTATGGAATAAAGAAAAAATAGAGAAAGGTAAGAGAACTTGAAAGTAGTATCAAGTTGTTAACTTCGTACCAACTTCTTTATTCTTGATTCTAACAGCATTTCTTTGAAGTGTATTCTGGTTATTTGTCCAGATAGATGAGGAAATGTGCACAGGGGAGTTCATGTTCAAGGGACCAAGAATATGTCCTGCCTCATTCCAGAGCCCACGTGTGAACTTGAACACCACCCCAACCTGCCTCACAGTCTCAGACTCACTGAACTTTGGCATCGCTTCTTTTGAAATGGGAGATGATGTCACAGCCCACCTTTCCTACTTAGGTAGGATTGCAAGCCTGAGCCCGACGTTTGCCAGCTGTCCTGTCTTACTGCCTAGAAGGCAAACTTGTTATTCTAGAGTTAGAGCAAGAGATTATCTCCCATGAGGGAAAAAAATCAGCATGTATTCTTTAAATGTTCTTTTACAATTTGTTCCTTAAGTTATTTACAGCTAGTATGATGTTAAGACGAAATATAATTAGTGCTCATAATGGAAATAGTTATTATGTACTTGTAAAATGAAATTTTTGTGGTTCTGTCTAGCTTTTTGAAGTCACCAACATAAAACTGACACCTTAACATAGATTCACAGAGCAAAGTCAACATTTCTAGTATATTAAGATAGAGCTGAAAAGCACACCTTGTCTGAGACTAAATATTGATTTGTTAATTTTACCATTTACTGAGGCCCTGTTCATAAAATGTTTATACATTTGTTTTGACTGAAAGATAGGAAATTCATCTTGTTAAATTCCCAAAGGGCAAAATTTAGGGCATTATATATTCAGAAATCAGAAATACTTTCTTAGCAGAGAGATAGAAGCCATATAATTAGTAAACTAGAATAAGACTTTCTGCATTTTACCCTTTCCCTTTCTCATTCTTTAATTTATAACTGATAGTCTCAGAACAATGTGATTTTTAAATCATTTGTTCTAAACTGTTATCACTACTCTTCTGATTGACTTCAAAATGTTGGCTACTACAAAATATGAGTTTACTATTATGAATATTTTGGATAATTATACATCATGAGTGCTGTGGTTTATTTACCGTGTAGTTCCCTTTTTTAAGAAAAAGAAGTGTGGATTCTGTAGTTTTCTGAAAGATGTCATTTCAACTGATTTACCTTTGTATACTTTTTAAAAAAACTGGGACGTGAAAATGCAAAGGAAAATACTTTTTGCTGCTTAGTGTTTATAACTCAGTTTTAGTACACATTGATAGGATGTTCAGTTCACTTCAGTCGCTCAGTTGTGTCCGACTCTTTGCAACCCCATGAACTGCAGCACGCCAGGCCTCCCTGTCCATCACCACTCCTGGAGTCCACCCAAACCCATATCCATCAAGTCAGTGATGCCATCCAACCATCTCATCCTCTGTTGTGCCCTTCTCCTCCCACCCTCAATCTTTCCCAGCATCAGGGTCTTTTCAGATGAGTCAGCTCTTCACATGAGGTGGCCAAAGTACTAGAGTTTCAGCTTCAGCATCAGTCCTTCCAATGAACACCCAGGACTGATCTCCTTTAGGATGGACTGGTTGGATCTCCTTCCAGTCCAAGGGACTCTCAAGAGTCTTCTCCAACACCACAGTTCAAAAGCATCAATTCTTCTGCGCTCAGCTTTCTTTATAGTCCAACTCTCACATCCATAATGACCACTGGAAAAACCATAGCCTTGACTAGACGGACCTTTGTTGGCAAAGTAATGTCTCTGCTTTTAATATGCTGTCTAGTTCGGTCATAACTTTCCTTCCAAGGAGTAAGTGTCTTTTAATTTCATTGCTGCAATCACCATCTACAGTGATATTGGAGCCCAGAAAAATAAAGTCTTTCACTGTTTCCACTGTTTCCCCATCTATTTGTCATGAAGTGATGGGACTGGATGCCATGATCTTAGTTTTCTGAATATTGAGCTTTAAGCCAACTTTTTCACTCTCCTCTTTCACTTTAATCAAGAGGCTTTTGAGTTCTTCTTCACTTTCTGCCATAAGGGTGGTGCCATCTGCATATCTGATTACAATCAAATCACAATCTTGATTCCAGCTTGTGCTTCTTCCTGCCCAGCGTTTCTCATGATGCACTCCGCATATAAGTTAAATAAGCAGTGTGACAGTATACAGCCTTGACATATTCCTTTTCCTATTTGGAACCAGTCTGTTGTCCATGTCCAGTTCTAACTGTTGCTTTCTGACCTGCATACAGATTTCTCAAGAGACAGGTCAGGTGTTCTGGTATTCCCATCTCTTTCAGAATTTTCCACAGTTTATTGTGATCCACACAGTCAAAGGCTTTGGCATAGTCAATAAAGCAGAAATAGATGTTTTTCTGGAACTCTCTTGCTTTTTCCATGATCCAGTGGATGTTGGCAATTTGATCTCTGGTTCCTCTGCCTTTTCTAAAACCAGCTTGAACATCTGGAAGTTCACGGTTCACGTATTGCTGAAGCCTGGCTTGGAGAATTTTAAGCATTACTTTACTAGCGTGAGCTGCTGCTGCTACTGCTGCTAAGTCACTTCAGTCGTGTCCGACTCTGTGAGCCCACCAGCATGTGAGATGAGTGCAATTGTGCGGTAGTTTGAGCATTCTTTGGCATTGCCTTTCTTTGAGATTGGAATGAAAACGGACCTTTTCCAGTCCTGTGGCCACTGCTGAGTTTTCCAAATTTGCTGGCATATTGAGTGCAGCACGTTCACAGCATCATGTTTCAGAATTTGAAATAACTCAACTGGGATTCCATCACCTGTAGATTATTTCTAAATATGGCATTTGAGAGTTGACAGGAATATTAAAATATAGTCATGGCTTTTCTTCCTTCATTTTCTCTTTTCATATTTTCCGCTCTGGGTGATTGACTTTCCCTTTTCTTTGGTTTTAGCTGCTGCTTGTTTGTTAAAGACTATTGAATCTGTATCTCCAACCTAAGCTTGTTCTCTGAGTGTCAGATGAATGTGTCCCCTTGCCTGAATGTCCCACAGATCCCTAGATACTGAGTGCAAAATGAGCTCATATGTATTTCTAAAATTCATCCCCTGTTTGTATTGAGGTCTCATAAAAGACGTCACTGAGGGTGCCTTTAGCCACCTAACACCCCAAACCAGAAATCACTTAATAATCCCTGCTCTCCCACTTTGCAACATTGTCCACTGGTAGTTGCTACTATTTCTTGTAAAATACACCTCCTATACACCTCCAGTGATTTCCCCCTTGTCCATTTCCACAAAGAGTACCCCTGTCTAGACTTTAGATTCTGTGCTTTTCAGCAGTGGTCGCGTTGCCTCTTGAGCCGTACTGCCTCTCTGTGCTTCTGCCCTTACCTGGGAGTTGTGCCACATCATTACTAAGCTCAGCTCCGTCCCTGGAAACCAAAAAGCTTATGGTTTTTCTGGAACTAGAGGTACCAGGGTAGCCGTTATCCAAGAGACCACTCTGGGGCTTGGGGCCCCACCACTGGAGAAGCAGGGTGGCCTGTATGGGGGTGGGGGAGATGGGGACATGGGAAGGTGCTCACGGGAAAGAGAGAAATACAGGGTTTTTCCAGAGTTTTCCATGTTTAACACGTGCTGCTGAAGAGCCAGAGGGTAGAATCCTGGTGTGATGGTATGCATAGTGTATTTTTTGCCTTTCTGCTAGGGGTCTGCAGTCAGTCATTTAGCTCAATGAAAACTTGCTTTTTATTGTTCATTGAAAATTGCAAGTTAACCTATGCTGATTTATTCTGTTTAAGCTTATGTTTAAAAGGTTGAGCTGAGGTGACTTGCCTCCAAAAAAGCCCAGAAGGAGATAAGCCAGAGCACAGATGAAAAAAAGTGGCTTAGAAATACCTTTATAATCTTCAGCTTTGCTTTAAAGCAATTTTTGAACATTTATAGATAGAGAATCTGCATAGTATCAATGCATTTTGACCAAGAAAGTGTTTGTGTATTTGAATGAATTAAATATCCTGAAGAATCAGAAGGGCTATAATACACATTACTTCAATTAGCTGTTACACTGGCTCCGAATCTTTTATAATGATATTTTCTAATAATAGCACTTTTTTTTTTTTAATGTATATGTAATTGACTGTTATAATGCTCCAGCAAGGGGTTGGTCAGACAAACAATAATTGATATCATCTTAGCAAAGTGTTTGAAAACAACATTTAAAAATCAGGAGCTTTAATAACTATCACAACAGCTCACTAGTATTTAATAAGAACCTAATAAGTATCAGTCTATGCTCTGGGCTCTTCTTAATCCTTACAACTCAACTGTAATTATCCTTATTATCACCTCTGTTTTACAAAGGAGGAAAATGAGGCACAGGACGATTAAGTAACTTTTCGCATAAGGCCCACAGACGGGAAACGGCAGTCAAGTTCGAATCTAGGCCGTCTGCCTCTAGAGCTTGTGTGTGTGTGTGTTTTCATTTATTTATTTTTAACTGGAGGATAATTGCTTTACGAAGTTTTGTTGGTTTCTGCCGCACATCACTTGAATGCGCTGTAGCTATGCACGTGTGTCTCCTCCCTCTGGAGCCGCCTCTCCTGCCTGCTGTGTCCACGTCTGTTCTCGGCTCTCAGTCTGTACTTCTGGCCTGCACATAGGTTCCCCGGTGCTGTTTTTGTAGATTCCGTATATAGATGCATTAGGAGCTTGTGCTTTTAAATGGAATGGATTTTCAAAACCAGATACTTAAATAATCATATAAGAAAAAGGAAAAATATATTCATAGTGGCATATCATTTTCTCTCTGTGTGACATAGAAATGTCTTTTTAATGTTTAATATAGTACAAGGAAATATTCAAACTGTGACAAAAAGACATGCTGTTTTCTTAAAAATAAACTTGGATAATTAGTATAAGAGAATAGTTTTACATATTTTGTAGCTAAAATTGGGATTATTTTATGTTCATGTAAAGCCATATACATAGTTACACCAACATACATATACAATATGAGATCATAAAGGCTTAAAGTTTGGTTTTTAGATTTAATAGTATATGTGTTTTGTTTTGTTTTATAAACTTAGACTCAATAGGAACAAAGAAGAAATATTTAATTGGATAAGAATATAGGAGCTGTTAAAAGAAAAACCTTTCATGTGAGTGAGTAACCTTCAGGATGAACTTAAAGTTTGGCCTTTTGTGAGCTGTGTAGTAATACCTCACGGCTAAGAATAGATTGCATTAGATTGTGGCACACTATTATATATCTGTATATTACATGAATTGCCCTTATAATTGATATCAAACCCATATGACCAAAAGTTGTAATTCACAAAAGTAATGACAACAGTGTCTCATATTTCACAGAGTTTATGTCATACCTGTGAATGATTACTTTTACTGTGCAAACCATGTTAAAGGGGAAAAACAGGCTTTAAAACAGATGTGGAATTTGAAGAGTTCTTCTTCGTGATAGTTTCTAGTCACTTTTAATATACAAAAAGATAGGTTGACTAGTATCCTTAAATTCCCCCATGACTTTTTAGATTAAAATTAATTGTCAAGCATAAATACTTTTATTCTTAATTTGGAATCTTAAATCGCATAAGTTTATGTTTACTATATGAAATGAAGACAGTCAAGAATTTGAATATCTGAATGTATTTTCTCTCCATGATGTAATATACTAGAAAGGGAAGTTCTTCCCTCACAGTTAGGGCAAAATCAAGTGAGAATGTTTGCCCGTTCTTTTTGGATTATGGTATATCTTAATAATGTGTGAATTAAATGAAATCAACATGATTTAAAAGGATTCAGAAAAACTCAATTAGCTGTTCTCTCTTTGCTTGTTTTCACCAAAGTTTTTGTTTTTTTTTAATGTGGATCATTTTTAAAATCTTTATTGAGCTTGTTACAATATGACTCCTTTTTTGTGTTTTAATGTTTTGGTCTTTTGGCCATGACGCATGTGGGATCTTAGCTTCCCAACCAGGAATCGAAACCCACACCCCAGCATTGGAAGGCAAAATCTTAACCACTAGACCAGCAGGGAAGTCTTGCCCTTTTTGTATATACATATTTTTCTGTGTTGTTGGTATCCCCTAAAAGAATTATAAGGAATATCCCATTTGATTCAACAGAACTTTAATATATACCTTGTATTTTTCTATCTGCACATTCTGGGGAGGATTTAATAAAGCAAGAATCCTTGTTGAGAGGCTGAAGGTATAATTTTGGAGAGGTTTTATGTTCACATATATCTCTACACACACACACATACACAATATACATGTACCTTTGACAGACTTTAGGTAGGAAGATTCAGAGCTCTGGCAATTAGGCGAGGGTAGGAACTGCATTTCAGGTAAGCCTGCATTTGTGGCATACGTGGAGAGACACAAGAAGAAAAACTTGAGCTAAAGGTGTTGCTTTAGAACTTGGTTTGAGATGAAGCCTTATGGCTTCCAGCTCCTGGCTTGAGGTGACAGACGGGGAGGACCATCCAGGATCAAGGTTCTATTGTCAGGTCGAGTGTGTTCGTTTGGAGCGTGGCAGGTTTTATATCTGTGCTGTGTGTTACTTTAAAGCAGGGCTTATTAGTAAAGGGATTTATGATGTTGATGGTACATATTGGCTTCATGCCCATGTGCTTAATTCTGCTTCCATGGTTTTTCTTTTTACTCAACAGTTATTTTTGCTCACCTTCTAGATTTTGAATACTTACTAGTTGTTGAGTGTAGGGTGAAGTCTATACTCCAAAGGGCACGACTGATGGCTGGTTGTGTTTTATTATTTTGGGGGACATTTTCACCTGAAGAACTATTATTCATGAAGGTTTAATAAATAAACTCATGTTACCGTGAGGCAAAACTTACATTTCATATGTGTGTCCACGAGTGATTTCATGGAAATGGAAAGCAAAATGAAACACATTGAAATCAATTTGATGAAAAGCTGGTTTGTTGTAGCAGATATGTAATTTGAATATTTTAGAATGAATATGGTTATAGCATAGGCCCCTGATGTCTCATTCTCTGTTCACATCTCAGCTTCCTTGCTTATTCACTGTATGGCCTTGCGCAGGTTACATGACCATGCCAGACCTCAGTTTTCTCACCTGAAATTTGAGGATTGTGAGATTGTTAGAGGATTAAATGAGATGATGCATATAATCTTCTTAGCAGAGCAATTGGCACATAGTAAGTGCTCGAGAAGTGTTACAGCCTCTCCCATCTCCTCATTCCTGCTGTTACCCTGAAATGATTTGCCTTTAATAAATAGAATAACTGGCTTGTTACTAACTTATGAGTCATTTATAAATTAGTTCTTCCTGATGACTTGATGATCTCTTTTAGGTAGTTTATCACTCCCAGGAATATAAATTTATTACATCAATTTATGCTTTATAGACAGAGAAATAAGCTGCACCCAAACTTCTGTGCAAAATTTTAGAAATTCCTAAAAACTAGCTCATGAAATATAGATGAATTATTATATTCTCTTAAACACTTTTATAGGGCTTCTTTTTTTCTTTTTTGCCACATTTCTTGTCTGAATTGAATCTGACCAAGAAGTATGAATCACTTGTAAAATAGAAATAGTGACAGCTTTAAAAGATATTTATACTTAAGGTAGCTAAGGAAGATTTAATTTTGCATATTCAAACTCATGTTTGGCTAGTGGTGATCTGTAAGGGAGTGGTGGAAGGGAGTTGGTGATGCTGAAAACATTTCTGAAGAATCTTTTTTAATTTTATTTTATTTTCAATTGGAGGATAATTACTTTATAATATTGTGATGTCTCTGCCATACATAAACATGAATCAGCCACAGGTATACAGATGTCTCCTCCATCTTAAACCTCCCATCCCACCCCACCCCTTTGGAGTTGTCAAAGAGCACCAACTTTAGGTTCCCTGTGTCATACAGAAAATTCCCACTTGACTATCTACATATGATAATATATGTTTCACTGCTGCTCTCTCAAATCATCCCAGCTTCTCTCTGCCCAACTGTGTCCAAAAGTGTGTTCTCTATGTCTGTATCTCCATTGCTGCCCTGTAGATAGGTTCATCAGTACCATCTTTCTAGTTTCCATATATATGCAATAATGCATGATATTTGTCTTTATCTTTCTGACTTACTTCACATCGTATAATAGGCTCCAGGGTCATCCACCTCATTAGAACTGACTCAAATGCATTCCTTTTTATAGCTGAGTAATATTCCATTGTGTATATGTACCACAACTTCTTTATCTTTCCATCTGTTGATGGACATCTAGGTTGCCTCCATGTCCTGGCTATTGTAAGTAGTCTACAATAAACACTGGGTACATGTGCCTTTTTCAATTATGTTTTCCTCAGAGTACATGCCCAGTAGTGGGATAGTTAGGTCATATGGTAGTTTTATGCCTAGTGTTTTAAGGTATAGTCAAGTAGCAGCAAGGCAGTCTTAATAAAAAAGAACGGAGCTGGAAGAATCAACGTTCCTGACTTCAGACTTTACTACAAAGCTACAGTCATCAAGACAGTATGGTAGTGGCACAGAGATAGAAATATAGATGAATGGAGGAAAATAGAAACCCCAGAGATAAACCCATGTACCTATGGGCACCTTATCTTTGACAAAGGAAGCAAAAATACAATGGAGAAAAGACAGTCTCTTCAATAAGTGCTTTGGGGCAAGCTCAGTAGCTACATGTTGAAAGAATGAAATTAGAACACTTGTTAACACCATACACAAAAATAAACTCAAAATGGATTGAAGACCTAAGTGTAAGTCCAGAAATTACAAAACTGCAAAACTATGTTTATAACTGTAGTTAGAAAACTAGACATGTTTTTCTCTTAGAGGAAATCGTAGAGCACTCTTTGACATAAACCACAGCAAGATCCTCTATGACCCACCTCCTAGAGTATGGAAATAAGAACAAAGATAAACAAATGGGACCTAAATAAACTTAAAAGCTTTTACACAAGGAAGGAAACTGTAAGCAAGGTGAAAAGACAACCCTCAGAATGGGAGAAAATAATAGCAAATGAAACAACTGACAAGGAGCTAATCTCCAAAATATAGAAGCAACTCATGCAGCTCAATACCAGAAAAGTAAGCAACCTAATTAATTGAAAAGTGGGCAGGAGACTTAAAAACAGACATTTCTCTGAGAAGACATATGCAGATAGCTAATAGATGCATGAAAAGATGTCCAACATCCCTCATTATTGAAGAAACGCAGTGAGGTATCATCTCACACTGGTCAAAACGACCATTATCAAAAAGTCTACAGGCAATAAATGCTGGAGAGGGTGTGAAGAAAGGGGAACCCTCTTGCACTGTTAGTGGGAATGCAAATTGATATAGCCACTATGGAGAATAGTATGGAGATTCCTTTCTGAAGAATCTGACTCAGCCATTTAGCCGAAAGTCACTACTAGACTTAAGAAAGCATATTTAAAAGATGATAAAACTAACACAACAGTGTAAATCAGTGATGCTGCAATGCAGATTTTTAAAAAGATGATAAAATCTAAAGAATAAAAGAAAATCTTTATATACTGTCATTAACAGTCTTGCCAAGTTTAAAAAGGAGAAACTTTTAATGCAACTCTCATACTTGCAAAGAATGCTTACCTTTTAGCTCAGTTTTTTAAAAGGTATGTTCCAAATACTTGACAAGCTCATGTTTTACTTCCCAGGCTGGGCTTGATTTCTACTTGTTAGCCTTCTTCCCTGTATTCCAGATTTATATAACTGGGTGAGAATTTGGAGATAAATGATTGAAAGATACAGGAAATCAAGTTAACAGCAGCAACAAAAGAGAATTACTGACTTCATAGAAGCAAAAAAAAAAAAAGTAGTATTGAAAATGTTACCATGGTTGATCAACCACATGGTTAAGCTGTGAGTAGCATGCACATCTTCAAGAAAATGTCAACACTGAATATGATGTCATAGTTTTAAGAAGAACTATGATATAATAAATTGGGAGGCAGAGGAAGAAGGCAGAAGACAGACTGTGTGTGAATACAGGGCATGTATGTGTATGGGATAGGGCGGGATCAGGTCTGACAAGAGATGATGCTACCAGGAGGGAAGATGGTAAAAGGTAACAAACGCTAACTCTAACACTGTAAGTCATTTTTCTTAGAGTGGTATTTAAGTTTATTTTAAATGTTCTGCCTATTTAAAATCCTTTAGGTTTACAATTAAATATTCTATAAGACAAAGCATCCAATAAGATGAATGCTTATATTCATAAATGTCCATTGAAATGAAATAATTGATGTTGTTACATAAATGCTTTGTTATGAATTTAGTGTAGAGAATAGTAGTGTCATTCATGTGCCATACAAAATCTGCACACACACACACACCACCACCCCCAATTCTGCTAGATGATCATAGAGTTGGAAAGACCTAAATTGCAATCCAGTACCCAGATTCTGGACCAGTCTTTTCCCCATACAAGGAATTCCTCATACTGCATCTCTAAACATAAAGGTTTTATCCAGCTTCTTCTTTTATTCTGCATTATTCTTTTATTACTATGTAATAAGCTACCATAAATATTGCAGCTTAAAATCTCACAGTTTCTGAGGGTCAGGGTGTTGTTTTTAGTTGCAAGTTATGTCCAACTCTTTTGAGACCTCATGGACTGTAGCCCACCAGGCTCCTCTGTCCATGGAATTTTCCAGGCAAGAATACTGGAGTGAGTTGACACTTTCTTCTCCAGACCATATTCCCAATCCAGGGATCAAACCCATGTCTCCTGCATTTGGCAGGCAGATTCTTTACCACTAGGGAGCCACCAGGGAGGCCCCAAGGTCAGGGTGTCCAGGCAGAATTTAGTTATGCCCTCTGTTACAGTCTCACAAGGCTGTAGTCGGAATTGTGGCCAGAGTTAGGTCACTTTTTCCAATTTATCCTGCCAGTTGCCTGAATTCAGTTCCTCGCGGTTGTAGGACTGATGTCCTCAGCTCCCAGAAGTCATCCACTGCCCCCTGCTGTCCACGGTTCTGTGACATGTGGTCCTCTTTGTGGGCTTTTCCCATCAAAGCATCTTGCTTCTTCACAATCGGCAGGAGTCTCTTTACTGCATGCTTATGGTAATCTAATGATGAGTGCCCTACGATGCATCCTAATTATGGAAATGGCATCCGTTTACTTTGCTATATTCTATTGGTTAGGAGCAAGTCCCAGATCTCTGCCCATTCAAGGGTCTAACTCACTGGAGGTTACCTTGAGGTTTCTCACAGCATACACACTTCCTTGTGTGGGGGTTCATTGCTTGCACTATCGTTCTTTGCATATTTTGCTTGTTATGTGTATGCGCGTGTATGAGAGAATTTCCCCTCCGATGTCCTCTTTTTGTTCTTCAGCACCTTCTCCTGTGATGTGATTTCTAGACCCTTCCCTCTTCCAGCTGTCTACACTTCCTCCAGTCTGGCAGTAGCGTTCCTCGGAATCTAACATGCGGAACTGACTGTGCTGTCACCAGCAGACCAGTTCACCTTTTATGGGAGTTACTCTTGCTGATCTGGATTCTAGAATGCTGGTCTTCTGTAGATAGCATTCTGCATTTTTGACTGTTACTAAATATGAAATCACCTAACTTCCAGTTTTACATGAAGTGCTGTTAATAGGACTTGATATTTATCTTGTTTTGAATTCTGTCTTGTTGGCTTCAGCCCGTCATCCATACTAGGAGCCCTTCCTCTGCTGCTGAGTGGGTTAGTTCCTCCTCCAGCTCTGTGTCCTCCATGAATGTGATGAACACACATGCTGTGTGGCATATGCTAGCCAGTTAGTTGTGGACGAGGCCTCAACAAGGTTCCTCCAGCACATGGTTAGGGAGCTGCTTACCCGAATGACCAGATTTCACAGGACTATATAGGTTTGTTTTTTCGACTCCAAGGGATTTCTTTAGACGCCTTGCTGAAATCAGGATACGTTACATTTATGGACAGTATAGGCTTAAGATAATGAGTTTTAAATATGTGGCATTGAGTCTAACCTATAAGCATTCAAAGAGATTTTAAATCATTCTTGAAGTGCATTGAGTTGCAGTGATGTTGGAGATATAATTTTTAATTAGCAGCCTATGGCAGTAATCATCGTCAGGATTTTCAGAGGTCACGTTAGTCATTACTGATGGGATAATTGTCATGTGACAGAGCAGATATAACCCCCTGGCCATGAGTATCAGGAAGTTATGTTTATCTCAATAATATGTAAAAAATTATGTTTCTGACTTTGCATGTTTTGTGATTTTCATAACAAATACTTATTGATGGAGTGTTTATAAGAATGTGTAAATGCTTGATTTGTTGGATTTAAAATCTAGATCTTATGTTACTAAGTTTTAAAGTTAGCAAAAACGTATAGTAAACGAGATATGTATCAGATTACTTATGCACTATATTGTGGTAGAAAAATAATCTAGAGCCCTCTGTTGCTACTGTTTTGAATGAGCCTTGGATATTTGTGATTGAATGCATATGATACATGAAATAAGGAAAGGAGCTTACATATACCTTCTGAGAATAACTTCTAAAGATGAGATATTTTCTAAAACGTCATAATTTTAATTTAAAAAAAAAATGTGAAGACTGATGGAGAGCTTCGTGTCATTGGTGTATACACGGTAGTCAAAGCCAATCGTCACAGACATTTCCTTTTTCTCTTCCAACTGGAGTTGGTTCCTTTTGAAGTAAAAGTAACAGATGCAAGTAATAGTCCTTTCCTCTGGTCTCTGGCCAGGATTCACCTATATTTTGGTGGAGAGTGAAAGTATAGAACAAATGAAACCATCTGCCACTCCCAACCAGCCAGCGCCTGGCCCAGCGCTGGGGACAATGCTGGAGCCACGCGAGTCAGCTCCTGGGCAGGCTCCTGCTGGGGCTCAATCAGGGGTTAGGGCACGTCCTGTCAGCACAGATTTCAGGATGCGAATCCCTCACCGGCCCCTTAGAGATCAAAGAAGCTTTTAATTTGCGTTTAATTCCTCCTTGAAAAACCATCCACCGTATCCAGCAACAGTGATTGTATACAGAACAACCCCATAAGTAAATGCTTTTCTCGAAATCTGAAAGACTTAACCTCTTCAGATGCTAAATATGAATATGTTGATTCTTTCATGCATCCCTTAATATTTTTCTCACAAAACTATATGTAAAAGAAGATAAGTGTGAACAGAAAGGATTCCTTTGTTTTAGATAATTTGCAGTTTGTCATAATTTTCATTTCTTTGAAAGAGGCCTTTCAAATAAGACTTCTAAGATTATGGTTTAACTATTTCCTAATGGGAATTTTTATACCAAGATATACCTTCAAGTTACATAAATTAATGCTATTTTCTTGAGACTATTTTTATTAGAATTTTAGCAGGATTGTGGTTTTATTTATGTATTAATTCTTTCGTGAATGTTTACAGCCTACAGGAAAATCATAGGTGTCTTACAGGTAGTCGAAGGCAGCTGCTCAGAGCTGTGGCTGAACACCTGTCACACGGGGAGCTTGCGTAAGCCACTTTCCCTTGCCAGGTGTGTGAGTTGGCATCTGTGTGAATGACAAATGTCAG
Source organism: Budorcas taxicolor (assembly GCF_023091745.1). Classification (NCBI taxonomy): domain Eukaryota; kingdom Metazoa; phylum Chordata; class Mammalia; order Artiodactyla; family Bovidae; genus Budorcas; species Budorcas taxicolor. Next base: position 56,642,489 of record NC_068931.1, read on the forward strand.
TGCAGTTAAGACATTTTAATCTGGAGTTGTTCGTCTAGAAGAGGCTCATACTTTTATTGTTTGCATTTTAAAACCAAGTGTAGCCGTGGCCACTGATGTGATTGGCTCCTTCTTTAGTGAAGAAGGATAACTCACAACACTAGTCACTCTTTCCATCAAGCATTTTATGGATAAGACCTGTAAAGAGATCTTCAAAACGAGTCATTGTGACCATTTCGTGAGCCAAAGAAGTCTATCGATCAGCAATGGCTGACATTTCAAAATGGCTGTGTAGAAAAATGTTATTGGATTTATTAATGTTTCTCATCAGCTGTAATCACCAACAAATTTAAGTAAAAATGTCACAAGCTGAATCTATTTAACAATTTGCTATTGTAAAATTTTAAACAAGTTTTATAACGTCTAATTTTGATTAGCATGTAAAAAATTCTTACTTTTGAAATCTCTTCGAGTGGACTTAAGAAAAAACATTGGGAAAATAAGTGGAAAGAATAGCTTGAGAATTTGATTTAGATATTGAAAGATTTTGATTTATTGAGATGAAATTTGTAACATAAAGTTAACCATTTTAAAGTGAACAATTTGATTTAAGAATAGAAAAACATATTACTATATGAAAAAAAGAGTAAGAAAGAGCTGACATACTAGCTGTTGCTTGACTGATATGTCTGTAGCTATGCTGTACTATGTCATGTCTGACTCTTCGCGACCTCATAGACTGTAGCCCGCCAGGCTCCTCTGTCCATGGGGTTATCCAAGCAAGAATACTGGGGTGGGTTGCCATTTCCTTCTCCAGGGGCTCTTCCCAACCCAGGGATTGAATCCAGGTCTCCCACATTGCAGGCGGTTCTTTACCATCTGAGTCACCAGGAAAGCCCAATATGTCTGTATATCAGTGTAAAATGAAGAAACTAGGACAGTTCCCTTTACGCAAAATTGTGAGAGATATTTAAGCTTGTAGCTCAACCAGTATTATAAACAAAGGTAAGGATATTTCAGAAAAGCACTATGTGTTGATGATGATGACTTCTGTTTGTTTTAGTGTCCATTTTGGAAATTTACATTTTAATATTCACCCAAATATCAAGAGGTTAGCATTCATTTTCATATTACCAGAATAATCCTTAAACTTTTTTAAGGCATTCTGGGGCACATTAATGTAAAGGCTTTAACAAGTATATTACAAGTATAAATGTAGTTCATATGTGTAAAAAAATTGTATACACATATATACATAAACATACTGGGCTTTGCTGGTAGCTGAGGGGTAAAGAATCTGCCCATCAATGCAGGAGATGCAGGTTCGATTCCTGAGTCAGGAAGATCCTGGAGAGAAGATGGCAACCCACTCCAGCATTCTCGCCTGGGAAATCCCATGGACAGGGAAACCTGGAGGGCTACAATCCATGAGGTTGCAAAGAGTCAGATATGACTTAGTGACTAAACAAGAACAGCGAGAGTAATACACACATGAATGGACATGTGGGCTAGAATATTTAGGTGGCTGAATGTCTGTAGATATTTTACATTCCTTCAAAATTTAAATGTAAACACTTTTCTGATAGACTCGAAGCTCCAACTAAAGAAGAACTTCAGCATGATTTTATAAAAAAAAATCCTGTCATTTGAATTATGTTGAAAATTGATGTTTGCAGGTTTAACATGAAGTTTCCATGGTCATACAATTTGTTTGTCCTATATAAAATATGCAAATAGATCAAAATTTATTGAATTATTAGTAAACTTATAATCATTAGTTTATTATTATTAGTTTATAGTGAAATAGAGCTCAGGTAAATTATGTAAATTACATAAAAGATTTTTTTTCCTTTATACTTGTGAACAATTTTAAATACTTTAAAAAATATAATTGTAATGTAAATTACCTTGTAGAAATTATAGGAAACAGAAAAAGAAAATAAATACCTCTGTTTTTAACAAAGTAACTGTTAACATAGTTTTAAATGTCTTCCATTCTTTACAATGCATTTTTTAAATTACTGTAGGGAATACACAATTTTGTATATTAATGTTTTAACCCCTACTTGACTTTATATCATAAGCATTATTCTTAAGCTTCATTTTAATAATGTAAAAGGCTGCATGCAGTATATACAAATAGTTTTACTTTTCATTACCCATTTTCTTTCAGGCCGTTTCCCCTATTTACCATAGACAATCAGACACACAAATAAAAACAGTCATCACTGATCCATTAAATTAGAGGATGTGTTTTATTTTACAGACCTAAGTTTAAATATATTTTATTGAATCAATTAACTGATTTTAATTACTGTATCGCACCTGAACCCACCACGCCTTCCCAACCAAGAACTAGAATATTGCTAATCATGTATGTCTAATTTCTGTCTACGCGTGTTTCACCCTGTAGCACCCTCCTGCCTGCTTTCTGAGGTCAGCGCTCCTGTGTCTGTTGTCTCCTTGGTTTCCGTTTGTTCTGCCTCATATACAGTAGGGCCTAAGCAACATATTGCTCTGTTTTACTTGTTCGAAACTCCATGACAAGCTCACAGTAGATAAACTCTTTTGTATCGGCTTTTTTCGCCTAACGTTGCAGTCCACAGTTCACCTTGTATGTGGCTCTAGTTCCCTTATTTTTACTGCTTACTGATAGTGAATAGGAAAAACAATTCTAATTTGTTTATTCGTTTTTCTACCAGTGGACCTTTGAGTTGTTAGGAATTTTTGTTTTGTTTTTACTGTTGCAAACAGTGCTGTTATGAAGGCATCCCTGTCTTCTATATATGTATATACAATTTTCTCTTGGGTATATAATATATCTAGGACTAGAATTGCTATATCTTAGAACATATTGATCAACTTCTTATCTAATGAATATGACAAATTTTATCAATCTATATCCTCTTCAACCTTTGACATTTACAGTTTTGCCAGTTGAAAGAGTAGCAAATGTTATCTTATTGTACCTTTGGCTCGCATTTTGTTTTTTACTAGTAAGTTTGTGCCTGGGTTTCCCTGGTGGCTCAGAAGGTGAAGAAGAATCTGCTTGTGATGCAGGCGGCTCTGGTTCAATCCCTGGGCCGGGAAGATCCCCTGGAGAAGGGAACGCCTACCCTCTCCAGGATTCTTGCCTGGAGAACCCCATGGACAGAGGAGCCTGCCCCTGCTGCAGTGCCTGCTTTCGGAAGGAGCCAGACACGGCTGAGCCTGTGTGTCTCCCTTTCTGTGAGATGCCTGTTCGAGTCTTTTGCCCGTTTCCCCCCATTGGGTCATTTGTCTTTCTAACTGAAGTTCTTCATGTGTTCGAATAGTAATAATTTGTCAGTTGTATTTATGACAAATATCTGCTCTTGGTTTGCATCTTATGTTTTCATTTCTATAAGGTGGTCTTGAAGAAAAGGAGTTCTTATTTTTTATGTAATTGAATTTATCCATCTTTTATACCTACTGAATTTAGGAACTTAGTAAATCCTCCCTATATCATCATTTATGTTTTCAAAAGTTGTAAGTTCTTGATCCACCCATAGTCAATTTTTATTTATGGTATAAGGTAGAATTGTGGTTTTGATTTTATTCATATAAATAACCTTTTTTTCATGATAATGTGTATGTATCTGGACCCTAGTTTTTTTGCTCCTTATTTTATTTGTAAATTTATCCCTACACCAAAGCCATGCTGTTTTAATTACTATAGTTTTATAAATAGTCTTTATATCCAGTAGGACATATTATCCCTCATTTTCGTCTTCAGAAGTGTCTTGGTTATTCTTGGCCCTTTCTTCTTCCATAATACATCTTACAGTCAAATTAATTATTCAGCACAAGCTGTGCTGGGAAATCTCTGCCTTTCCCCTTCATGCATCTGCTTCTTAAACGCTCATGACTTGGAGAGCAGAGCAGATTGTCCACTCTCTGCAAGTCATTGTATCCCAATGAGAGGGAAGGAGCTGATCCACTAATGAACAGTTCCATGTTCTAGAGGCGTCAGTCGGAAAAGTCGCTGCAGTCCTCCTGGGAAATGCTGAGTGCGAACAGGCCAGGCGGCCAGGGGGAGCTTACGGAAGATTTCTTCAGGAAACTGGAGGAGTGTGACTAAGCTCTCCCTCGACTTCCAACAGTCTTCTAAAGTTTCTAAGACTGACTGTGGAATAAATCAGTGTGTGTGGACGTTCTCCAAGCACTCTGACTCATAGCAGATGTGCCTTTGTGTACATGTATCTTACTAAAGAAAATCAGCTTCCATTTTTCTGAAGGTCCTGTAACTTCTAAAATCCTCTTCGATTTAAATAAGAATGATTGGTATTTTTTCTTAGGTAAGAGATTTATGGTTAGTTTATGTTTCTAAGTATTACCCTACAGTTACTAAGACTTTTCTGTATTGACACTTATGACGTTTAACAAACTATTGAATAGTCTTCTGTACCTCCTAAAATTTCTTCAAGGAAAAAGCAACACATTGAAGCAAGAGCTAAATGCCGTTTTACCGTTGTCCCTCACTCTTCCCCTGGTACATTTTTTAAAAGTACAGGCTATTAGCTGAGACCACAGCTATTCCAATATCTTTGCTTATGACCGCATGTCCCCCTTATATAATATGAAGGCGATGTCTGCCTTTATTCCTGCTGATTACTTCCTTGTCAGCTTTAAGCGAGCACTGAGCGCCCTATGCACGCCTGTGTGCATGCTCAGACGCGTCTGACTCTTTGAGATCCCTCGGACTGTAGCCCATGGCGTTATACCAGGCTCCGCCAGGCTTCCTGTGTCCCTGTGTGGGTAGTGTTGGTCCAGTGGGGTTCCCAGGTGGCGCGAGTGGTAAAGAACCCTCCTTCCAGTGCAGGAGACCCCTGGATGGGGAAGGAGTCCCTGGAGGAGGGCATGGCAACCCTCTCCAGTGTTCTTGCCTGGAGAATCCCCGGGACAGAGGAGCCTGGCGGGCTACAATCCAGAGGGTCGCAAAGAGTTGGGCACGACTGAAGCAACTTAGTACACACCCACACATTGGCCCTATAACACTAGAATCCTCTATTGGTTCATAACCAAACATTCCAGAGTAATTGCCTTCTTTTGAGGCAGTTATGTAGGGCTTTTGGGTTCTTTTGCCTATACTAGAGAGAAAGGAGGGTCTGTGATTTAGTACTTTCCCTCAGAGCGTGGAATTCTTTGTGGACCAGGAACGTATTGGCAGCATGACGTGACACACACACATACATACATGTTGGCGGCATGAAATATTATATACCTCTTCAGACGCACATATGTACATACATACCCATATGTTCATATGAACACACATGCACGTGTGTGTGCATGTGCGTGCACCCTGGGGCACCTGAGAATGCATTCTGAGGGTACAAGGGCAGAAAGTGGCATAAAGTGGCAAATCACACAAAAATAGCCTTTTAGTGTTACTGTGAGGCTCCGCCCAGGTGTGGGAGCGTGGAGGACAGGTCAGCCAACACCCACAGTGTCTGGGTGGACTTAAAAGGCCATGTTGAGATGCGTCAGAAGGAGGAGGTCCAAGGGGACTTGCCCTCTCCGAGTCTCTCGGGCTCCTTTTCTGCCCCCTGAGGTTGAGTAGGTTTTCCCTGGGTTCTCTGCACAGTCCTGTCTTCTGCCTCCATTTCCTTGATGAACTCAGTGGGTCCCACCGCATCACTTCCCACCTAACCGGGAATAGCGTCTAGCCTTCTCACTGCAGAACTCATCTCTCTGTTGAGCTCCAGGCTTTGATGTTCAGCCGCTTGCTAGACTTCACCTCAATATCCTTGAGACTTTAAACTCAGTTATGTTTAAGCTGAGCTGATTTTTATTAAGGGCACCCTTCACCCAGATTTGAAACCGTAAAATCATGGCTGGCTCTTCACCCCCGTTGCCTCTCCGCTCTGTGAAACACAGAGACACGACCACAAAGTCCTCGTTGCCCCTTTTCCCTCTCTTCCAAGCTCACGGCCACCACCCTAGCGTGCAGCTTTCAGGGTCTGGTGCCTCTCGTGTCTTAGATCTCTTGAGTGCACAGTCGATGGATTGCGTGTCCTAAGGATTACCATGTGGGGCTCATTTTTCCCACTGGTTTTTCACTGCTTTTAGATGTAATTGAATCTCCTTAGTTTGGTATTCAAGAGCTCTGTATTCTAAAACTATGTCACATTCTCGGCTCAGCCTCCATGTATTGCTTTCATGATCTCTCTCTGGGACCAAGGCAACCTGGTTCCTGGTTCCTGTACATACCAGAGCTGTTCTGCTTGTGTGCTCTATTCATTACTTTTTACTAAGCATTCGAAAATATTTATTAAGCATCGATGTGCCAGGCTTTGTTCTAGACTCTTCATCAACGTCTGTAAACAAAATGGCAGAAATCTCAACCCCCATCCTCATGCATCTTCCATTCCAGCAGGGAGAAGAGGTTGGGGAGGGGACAATAAATACAAGATACTGATATATTTTCTAGTATGTTAGCAGATGGTAGGTACTAGGGGAGAAAATAGAGCAGGATAGAGGGGAAATAAGAGACAGGCTGGAGGCAGGAGGGAGAGGGTAGCAGGGAGCTGTGTTTGGGGGCGTGAATGGGATGATGTTGAAATATACCTCTTTTGCTATAGTTTGCTATAGTTTCTCATTCTTTAGTTGCATCCCCGTTTCTTGTCAAATCCAAATGGATTTGGGGGCCTGTCTCCAGTGGCCCTTCTCTGCTCGCTCTGCCCTTCTCCCAGTTGAGGTCAGCTTCCCTACGTACCCATGACTTTCTTGTTGTTACCCTTGCTTCAGTTCAGTTCAGTTCAGTCACTCAGTCGTGTCCGACTCTTTGCGACCCCATGAATCGCAGCACGCCAGGCCTCCCTGTCCATCACCAACTCCCGGAGTTCACTCAGACTCACGTCCATGGAGTCAGTGATGCCATCCAGCCATCTCATCCTCTCGTCCCCTTCTCCTCCTGCCCCCAATCCCTCCCAGCATCAGAGTCTTTTCCAATGAGTCAACTCTTCGCATGAGGTGGCCAAAGTACTGGAGTTTCAGCTTTAGCATCATTCCTTCCAAAGAAATCCCAGGGTTGATCTCCTTCAGAATGGGCTGGTTGGATCTCCTTACAGTCCAAGGGACTCTCAAGAGTCTTCTCCAACACCACAGTTCAAAAGCATCAGTTCTTCGGCACTCAGCCTTCTTCACAGCCAATTCTCACATCCATACATGACCACTGGAAAAACCATAGCCTTGACTAGACGGACCTTAGTTGGCAAAGTAATGTCTCTGCTTTTCAATATGCTATCTAGGTTGGTCATAACTTTTCTTCCAAGGAGCAAGCGTCTTTTAATTTCATGGCTGCAGTCACCATCTGCAGTGATTTTGGAGCCCCCCAAAATAAAGTCTGACACGGTTTCCACTGTTTTTCCCCATCTATTTCCCATGAAGTGATGGGACCGGATCCCATGATCTTTGTTTTCTGAATGTTGAGCTTTAAGCCAACTTTTTCCACTCTCCTCTTTCACTTTCATCAAGAGGCTGTTTAGTTCTTCTTCACTTTCTGCCATAAGGGTGGTGTCATCTGCATATCTGAGGTTCTTGATATTTCTCTCGGCAATCTTGATTCCAGCTTGTGTTTCTTCCAGTCCAGCGTTTCTCATGATGTACTCTGCATACAAGTTAAATAAGCAGGGTGACAGTATACAGCCTTGACGTACTCCTTTTCCTATTTGGAACCAGTCTGTTGTTCCATGTCCAGTTCTAAATGTTGCTTCGTGACCTGCATACAGATTTCTCAAGAGGCAGGTCAGGTGGTCTGGTATTCCCATCTCTTTCAGAATTTTCCACAGTTTATTGTGATCCACACAGGCAAAGGCTTTGGCATAGTCAATAAAGCAGAAATAGATGTTTTTCTGGAACTCTCTTGCTTTCTCCATGATCCAGCGGATGTTGGCAATTTGATCTCTGGTTCCTCTGCCTTTTCTAAAACCAGCTTGAACATCAGGGAGTTCACGGTTCACGTATTGCTGAAGTCTGGCTTGGAGAATGTTGAGCATTTGTTTACTAGCATGTGAGATGAGTGCAATTGTGCGGTAGTTTGAGCATTCTTTGGCATTGCCTTTCTTTGGGATTGGAATGAAAACTGCCCTTTTCCAGTCCTGTGGCCACTGCTGAGTTTTCCAAATTTGCTGGGATATTGAGTGCAGCACTTTCACAGCATCATCTTTCAGGAGTTGAAATAGCTCTACTGGAAAGTGACAAGTATTAGTTTCTTCCTTGGGTTTCTCAGTTATTTGTTAATTTATCTTTGCTCCTCTGTTAAGAGCTGAGATCTTTGAAGAAGGGTGTGTTATACCAACTTAAACAAATATTTATTTTTGGCTGCACGGGGTCTTCGTTGCTGCTTGGCTCTTTGTAGCTGCGGCAAGCGGAGGCTACTCTCTGGCTGCGGCGGGTGGGCGTCTCCTTGCGGTGGCCTCTTTGGTCGTGGAGTATAGGCTGCAGGGCATGTGGGATTCCGTAGTTGTGGCTCACAGGCTCTAGAGCACAGGCTCAATAGTCGCAGCGCATGGGTTAGTTGCTCTGTGGCATGTGGGGTCCTCCCGGACCAGGGATCGAACCCACGTCTCCTGCGTTGGCAGGCGGATTCCTCACACGGGGCCACCACAGAAGCCTGGTTACACCGACTTTTATGGTTTCCTTAGGGTACTAGTTAAAAGCACTGGCCTTGGAGACCACCTGGGTTTGCATCCTGGCTCCATCACTAACTAGCTGTGAGCCCTGGGTGACTTGCTCCAGCTCTCTGCCCACGCTTCCCAGTCTCTGATCTCTCTGTCTCAAGTTCGTTGTTCCTGCCTGAGTTTCTGTGTCAGTCTCCTGTCTTTTGCATTGTCACACTTCTAGTTGTGGTTATTTGTGCGTCTTCCCTCCCTGAATGTCTGCTGCAGGAAGGTGGAGGACATTGTCTGTCTGGTTACCTGTTCTGCCCCCCTCCCACTTGAAATGAGTGGATGTTTGTATGAGTAACGTGAAGGTGTTTGGAATACCTCATGTCCTATATAAATATATGAAGTAAAAAGTTAGATTTGTATGTATATATATGTATATATAAAACGCAGAAGTTTAGCCGGAGATGCACAATGCCCCTTTGGGACCGTTGAACAAAAGTCCTTTGTTAATATTTCTTAATGATGACGCGACAAGAATGTCCACTTTTCACGTGGCTTCTACTGCGTTTTGTCTTAATCTGTTTCCTCCTTCTGTTTCCCTTAGAAATCACGTCGGCATTCTCTCCTTTAGCATCTTTATGTTTATGGTTTTAGTAGCATCGATTTTTTTGTAAGGCGTAACTAGTAAATGATTATACTTTGCAAATCTAAAGGCAAAGAAACAGAGTATTTTATAATAATGGATGGGAGAAGAGAGAAGGAGAAAGGGTTTTAACACTCTTTCATTGAATTTCAGCCCCTGAAAGTGTGGTAGTTCCTGGAATGATGGTAGTCAGTACTGCTTCCCAACCATCACCTCTGCTGACTGGAAATGGAGAGTGATGGGTCCAGTCTTCCAAGAAGATGTGACTGGCCTTGAGAGAATACTAAAATTAGCCCATATTCTATCCAAATTCTTATAAACCATGAATACTTTATAACCATTAATCTCCATATGATTTCCCTATGTAAATCAACCACGAGTGTATGTTTCAATACGTTTGCTATTGAGGGTCTGACATGTCAAAAAACTATAGCACATTTCAGCCAGAGCAAAATGGTTCCATTTTACCATCCCTAAAGTTGATCTGTGTTTACATGTTTATAAAATCTGAGCATCCCCCCCACCCCCCCATCGCCCTAATGCTTCAGTGCTCTTTTCTAATAAAAAAATCAATATACACATCCAGCACTCATGAGTAACCCTATAATAATAAACAGAATACATGCAATTGAAAAAAAATAATTTCAGGAAAAAACTGATTATGATTGTGGTCAGCCACAGTCTTTTTTAAAAAAATAGATGTTATGCAGTATTAGGAATATAATAATCCTTTTAATTTGATTATACCATCTTGAGAAATCCTCAGTATTAAAATGGTATGTTTTGGTGTTCTTCTCCTTCACACAGTTAATGATGCGGTGTAAGGAATTCTAAAAAAGATGTTTTAAACCTTTGACCTAATTCAATTTTAAATTCTTTTTCTGTCTCTTTTTTGATGAACATTTATAATGTGAACATTTATAAGGGAGTATTTGTTTTCTAAATAGTACATTTGATATCAAATAATACATGAAAATATTTCATGGTAGCAAGTATACCTTTTAAAATGGTATATCTTTATTTTCCTAGAAAAACAGTTATTCCATCTTCATGTTAGGTTGTCTTGCTGATTTCCATTTCACAGATTTTTTACATTAAAAGATAAAATATGCTTTAAAAATATGACTGCTTCAGACCTTTGCAGACATATCCCTTCTTATGCAAAACAGGGAATGTACAATTCAGATTATTCACTCTTTTACTAATCTTTGATGGTTGCACTTTGATAAATAAATAGATCATCTAAGATTCAATAGGCCAATTGCAGCATATAATAGCTATTCAGAGGCAATTAAACTGCTTTTTTTCATGCCGGCGTGTGAGCCGCCCTTTCACAACCTTCAACTTGATTCGTGGTGATTCAAAATTAACTTAAAAGTCTTGTTTGCTGACAGCTTAAAGCTTAATTGACTGAAAGCCAAATAGAGTGTGTTCTGTATTCAGCACTAAGGCTATTGATAAAGCCCTGTGTAAATTGCGCTTGGTCAAAGACAGCGATTGGACCTCCGGTTCTCGTACTAGCCCACAGCTTAGCATTGCTGCACAGTCAGAATTGCTCCGTCAAGCCTTTTATCACACCAGGTGAACTCTCTGGAGCTCCTCCAGCAGCCGAGCAGTCCAGTATCGAGCTTCTCCGATACAGTGGGGCCCGTGCTAATTCTGTTACTTATTTGTGGTTTCATTTTTTTTCTTTAATACAGTATTGGCCTTTCATTTCTGAACAGGACTGTCGGTAGCATATTTCAAGAGCCTAGTGATCTTCTGTGTTTGTCTCTGTAAGAAAGAGCAGGGTGTTTAGGGGTTTGGAAAAATATTTTTTAAAAAACAAGTATCATAATATTGATTTGTCTCTGTTATGACAATCAAATCTAGCCATTTTGAACATTTAATTAGGATAAGGAATCCATGCTTAATAGCTTTGAGTGGAATGTGACTTGCCTGACACTAACAATTACGCTGTTGAATTCTTTCAATACTTTTACACAAAAAAAGATTTCAGTGCTTAGAGGTACCTTATAGGTATGTCTTTCTTTTTTTTTTACATTTATGCTCAAAGAGTAAATAGGATGGATTATTAATATATATTAGTATATTCTATAATATTTTATAGTTATACCTTTTCCAAATAAGCCTAAGTAGATCCAGTGGTAATTAACAAAGAATGAAAACTTCAAAAGCAAAGCTAAAACAGTTTTCAGAAGCCCTATACTGTTGTCAGCTATTATGCTTATATATCTTAAAACTCTGTAAGCTTTATTTTTGAATGTGAAGATTTTGATCTGTTATTGATTTTAAAACTTAAAATTATAAATTTATCATGTAATGTGCTTTGAAAATATCCCGTAATGAACAGTTATGTTTTAAGTTTGGCTTTTTGAATTAATTCTGTGTACAGTGACATTTAAATATGTTTGTCATGAACTCGTCCCTCTGTTTTCTATTTCTTGTCTTAATTTTATACAGTCAACTCTGAGATTGAATATAGCAGATTCACTGTCCTTTTTGAATTTTGTTATTTACCTTTTATTACCTACATTAATTAAATATTTGAATTGTGATAAAGCTTAAATTGCCTATTTTATGTCCTTATATTTTAGTGTAGTTATTTTAGTGTTTAGGACATTCAAATGAAAAACATAAAATAAAATCCAGTTTTGATAATGATTTTGATGGAAATAATGAAAATGTTTTTTCATTATTGTATATTTCAGATTCTATATGATTGGAAATACACTTTGCATCTCAAACATTTGCTTGCAAAAAAATTTATATCTTTTCTTTTTACTTCACCATAAGACTTAGAATTGTATATTGCTCTCTCTTATTGATATTCTGGTAACCATGGCTATCTAATTTTACCTACCTTCCAATTGATTTCCAATAAGAACCTAGTCTATTCATAAGGAATCAGTATAAGTTGCAACTTAGTTTCAGAATGACTGTAATTTAAAATAGTGTTGTTACTCCTGTATACTTTTCAATAAAATAGTAATCATGCTTCAAAATGTAAAATCCAAAGAGTACTGGTTTTATTGAAGTTTCACCTATACCCAGTGAGATTTGAGAGTCAAGAATGAATTGCTTTTATTGATCATGTTTCTGTATTAACAGTTAATCTAACATATTTTTAAAGGCATGAATTATTTGAAAACAGCATTTTGTTTCTTTTTCACAATGTAGTTGTTTAGTATATACAAAACAATTGTATTGTTAGGAAAGGCAAATAAAATCCCTTTTCTTATTTTTAACCTTTAAAAAAAAGGCTAAATTTAATTGTATAGATAATAAGTCCGTTTTGTTTTACACTAATTAAACAATTGTAATGATTAAAAATAAAACTTATTACTTAAAATGTAGTGTAGCATAAATGTTGATTGGTACAAATAGATGGTGTAAATATTGATTCTGCAGTCAGTAAGGGATTAGCAGTGAGAGATTCGTGGTACAGATTCTGAAAGGGATGAAAGTGCTTTGTCAATCTTCGCTGACTTTGCTAGCAGTGTTTTGTAGATTGAAAAAAATGAGAATTTGCCTGAGGTTCTCTTTTAAAAAAACTTTTAATTTTATATTGGAGTATAGCCAACTAACAAAGTTGTGGTAGTTTCAGGTGGACTGCAAAGGTGCTTAGCCATACATATACAGGGAACTTACTTGAGATTCTGAAAGAGTTTACCTGTTTCAAGGAGGGTGAGGTCAAAGTCAAGTCCAGTGGTACGACTTTTATAGATTAGACATTTTTTAAAAAATAGTACATTTTCTGGCAAATTGTTATAATTGCAGAACTTCCTGTTTTTATTATTTATTGCAAAACTTTTCAGCTTTTTTTTGAGAGTCAAAGTTCTTCTATGAAAGTATAATTTATATAGATAATATTGATGCTGATTTTGAATATTACCCTTTTCGCTTATTATCTGCACACTCTACTTTTATACTTTTACATAAGCTGATAAGTTTTAGTTTTACTACTTTTTAACAAATTTTTCCAAAGAAGTGTCTCCTTTTTATAATGACTAGACTGCTACCGGTTTTTAGTTAACTCTTTAGTTGCTCAATGTAGCTCTCAATGTACCTTAACAAGTGAAAAGGAATGGTGAGTTTTATATTCCATGGTATATTGAAAGTATATTTCAGTGCTACCTGTAAGGGAAAATTTGACCATGAAAAATCATCTGTGATGGATTTGGTTTCTATAACCTTCTTTCGTTTCTGAGCCTTGAATTGTTTTATACATTGAAATATAATATTATGATATTACATTTACCAACCTATCCAAGCAGTGTTATACTTGCTTGTATCTTAGCAGCTGAAACTTCATTTTGGGATATTGATAGAAAAATGAAGACGTCATAGGTCAAATGGGCTGATAATTAGAAGATTAGAAAGTGTCTATTACTGTTTGTATTTCTATTATGTGTATTTGACATTTTAAAGTACCTTAAGTGAGCTATTAAGCTAAAAGAATTAGTTATCTAAATATTCCTGGAAAGATATCAGATGTCATCCAGTTAAATAAAGTGTTCATATAGTAATCATGACTCTCATTTAGGTTGAAATCTATATTGAAAGTGATAAGTTGTAAAACTGTAAATGAGATCCTAAGTGTCTGGCCATATATTTTTATTTGAGCTTTTAAAAAAGAAAAATGAATTAATGTCTTTCAGAAATGACATTTTCATTAATATTAGCTTGAAATTGAGAGGATTAGTATAATAGTGTACAAGAATTAACTTAATGTAAGTACAGAGAAAATTACCTTGACCATCAAATTTACACATACAGTCCAAAAACATTACTAAATATAGATCATTCTATATTATTTATTCAGTCGTTCAGGTAATAGAAAGAGGATGAATACATCCTAATTTTCTCTATACCTCATGATACCTAAAATAATGCAGGACCCATTATATTTGATACTCAGTGACTGAGATGATTATATATTGAAAAAGATATGAATAGCATTGATAAAAGAAGTAGTATTTTAAAAGACATTCAAGATCAAAGCCAAGATTACCTCCCGATGAATTCTCTGTTGTAATTAGCTTAATTTTGTTCAGCTTATGTGTGATGCTGAATTATATATAATACTGAATGCTTGGAAAGACATCAGAGTTTACTTGGCTAAATCAGACAGAAAACAGTCGATTGTAACCCTGCGGGTTATGCCATGCTGTCCAAGAGGCTGGTCACTATCTTGATGTCCTTTTTACCAACCATTTGAATAAATCATCCTCTAAGCTAGTGGTAAGTATGTATTAATATTTGGGGGTATTTTTGAATAAGATGGTACATGGTTAAACAGAGTGGTTGAAAAACATCCCTAAGTGCTAATGAGTACTTACTTGGTAGTCTATCCTAATGCTTTAGTGGATGCTGAACAAGTTTAGGTGTTAAGCTTTTTAGGAAGAGTGAATGATGGCTAATGATTATTTAATGACAGATCTCTGGACTGAAAGGCATTTAGCACTCAAAGTATACTGCAAAGCCTATTCCTCAAAGCTTCAGACAGGTTTATTTGGTCTCACCTTGAATAGAACAGTGCTCTATTGATTTCATTGGTGTGGATTTAAACACACTATTGGCTTAGAATAGCACTAGTATGCAGTAGAAAGTGATTGTCTTAACCCTTATGGAGACTGTAAGCTGTTCTCTGATATTACGACATGAACTTTGGAAATGATCATAAATTTATCTGCAATATTTGGCATTCAGTATGTGAGTTAGGAAAATATTTGTGCATGTTGGCTTATAGTAGACATTAACTTACATGGAGGCTATGTAGAGATAACTAAAACTTAAAGTTATATTTTTAATTAGTGTTTTCTTCCATATACTGAGCATAAACAGTATTACTTTTCAAAGACAAAATATTAAAATAATGTATTATTCAGTAGTGTAACAATTGCTTGGGACTTTGTATTTTTTCAGTATGTTTCAATATGCCATATATATATATTCCATGTAAAGTCCAGTTTACTCTAGTTACTTTATATGCTTGATAGAATAACTTCCCCCAAATTTCTACATTTGTTATGGACAACCCCAGTAGAAAATAAATATAACATTATTGTTAATAGATACTATAGGCCAAAACTTATTTTGACTTTTTTCTAATTATGAATTTAATTTTCTCATTAAATTTTTAAGAAATGTTTTATATTATATAGCATTTGAAGATACTTAGTATAGATATATCTTGGAGCAAGTGTCAAATATTAACTAGTTTCTATGCAACAAAACATTGACTTACAACCAAGGAAGAGTCTAGATAATCTGGAGTGGTGCCATGAGCGCCCACTCTCTTTGTGCCCTTCAGCTTGTCACTCCAACACTTAACCTACCTGACCTTCCTTATCTATAAAACGTGGGTCTGTTTGGTTTGAAGAACTCTGTGATCCCCCTTTTCTCTAAAATTCTGAAATTTCCCACTGACAGTCATCTAATCTTGGACCTAGGAGATGTTTTCACCCATGCTACTTCTGGTGTGTTTCCTTTTCCCTTAAATTCTTAATGGTTTATCTGCTTTTGTAAAAGAAAAGTGATTATATAGCGTATAATTATGTCATTATAGCAGTATTTTGTAGAAATCAAAAACATTGTGTAAACTATTAGAAAAATATTCCTTTTTTATTTTGCTACA
This sequence comes from Budorcas taxicolor, assembly GCF_023091745.1. Lineage (NCBI taxonomy): Eukaryota > Metazoa > Chordata > Mammalia > Artiodactyla > Bovidae > Budorcas > Budorcas taxicolor. The sequence continues at coordinate 56,658,381 of NC_068931.1, forward strand.
CTGGGAGAAACAGTTTTATTTAAGACAAATCGTAAGCATGAAGCATCAGTATATATGTATTTTCTAGGTTTTTACATATGGAACTTTCTGTCTTAATAAAAAATGAATTAAGAGGTTATAAAGCTGTCTCTTCACAACTGCTGAGTAACCTAATGATCTGAGTGAGTCAGGCAGAATTTTGAGGAAATTATTATGTGTTGTTATGCAGCAAGAGCAGGTTTTTTTGTTTGTTTGTTTGTTTAAAGTCTTTAAAATAGCATGGCATCTTAAAACTCTGTCTGAACACATGCATGCATAGGTTGACATTGAATTTTGTTCTCAGTGTTCACTTAAGGAGTGGTAGCTTCTCGCAATCCATAGTTATAACTAATCAATGACTTCGATATCCAGGTTGTCTAAGTGTATATGCTTAACTTTTCAGTTAAACATTGGAAGGATTTTGCCAAAACTCAAGACTCAAAGGCTGTTTTAGTTTGATATGTGCAAGATAGGCAACTCAGAGCCAAATTACAAATGGAATTAACTAATTGATAGGAAATCACATACCACAATTGCGTGAAAGAACATCTCTGGTGTCTCAGATGGTAAAGAATCTACCTGCAATGCAAGAGACCCAGGTTCTATCCCTGGGTCTGGAAGACCCCCTGGAGAAGGGAATGGCTATCCACTCCAGTATTCTTGCCTGGGGAATTTGATGGACAGAGGAGCCTGGTGGGCTGCAAGAGTCAGATATGACTGAGCAGCTAACACTTTTACTTTCATGCTTATTTGAGAAGGTACATAATAAAAGAAAAAAAGGTCTGTGACAAAAGCATTCAGCAAATAACAACTAAAGCCAATTGATAGACTAGTTATCCCTGTCATAAAATGAGAAAATGTAAAATAATTTAAATATTATCTGTAATGATTTAAAGGGCACATAATTCTTCTCTCTATGTATAGCTTTAAAAATGATGAAAGCATAAATATATAGAGATCAGAAATTAAAGTCCTTTGTAGTGATTTAAGCAATTCAGGTTTTCTTTTTCTTAAAGCTCTCTGAAACTAGTTAGAAGTCTCTTTGGAAAAAAAATGTGCTAATATGTCACTTACACACATGTGTATTCCTTAGGCTATAGGGGGTCTCCTTTTTCTATAGGTTCGGGCTAATAATGAGTGTATTCTTAACAGTTTGGGGCTGTGGTTTATTTTGTCAGTGGATTTTAGACTGTTAGTACTAATGCTTAGTTAATTTGTGCTTATTTCCTTTTTCCTTTTTCAAAGCTTTGCTTTTTTGACCATTTATTAATAGGATTAGTAAGTTAAAAGTCGAAGATATATTTGACCTTTTTATTTCTCCTTTTAATTTCTTTACTTATCTCTTTCCCGTTTTATTTCTCCTTTAAGTTTCTATATTTAGTTGTTAAGAATTGTATGTTAATCTATATCAAATTTTAATAACTCATCTGATGCTTTTAAAAAGATAAAATCATATGTATTTCTGCTAATTGTGCACTAGGTAATTAAAGTCTTTATTATAAAACTTTACTTGCAGCTTCACTATCACCCATTTGCCCAGATCTGCTATTATTTCAAAGGTGTGGTCATTAATTCCCAAGATGCTCTGTTGCACCTGACTGTGCTTTATTACTTCTGCTTAACACTTAGAGTGAAGAAAGCAGAAGAAAAAAGATAGCATGTGAATAAGTAATTTCTCAAAATTAGAGAAAACATTGTAATCTACTGAGAAAAATAATAGCAAGAAATCCCTTAGAAGTTCTAATTTATTTTAAAGAAACATTTTAAATGGTAACTTTTAGTGACGTGTCATTGTTAAATTATTGTGACCAAATGTATATTAATTCAAAAATATGAATACTGCAAATACTTCTTATAAATGAACAGATATACTTGTTAAACTCTCCTAGGTAGAACAAGGCAGTTATTCCTTTTGATCTGGTTTTATCTCACAGAGTTGATAGACATTACCTAGGTGAAAACGTGTTTCAAGTGAGTCCGATAAATAACTTGTCACTTTATGAATAAGAATGCCCTCAGGGGTAACAGTTTGTTTCTCTGTGTGCTGTAATGCACACATATGAAATCTTCATAGAATGTGTTCTAACAGTCCACCAAATGTTGGCTTATCCATTCCATCTGATCTTTCAGAGAAACACATCATCGTGTCTATACCAGTATTTTTACAAGTAAATCTCATTGCAGAAATTGCCTTTTTCTGAACGTTAATTGTTATTAATGAAACAGTTTTTCAAACACCTGAAAAAATTAAGAATTATTTGCTGTATTTTCAGATTTATGTAATTTTACAAGCCACAAACCACTATTTCTGAAATATTTCTTTCCTTCTGAAAAAGCTAATAATGGTCTTCTTAATGTTACAATCTGTGGTTTTTAAAACTTGACCTGTATCTCAGATTCACCCTTGAAAGGTAAAGTGAATCAAGGATTGAACATTATTCTGATAATTTTTAGCTGCAAGATTCCTGATTACATACATGCCTTAGATAGATATTTGGAGTTTTTAAAATCCGATTTTCTCCCCAAATTAGAATGTTTGCACTAAAAGTATAAGGAAATAAATGGATTTTTGATGATCAGGTAGACAGTAAAGAGAAAAATAAGATAATGCTGTTTGTGGAAATTAAGAGTAGAACTTGTCTGTGTCAGGGATAAGAAATTGTTACAAGAATTGCTCTAAAAAACATACAAGTTGCTCTCAAAGCTTAAGGTTTCTTATTATCAAAATAATTGATGTACCCCTAAGATAGTGATGATATTAAATTTCCTTTGAAAAAGAAGACCATTTTGGAGTGTTCTTTCCTTTGGCTTCTATCTTATTTTGTAGAAAATAGACTTGAAGTGTTTTGTTAAATGCTCACACACAGTACATCTATGTGCGAGGGGAGGCACTATTTTAAAATGGCTTAATCAGCAGCCACAGAAAGATGTGTGCGTTTGCAGAACCTATTATGGTCCAGCAGGGGGCTATCGAGCATGCATACAAATTAACAGCATGTTTGTTTACTTCAGCGTTCAAGTGAGGGGGGGATTGGAGCAGCGGCAACAAAAACAGCCAAGGCCCCATACGTGTGAGAGCAGCGTCCGTACGCTCCATCGGTAGGTGTGAGGGAGACACTGGCAGGCGTGCCGCAGAGCAACTAGAACACGTTCTTAATGCAGTGGTGGGAATGACTGCGCTGATACGGAGAGTTTTCTCCACACACGCCGGCAACACTAGCTTTGGTAATAATGTGAGAGTTTGGAAATAAATTATGAAGTTCCCCACGTTTGCATTTTTAATCAATACATCTTTTCTCCCCACCCCCCCAAGGGGAGAGGAAGATTCAAAACCTTATGTTTTATTTTATTTACTTCAGAAGCACAGGTAGAAATTTACACGTTGGCCAAAGAGCCATTTGCCATTTTGTTTTTCCTTATCATCAAAATTTATTTGCCACGTTTTGTAAAAGTTGAAAGATGTTGCTGTGCTCTAAACTGTGCCAACAAAAGTGAAAATAATACACAACATTCATATAAAAGCTTATGGCTTAAGGAACTTAATTACATATGTTATCAGTGGCATGGACTCATAGATTCTCCTTATGAGCTTATGAAACCTGGATTCACCACCAAAGAGAGTGAGATCTTTGAATTCTTTTTTACATGCTAGAATGTTACCAGTCTATTTCTTTTCCTGTTCCCACTTAACAAATGCATCTTTGAAGTATTCAACTAAGAGCTATAGTATATTGGATAGCTGAAATCTAGTTTTTGGAATACCATACCTTTTTAAAACCAACTTGTCTTAAAAATAAATATCAAAAGATTTTTGCTTATTTAAAGATACTGCTTATTAAGCTTATTTAGACGATTACATATGGAGTAAAATTTGGCATTTTTATTGTGCTGTGCTTTATCCAGTCTTAACCCTAAAAGTAGCAGCCAGCAGCTATGAAAAATATTTCTGCTAACCGTGTGGGAACAATTTATTTACAATTGTAAAAATTCCACTGAGGGCCAATATTTTTCTCAGTATGACTTAAAACATAGATTACTCATTTTAAAATCTCAAAAATACAGTTTTAGCTGAGGGTATCAAGACATTAAAGCTAAAAATGTTCTATACTTCTGTGTGTCCATATAATTATGTACTCCAGTGTGTATATGTATTGTAAAATTAACATTTTTGATTAGCATTGTATAATGATTATTGAAAAAGCATATCTTAAAAATAAATTAATATTCCATTATGCAAGTAGATATATCAATTTAGATAGTAGTCAGAAGTAAGTTGAAATTATTTTGATTGAAGTCCCTCTCAGAAACAGTTAGAACTCAACACACATTTGAAAATATAGTTTATTTTAGGTTCTTCTGTTTATGTTCAGAAATGTATTAAGATATATTTTCATTTGACATATTTTATTGTCCTGTACTGTTTTAAGCTGTACTTAATATACAATTTACGTTTTTCATAGTATCAGTTAATAATACGACATCACGTTTAATATGTCATTGGGACTGAGAAAAGAGAAACAGATAAAAATGAAAATTCAGAAGAATATTTTACTTGTCTGAAAAAAGAAAAAATTTTTATGGTTTTATTGGGTAATATTTGCAGAGCTGCACACTGTAAATAGTAAATCATATGTCTCAATTCTGAAAGTTTTCTTCTCTTTAAGATTGCCAATATTAACAAAGTTCACTTTGCTAAAATTACTGTTGTTCTTTAATAATCAATCATAACCTAATATTAGCAAATACACTTTATTGCAAATAAAAGAGTTGTAAAGAGCTACAACAGAAACTACATTCTAGCTTAATCCAAATTAGTATTTTGCATAGTCTTTACCTGCTGTCCTTTAAATAGTTTTCTGCTGTGAGATCTTGCAGTTTACTTTTTCCCAGTCATTCCCATAAAGGCTTACAAAGCCATTATTAATATATGACACTTATACCTTAATAACTACAAGTTGTATTTTTTGCTTTGCTAGGCAAGTGCATAGTAAAAGCAGTTTGTTTTTCTATGATGTAGTTCCAAAACATATTAGTAAATAATGAAAGAGTGAAGAAAAAAAAATTTAATTGTATTTTTATTTTATTATAATAGACATTTCTGAATTTTGAGAGTGATGTTTTAGAGTATATGAAAATTTATATTGAATTCAGAATATATATGTATCATTATGAGTGTTACTTGGACTCTGTTATTGCCAGGAATTTCTGACATAACATCGGTATACTAAAATTAATCTGGATGTACTATTTTGGTTTGAAAAAACCCTACTGATATGCTTGTGATACAGTTTTAAATATAGTTATAATCTTGACATGAATTCTGATTGAATTTAACTGCACCATTTCATTAATTTTTACTAAAATTATAGATATTGTAACATAGATAAGTTTGCTATAATAAGCATCTGATACTGAACCCTAAACAAAGAATCAAATTTTTGATGACAGGTTTTCCGGGTCAAATCACCCAATTCTTAAAGTATATTCTCAGAGTGGTAATTGGTGGTATCTTCTTCTCAAAGGTTTTAATACCTAATACAATAATAGCGCCCCATCAATATATGGCTAATAGCAGTTATAAAGTGTCTGCTGGTAGGCCATCTCTCATAAAACCGCCGTTAGCCTTAATTCAAATCCATTGATTCCTATTCCAGTTAAAACTGAAGAACTTAATATGTCTTTTAATCCTTTTATTGTAAGCTAGGATAAAATTAATTTTACCCTGAAACTGCACAAAGCCAATTAACATGATCTTTAGAGTTATTTAGTAAAGTGCTTCAAACTCTTAAATTTATCTTGACCTCTCGGTTGCACTCTCTGACTGCTTTTTAAATGAAGCAATCAATATCTCACAGCCCTTTAAATAGCTTAAACTCCTCAAATATTTTACCTGTGTTCTAGTTAAGCTGTAAGTAAAGGGTTTACTCCTGTTCCTGAAAATCTAGAGTCAATTATGCTAAATCTAAAAACAGTTATTTCCTTTTAGGAACACTGTATGAATTAAACGGTTGTTTTAATAAAATCAAAGGCTTATATTTTGTTTAAAGCCACCCAATAATGAGGAAACATTATTTTCACACAGAACAAGTATTCTGTTTGCAGCTTCAAATATAGAACATTGATGTCCTTTCCCATTGCATGTAGCTTCTGTTCTCCACACAGGGCTAGTTGAAGGTATTAATTTTCTTACTGTGATAGGGTGATCAACCGTCCTGTCAAGAAAATGGATCTCCATGTCACCCTTTAGCATGATTAAATGGAGCCATGTCTCTGTGAAAAAACACCAAATTTTCATGAGACAAATGAAACTGTAGAAAGATCTGCTTTTCCAGAATTATTTTATTTTTTAACATCTCAGAATGTCCCATTTGGTTGTCTGTTTATTTGTAGGAAAACATTGCAGTTAATTGTGTATATCTTGTATTATTTAGGAGAAAACACAGGCAAAGCTAGTGATTTTCAGTGTTTCCAAATATGAAAAAAAATTAAAGAATCAGAAATTGTTAGGTGGTTGTTAGAATAGTAGCGGGGATGGGCCTCTATCACCTTAGACATTTACTAATCAGTCAGTGTCTCTTTTAGGGGATCCTTTTCTTGTCCTGACTTCTGTCAGTGTTAACAAAGAGCTATCACCTTTTCAGATCTGAGTGCTGATAAAAATTAAATACCATGGAATTTCAGCATCAGTAGTGTTCACAGCCAGTTGGACAGCATTCTTATGAGCCTGTGCGGATGCCAAACTTTAAATTACACCAAGTAGGGTACTTGACAGCTAATTAAGATTTCCTATTTTGGCCACTTAGCAGAGGGCACCTGTTACGATTCTTGCTGCTAGCTAAAGAATAAAATCTACCCAGGGCAGTTTGAAAGAACATTAGTAAAACTTCCCCAAACTATCAATTCCTTCTTGGACGAGTGAGAGTTAGGACAAGATTGAGGTAATTAAACAAAAGGAACCTAGCGAAGGTGGGGGCCCGGGGTGGAGGTGGAGCTCTCCAAATGCCCCTGTTGTTTCATTTCCTATGGAAGCCGTCCATGTGTGCCCCGCGCCCCCGCCCCCTCGGAGCCGCGGCCGCTGCGGAGGCTGACCGGCTGGGGTCAATGCCTTGCCTATTGATCAGTATCCCCGCAGCCCCCTGCTCCGGCAGCTGCTTCATTGGCTTCTTTCAGGCCCTGCTTCAGTACATTAGAATAGAAATCCATAACCAGAGCTGTGCTCATCCAGGCAGGGGAAGAAACTAAATTAAATGGTATAAAACAATCTTGGATCAGGAGTTTGTGCCAATTCATCTTGATCTAAGATGTCACACCGGGCTCTCTGTCTGAGCACCTGGGCTAGAGGCAGCCATAGTGAAAATAGATGGAGCCGCGGTCATTCATTCGTCAGCTGAGGAGCCAGGCAGCGGGTAGCAGTTCCCTTCTGCAGAGGTCAGCTGACAGAACAATCAGTGCAACTGCAGAATAGAGCTTTCCTTTGAACTATTGTTACGGAGCAGGCTCTTGCCGAGACACGGGGGGAGGGGAGCTTGGCTGGCTTCCTGTTTGCAGAAGACTATGCAAAGAATAAAATGCGTGCTCCTGGAATCTAGAGGCCCTGGCACCCAGCTCTTACTCCTCCTGTCTGTTCTTCCCCAGAAATAAAGTTGGCTTTAATTGCATGTACTGAGGTATAGATGATCAAACTATTACATATCACTTTGTCTGGAATTAGGGTCCATTTTCATCCTTCTAAACAGCAGAGGCTGGGATTATTGATTTCTCTTCCTGTTTAGTGTGGTTGAGCTTTTAGGGTGTCTTCCCCCTTTGGTTAGTATAAACTATCACAGATCAGTCATACCTTGAATCTGTACTCACATGCACATGCTAATACTTTTACTAACATTTCCTCTTTGTCTTAAAAAAAAAATCAAAAAACACCCATGAAGAAACATAAGTGCGTACTACGGTATCTGATTAGAAGACGTAGCTATGTTATGAAAATATTTCTAAACCTTTTAATTCAGACTTTTTATAAAAAATGTTAACTCATGAAATATGACTTAACATGACTTTAGAAGTTATAAGTTTGTAACATTGGGGAATGTTATAAAGCAGCCTGTGTGTGATTTGAAATACACCAAACAAAATAAAGCAAATTAGGGAAATAATAACTAAAATTTTATGTGAAAGAATTAGAATAGTTTTAAAGATAAATCTGTTCTCTGTTGTCCATGTAGAAGACAGAGATATATAAGATTGGCAGATTTCCTAAATTAACTTTTTTTTTGAAAAAAAAAAAAAAAAGCAAACAGTAAAATGTATGTAACGTGCAGAAGCTAAGAAACGATAACAATGACAGGAACAAATCTTTTGTGTTCTCATATGCACCAAACTTTTCTTGGACTCCAAATAAACAATAACTATTCTTTGATGTTACCCCTTAATAACTAATCCCCCTTTTTTCCTTAAGTACTTTAATGCTACTTTCTTACTCAATGATTCCTGTTGGACTCTTAAATTCTTTATACTGTCTTGCCATTTCCATTTCTTAGATTCAGCCCACATCCTATTCTGCCTTCAGCAGAGCTAAATAAATGAAATTTAAGTTTTCTAAGAAGCTTTGTGTTCTAGGTGTTGTGTTGTTGTTGTTGTTTAATTTAATTTCTAGAAAGAGCAGACCTATCTCTCTTGCAAGGGCTTTAAAAATTTTGGTTTACTTTTGTTTCAGTTAATTTGGATTTTTAAAAGAATTCAGAGCATGATATCTGATATCTTTCTGCAGTGTTTTCTATCAGCTACCCAGAGCTCACCATGGATCTAGAAGCCATCCACTTCTCTGCATCTCCTATTTGACATCTCAACAGCAAACCAACCTTAACCTGTGGCTTTCATTTCTGCAATACCCTCTTTATTGATCACCTCATATCCAGCATTCTTCATACACACTCAGAATGGTTTTCTAAAACCCTAAGTTCCATTGTTCAAAGGACTGAACAATGGGAATATGACTAGTAGAGTCATCTGTGATTTGCCCTCATTTTTCACCTTTCCCTTCGCAACTTCCAGCGTTCCAGCCCAGTTACCTATCCTTGCAGTAGAAATCAGCAAATTCCTGTATGCTTTAGGTTCTTACACGTACTGTTCTCTTAGACCATGAAGTTGCTACTGGTTTTGTCACCGTTAACGTTTCTAATTCTGTTTAGTCGCCTTTAAGTTCAGTGGGGATGGGGACTTTGCTTTTCTTATGCCTATTCATTTATATTAGTTCTTCCCATATGAATTCATTAGTTCATATTTGCATAATGCCATGCATACACTAAATCCCCATTCTTATATGATGAATGATTAACTGAAGGGATGAATTGTGAATTCCGCTGCTCACTGGCCTCCACTTGATCATTGCATCAGCCATCTTTTGGTTCTACTTGACACCAATCTTCTTTTACCTCCCAATCTACTTTCCCATTCCGGGGCTTCCCTGCTGGCTCCGTCGGTAGAGTCCATTTGCAATACAGGAGACCGCCTGTAATGCAAGAGAGACCTGGGTTTGGTCCCTGGGTCAGGAAATTCCTGAGGAGAAGGAAACAGCAACCCACTCGGACAGAGGAGCCTGGCAGGCTGCAGCCCACGGGGTCACAGTGATTCGGATACAACTTAGCGACTCAGCCACCACTATCACCTCCATGCTACCGTTATCATGATCTCTCTGACCGTGAATCTCATACTGGTCAACAGCTTTCCGTTAGCCTAACATTAAAGTTCTTCAGGTTGCTGTATGAAGACCTCTGGTGTTTGGTGCCCCTTAAACCCTCCCTGTTCTCACCCCCTTGCCTTTCCTGCGGTAGTATAGAATAACGAAGAAATTTTTTTGTCTCCACAAAGACAAAATAAATATCTAAAAGTATTCTGAAGTCCCTGTTGCTAATTTCTTAGTTGCCATACTGCTCTGTGGGCCCTTCATTATATTGACTTAATGTATAGAACAATCGGCTGAAAGAGACAAGAAAAACTGGATGGGTTAAAATTAGAAAGACAGAAAGCTGACCTCCAACCAGTCAAGATGGCTCCAGAAGTTTGCCTTTGAAATCCCTCTGTACCCCATGTATAGCTATGATGGATAAAATATTCAAATAGAAAACCAACAAGGCATAATTAGGCTCAAGAAAGATAGATATCTTTGTGGACAAGTAACGGAATAGAAATGCAGTAATTGCGACTGAAATGATTAGCTGCTTTTCAGAAGCAGGCTTTGGCTCCTATGAGCAAAGAGAACTTAAAATATCTAACGCCAGCCTTTCTCGGTTCCTGCAAGAATATTGAAAGAATATGAATACATTGTTAGTCAGTCAAAATCAAGGTTGTATTATTAAAGGAGAAGAGGAAAGTGGATGCCACCATATGACTTGCTCCGTTAAACATAATAGAAAATAATGAAATGAGTTGTGTTCAATCTGGGACCCTAGAAACAAAGAGAAAGAGAGAATAGAGAGAAAACCTAAAGAAAGTGGGAGGAAGGAGAGAGAGTAAAAGTAATAGCAGAAATGAGTGAAATAGAAAGCAATGAAACAGTAAGATCAAAACCAGGGTATTTTTGGAAATCTGATAGAAAGTGTATTTCTAGAAAAACTTATCAAGAGGGCAGGGAAAATAATATTAGAGAAAGTGTAAGTAAACAACAAGCTTCCCAGGTGGCACTAGTGGTTAAAAAAAAAAAAAAAAAAAATCCACCTGCCAATGTAGGAGATACAAGAAACGTGAGTTCAGGCTGTGGGTCAGGAAAGTCCCCTTCCCCTGGGGTAGAAAGTGGCAACCCACTTCAGTATTCTTGCCCGGAAAATTCTATGCATAGAGGAGCCCGGCGGGTTACAGTCCAGGGGTTGCAAAGAGTCAGACACGACTGAGTAACTGGGCACAAGTAAACAATGCTTATAAGAATTCATAGCAACTGATACAAGTGAGATTTTTTAAATCATAGAGAACAGTCTAAATGACTTCAGACCAACGCATTTAAAAACTTGGATGAAATGGATAATTCTAAAACTGTAAGCTATCTGAAATGATTCAAGAATTTAGTAGAAAATCAAGCCAAATAATTATTACAGAAAATGAATTCATAGCAACAACAACAAAAGTATTCTTTCCTCCACCCCTACGCCTTCCCTACCCATGTGTCTGCTACTTCCTGACTCCAGAAGAGGGTCATCCTGAGACACAGGTGCTGTCAGTGGTAGTCACTAGTCATGTCTGACTCTTTGTGACCCCCTGGGTTGATGCCAACCAGGCTCCTCTGTCCATGAGATTTTCCAGGCAAGAATACTGGAGTGAGTAGCCATTCCTTTCTCCAGGGGATCTTCCTGACCCATGGACTGAACCCCAAGTCTCCTGTATTGCAGGCAAATTCTTTACCATCTGCGCTACCAGGGAAGCTCACAGGCCCTGATAATTGTAAATAATTTCATCTAACTTCAATGATTCTTTAACTGTTTTCAGAGGACTGGGGAGTAAAAGTTAACCCAGTTTTAGAGATTTGTATTATATTGCTACCAAGAGCCAACAGGAATAGTACATGGAAAGAAAATAATAGTTCAATCTTACCCATGGACATACTCTCAAAAACCTCTGTGAGGAAATTTAGTTCAAAGTTTGTCTATTGGCCTGTTTACCTACCTATCTACCTACTGGTTTTCATTCATCCATATACCCAGAGTTTATGGATGGAATGCAAGCATGGTTCAAGGCAAGAAAATGTATATTTCAGGTAACATTGATATGATTATATAATAGATAAAAATATTTGCCAAGGTCATAATCATGGTGACCTCTCGGGTAAGAGAGAGGTGGAGTAAAGTCAAGACACAAACCATAGTAGACTTTAGCTGTATCCACATTAGTTACTTATTTTTAAAAATCTGAAACACTTTTGGAAAATATTAGGATTTTATAAAGTTGGTTGTGTACATATATTTACATCCATATTGCACCATGTATTAATGTTTCATCCGTTTCTATTGCTGAATAATATTTTATTGAATGAATGTAGCACATTTTGTGTAGCTGTTTAACAATTGATGGACTTTTGTTGTTCCTGCTCTTTGGCTCTTATGGGTGATGCTGTTGTAGACAGTCATTGTGCACGCTCAGTTGTGTCCGACTCTTTGCAACCCCATAGACTGCACCCCACAGGCTTCTCTGTTCATGGAATTTTCCAGGCAAGAATACTGGGGTCGGTTGCCATTTCCTGCTTCAGGGGATCATCCCAACCTAGGAATCGAACCCACGTCTTCTGCATCTCCTGAACTGGCAGGCAGATTCTTTACCACTGGGCCACCAGGGAACCCTGGATGTTCATGTACACGTCTTTATATGGACATTTGTTTTCACTCCCCTTGGGCAGATACCTAGGAGTGGGATTGCTGGGCCATATGTTATAACTCTAACTACCAAACCATTTTCTAAAGTAGTTGTATCATTTTACATCCCCACCAGGAATGCATGAGAGTTTCAATTTCTGTACAGGCTCAACAATACATGTTATGGGCTGTCCTTGTAATTATGGCCATTCTAATGGATGTAAAATGGTATCTCACTGAGGTTTTCATTTGCATTTTCCCAATGGCATCACTGACTCGATGGACGTGAGTCTGAGTGAACTCTGGGAGTTGGTGATGGACAGGGAGGCCTGGCGTGCTGCAATTCATGGGGTCGCAAAGAGTTGGACACGACTGAGCAACTGAACTGAGCTGAATGACCAATGACATTGAGTAGCTTTAATGTGCATATTGGCCATTCATATATCTTTGGGGAAATGCCTATTTAAATTAGTTGCTCATTTTAAATGTTGGGTTTTCTTAATATAGAGTTGTCAGAAGAGGTCCTTAGGTATTCTGGATACAATCTCTTATTAGATACACAATTTGACAATGTTTTCTCTCAGTCTGTGTGTTCTTTTTACTTTCCTGATTATGTTATTGGAAGCTCAAAAGTGTTTAATATTGAAGTTCAATTTGAAAACATTTAAAAAGTTCCTCTTGTTTTGCTATAATATCTAAGAAATCATTACCTAACCCCAAATCATGAAAATATTCATCTATATTTTTTCTGCAAGTTGCTTAGTTTTATTGTATATTTAGGGCTGTGATCGATTTTGAGTTCATCTTCTTATATCATGAGAGGCAGAAATCCAAAGTCATTCTTTTGCACAAGGATAACAGTCGTTTCAGTGCCATTTACTGAAAAGGCAGTCCCTTCGTGACCGAGCAGTCTTGAATGTTTCATCATATGTGTTGATAGTCTTTTAATCTCTGTTCTTATGGTTTGGTTTTCAGGTTGCTTATCAAGTGTCCCACAAATGAAGAAAATTTCCACATCTTATGAGGAAAGACGGAAGCAAGCTACTGCTATTGTTTTACTAGGAGTAATAGGAGCTGAATTTGGTGCTGAAATTGAACCTCCTAAACTGTTGACCAGACCTCGAAGCTCTAGTCAGATTCCTGAAGGATTTGGTTTGACTAGCGGTGGATCCAACTACTCACTGGCCAGGCACACATGTAAGTTAAAAAATTCCTAACGTTGCTCTATTGCTTCTCAATACATATTATATATTGAAAATATCTTAAGAGTAACAAACATATCCTGAGTTTTAGCACAAATATAATGCTTAAATTAAATTGGAAAGCAGTATAATCTATTTGGCACATTACCCTGTAGTTAATAGTTCTGGGACTTTTTAAAAGTTAAAACATGGGCTTTAAAATGCTTTTCTTAAAATAACACATTTCTGAGCTTTGTGTTTCTACATTTTGGTCAAGACTTTAACCAAAACTTCTAAGATAATTTCTGAAAAACTATGCATCTTGTCATGAACAAATTTTGAAAAGTCAGGGGTAGGTGTGGAAGACCAGCTTTGTCTTCTATATACATACGTATGTATATGAATATATATGTCTGCATTTATATATAAATACATGTATGTATTTTATATATTAATATGTATGTATATTGGAGAAGGAAATGGCAACCCACTCCAGTACTCTTGCCTGGAAAATTCCATGGACAGAGGAACCTTGTAAACTACAGTCCACAGGGTCGCAAAGAGTCGGGTACGACTGAGTGACGTCACTTCACTTTATGTATGTATATATGTAAAAAATATATTTTAAAGATCATGAATGAGGAACTATGAATTACTTCTATAATTTAAAAAATATTCCAGTAACAGTTTTCAAAAGACTAAAAACATCAGCGCTTAAAGGGTTTGTCTCATATTGCTGCTTTTGGTTCTGTGCTTGGTATGTTAGTAATAGGTCAGGATATTTTATAATGAGGGCTTTGGTACCCTAGGGTCAGAACGCCCTTAGGTGAAGGTCAGAATGTTCCTACCACAATGCAGAATCCAATACATCAAGATATTCTTTGTAGCATAAATTGCGATGTGTTCTTTTGGAGTTTTAACATTTAAGCAAGGGGGAAAAAAATATATGCTACTTTGTTAGCCAAGAAGTTCGTTGGATCATTGTCACATACTCTTTCTGAGGAACCAAGGAGTCATGTTGGTAGCTTTATTACTAAAGCCCTGTTCTAGACTGGGTTGCCTGCCTGCTCCCTCCCATCCGGGCTGAGATTGTCCCTCCAGGAATTGGCAGCTTTTGTCCCGACACAATCTACTGGTTCCAGAGCCCATGCTTTCTGCCATGGTGTAAACTGCTACTGCTCATGGTTTCTGGTTGAAAAGGGCTTAATGACTAACAAGTGCTGTTAGTTTATAATTTAAAAAGCACTTTCTTTTCTATCTATCTATTTGATCTTCAAAATAGAAATGAAGATTTCTTCAAACTGGTTCAGCCCAAATGTAGTAAAACCTGAATTTGAACCCAAATTTCTTGCGACCTGAAAGCTCCTGGTCTTCCCATTTTTCCGCCCAGCCACATCTGCTTCCCCTCTCCTGCAGGGGCCTCTTCATCATTTCCAGGTTCTTCAAGTTTACTGTTTTCCATTCATAAAACCCTGCTCACACCTCACCTACACTCCCAAGGGCTCTTTAATAGGCCCAACCTTTCTGTGTCACTCTAGACAGAGTAGGACTTATATATAGAGCACCTTGTTTAGAATTTTGATATTAGAATATTAGAGGTTAGTGAAACCTTGACATGATTTAGTCTGGTGGCTTTCAAACTTTTTTGCTCACCATCTCTCTAGTGGATATCAATAAATGTCTAATCTCTTGTACAGTTCTGTATTGACAGCTAAAACCTTTTGATAATAAGTTTGAATGTTTTCAAAAGATAAAATTTTGAGGATATTGTGATATTGAGATTTAAAAATGAAATACATTCTTTTAAATTAATTCCACGGAATATTTGGCATAACTATTTGATACCTGCCATCATTATCCATTAAAAAGAATTTCATGGCAAATTTTCAGCGTCAAAAATTTTACATCCTTGATTATTTTCGAGAGAAAATTTCCACCCTCAATGTTGTAGGGAAGCTGTTAATTTGCATATTTAGCATCCCAAAATCAATTCCTTTAAACTAACTATGTCTTAAGACTATGTGTGCTTAAAAAACTATATTTTCCTTGAAAAGACTTAAGATACTCCCTTTTGGAAGGGGTTACCTGTTTTGAAGACTGCTGATTGAGTCCAACATGTTTTATGTGATACCTCCACAGCGTTCATTTGTATATTTTCCTGCAAGGAAAATGAACATAAATGTTATTTCCCTGGAATTTCCATGCAGCTTTATATCTTAGCTGTTGTTGTTGTTCAGTCGCTTAGTCATGTCTCATTCTTTGCGACCCCGTGGACTGCAGCATGCCAGGCTTCCCCATCCTTCACTATTTCCCAGAGCTTGCTCAAACTCATGTCCCTTGAGTTGGTGAAGCCAGATATCTTAGTATCTCTGTTTAAATGTAGGAGCATTATAAATCGATGAGTCACTGACTAATTTCACCCAGGCCAGTAGTTGGTTGTTACGCAGATTAGTTTGGCTTCCCAGGTGGCTCAGTGTTAAAGAATCCCCCTGCCAACGCAGGAGACCTGCGTTGGATCCCTGGGTTGGAAAAGATCCCCTGGAGAAGGAAATGATAACCCTCTTCAGTATTCTTGCCTGGAAATCCCACGGACAGAGGAGCGTGGTGGGCTACAGTCCATGGGGTCGCAGAAGAGTGGGATACTACTTAGCGACTGAGCACACCCAGGCAGATTGGTTTACACCACATTATCTTAGCTATCTAGACTAGTATTGTTACCATCTGTTTACTAATCACAGTTTATCTTTATTCAAAATTCTGATATTCATGAATTTGCTTCTGTGTGTCTTTTCTCTTGACTTATAGTTTCATCTGCAAATTGTTACTAATGTAACTAGAAAAAGACAGAATAGATTAGGTGAAGTAGATAATTTTTAAAAAGCAATAGCACAGTAGAAATGGAGATTTTTCAAAGAAGCCCTGGGAATTGATAAAGGAATGGAAGGGTCTTAGTACTGCTCTTTGGTTTGTTAAAATTCAGGGAGCTGAACTTTAAGTCTCTGCAAAGGGGTCCCAAAGCCTAACTCTGACATGAGGGAAACTGGGCTGAGCTGTGCTTCAGAGGGACTTTTGCCGCCTCCTCTTTTCCAAGCAAGGGACATAAAATTTACCCAAACATTTAAAACAATGAAGTCTTTAAAAACCAAACTTGTTCTTTGAGCACTTTGGCTAAAGAATGCAGATGTGGAAAGGACAGAAGGTAGTGATTCTTAGCAATTACTTCATTGTAACAAAGGACAGAGAGATTCTCAGAGGTTTCTAGAAAGCAGAAATCATATATAAAAATGAATGATATAGTACTTACTGGGAAAAATTCAAAATCTATAAAATGTCTGTGGTATTTCCTTACATATTATGGTTGCCCTATTCTATTTTAATAATTTAAAAGTACTTTAAAGATAATCATGAGTTTCTTTTAACTTCTATCCCATTCCCCTATTTTTTCCCCAAAAGTCTTAGATTTCTTGGTGGTAGATTTGCCTAACACAGGGATTTCTAAGAATTGGGATGTCTTGATTAAAGTAGGTGTATCAGTTTAAATCTTGCTCTCTTGATTGGAAATAGTCAGGTGTCTAAATGTTCCTTTGTCTTGGGCTCTTTTCAGTTCTGCGTAATATTAACATGCTAGAAGTTGCTATGTGTATCACTATGGTATTTGTTTATGTGACATTTAAAACGTGTTGCTACCATTAAATATTTAGTCTTTATGGCATCCTATTGAATGAGATAGTAATTATTGTCTTCATTCTGAGATAAGGGCATTAAGATACAATATTTGATGAACTTTAATTGCTGGAGTTCTAACCTTCCTTGTAAAGACATTCTGTGAAAACCCATAATATAGGCAAGTTCCAATCATCCACATTGATGGGGAGGGCGGGGAGAGACACTGATGCCTAATTCAAAAGTTATACGTAGTTTTATAATACATTTTATTTTTTTGTTTTTATATTTAAAAAATTTTCCATTTCTGTCTTAGATTGACTGGTTAATTTTTAAAAATATTTGTTTTTTACTTGGCTGCACCAGGTCTTAGTTGTAGCACAGTTCAGTTCAGTTCAGTTCAGTCGCTCAGTTGTGTCCGACTCTTTGCGACCCCATGAATCGCAGCACGCCAGGCCCCCCTGTCCATCACCAACTCCCGGAGTTCACTCAGACTCACGTCCATTGAGTCAGTGATGCCATCCAGCCATCTCATCCTCTGTCGTCCCCTTCTCCTCCTGCCCCCAATCCCTCCCAGCATCAGTGCACACGAGGTGTTTCATCTTCGTTCTGGCACGCAGGATTGTCAGTTTTGGCATGTGGGCTCCAGTTCCCTGACCAGGGATCGAACTGGGGCCCCTTGCATTGGACATGTGGAGTCTTAGCCATTGGACCACCAGGGAAGTTCCTGTGATACATATTATACTTACGCTGGCATTTATATGAATTTTTTGGTGGGTGTTACTCTTTACATAAAGTATCAGAATCACGTGTTGAAGACAAAGCTGGAAGACTGGAGACTGAGTCCTAGACCAGGCTACTCTGTGCCCTTGTGCCCTTGGGGAGCAAAGTGACCCTCTAGGGTGCAGTTTCCGCTTGTATAAAATAAAAGGCAGAAGCTGTCTATCTTTGAAGCCCCTTTTGATCCAGTTGGTCTCTGCTTCCGAAGTGAAATGGAAAGCATCCCAGGAAATTCCCCTCTTCCTTCACCTTGCTGTTTTCTGCTCTAAGTAGGAATGATTGCTTTCTTGTGTCTCATCAGCTCAACTTCAATAGGGATCTTCCCTCATTTTTATTCTGCTCCACATATGAGACGTGGTTAGAATATTTTATGGAATCATTTATGTTACCTTATAGGGCTTTTGGTTCCTCCTTTCACTTGATCTCTTCTGCCTTTTTTTTTTTTTGCCTGAGTTAAGAAGGTTAGGGAGATGTATTGATATTCATATTTCTTACACAAATTAGAATAAATACAAATAAGTCACATTTAAAGTCATCTAATTTGGTTAAGGTGATATATTGTTTCTCCATTTATAAATCAAAGCACAACAGTTTTTATAAAAGAGTTCTTTAAAACAGCTCTGTTTATAATGTCAGCTATTTTGTTCGAAGCATTTTTTTTTGAGACTTTATTTTTTTTAATTGAAGGATATTTGCTTTACGGAATTTTGTGGTTTTCTGTCAACAAGAATCAGCCACAGGTGTACCCACGCCCCCTCCCTCCCGAGCCTCCCTCCCGCTCCCTCCCCACCCCACCCTTCTGGATCGTTCTTTGTGGAATGATGCTGGCAGATGTGTTGTGGAATGGTCTGCTGTCTGTAACAGACCCCATTTTGGTCTCTCATTAGCTTTCTGACTTTGGGCAGGTGTCATAAAACATTTCCCGAGGCAGCCGACTCTGAGACACACTTGTGTGTGGAACTCTCCTAGGGACTCAATACCTTTAAGGAGAGACAGAAGCTGGGCAGAGGGAGAAGGCGAATTGCATTTCAATTGCCTAGAAAGCTTCAGTTGATCTTGGGAACTCTGGAGCTGGGATAGACTTCAGACTTGTCCTAAAGTGGGTCTAAGGGCTCAGCCTTTGCATCTCCAGGTCATTCAGTCATTGAATCAGGGGTGCCCTGAAGAAGGGGTGTGACTTTGGGTGAGCTACTCTCTTCATCCTGGGGCAAATCCCACAGAGGGAATCAGCTGATACTTCTGAGCCATGAGCACCCCCAAGAGCCTGGGGAGTGCACCATCGCCGAGGGGAGGAGGGGCCGCCTCTCCTGGCTGGCGCTCAGCACGCCACTCACTCCTGTGTCCCTGCTCCCCCTTCTGTCCACAGGCACCGCCATTTAGTTAACAGTGTTTATTCCAAGTCCACATGCCTCTCTTGTTACCCTGCAAGACAGATATTTTATATAATATGAGATATATTAATAAGAGTCGATTCCTGAGCATTTACTCTGTGCCAGGGTATTTTGCTATGTTCTTTATATGTATTATCTTATTTAATTTTCTAAACATGTCAGTTACATGCTGTTACCATTTATCAGATGAGGACCCTGAAGCTCTGCTCAGTACTCACTCAAGATTGCTGAAGTTGAATTTAACTTTTTTCTTACAAACATTGAAGGCATAGGTCAAATGTTTTAACCTCGTACTGCTAAAAAAGCATCAAGCCTGGACTTTGAACACCTGTCTTCCAAATCTGAACCTGTATGTTCACCATTTCACGCGGTTGTCTTGTCTCATAAGCACGTGCGATTCAGAAATGGGGCCGTACAGAGAAGGGGCGTGCACATCAGTGAGCCACAGCTTACCTGGAAGCAGGTGCCCTGTTGAATCGTTTATTTAGGGATGTGCTGGTGCTGTAGAGAGATAAGCATGTACAAAATCCACATCTCCATACTTATGAACAGTTCACATCTAAGGTGTGAAAAACTTAGAGAAGGAAAGTGAACGTTTCCCCGTAGTGGGGTCTTTAGGAAATCTACAAATCCAGGGCTCTTCTGCTGGCCAAGGTGAGGGGCATCATGATAGTAGTTTGTCGCTCAGTCGTGTCTGACTCTTTGCGACCCCATGGACTATAGCCTACCAGGCTCCTCCCTCCATGGGATTCTCCAGGCAAGAGTACTGGAGTGGGTTGCCATTTCCTTCTCCAGGGAATCTTCCCGACCCAAGGATCGAACCCGGGTCTCCCACATTGCAGGCAGACTCTTTAACCTCTGAGCCACCAGGGAAGCCACCAGGAAGCGTCTTGATGTTACCTGGAAAATGCTGCTTATGTGCACTTGCGTTTCTGTTCTGCAAAAAAGATCCAGATTCCATTCGATTCTCAAGAGAAAGTCATTAAAATAAACAGTAAAGAACCCCCTGAGTGTGTTGGAATAAATGGCTCCTATGTTACTATGATTTTTAAATCATAGTAGACAAGAACAGACTTGTGTCCCTCTTGATTAGTTCAGCTGTGATACCACAAATTGGAAGCCTCAATCTGATGCTGTCTCAGCAATGTCTTAATCCTATGAAACCTATATTTAGAGTTTTATATTAATAATCTTCTGGTGCTATCCTTGATTGTAGTTGGTTGTGGTCTACTGTTGTGAAAATGATTCCCTGATTACTTTGTGTGCTTTCTAACCATGCACATTTTATATAATGACTACATTAATCTTTGTTGGAGTTGTTATAATCAATTTTATTTCTGATCTTATGGTGAGAAAGTTAAGCCAAATCTCAGATGTTTTATCAGCAAAATTGGGACAAAGTCACTGAATTGCAGTTAATAACAAAGCTAACAATAGTGGCAAGTTGTGAAAAAAAAAAAGCAGCGATAATGATGAGGAAAGCATTGTGTCATTTGCAAGGATAAGCAATGACCAAAAACAATGGGCCTTTTCCCTGGTCACAGTAAGTCCTCAGACCATGTTGCTGAGCTGCTGTTGTGGCTGTAGAGACTGCATTTCCGTCCGCTTTTCCGCGTGTGTAACTCGCCTTCCTGGCATCTGAAAGTGAACCTGCCTCCCTGTCTGGCTTCTTATCCCGCTGTCCGCCTTACTCACTCTTCTCGTTGTCCTCAGTCAGCAGTTCCTGTTCTTTACTGCTCCTTCTCGTTGGTAATTTTCGCTTGGAACATCATCCTGGTTCCAGACGCTCCTGGGCTTGCGTTGCCATCGTCATCTTTGGTGTCCAGAGCTCTAGGTCTCACTCGAGCTGTGCACCAAAATCATGCCTGGAGTGTTTTGAGATGCATGTGTCTGAGGCCTACCCTGGAGTTCCTATTTAAAAAGTCAGGGGTGAGATTTGGATATCTATGTTATTTTTTTTAAGCTTCACGTGTAATTTTCATCTGTAGCCAGAGTAGACACACCCAGTAGACGTCAGAGTCCTTTATAGTTATTTGACATTGAGTGTTCTATGGTGGTTTTGGTCACTAAACTACCTTAATGCACAGACTGTAATTTTCTTTATAGTTTAAAATGGAAGAGGTAATGGGAACTAATCAGAGTGAATAAATAACATTTCTATTACTCTCAGACCTAATTCTTCAGGTAGTTCGGCCTTTTTATTGGAGTTCCAGTATTCTGCATTGCTTGGGTTTAAATTCTGACTCAGTGCTCAGTGGCTTTGTGGCCTTAAATGCTTTAGCCTCTGTTTCTTTAACTGAAAAATAGAAACAATAATGTCATGCACCTCATGAGGAGTATTGTGAAGATAAATAAAGTAGTGAATGTAAAGCCCTTTAAAAAGTGCCTGACTTATAAGTGTTAGTTGAACGTTAGTTATTATGATTGTTACTAGAAATGTGTCTAAAGAATAAAAAAAAGAAATACATCTGCTATGTATTAGAACATTTATATGTAAATGACATATATATGTATATAGACTACTTGAAAAAAATCTTCCTAAAATCTTATAAGGTAGGTATTACCATCAACATTTTATATATGAGTGAGCAGATACTCTTAAAAATTAGATTTCTTCCTTAAGGTTATCTGTCTTATAAAGGATTTGAATCCAAATGCAATTTTTCTTCCAAAGCCCATGATATTATTTGCTACAATACATACTGATTCATACTGTTTGTGGTAAACTATGTTGGTTCCCTGAGGATTTGCATAAAAATGTACTTTTCTTCAGCCATATTATTATATATGTGTTGAAATAAAACACTTACGTATTTTTATAATTATTTATTTGTATTCTTGTATATTTGTATATTATTAATTTGGATGAATCTCTACCTACTTATTGCCTGTTTCACGTTTTAACCACATCAACATACTAGGCTCAGATCAAATGGAAAATTTCGCTACTCTTCTGCTTTTACTTATAAATAATTTATGTTGTATAACAGCTTTATCGTTTTAACTGTGATCTGACACTTGCATTAAAACCCTTGTTTGGTGATGTAATCCCATGCTTGTTCTCCAAAAATACCTTTAGTTTGCAGCTCTTTTTGTTAATTTACGGCACTATGCATTTTCGGTTCCTCTTCCATAAAACAAGTAAGTTAGACAAGATTATTTCTCAGGCCACTTCCATCCAAAATTACACAGTTCTATGAAATTATTTATGTGACTTACTATTGTCCTAACTGTGCGGTTTCTGTTTATTACTACCACTTGAACTTGCCTGTCTTACTTTCATTGTTCTTTATCAGTTGTTAATCTGCTTTTAAAGGTTCTAGTATTCCAGTGCCATGCCATATTTGAAGCTGAGCATCTTTAAAGTGTTCTTCTGCGATCCCTCCTATGGGTACCTCTTACCAGCTTATCAGGCTACAATTATTTTCGCAAAACTCATCCCCCACACATGTCCCGCTTTGTGGACCTGTGTTGCATTGATGTGATTGTACTGTAGGCCACAGATCAGCAAACCAAAGCTGTGAATCAACCCTGGCCCCCTGCCCATTTTTTTCGAATAAAATGTTATTGGAACAGAGCCATGCCTACTTGTTTATGTACTAGTTGGCTGTTTCATGCTATAGCAGTAGTTGCTGTAGAGGTTGTATGGCCTACAAAGCCCCAATTTTTTATTATCTGGCTATTTACAGAAAAAAAAAATCTGTCGACCTGCCTGTACATTGTTTGAATCCTTTGTTAGTGGTCCTTTCTTGCCATTTAATATATGAAAGGGCTTTAAAGTGACTTGGTTAAAAATATTTCAGTAGCTAAATATAGCATCTATGGTACTCTGAGGTTTGTATCCTTTAAGAATGTAATACAAAGACATTATACCAATTTTGGGGGAGGGGTCTAGAATGTAATACAGTATTAGTATAAATCTCTGCCAACCATCTAATGTACATACTAGTTACCTTGACTGAGCTGCAAATTTAGAGGCAGGTTTGAGCTTTGTATTGCTAGTGGCAGCCCCACTCCCCCTTTTATTTTGAATAGGACTTTCTTATATCTGATACTAAATAACCTTGGTCTGAAGTTTTCTGACAGCTCTGAAGAAGCATTCCTTCACATTTGTCTGTCCTAATGTATGTACTCCAGGGTCACTGTAATTAACATATTTAACTCTGTAAGCTCAAGCAGTTTCATAGCCGAAAGGGACAAAGGCGAGCATCTAGTCTAACCTTTTCAAACGCTGTGAAACTTTTGATGGTACCCTTAGAAAGCTTTTTGTAAGAAGTGAACAGAAACATTTTGTAAGCTTGTTCGTAGATTCCCTGCTGCTGCTGATTCCCTGCAGTGTCCTTCAAAAACACAATTCCCAAGGATGTGGAATGTTGGGAGCCTCAGACTGTTGGAATGTTTTATACTCTGGCTTCCATGATCACACAGTAAGTGCTGGTGAACTTGTTGGTATGAACCAGTTCAACTGGGAGCTTCCAGATGGAGGCCCACTAGAGAACCTGAGTGAAATCAGTAAATACAGAGCTCCTTCCTTATACCTTTGCTTTACAGATTATGATCTTAGGGTCCTGGGGCTCCATAGAGGTGGCCCAGTAACCGCCTGCGCTCGTAACACTCCTTCAAGCACAGTGGCACTGGTGTGACATTGTTTCCACAGAAAGAAACTGCCAAAACAGAGTTAGATTCTTAAAAGGAAAACAAAACACCACACAACTGAAAACTAGGAATTATCCATCCTTCAAAAACATGATGAAAATAAAAATTCTTGATTTGCCCACTCAAACCTGCTCTGCTTGCAGCCTTCCCCAGCTCAGGTGATAATTATTTTCTTTCCACTTTCTTAGTGATAAGATACGATAGTGAAGTCACTCAGTCATGTCAGCTGTTTGTGACCCGATAGACTGTAGCCTTCCAGGCTCTTCCATCCGTGGGATTTTCCAGACGAGTACTGGAGTAGGTTGTCATTTCCTCCTCCAAGGGATCTTCCTGACCCAGGGATCAAACCCAGTATCCCGCATTGCAGGCAGACACTTCACCGTCTGAGCCACCAGGGAAGCCCACCCCTAATGCCTTCCTCTCTCAGACAACATCTTATCCATCAGGAAATCTTATTGGCTCTGCCTTCAAAATATACCCAAAATCCAGCTACTGTTTGCCACCTTTACTGTTGCCACCCTGGTTAGAAACCTTCATTTCTCACTAGTACTACTGCCAGGTCTTCCAGCTTCTCCTCTTATCCCTTTACTAGCCATCGTGGTAGTAATATTTTTAAGGCATAAGGTAGATCTTATCACTCAAGGATATCCAGATGACTAACCAGCCACACAAATACTCAAAAATCAGTAGGGTTCCTTTATATGATACTAAACAAAAGAGAAAATGTAGAGAATCATCATTTTTTGAAAGATCCTTCAAACTAGACCTTAAACCAGGAAGAAAAAGACAGTCCAGTTAAAAAAAAGATTTAATTTATAGCCAGGTGTTTTATCATAGAAGGAATGAAGATGCCAAAATATGCAACTTATCCAATAATTATAGGATTTGGGATTAGGAAGATTTACTAGAAACACTTGTTTGTTTAAAACCTTTTTTTTCTTTACAGTAAGTGGATATTAGTGTAATTAAAATAAAATAATAAATAGATGCTCATATTTTGCAAATATTTTTAAGATCTCAATAATTATGGCAACCAAAAGAAGCCCCACAGCTCATAGCTAAGAATAAACTTAAGAAATATGGAAAAACTGCAACATGTCACTGAGAGAAATAAAGTAATATTTGAGTAAACAAAGAGGCATGTAGTTCTTGGATGGATAAGATAATTCCATATGGTAAATATCTCAGTTTCCAAATTAATATATAAATCTCACACAAACACTAAAATCTCAACAGTGCTAATTTTAATAGTCAAAATGATTCTAAAATTAACACACTAGAGATAAATGGAATATGTGATTTATTTTGTTTTATTCAGTAGACATATATTAGCATTAACAATATACCAGTTACTACGTTAGGCACTTTACAAATATTATTTAATTCTAATTATAACCCCTTGAAATACATATTTATTAAGAAATCAACCTATACAGTACTGTGGAAATAGAAAATATTTCTAGGCATTAACTTAATGAAGAATGTACAATATTTTTAGAAAAATAATTTTAATTTTATTGAAAAAGTTTTTAAAGACCTAAATAAATAGGAAGATATACACTGTTATGGATAAGTATACCCAGTATCATAAGAATGCAGTTTTCATAAATTTAATCCCATTTCAAATAAAATATCAATAGGGTCTTTGTTATTGTTTATTGTTATTCAGCTTGACAAGCTGATTCTAAAATGTATATGAGAAGACAATGAGCTAAGAAAAGCTATGACATTTCTAAAGTAGAATAACAAGGTGGAGGTTTTTCCCTTACTTGTATCAAATGTTACTGTAAATTTATAGCAATTCATATCATGTTATCTTGGTGCAGATTAAACCAGTAGACCTGCGGAGCAGAATAGACGGCACAGAAGTGATTCTATACATACAGAGGAATTTAATTCTTTATACGTCTAACATTGGAGATCAGTAAAATAAAGGGTAGAATTTTTGATATATGGTCTACTTGCCATTGGCTATTCATAAGGAATAATAATGAAACTGGATTCCTCATGCCCATGATAGCCAAAAAAAACCCACATCAATTTCATATGGATTTAAAGACTTAAATGTGAAAGCTCAAAACCATAATACTTTAAAAAGATGATACAGGAAAACATGACCTTGTAATGGGGAACCAGTTTTGCAAACAGGTGAGAGAAAGCCCAACCAAATAATAAGGGCGATGAATAAATTCAACTATGTTAAAATTAGAAACCTCTGTAATTAACAGTCCCTTTTAAAAACAAAAAGTAAAGCACAAAGAGGAAAGAGGTGTTTATGACACAGGTAACTGACAGAGACTGTTAAACACACACACACACACGCGCACACACACATAACTGAGTAAGAAAAAGACAAATGCAGAGCAGAAAAATGGGTAAAGACTGAAAAAACGCTTCACAAAAGGAAATGAGAATGGCTAAGAAATCTCTGGAAAGATGATAAACTCTATTCTAAGGGAAATGCAAATTAAGAACCAAATGAACTATCATTTCTCATCTACCAAGTGAAAGACTGAAGTGTGACATTATCACATTTTGGTGACGATTAGCAGCAAGTAGGACTCTACACTCTACGCTGTGGAGTGTAAATTGGTTTAAGCACTTTGGAAAGCAACTGGGTATACTCTCCTGTGAGTGTACTCTGTCTTTGCATTGTCTAGAAAAACTTAAATGTGTGAAGTGAATTTTTTTTTCCATTCTATGATTGCCTTTTGAGTGCCTTAACAGTTTGTTTCAAAGAACACAATTTTCTGATTTCAGTGAAGTACAAGTTATGAATTACTTTGTCTTATACTTCATGCTTTTTATATTGTAAGAAATGTTTACCTACACCAAAGTCTCAAAGATTCCCCCCACCACCACCACCACGTTTTATTCTGGGAGTTTTAGCTTTTGCATGTAGCTTTGTGCTCTAGTTTGAATTAACTTTTGAGTATGATATGAGGGAGGGTTAATTTTTAAAAATACATATACAGAAATTTAATTCTAGCAACATTTGTTGAAAACATTTTTTCTTTAATGCCCCCAGTCAGTTACCGTTTGTAAAGTTTATTTTCACTTGGAGGCTCATTGCTTTGCAGTGTTGTGTTGGTTTCTGCCAGACAGCAGCATGAGTCAGCCATAAGTATGCACATGTCCCCTCCCTCTTGACAGTTTCCTTGTTTGAAAATCAGATCAGTTGGGTCTGTTTCTAGACCCTCTCTTCTCTTTCATTAATCTGTTAATTTATGTCTCTTGACTAATACTATACTGTCTTGATGACTTCAGCTTTCAAGTAAGTTTTGAGATTAGGTAGAAGTCTTCCAAACCCACTCCAGTACTCTTGCCTGGAAAACCCCATGGATGGAGGAGCCTGGTAGGCTGCAGTCCGTGGGGTCGCGAAGAGTCGGACAGGACTGAGCGACTTCACTTTCACTTTTCACTTTCATGCATTGGAGACAAAAATGGCAGCCCACTCCAGTGTTCTTGCCTGGAGAATCCCAGGGACGGGGGAGCCTGATGGGCTGCCGTCTATGAGGTTGCACAGAGTCGGACATGACTGAAGCGACTTAGCAGCAGCAGTAGCAGCAGCAGAAGTCTTCCAGCTTATTGTTTTACTGTTATAAAATTGTTTTGGTTATTCTAATTCATCTGTGGTTTGATAAAATTTTAGAATCTCTTTGCCTTTTTTTTTTTAAGCCTGATAGAGTTTTGATTGGAATTCCTCTGAATCTGTAGTTAAATTTTGGGAAATTTGACATCTTAACAATTAGTGAACCTTGTGATCTGTGAAGGTGACGTATAGAAGAAATGAGGAAAATAATGAAATCTCCATCAGGCAGAGTCAACAGTGCTGACTGCCACTGACAGAACGCACTGGTGGATGCTAAAATCAGTATATTAACACGGCCTTAAAGGATCTTCTCCCAAGAAATTTATCATCAATTACAGTGGGAAATTGGCTTTCTCCACTATAATTGGTTACGATGACCAAGAGATCAAGGTGAACCTTGTCAGTAATAAGACATATCGACAGCACTCTCTCCCTGATATGATACACAGAGAAGGACGCAACATCACTTTGGTGGTATTTCAGCCAGAAATGTATAGCCATAGTCTAATTGTTAGGGGACGACAGAGGATGAGATGGCTGGATGGCATCACCAACTCAATGGACATAAGTTTGAGTAAACTCTGGGAGTTAGTGATGGACAGGGAGGCCTGGCATGCTGCGATTCATGGGGTCGCAAAGAGTCGGACACGACTGAGTGACTGTAATTGTTAGAAAACAGACTGAGAGAGTCTACAAAATGACTGATGAGTATTCATCAAATGTGTCATGAAAAGCAAGGTTAAGTATATGAAATTGCTCATCACAGATTGGAGGAGGCTAAAGAGACACAGGGGCTTCCCAGATGGCACAGTGGTAAAGAATCTACCTGCCAATGCAGGAGGTACAAGAGATGCAGTTTCCGTCCCTGGGTTGGAAATATCCCCTGGAGGAAGGAATGGGAACTGACTCCTGTATCCTTGCCTGGAAAATCCCATGGACAGTGGAGCCTTGCGGGCTACAGTCCAAGGAGTTACAAAGAGTCGGACACAACTGAGCACACACACACAAAGAGACACGACAACTAAATACAGTGTGACAGATACTCTGGAGTGGATATTGGAAGAAGAAAAGGACACTGGAAAATTCAAATAAAGTCTGTAGTTTAGGCAGTAATAGTTCACCAAGATTAATTTCTTAGCTTTGGTAATCATAAGGTGGTTTAAGTTCTTCACATCAGAGAAAGCTGGGTGAAATGTATCTGTGAATTCCCTTTCTATTTATGCAACTTATCTGTAAGCCTTAAATTATTTCAAAATAAAAACTTTTTGAAAAGGCAGTTCCCCATAGGTGGTAGTATAAAGACAGACTTGTATTTTTTATAGTAATGTAAGCAATATTATATTTTGAAGTAGCTGAGAATGTTCAGAATTTAAAATTGCAGTTTTATTTTTCTATGGTTTCCATCCGTAATATCCTGCCCTCCCTGGGTTCCAAGTGTATTATATAATCTGTGGATAGAAAGTCTAGCACCGTTTTATTCATAGATTTAAAAATAAAAGCATAATAATTAGCAATTCTTAGCACATATCTTGTATTGGTAGGTAGGTTTTGGAAGACAAAGCAAATTTTTTCAATTTAGTTTTAGTATATGTCCATTAAATTCCAGTGCTTCTTACTTTCAAGTCAGCATTTAATTAGGTGTGTCCTTCCCTGAGATATTACATGAAATAAAGTTGAGAAAAAATAGCAAAGTAAATATTTCCATACTCTGAATTTTATTTATTGCTAGTCATAGGGAAAAAGGAAAAAATCTTTTTTAAGCTCTGGTATTAGAGATGCAATAATGTTTTTCTAAGGCATTGCCCAACATTTCTGAAACTTTTAAGGCATCTTTTATTTTACATTTACAGTTTTTCCTCTGCTAATGGCTGAACAATTTATTGTTGTGTTCCTTGGACCTACATTAAGGGAAGCTGCCCATGGAAATTAGATCCCAGTATAGCATGCCTCTCATTTATTAACTTCCTTTTTCTGTTTTACTGTTAAAAATGTCATGCTGAATTGTGCAAGTTAGAAAGTGATCTTGAACCATGTCCAGTGGGTTATAAACACATGCTGTGCCTGCTGTGTTAACATTTTCTGATCATCATATAACATTTAAAAATAAATGAGTGTTTCTTATACATTGGAAAGGTGTTGACATGTTGATAAACGCATATTTTGAAGAATAATTATCAGAATTCAATATAAGCTCTAGGTTTTGAATTGTGTATATGCCTAAGTGATGTTTATCTGACTTATTCCCCCTAATCTCTAGATTTTCTCCTTTTAAGCAAATAGGGTTAACATCATGATTAATAAATGATCTCAGAATTGAACTCACTGAACATATACATATATATATATAACACCATCCTTATGGCAGAAAGTGAAGAGAAACTAAAAAGCCTCTTGAAGAAAGTGAGAGGAGAGTGAAAAAGTTGGCTTAAAGCTCAACATTCAGAAAACTAACATCATGGCATCTGGTCCCATCACTTCATGGCAAATAGATGGGGAAACAGTGTCGGACTTTATTTTTAGGGGCTCCAAAATCACTGCAGATGGTGATTGCAGCCATGAAATTAAAAGACGCTTACTCCTTGGAAGGAAAGTTATGGCTAACCTAGATAGCATATTCAAAAGCAGAGACATTACTTTGCCAACAAAGGTCTGTCTAGTCAAGGCTCTGGTTTTTCCAGTAGTCATGTATGGATGTGAGAGTTGGACTGTGAATAAAGCTGAGCACCAAAGAACTGTTGCTTTTGAAGTGTGGTGTTGAGAGTCCCTTGGACTGCAAGGAAATCTAACCAGTCCATTCTAAAGGAAATCAGTCCTGGGTGTTTTTTGGAAGGAATGATGCTAAAGCTGAAACTCCAGTACTTTGGCCACTTCATGTGAAGAGTTGACTCATTGGAAAAGACTCTGATGCTGGGAGCGATTAGGGGCAGGAGGAGAAGGGGACAACAGAGGATGAGATGGCTGGATGGCATCACCGACTCGATGGACGTGAGTCTGATTGAACTCCGGGAGTTGGTGATGGACAGGGAGGCCTGGCATGCTGCGATTCATGGGGTTGCAAAGAGTAAGACACGACTGAGCGACTGAACTGAACTGAACTGATATATATATATATAAATATAAAGTAAACATTATTTAGTTTTGTGAATGGCATTTTGATTTAGTCATTTTAGCATATATTTACTGTGATAAGACTTTCATCTTGTCATCCATAGATTAAATTGGGCTGGACATTGGAGAGCTCTCATAGTTTCTGAAATGTGCTACTTCCAGTTATGTGAAGGAAGGAGGAAGTAGAATCTTCTGGAAGACTGTAAGAGCGGCACAGTATCTCCATCCCCAAAACTAAATGCTGTTACTTCGGGACAGTGTGATGCTGGCTCCTGATAATTCTTGAAGGGAGATGAGAAGGAAGGGAAGTGTGTTACAACAGAACCCAGAACAGTTCTGAGCAGAACTGATATTCTGTTTTTTTCTGAACAGAAAAAATGATGAAGGGTTGCTTATTCGTAGGAAGTGATTAACTATTAAGAAAGGTAGAAGAAACTCTTAGGGTCCAGGAGCACATGCAAAATGTCAGCTTTCACCTCTTCTAGGGTGGGGTAAAATGGGTAATAAAGGAGTTGAAGACCAGGAGACGCCCTCCGCCGAGGTGATTGCACGGAAACACCCCGCCTGTGCATGGTGAAGAACCCTCCCAGAGGGCGTGGGCACAAGTGGCCCGCTGCTGCCTGAGAGTGCGGGCAGGTGGAGCCGGGCCTGAGGTCCCTGGAGGCCGCCGGCCGGCCGTCCTGGGGAGCCTGCCCCCGTCTCCTGGGGGCTGCGCAGGGCCGCTCAGGAGGGCGGGCCGTCCTCTTGCTCCTCGCTCGGTGGACCTCTGCTGACAAGGCTTAGCGTCCTGCCCCCAGCAAAGGGGACGTTTACAGAGTCTAAGGCCAGGATTACAAGGTGGGGCTTACGTAGGGGGTGGCAGCCATGCATTTGGAGCTGGGATATTTGGAGCTACATACACACACACACGCACACCACACAGACACACACACACACACACACACACACACACACACACACATGTATATATAGACTTCCTGGATGGCACTAGTGATAAAGAACCCATCTGCCAGTGCAGGAGACATGGGTTCAATCCCTGGGTCAGGAAGATCCTCTGGAGGAGGGCGTGGCAACCCACTCTAGTATGCTTGCCTGGAGAATCCCACATATCGAGGAGCCTGGCAGGCTACCATCCATAGGGTCACGAAGAGTTGGACACAACTGAAGCGACTTAGTGTGTGATGTGTGTGTTTACACACACACACACCCCAAATATATGTAATATATACAAATTGAAAACTGGCCCAGAAGGATTAATTTATTGTTATAATACTATGATGTAGTATCATAAGTCAGAACTTTCAAATAACTACAGTTTCATTCTCTGCTTGGTGCTTTATAATGAGCTAATTATGTTTTCCATGAGCTTCCCTTGTGGCTCAGCTGGTGAAGAATCTGCCCGCAGTGTGGGAGACCTGGGTTCAGTCGCTGGGTTGGGAAGATCCCCTGGAGAAGGGATAGGCTACTCTTTCCAGTGTTCTGTCCTGGAGAATTCCACAGGCTGTATAGTCCATGGGGTCGCAAAGAGCTGGACAAGACTGAGTGACTTTCACTTTCACGTTTTCCATAACTATTTTTAGTGGACTTACAGTAGTAGTATTCTGGGGGGCTTCCCTAGGGAGATCCCCTGGAGTAGGAAATGGCAACCCACTCTAGTATTCTTCCCTGGAAAATTCCATGTGCAGTCCACAGGGTCTCTGAGAGTCAGACACCACCGAGCAGCTAGTACAAGCACAAATATTATTTTATAAGTTTTCAGAGACTGACCCAGAAATTGTTCTCTGCTTTGTCTCCTCTTTCTGAGAAGTCCCCTTGCCATGGCTGTGAAGACCTCTAGGCAACATAGTCACGCAGCTGCTGACAAGCGGAGGTGGAAGACTGCACTAGACGAGGCCTTGCAAAACTGAGCTCTACCTGTGTATGATCAGTGCAACTAACCCCATGTTGCATTTCTGCATAAATAAATGATGCTTGCAACTATCACCCCCAAATTTGCATTTCAATGGCCTAGTAATGTCCTCTCACTTATCCGCTGTTCCCAGGGTTGTTCGTGATAAGGAATAATTAATGATTTGTTAGCAAGATCAGATCTTTGATGATAATGTACAACAGATGTACAGATTCTGTATTTAACTTTTATTTGCCTTTTAATTGCTATGGATTTCTGGGCCTGCTACTGGCTACTTTATCAGCATGAAGAAATGGCTCCTATCATCTCTTATCCTGGGTCCCAGTGGACATTACAATGTATTTTCTCCAAAATAGAAAAGGCAGTCCAGTTCCATCATGTGTTGTAAAATTGTAGCAGTGCCATCCATTTTAGCCGCAGTTGTCATTTCACTGGGACAGCGTTCTTGGGATTTAAGAAAGAATAAAAATGGCAAGCAGAGAATTTACTGGTGTTTTCGTATCAAATGGTTTCAAGGAGGAATGTTCCTGGCAAGTAGAGGGTTCTTCGGACTCCTAAGCACTTGAAAAGAATTTCAGGCGGAGAGAAGGTAATGTATAATGCTAAGCCCAAGCTCATTTAAAATTCTACTTTGACTGTCTGTCACGTTACAGAGCAGTCTGCTCTGAAGGTCTCCACTGTCGGTTCTGTGACCTCCGGAGCTTCATCAGGCCGCTGACTGGAGTGGAACAGGCTGCTCTGCTTCTGGGAAGTGAAGAGAATCTGGGCAGTAGCGCAGGTCCTAAAATATTGATGCGGCCACTGCTAAAGCACAGCAGTGTTATATGATTATACACATTATGTCACTCATGCTCTTTCCATTCCCCAGAAAGCATTATGCTGAAACTGTAGGCTGTCAGTCAAGTTAGTTTTGGTAAATGCAAAGCAGACTTTGCCTTTGTGGACATTTGTATAACACACGTATGTATAATCATAGAATATTTTTTTCAATGAATATAAAAGATTGAAAAGTTGCTGTTCTCCCCCTCTACTGCCTCCCTTAATCTTGTGTCCGAAGTCACCCAGGTGCGCAAAGATGGAAGCCTGTATGACTCTTCTCTTTAAAAGCATATAAGGGAGAGTGATAGTAGGGACTACCGAATGTAAATTGTTACCTTGTATCTCTTGAGTTGCCATTCTGGAAAGTCAGAGATGATTAAATATTGGCCATTTCATATGGTTCAGCCTGACACCAAAGTCTTAGATCTGCTGTGATGTAGAAGAGCATCAGGTCAGCAAAGCAAATTGATATGATCTTGGGTGGCCTCGGCCTGCAACGGCTTGGAGCGGGCCTTGGGTTCCCAGCCAGGGACTGGGCTGGGAGGTGGTGGGGAAAGCGTCAGATCCGAGCCACTAGACCAGTGGTCAGTGACAAGGGCCCTGGCCCTTCGGCTTTGCAGAAAGGAATTTCTACAAAGACAGGAAGTAGTGAAGCAAGTCACGTGTTTATTAAGAGAGAAAAAAGTACAGCCCGTGTGGATAGACACATAGGCAAACTCAGGTAGAGAGAGGAGGAGATGCTGAGACATACCTTTGTGGCAGCTTGAATTACTTTTATGGGGTATTTCTTCTGACAGTCACTTTGGTTTGCCGGGTTCACAGGCCATATTTGGTATATCTCAGGATCCTCCCATGTGTGCACACACATCTCTTAGCGAAGATGGATCCTACTGAAGAGGTGTCTGGAGTGCCTAGCATTAGTTAGCACCACTCTCCGTTGACCTCCAAGGAGGCTTTCTGTGCATGTGTGGTTGGAGAGATCTCCAGACTTTAGGAAAAACACATGGTCTGGACAGGGCCCAGCCTCCTCTCTTAATTGTCCTGCTTTTCTCATCTTGGATTTTTGATCCTCAGGCAATGAATCTCCAATCACTTTACTCTGGGGGGACCCATCTACCTCCTGCTTCAGTGTAAGCCAGAACCCAGATTAACAACCACTTGTTATTGTAAGCTGATGAGATACAGAGACGAAATGATGTCTAGGAAAGTAATGAGTGATGTATGACTCATCTGTACAACAACAGCAGAAGTGAGGTGTCATCCTCATCACCGTACTAGTGGAAAATATCATGGTCACCAGATTTTTCACTTTCTGAGCAACGTATGTTAGGCCTGCTGCTGCTGCTGAGTTGCTTCAGTCGTGTCTGACTCTGTGCAACCCCATAGACGGCAGCCCACCAGGCTCCCCCGTCCCTGGGATTCTCCAGGCAAGAACACTGGAGTGGGTTGCCATTTCCTTCTCCAGTGCATAAAAGTGAAAAGTGAAAGTGAAGTCGCTCAGTCGTGTCCAACTCTTCGCAACCCCATGGACTGCAGCCTACCAGGCTTCTCCGTCCATGGGATTTTCCAGGCAAGAGTACTGGAGTGGATTGCCATTGTTTTAGGCCTAGGATTATGTAAATCTTTGCGGATAAATCGTTTGCTTCCATGGTTAGCTTCCTGACATGCCTAACATGACAGATTTTTCTTTCTAAATTCTTTACTGCCTTTGTGACCTTTAAATATCTAGATAATTGCCCCTTGGTGACATCATACATTAGTACCTAGGGTGATGCTTTTGTTTCATACTTAAGGACAGCCTTGCCCAAAAAGATATCAGAAAATACCTCATCAATCCACCTCTACTCAACATTCAGAAAACTAAGATCATGGCATTCAGTCCATCACTTCATGGCAAATAGGTGGGGAAACAGTGGAAACAGTGAGAGACTTTATTTTTGGGGGGCTCCAAAATCACTGCAGAAGGTGACTGCAGCCATGAAATTAAAAGACACTTACTCCTTGGAAGGAAAGTTATGACCAACCTAGATAGCATATTAAAAAGCAGAGACATTACTTTGCTGACAAAGGTCCATCAAATCAAAGCGATGGTTTTTCCAGTAGTCATGTATGGATGTGAGAGTTGAACTATAAAGAAAGTTGAGCTCCGAAGAACGGATGCTTTCAAACTGTGGTGTTGGAGAAGACTCTTGAGAGTCTCTTGGTCTTCAGGGAGATCCAACCAGTCCATCCTAAAGGAAATCATTCCTGAATATTCATTGGAAGGACTGATATTGAAGCTGAAACTCCAGTACTTTGGCTACCTGATGTGAAGAACTAACTTATTTGAAAAGACCCTAATGCTGGGAAAGATTGGAGGTGGGAGGAGAAGGAGAGACAGGATAAGACAGTTGGATGGCATCACTGACTCAATGGGCATGAGTTTGAGTAAGCTCCAGGAGTTGGTGATGGACAGGGAGGCCTGAAATGCTGCAGTCCATGGGGTCACAAAGAGTTGGATATGACTGAGTGACTCAACTGAACTGAACTGATCCACCTCTGCAGTTCTGCATTTTCTATTGGTCTACTTTGATATCTTGCTGCTGCTGCTGCTAAGTCGCTTCAGTCATGTCCAACTCTGTGCGACCCTATTGACAGCAGCCCACCAGGCTCCCCTGTCCCTGGGCTTCTCCAGGCAAGAACACTGGAGTGGGTTGCCATGTCCTTCTCCACGGCATGGAAGTGAAAAGGGAAAGTGAAGCCGCTCAGTCGTGTCCGACTCTTAGCGACCCCGTGGACGGCGGCCCGCCAGGCTCCCCCGTGGGATTTTCCAGGCAGGAGTGCGTGAGTGGGCTGCCCGATCCTTTCTAAAAATGAAAGTCACTGCGGCCTTTTGGCTCTGTGAATGAAATGGTAATATTTTG
The DNA here is from genome assembly GCF_023091745.1 of Budorcas taxicolor. Classification (NCBI taxonomy): domain Eukaryota; kingdom Metazoa; phylum Chordata; class Mammalia; order Artiodactyla; family Bovidae; genus Budorcas; species Budorcas taxicolor. The sequence goes on from NC_068931.1 coordinate 56,694,730, forward strand.
ATAACATTTTTAATAATCTTTATTCTTGTGGTAAGATGTTTTTGTCCTTTTGGAAGTTGAGCTGGATAGTGAGTATCCATTAGTAGAACAGTAGGCGACTGACATGTTTGTTTTTCCATTATTAATGAAAGTTGGATTTTGGGTTGTTCAGTGAACCTCAAGAAAATTTCTCCAGACAGTGGTTATACCCCAGTGCCATCTCACCAGTGAGAAGCAGTCTCATTTTCCAGCTGTCTAGGTAGGACTTTATTTAAACATTTTGGTTGGGACCTAGTCAGCTTCAACTTTACCATAGTTGACAGTATATTTAAATTACAGTGAGCCATCCAGAGCACTCCTTAGTAACGATTCACAGCTTTCCATTTAAAGAGCAATAATGTAGTGTTTGTAAGTTAAATGGTTGATACATTTATAGAACTTTTATCTTGAATATGGAAATGCAATGACTAGTTTTTAATGCAGTGGTATTTTTCAAAACTTCAGCTATTAATGAAACTATTTGTTAGAAGTATTTTGCACTTAATCACTTAAGTGCAAATTAAGTGCAAAGTGAGAATTAGTCTCACTTTCTAGGCAATGATGTGTTTTTTGTGGCATTTTGATTCCTAGATACTCAGATGCTTTTGCGTGGAGCATTATCATGTTTTTACAAAATATGCCATGTAGAAAGTAAAGATTGACAATTATTCTCATCTCCCACCTGTGGAAACCAGCATAAGTTCATTCCTGGGAGAAAGGAATACTCTAGTATGCAGAGACTTTTGTTGTCAATTATGGTGATTACGTTGACTATGTGAATGTTCATGTTTAAATGCATTATCTTACTGAGGAAATTTCACTTTCAGATACCTTTTCTTTATCTTCTTCTCTCATAGTGCCAGAATCTTGTTATGGTTGTCTCTAAATAAAATGTTTAAACTTTTTTAACTGTTTCATAGAACAGTGGGAAAATTGGGAGGGACAGAGCAGGTTGAAGTGGATATTAGGGTAAAGATACAGAAGACTGACATGAAGCTGTTTATAAGTAGAATAAGAAAGCATGTGGATAGCATCACAGACACTGAAGGAAAGCATGGCTGGGAGAGTATGTAAAGGCAGAACTTTGATGACAAAAAGACTGAAAGTTAAATTAAGCCTAAAATGTACAAGATATCTCATCTATAACAATTGAGAAACTTTTACATTGTATTAGTTCCCTGTCTGATTATTGTTCATTTTTAGGAGGTATTGTTAAAGACTTTTGTTTCATTTCTAACTACTTTTATTCTAATAGATTTAGATATACCAGTATTGGTACTTTATAAACTTACAGTTGAGCACATATAATCTGTTTTATATTTAGTGGTAATGATAATTACCTGAGGTTTTATTTATGTCTATTATGTAATCATATAAGTGCTAAAAGAAAACTAATCTGATGTAGAAATACATCTGTATATAGTGACTCAAAATCCAAAAGCAATTTTTATATTTATATAAGGTCCTGTAAACAAGATTAAAAGGCAATAAAAGTAACAGCACAAAATTGAAAGAGAGATGTAACAATTTACTTTGATCCAAGAGTTCCCAGTTATGCAGGGGGAAATTGTACAAAATCTCAGCGTCACTGTAGAATGATGCTAGAGAATTAGCTTCTTATTTTGAAACTTGTAAAGAATTGGAAATAAGCATATGTTTTTTGTTTTTTTATACAAGTGCACCTCAGCATAATGGTTGATGAGAGAAAATGCTTCTTTATAACAGTATTATAGCCAGTAAATGAAGGAGGAATAATAGAATATCACCATTTTGCCACCCTAAGTGATTAATGGACCTGGACAATAACTCCTAATATCACCAAAAAGAGAGACAGCTAGACTTTATATACTTGATGGAAATACATAGTAACATCTCAGTTCAGTTCAGTCACTCAGTCATATCTGACTCTTTGAGACCCCATGGACTGCAGCACACCAGGCTTCCCTGTCCATCACTGATTCCCAGAGCTTGCTCAAACTCATGTCCATTGAGTCAGTGATGCCATCCAACCATCTCATCCTCTGTCGTCCCCTGCTCCTCCTGCCTTCAGTCTTTCCCAGCATCAGGGTCTTTTCTAAGGAGTCAGTTCGTCGCATCAGGTAGCCAAAGTATTGGAGTTTCAGCATCAGTCCTTCAATGAATATTCAGGACTGATTTCCTATAGGATGGACTGGTTGGATCTCCTTGCAGTCCAAGAGACTCTCAAGAGTCTTCTCCAACACTACGGTTCAAAAGCATCCATTCTTTGGCTCTCAGCAACTTTCTTTATAGTACAACTCTCACATCCATACATGACCACTGGAAAAACCACAGCTTCGACTAGATGGACCTTTGTCAGCAAAGTAATGTCTCTGCTTTTTAATATGCTGTCTAGGTTGGTCATAGCTTTTCTTCCAAGAAGCAAGCATCTTTTAATTTCATGGCTGTACTGATTTTGGAGCCCAGGAAAATAAAGTCTGTCACTGTTTCCATTGTTTCCCCATCTATTTGCCATGAAGTGATGGGACCAGATGCCATGATCTTAGTTTTCTGAATGTTGAGCTTTAAAACAGCTTTTTCACTCTCCTCTTTTACTTTCATCAAGAGGCTCTTCAGTTCGTCTTCACTTTCTGCCATAAGGGTGGTGTCATCTGCATATCTGAGGTTATTGATATTTCTCCCAACAGTCTTGATTCCAGCTTGTGTTTCATCCTGCCTGGCATTTTGCATGATGTGCTCTGCAAATAAGTTAAATAAGCAGGATGACAATGTATAGCCTTGACGTACTCTTTTCCCAATTTAGAACCAGTCGGTTGTTCCATGTCCAGTTATAACTGTTGCTTCTTGACCTGCATGCAGGTTTCTCAGGAGGCAGGTAAGGTGGTCTGGTGTTCCCATGTCTTAAATAAGTTTCCACAGTTTGTTGTGATCTACACAGTCGAAGGCTTTCACATAATCAATAAAGCAGAAATGGATGTTTTTCTGGAATTCTCTTGCTTTTTCTATGATCCAACGGATGTTGGCAACTTGATCTCTGGTTTTTCTGCCTTTCCTAAATCCAGCTTGAACATCTGGAAGTTCACGGTTCACGTACTGCTGAAGCCTGGCTTGGAGAATTTTGAGCATTACTTTGCTAGCGTGTGAGATGAGTGCAATTGTGCAGTAGTTTTAACACTCTTTGTGATTGCCCTTCTTTGGGATTGTAATGAACACTGACCTTTTCCAGTCCTGTGGCCACTGCTGAGTTTTCCAAATTTGCTAGGATATTGAGTGCAGCACTTTCACAGCATCATCTTTTAGAATTTGAAATAGTTTAACTGGACTTCTATCACCTCCACTATCTTTGTTCATAGTGATGGTTCCTAAGGTCCACTTGACTTCACATTCCAGGATGTCTGGCTCTAGGTGAGTGATCACACCTTCGTGGTTATCTGGGGCATGAAGATCTTTTTGTACAGTTCTTCTGTGTATTCTTGCCACCTCTTCTTAATATCTTCTGCTTCTGTTATGTCCATACCATTTCTGTCCTTTATTGTGCCAATCTTTGCCTGAAATGTTCCCTTGGTATCTCTGATTTTCTTGAAGAGATCTCTAGTCTTTTCCATTCTGTTATTTTCCTCTATTTCTTTGCATTGATCACTGAGGAAGGCTTTCTTATATCTCCTTGCAATTCTTTGGAGCTCTGCTAAGAACTAGTAAAAATGAAAAAAAATTCAGACCTGAATCTGTTCATCCAGTTTGTAAGAAATACAGAAATAAGAACAGTTTATATATCATCATAGAGATATAATCAGCAGACTCCTGATTTTAGAAAATTCTAAGTACCAAGGAACTGATTTTTTCCAAGAAAGGGGAAAGAGACAACCTGTAGATTATGAGATTTAAGATTTAATCATACATGGATTATGATTGGAAGAGACAGACATAAATGAAGAAAAGAGAGAGAGGGTAAAAGAGCAGGACAGAAAGAGAATCAATAAAATGTGATAGCCATCTGGTTGTTTAATGATATTAAGGAATTTTTAATAATTTTGTTTAAGTGTGATAATAGCATGTGATTATGTTTTTTATACATCCCAATGTTTCAGACTTAGGTACTGAAATTTTTATAGGTGAAGTTTGCTACAGAGTAATTCAAGGCGTTCAGGACTGTGAGGATGTGGCTGAAACAAGACTGTCCAGGAGTTCAAAACTGTTGAAGCTGCATGATGGTTGCTATAAGATTTATTGTACTTTTTCTTTATACTTTTGTCTAAGTTTGAAATTTTCCGTAAGGAAAAAGATACCTGACGGTGGAACCAGTTGTCCCGCAGAGTAGTGAATGCCAAGCCAGGGGACTCTGTTCTGAATCTGTAGTCTGCAGTGTGGCCCAAATGTGTGTTTTCATTAAGCTCTTCTAAATTGTTGTTGTTGTTGTTCAGTTGCTAAGCTGTGTCTGAGTCTTTGCAACCACACGGACTGCAGGACGCCAGGTTTCCCTGTCCTTCACTATCTCCCAGAGTTTGCTTAAACTCATGTCCATTGAGTTGATGATCCATCCATCTCATCCTCTTTTGCCCCGTTCTCCTCCTGCCCTGAATCTTTCCCAGCATCAGGGTCTTTTCCAGTAAGTCAGCTCTTCACATCAGATGGCCATAATATTGGAGCTTCACCTTCAGCATCAGTCCTTCCAGTGAGTATTTGGGATTGATTTCCTTTAGGATTGACTGGTTTGATCTCCTTGTTGCCTAAGGGACTCTCAAGAATCTTCTCCAGCACCAAAATTCTAAGGCATCAGTTCTTCTGTGCTCAGCCTTCTTTATGGTCCAGCTATCACATCCATACATGACTGCTGGAAAAACCATAGCTTTGACTATATGGACCTTTGTTGGCAAAGTGATGTCTCTGCTTTTTAATACACTGTCTGAAAGTGAAGTTGCTCAGTCATGTCTGACTCTTTGTGACCCTATGGACTGTAGCCTACCAGGTTCCTCTATCCACGGGATTTTCCAGGCAAGAGTCCTGGAGTGGGTTGCCATTTCCTTCTCCAGGAGATCTTCCCGACCCAGGGATTGAACCCGGGTCTCCTGCATTGGAGGCAGACGCTTTACCGTCTGAGCCACCAGGGAAGTCATAGCTCTTCTTCCGAGGAGCAAGCATGAATTTCTGGAGCACATCCTGTTCATCAAGTGTCTTGATTCTAAATATCAACCAGGATTAGAAATCTGCAGGCCAGATCATCTCTGAAGTTTCTTCTAATTCTGAGCTTTCTAAGTCTGTATTTCTTTGAATAATATAAACAGGATGTACTCCAGAAATTTAGGGATAAAATAGTTGGAGTGACCATCAAAACCTGGGTAAATATAGTGAAACTTACCCAAGACCTCAAAATATAGTTAAAATATGGACAGTGGAGTGTGAATCAAGTCCATTCATTCATTCCAAAAATATTTTTAATGCTTCGCAGTTCCAGACAGTGTGCCAACAACTGGAAAATGGTTGTGGTCAAAAGAGTTATGATGATGATAATTTTGAACTTCATTTATTATGGAAGCTTTGTGTTACCATAGAGAGAATGCTGATTTTTGAGACTGGAGCTATGACTTCTGGCCCTGCCATCACACTTGTTCTCTAATCTAGAGTAAGCCACGTAACCTTTCTGAGCCTCTGTTTTCTGATCTGTCGTCATGAGAAGGTTAGACCCTTAACGGCAGAAAGTGAAGAGGAACTATAGAACCTCTTGATGAAAGTGAAGGAGAAGAGGGGAAAAGCTGGCTTAAAACTCAACATTCAAAAAACTAAGATCATGGCATCTGATCGCATCACTTCATGACAGATAGGTGGTGAAACAATGGAAACAGTGACAGGTTTTATTTTCTTGGGCTCCAAAAGCACTGCAGACATGGCTGCAGCCATGGAATTAAAAGACACTTGCTCCTTGGAAGAAGAGCTATGACAAACCTAGAGACAGTGTATTAAAAAGCAGACACATCACTTCACTTACAAAGGTCCATATAGTCAAAGTTATGGTTTTTCCACTAGTCTTGTACGGATGTGAGAGTTGGACTGTAAAGGAGGCTGAGTGCCAAAGAGTTGAAGCTTCCAAACTGTGATGCTGGAGAAGGCTCTTGAGAGTCCCTTGGACTGCAAGGAGCACAAACTAGTCAATCCTAAAGGAAATCAACCCTGAGTATTCATTGGAAGATCTGATGCTGAAGCTGGAACTCCTGTACTTTGGCCACCTGATGCAAAGAACTAACTTATTGGAAAAGACCCTGATGCTGGGAAAGACTGAGAGAAGAGGAGAGGGTGACAAAGGATGAGATGGTTGGATGGCATCACTGACTCAATAGACATGAGTTTGAGCAAGCTCCAGGAGATGGTGAAGAACAGGGAAGCATGGTGTGCTGCAATCGACAGGGTCTCAAAGAGTCAGATACAACTGAGCAACTGAGCAAGCTCTTAGCTGTTACAAAATATGAAGCATGGAAATATTTTTCTCTATATGTGGGTGGTGTGAATATGGGATCAAATTTTTTTTCTTACCCTTTCAGTAGCCATGAATTTTGCTTGTCATTCGAGTTGGGTTGGGGGTATCTTCCCTTTTTCCTGCCTCTGTAATATGGTTCTATAAACATACATTTAAGATGGCATAATTAGATTCTCTTTGTAACCTGAAATAGGTCTGATCCTAAGCTCATTTACTGTCTTAGAACAGAATTGATCTTGCTTTCACATTTAATTCACTTTCTACAGATTTTGAGAGGAAGAAAAATCACAATGCCAGCTCTGCGTAACTAGGCCAGAGTTAATAGGGGCAGGTTTGGAAATCCAGCATTATCATATTTGTTTGCCTTTCTCTGTCTACTTTTTAAGTGTTAATATATGCAGATCATTCAGATAAACAGTTCTGGCCAGCTTGAGGCTCCTGCCAGTTTGGCTTTACTTATCATACATATTCAAATGATTCTGCTCTTACTCAATTGTCATGAACCCCATTTACGGTATCTGGGGTTACCAGGAGAAAAACAACAGGATGTATTTCATTTGCAATATTAAACATAAAATCCCTTTGCAGATGTCATCTTACGTGTGGAGTATGACATAGCCTTTTCCTTTTAAATAAATATTATGCACAGTATAATGGATGGGACAGAAGATTTCAAGTCAAGGAAACCGTATTGTGGCATTACTAACAGTATGATCTAGAGTAAGTTAGTTAAGGTTTGCGAGAAGCAGTTTTCCTCATCTTTGAAATTGAAACTAGCGTCATATTCCTCCCTGGGTTCTTTTCAGAATGAAGTACCTTACACATAAACCGCCCAGCACAGTACCCGCCACCTACCAGGCAGTCAGCAAATAGAATTGCCCCTTCTTCCTTCTTTTTTTTTTCCCCTTTTTCTTCATTTATGTATTTTACTGATTTTTCCTACTGTTTTGTAGAAAGCTCTTTTAATATATCTTTTTCCCCATTGTGTCCCCCTTGGCCTGACAAAGCAATAAATTTCTCCTTCACCACCCCCCCCCCCACACAAATAATTCCAAAAATATAATATATTTTTAGAAGGACTGGAGTCTGAGTATTAATGGTTTTCCTCCTTTAAAAAAGTCTTTTTTTGAAGTCTTAGTTCAGTATACAAATAAATATCTGCGATTGAAGGAAATAATTAGGGAACAATGTCTGTGCCATTATATACACAGAGATTGTATATGGGAGATGGAAGGAGAGGAGTATATCAAAGGCTCCTCTGTGGCAGGCCTGATATGTTGTATCATTCCGTACTCCAGTCAGGGAGGTCCTAGTGGTCCGGTGGCTGAGACTCTGCTGCCAGTGCAGGGGGCCCGGGTTCGATCCCTGGCCAGGGAACGAAATCTCACATGCTGCAACTAAAAGATTCTGCATGCCATACCAAAGACTGAAGAGTCTACATGTCAGATAAATAAATAAAAGTACTCTTGTCAGCTCCAGAAACAGGTCTCCCTGCACCTCATCTGACCTCATTAGATGAGGAGGCTGACGCCCAGCTCGTGTCATGTAGCGTCAGACTGTTGGCAAGTGCAGTTTGGGGACTGGAGTCTCGGTCTCACTTCACGGCTGTCCGCTGGCGTCCATGCATCAGTCACCGCAGAGAGGAGGGTGGCTGTGCCTGCTAACAGGAAGGGAGCAGGGTCATGGTGTGGACGAGCAGACCGGACCGAGGGCTTTCTCATGTTAGACTCGTGGTGCTCTGCTCACCCTCCATTCTGAAACCCACTTCTTGAAAAGGAAATGGCAGCCCACTCCAGTACTCTTGCCTGGAGAATCCTGTGGACAGGGGAGCCTCGTGGGCTACAGTCCATGGGGTCACAGAGTCAGACACGACTGGGCAACTTCCCTTTCTTCTAAGACATGGTTTAGCCATAAGTCATATTCTTCAGGTAGGTTGGGATAGACAGATTGAGCACAATTATTCTATGGTATACTGCCTGGATAAGAAATTATCATATAATCATACCAAATTAAATCTATATATGTCTGTAAAGTTTTTAAAATGTTTTGACAGTCTTATTTATTTTTCTTTATTGCTCCCAGTCAATTCAGAAGTATTTGGGCATTTTTATATGTGCTGTGCATAATATTAGAAATAAATACTGTAGTATATTTCTTCCAGGTTCTACTTGGCTGCCAGTGATAGTAGAATCGCAGAAAAAAAAAATGTATTTCTTATTGTGGTTTACAGCATTACTTCTTTCATCTTTCATTGAAGATGAAGACTGGTTTATAGTGCTTTTCAATCTATAGTTTATTATAAAAAAGAATTAACTAATGAAACTATAGCCATATATAGCTGTTTTGCAAATTCATTAAGAAAGAAACTACATTTGAGGGGAAAAATAAAAATTAAAACCATGCAGTAGCCAGTAAGATGTGAGGCAGCTAATTGCTTCCTGTCCCTTTTGAAATTACTCAGCCTGAAAAAAGATAGCACATATTGATTTACTGTATAGTAAATGTCCCACGTCTGTGCTCCTCTCACACCCAGATGCACACACACTGCACATTCACACACAGCAGGAACATCACGAAACTGGGTACCCACCCCTTTCTTTCATCAAACTTACGTAATAAAATCAGGATGGAACATTTTCTTCCTTTGCAGAGGGAGATAGCATAAAATCATGAAAACCCGCAAATGAGTGGCAGTGTGATATTATCTTGAATGCGTGATATGTTTGTTTGCTTTAAATCTTTTAAAAAGCAAGTTTTCCAAGGAAAAAGAAATATTTCCTGATGATGTAGTAGCATCAGTTAATCCACATGCAAATTGATATATCTATATGCGTTTGTAGTATTAGAAGCGATGTCAGAACTTAGGCTTGGTTGATCATTTTTTTGAAGTTAATATGAAGATTATGCAAATTCAACCTGTGCTTGTCAATATGGTCTTTTGCTTTATTTCAGGAACGATCCACTCATCTAGAGAACGGGGGTTTTATTCATGTATGTTGTAACTCCTGTTTGTGATTTTTCTATAAATGTTCGATTTTTTTTTCAGCATGGACTTTGAAAGTGCTAGTTTTGGTCGTCCTAAAGCCAAATCATTAAAATGAGTGAGAAGTTTAAAAATAATAATAATAATAGATCTTATAGAGGAAACTAAAATCTGCAATTACTCATGTAAGCATATATTTCTGGACTGTAACAGCATGTGTATGTTTCTCTTTTGCTTTAAGTGAACATAAATTGTTATCTATGATTTTTAGGTGTGATCCTGGTTGCTTCTTTAGCTCAGATAGTTCAGGAATTCATTGTATTACAGTATATTGCACTTTACAGTATATTGCACTTTATCTTGAAAGGATCAGAGCATCCTTATTTGCAGAAGAGATGGGATTTTGTGATTGGAATGACTTCTCCTTTATTAGATTGTGTGTTAATATATTTCTGTGTGTCCTTTATGTCAAAAAAATGTGTGTCACTCCCCCACCCCACCAAGTTTTTCTTGGAAATATATTTGTCCTTGTTTGACATTAGCATCTATTCCCAAAGAGCCCTGTTTCAGATTTTCATGGAGCTTCGTTGATGGCTCTTCTGTAAACACACCAGCACCCCTTTCATCCCAGGATTCTGAATACAGGCTTGGCTGCTCCTGCAAGGCTGCTGTTTACTGGCAAGTTCCCATTAACACAGCCACAACTCCTGGGTTAGATAATGGACTCAAAGGTTAAGAGCAGAGGATCTCAACAGCTCCAATCAGCAGGGCTTTTCCAGGGCTAATTACCTCTTTGCTGCGCTGACTCTAATGTGACATGTTTATTGCCTTAACTAACAACTCATTAGCTTAGTTGATGTTTTTGTCAATATTAATTCGTTCATTTAAGCCAAGTCAAAGCTTAAACAAAGATGTCCAGACTGAGAAACGGGCAGCAGAGTGACTTTTGTTTGTTCATCTTTTTTTTTTTCCTCCCTTACTCAACCTCAATAAAATAAATGTGTAGAAAGGAAACATTTAGAGTGCTTATATTGAGAATGTTGGTATTCCTTTGCCTGCATGTAGAACAGTTCTGACTTTATTTCCACTGTAATTATTCTACATCCCATGTCACAGCTCACTTAATATGTAGTATCTACTAAGGGCCACTATATTTCCCTGATGGCTTAGTGGTAAAGAATTTGCCTGCAATGCTGAAGATGCAGAAGACATGGGTTCAGTCCGCGGGTCAGGAAGATCCCCTGGAGGATGGCGTGGCAACCCACACCAGTATTCTTGCCTGGAGAATCCCATGGACTTAGGAGCCTGGCAGGCTAGAGTCCATTAGGTTGCAAAGAGTAGGACAAGACTGAAGCAACTGGGCAAGCACACCAGGGCTGCCCTCTTCACTCTTTGACTGGGTATCTGTAAAGGGTTAATGTTCAGCAGCTCCTCATTCCAGTTGAATGTTTTACTGTGGTTATTAGAAAAAAGATAAGTAATTTTTCATATTATTTTACTCTCCACTGGACTACCTATAAAATTACTTGAGATTTATCTTTATAATGATCACAGACTTCCTTAATTAGCCTGTGTGAATTATTTTAAAAGTAGAAGCAGTTATGAAGTTATATCAGGTGTTTTTTTGCCATACTTTTGGTTTTCATTAATAGTATTTATTAAAGAATATCATTGTTTTGATTTTATGTGTTTTTGTAAATAATAGTTAAATTCTAGAAGCCTGAGAGGCGTACACTACCCCCTGAGAGGGTAGAGTAGCTGAGCATGAGCCCTTGCTTGAGTAGGGGGTCGATTTCTTTGGAGAGACACATCAGCGTCTTGTGAATCCTGTCATACATTGGCCCAGTCCGTCTCACGTGCAGTTAAGGGGGTACAGATGACCAGAAATGGTTAAGGTCAAATGCTAGTGGAACTGCAGTGTTAGGGAAGTTTCATCTTTGAAAAAGGGCCAGTCTCTGCTTAGAAGGCCAGAGACTCACACTGGTTGGTTGGTTCCTGGAGGTGATCAGGCCTAGAGAAGGCTGATAGAAGCTATGCATAGAACATGGTAAGAAATACATGTTTTATAAACCGGAAAAACTCCTGTTTCCTCCATCTTTCTGTACCTAGAGAGCATTCCACAAACTCCAAATCATTTTCAGTAGTCATGAGAGTTCACTGTCCCGGAAGATGAACATGCTTTAGTTTGTGCAGTTGCCTGTCACCTTTTGCAGAGTGCTTCCCTCTCTCTCGCTTTCTGGGCTCTTGGTCTGCTTATTTTTCTTTCCAGGACTTAGTACTACTTGACATACCTATGTGTTCATTTGGTTGTTTTGTCCCAGCTAGAATGTAAGTTTCATGAGAGCTTCGTAAGCTTCAACTTGGTTGACCTGTGCTTTAGAACCATGCCTGGTCCCCAGCAGGCCTAGGAAATAATGGATCAGTGAAAGGATCCCCCAGCTATTAGGTGCCAGAGCTAGAACTTGAACCCCTGTTTTCTTGCTTTGCTTTCCTCCCCTGCCCCTAACCATTCATGACATTCAACAACCACACACCTTTGGGGAAAAGGACATAGACATATTTAGATCATTCAACTAAAGATTCCATAGGAAAAAAAAAAAGATTCCATAGATCCATGGATTATTTTTTGTTTTTACTTCTTTGACATCATAAACATCTACTTCTACAATTTTACTTCTTTATTGCTGTTCCGCAAATTGTCAGCACTTTTTACCTTCCTTAAGGAGGAAAAGAGCCTTCTGCAGTAAGTAATATCCTTTTGTTTATGTGGAGGTAAAACACTTATTTTGGTCTTCCACCCAAAATACATGAAATGTCAAAAACAAAATGAGATTAAATTTCACTGTATGACACAATTAGGAACTCAAAAAGGAAAAAAAAATGTCCTTTCAGTCAAGCAGCATTGGATTTTATACTCTTCTGATTGTAGGACAAGAAACAGCTACTTTATTTGAATCAGAACTGTTTTGACTAAGCTGATATCACATTAATAAGTTTTTAATAAGTTACTTAATAAGTATTTGATAAGTTATTAATAAGTTTTAAAATAACTTCCTAATTTAACAGAAAAATTTTATGCCTTTTAGTAAATGAAATGATGACTTGATTTCTATGTAAAACAGGATGTAAAAAGTTCAAAAGTAGTTTTTTATAGCTATTAATACAAAGCCTCTCATCATAGAAGTGTTTATTATTCTATGTCCATGAATAATGCGCACTGTATTGGGATTATTTTTAATCAAATCATGTACCTGTGTAAAGCCAAAGAATAGAATTCTAGATGGCACTCTGCCATCCTGGTTCTTTGATGGACATTAGCAAGTGGGAAAAGGCTTCATTCAGTTGGTTATACTTTGAAATAAGTGGCCAATCATTATTAATTCATTTTGCACTCATTGTAATGGCACAAATCATCATAAATTCATTTGGTTTAAAGTGCATATAATATGTTCTCCCACAGGAAGTTCTTGTAATTGAGCTATTAATTAGTACATTTTTTAAATATGACGTTTATTTTTTTTCCCCCTTCTGTACTCTCCAGAGCTGAGGAGGTTAGTGGCCATTTCTTTATTAATGATTTTCTTTTAAGTGTGATGAACCAATTTATCTAAACTAGGCCTGTTAACTAGCCAGGTGCTCAGTCACTCCGTCGTGTCCGACTCTGCGACCCCAAGGACAGTAGCCCACCAGGCTCCTCTGTCCATGGGATTCTCCGAGCAAGAATGCTTCAGTGGGTTGCCATTTCCTTTTCCAGTTAACTAGCCGAAGAGGGACCCAAACCGAAGAAAATGGTTCCATATACTGCCTGCCAGCAGGACAATAGCAGTAATTGTCAGTCATCTCCAAGGGCTCTTAGGGAATTCTCTGAAATGCTTTAGTTTTATAATAATTCCAGTAGGAAAATCTCATTCTCTCTTGGTAAGCATAGTTTGACTGTGGCTTCTATTTTAGTTGCTAATTCTTAGAACGTCTCCCTGTAGCCCCTGGTTTCCTATAAACATCTCCTGCCATAACATCCAGGTTCCCTTGACTCCAGCAGGCAGGCACTCCGTGACTGAGGGCCCCGCTGGAGAACGGGCCCTGCCCCATTCTCACTCCGGAACGGGGCCCTGCCCCGTTCTTCTGCGTTGTCCTGCCCCTTTTCCTGCTTCATTATTCAGCACCTTCTTCATTGGGTTGTACCAGTTGCTAGAGGGCTTATGACAGCTGGTTGCAGAACAACGAGGCCTTCATACTTCAAGAGGAGCATGTAAGGGAAAACTTAATCCAAAAAAAAAAGAAAAGAAAAATTGCAATTGCAAAGCTGGGAAAAAATATCATTGATTTTAAAGCTTTTTAAATGATCCTTTCTTATTTAGTGTGGTTTCAGCACAAATAGAAACTGGGTTAAAAAAAATACTACACATTCACATTTGTGTCATGAACGTGTCATGTTAGTAGAATCTGTGGTTATATGAAAATAAAGATTTGAGCTAGTGTTAAAAATGTTTTGTTAGTGTGTTTAACTGCCAGTTAACTGTGTGCCTGTGTGTTTTAAGTGAATAAAATAAGTCATTTTTTTTCATTATGTTTTGAACAGTGTGCTAACGTTGTTCTTTGTGCTATGGAGAGCTCAGGGTACCATCAAGTTTAGTTTCTATACTTGCATTAGAAATGCAAAAGGGGAAAAAGTGGAATAGAATCAATAATATAAAAGTATTATTTATTATCAAATGATGCTGAAAACGATACCCGATGCTTATAGAAATATATAACTATAGTTCTTTATAATTAATAGGGTTGTCTTATGGTAGTTATTCATTAAATGTAGAGTACATTAATAAAGTGAGTCTACACTTTGTGATAAGGATAGAAAAATAATCCATAAAGCAAATTCATTATTTCCTAAGTAACGGCCTCAGAGTGTGTGTGTGTGTGTGTGTGTGTGTGTGTGTGTGTGTGTGTATTATGACTTGTATTGTTAATCTTTTGAAAGAGCTGGTCATCACAACCAGCCAGAGAGGGTAAAAATGTTTTAAGTTGGCATTTTTCCTTGGTCAATTCATGACAGGACAGCAGTCATCTGGCCAGAGCAACAAGTTAGCCATAGTATATGGCTGTGCCCACAGCTTACATAGGCTTTATCTTGCTATCTCTGTGTCAATCCTTTTCTCATTTTTAGCGTGGTGCTGTTACACCAGCTAATGGTTATGTTAAATATTTTCCTGCAGCGTTGTGCCTCTGTAGCACTTTAAAAAAAAAAAAAAGGTAAGATTAAAGTAGGAGCGCTTTTTAAAAAAACAGCTTGAGATAAAGCAGCACTAAAATATGGGCTATTGTTGTTACTCTTGACTGCGTGACAACGGAAGTCCTTTCTCAACAGCTGGAGGGTCTAAGTTACTTGTGGTTTATCCAGCGCTGGATTTTCAGTGCTTTCTGCTCTTTAAGGGGCTCTGTCTCGATGTGATTTCTTGCCAGGGTTCTGAGCCAGTCTGCATTCTGTAGCTCATTTGGCTAGACATACAGAGTGGCGATGGGGTGGGGCACAGGGTGCTGCTTGGTTAATGCCCACCATAAAGCTGCCAGTGTCTGTACTGTGTACCCATCTTACTGGTGAGAAAGACTAGTCATCTGATAACCCTGCCGTGAATATGGTCACAGGTCGACTTGAATAATGCTGAATTCCATTCTGTAACAAGTTGAGTTAGGAACCTCTTGGCATTCTCAGTGAAAAGCCAGTGGCCAGTAATGGGACTTCTCGGGTGTGATTCTTAGAATGGGGAAGGACCATGCAGTTCCTCGGGACAGTACAAACAGCAGTTATAACAAACAGCAGCTTTTTTCAAAACTTTCTGAGATCATCCTTTCGGGCATGCTCAGTTGTATCTGACTTTTTGCAACCACGTGGACTGTAGCCTGCCAGGCTCCTCTGTCCATGGAATGTTCCAGGCAAGAATACTGGAGTGGGTTGCCATTTCCTACTCCAGGGGATCTTACCAACCCAGAGATCGAAACTGCATCTCTTGCTTCTCCTGCATTGGCAAACAGATTTTTTTACAACTGAGCCATCTGGAAAGCCCTCTGATATCATGGGTCAGTAAAATTTGAGAGTATTTAGCAGAACTTTGTTTTATTTTGTTGAGTGCAAACATTAAGAAAATACCACTATCTTTATCATTTTATATAAAAAAAAATTTATTCACCAAAAAAGTAGTAAGTACATAACCTTAGAATAAGGACTGTTTTAAACTGAATAAATTTAGCTTCATGAAAAAAACACTCATTACATTATTTATATTTTACCATTTCACCAGAGAGTCATGGAAACTTGGACATAGACCAGCACAAGTTTGTAGCAGATTCTTGGAAATTTGTGTTCTGTGCATAATTTTACTGAGCATGCTGCGTGCACACTGTATAAAGTCATTTTCAGTATTTGCCAAAGCAAGAATTATGTATTAAGTACTTACTGAATTTATAAATCACAGTGATAAGCCTCATGTGAAAAAATAAGTCTTTTAATGAAAATTTCATATGACCCAGGGAATTTGCTCATTTAGCAGACATGAAAAAGTAATAAAATTAGCTTTGGACTAATTTGGGAATTAATTAGCTTTGGAATAAATACCAAAGATGCCATATTGTTGTTTGTTAAACGTATAGATAATAATTGCTCTCATAAAAAGAAGAATTTCATTCTAAGGGAAGCAGAGAGGACCTGGCGGAAATTGCCAGCTGCCAAGCACAGCCCATTGCAGCATCCCTGCCTGGAAGATTCCATGGGCAGAGGACTCTGGCAGGCTAGAGTCCATGGAGTCGCAGAGTCAGAAATGAACAACTGAGCGCGTGCGCGCGCACACACACAACTGCATACCATTCTCCTTTCACATGAGAACAAAGCCTCAGAATTGTTGAAGATGGCATTGTGGTTGGATAACAAACTACATTTCCCATCCTTCCCTTCCTTTCTTAAACTGGGGGGATTATGATGTAATTTTGGTCCATGAAATGTAGTTAGATTTTACTGGGGGCTTGGCTTACCTGACACGTGTCTTTCTGCGCTGCAGCCTTCTGCCTCTTCCTGCTGCGAGGTGGGTGCAGTACTGGGTATGCCATCAACCGTCTAGTGGGCGTGATACAGCAAAGATAGAGTCGAGACAGTGATAACTGGGTATCGCTGTATTTAGCCATTGAACCAGCAATAGCAACCTTCTCACTGTGTGAGAAAAGATAAAACATATCATTTGTTTAATCTTCTGTTTTGGTAGAATCTCATGAATAAAACATGGTTGCAAAGACGAAAGTTGTGTTCAGAGATGTATACTGGTCACATTGCCCGTGGCCTGAGCCACAGGGGCCTGCAGCTAACCGCTTGCCATCCACAGTTCTCAGTTATCTCATCTGAAACATAGGAATAGATCATTGTTTTCTAAGGTCTTTTCACTTGAAAATGCTATGATTCTAATTCATCCAATTGGCTGGGGATAAGTAGATCAGAATTTAAGAGGCAGTAGGTCTTGCCCCTTTCTGAAAATCTAATCAAACCTCTCCTTCACTTAGAACTTTCTGGTGGTTCCCCATTGTTACCAGAATACAAACTCTTGGCATGGCAGGTAAGGCCCTTTGTGATTGGGCTCTAATAGCGTGTCCTGCCTCGTGTCTCTCTGTTACATTTCATCCACTTTCTCCTCTTTTCCCTCTTGCCCATCACCCCAACCCTTTCCCTTTCCTCTGACAAATTTTCCAGCCCTGTTGAACTGTGTGTAACCGCTTGGTCTGGCCGTGTTCCCTCTCATCTCCTGGTCTTTAGACTTGCTATTCTCTTTTCCTATAATATTTTTTTTTTCATACTCCTCTCCCATGAGTGACAAAGTCCTACTTAGTCTTTAGGTTTGGATATTCAGCTCACCTTTCCCTTCTTATATCCCTAAGATCAGATTAAGTGCCCCTGTTAAGTTCTGTCTTGATACCTTGAGCTTATAAATATTTTAACACTCGTCATAATATATTCAGATTGCCTGTTTGCTCACCTGTATCCTGAGCTAGAATGAATTTCCTTGAAAAAAACTGAGTCTTGTTCTCTTTTTTCTCCCCAGGGCTTAGTACACTGTAGCAATACTCTGTAAATAGTTCTCACAGGAATCTTGGGATGGAAGGGTTGGGACCAAATTGTGAAAAGTCTTGAACGAATATCAGGCTGGTTTGTTAAACTTCTTAATGCTGCCGCAGATGGTGGCATCCTCCACCTTGCTTACTCAGTGAGGAAATGTTCCTTGACT
The DNA here is from genome assembly GCF_023091745.1 of Budorcas taxicolor. Taxonomy (NCBI): domain Eukaryota; kingdom Metazoa; phylum Chordata; class Mammalia; order Artiodactyla; family Bovidae; genus Budorcas; species Budorcas taxicolor. Next base: position 56,712,437 of record NC_068931.1, read on the forward strand.
GTAGAACAGTGGGGCACTTACGTAAAATAAGTTAATGTATACTTTTGTACAAAATTAGATTCCATCTTGTATGGATTAAAATACAACCTTTATTGGGTACCAGAGATTTTAGAAAAGTTCTGAGAGATAAACTTAAAATTCATAAAGTTCTGTCACAAGCTTTTTTTTTTTTTCTGTCAATAGAGAAAGTACTATCATTGTCTTAATTTTAGCTTTTTTATCACCTTGGTCCATATTGCATAGCACCTAAATCATATGGAGTCATAAGTTAGATAAACTTTAAATTTCAGAATACAAGTTGAAAAGGAATAAATGTACCTTTCCCTCATTATTATTATCATATAAACCATTAAAAAAATCTGGTTCTTTAGTATCAACAGAAAGAATATATGATACAGAAATTTGAATCCTAAGATGTCTTCAGAACATAAGTATCAGTATTGCTGGTAACATTCAAGTTGTAAGCATGTTATTAATCAACAAGGCTAGAAATCAGAAGGTTTAACTTAGAAATCCTCTTATCTTCTCATATTTACATGTTTTGTTGGGAATAACTTGTCAGAGACAGATGTGGAATTTTAACATCTGCACGTCTTTAGAACTCCGAAAGAGATTATTGGGAAAAAAAAAAAAAAAACAGACACTTATTAGTAGATTTAGAATTTTTGTGTTAAATAGGTCATTTTCCTCTCTGCTTTTCTTGATGCTTCCCCGAATGGTAGAGACTGCCCTGCCAGAGCTGCTGGGGGTCTTTGCTTTGTGTTGTTAGTCACTAAGTTGTGTCTGACTCTTTGCAACCCCATGGACTATAGCCCGCCACGCTCTTCTGGCCGTGGGATGTCCCAGGCAAGAATACTTGAGTAGGTTGCCATTTCCTTCTCCAGGGGATCTTCCCGACCCAGGAATCGAACCTGTGTCTCCTGCATTGGCAAGTGGACTCTTTACCATGAAGCCAAAAGGGAAACCATCCTTCTATTTACCCCCATTTCAATTCATTCTCCTTTAACAATTGGCTGTAACATAAAAGTGAGCAAATGCTTTTACTTGTTGAGTGCAGTAAATTAAATTTCATATGCTATGTTCTTAATTTTGGAAACAGACAAGTTCAACCTGTTATTCAGAATGAGCCCCGATTGCCCTTCATGGAACACATGCCGATATAGCCCTTGGCAGTACACTGTGTATGGTTTTAATTCATTTAACACTCTGGCCCTTTGCAATAGCTATTATCATCCCCATTTTACAGATAAGGAAACTGAGGTTCACTGAGTATCTTCCTAAGCCTAACCCCCTAGTAAGTTATAAACTGATTAATACTCTGTTGAATCTGAAAACTCTGTTCCCTTTAACCGGTACGCTATACAGTGATATGATTTACAGACTGTTTTGTTTCTTCCCCTCAAAAACAAATACAAAAGCTTCTTCTAAGTTGCAGTTTGTTCTTTGCAGTCCCTGGTGCTTTTTTTGTTTTTCATGTCAAAATGCCTTTGGAAGTAGATGAGCTTTTGCAGCTTAAACACTATCAGGTTTTTATATACAAATGGTTAGCTTGATCTTCAACATAAAGGAGTGCATACTGACTAAAATCCAAATATGTCTTCAGATTTTGAACTAATATTAAGCTATTTTTAAAAGATGTGTAACAAACTTATGTAAAGAATTGACCATGTGCTTGACATCATCTGCTGTCAGTACATGGGAATGTAGAGGCACATACGTGCTTGGCCTCTGTTAGGGAGAGACTTTTAAAAGCTAAACATTCTACTGTCTCCATTTCTGAGTCCTGGTGATAATCATTGCCTGTGATGAGGCATGTTACTGATGAAGCATCATATATAAACTCTGTTAGATGTAGAAGAAAGATGAAGAAATACCATCTTACATTATTTGAAACCATCTCCATTTCACAGAACATTGAGTAGGGAGAAAACTGTTTGGAAGTTTAGACTCACTGATATGTTTTGAAATTATATGTACTTATTTATATATAGTTATTATATAATTACACTTTAGAATTTAGTAGAAAATGTTGTCACTTAACATCTCTTTAAAGAGATAAAGATACTCTCTTTAAAGTACATGGCTAAACAAACTGTAAACTTGAGATCTTTTATAGTCTTACTGTTAAAAACCCCTTTTCAGTTAAAAAAGATAAATCCAAAGTGGTTTATATTTTGAAAATATACTTCAAAGAAAACATCACAAAGAAAATTACTTTATAGCTGTGTCTTTTGTTTTGTAATTTTAGGTAAGGCCCTGACGTTTCTTCTGCTGCAGCCACCAAGCCCTAAGCTTCCTCCACATAGTACCATCCGCAGAACAGCCATTGATCTGATTGGACGTGGTTTCACAGTCTGGGAACCTTACATGGATGTGTCTGCTGTCCTTATGGGGCTTCTCGAACTTTGTGCTGATGCCGAGAAACAACTTGCCAAGTACGTGCTCCGTTTTCAATTCATTTGGCTTCTGTTGATTTTGTTTGGTTTTAGCAGAGGTCATTGATTATAATTTTTTTTATAATTTTTAAATTTATAAAAATAATTTGGGGGGCATTTTTTAAGTGCCAGAAAATAGACCAGTATCTCAATATATGAAATTTTGGAAGTAGACAATGAAAGGGAGATATGTTTGTCATTTTAATACAATTGAGATTTAGCTGTAAGCCAATGAATGATTTATCTGTGACTAGTTTTAAATTTATTTTTATTGCACTTTGACATATTATCAGCTAATAATAGTATAAACATATCATATGTGGAAAATAATACATATATGGTTGCTCAAAATGTTGTACTGATACAATACATGGCCCAGTTGTTGGGGGAATTACTCCTTTGCCCTCACGTTAATTTTTAAACCTACTTTACTGAGGTTTCACCTGCACCCAGTTGACGATCAGCCCTCAGGGGGCTGCAGGGGTCCAGGGAAGCAGGGACGAGAGCAGTGGAAAAGGAATAGGAGCCGAGGCAGTTCCTAAAATAAAACTGAGGCCGGTGTTAGAAGTTAGTATTGACTTGAGAACCCAGCCTCCTGACTCCTGGAGGAAGTCTTTTTTGTTTTGTTTTGATGGTGTAAACCACATAGAATATGAGCTTGACCACTGAGTCCCTCTTAAAGGATACCATTCGGTGGCATTGACCGCACTGACAGTTAAGCCATCATGAGCACTCCCTGGTTCCCAGGTGTGGCCACCCCGATGGAGACTCCAGGTCCATTGAGAAGTCACTTCCCGTTCTCTCCTCCCAGCGGCCCTGACGGTCTTCCGTCTCTGTGAAGCTGCCTGTTGTGGCCGTTTCACATGGACGGAGTTATGTAGTATGTGGGCTTTTGCGTCTGACTCCTTTCACTTAGCATGATGATTCCAAGGTCCGTTCACGTTGCAGCCTCTTTTCAGTACTTCGTTTCTTTGTACGGTCGAGCAACATGCCATTCTGTTGATTTACTGCATTTTACTTCTCTGTCCACTGATGGCCATCTGGGTTGTTTCTACTCTAGTCCACTGTTGTGAATAGAGCTGCTATGAGAATTCACATTCATGTAGATGTATTTGTGTGAACAGCTTCTTTCATTTCTAAGTAGATAACCCGAAAGTGGCATTGCTGGGTCACATGATAGTTCTGTGTATAACCTATTAAGATGAATCACCAAACTGTTCTCCACAGCAGCTACATAGTTTTCTGTGTGTTCCAGCAGCGTGCAAGAGGCCATTTTCTCTCCATCCTCGCCACCACCTGTCTCCCGTTTTTGTTTTGAGTATAGTCATCCTAGTGAGCGGGAAGTCCTAGTGGCGGGAATCTCGCACCCCTGTCTGTCTTGCGACGCCTTTCTCAGTGTACAGGCAGATCTTGTTTTATTGTGCATAGTTTTATTGTGTTCTGCAGATACTGGGTTATTTTGTTGTTGTTTTTTTTCTTTTTACAACTCAAATGTTTGTGCTGACCCTGCATCAAGGAAGTCTTTTGGCACCATTTTTCTAACAGCATTGATCATTCATGACACTTTGTCTTGTTTTGGTAATTCTAGCAGTATTTCAGACTTTTTTTTATTATTGTATTTGTTATGGTTATCTGAAGTCAGTAATCTTTGATGTTATTTTTGTAACTTGTGATCTTTTTAGCAACAATGTGTTTTTAAATTAAGGGATATACATGTTAAGAAATACTTAACAATATTGTGTCCTTAGTAGTCTACAGTGTAGTATAAACATCCTTTTTATGTGATTGCTGAGAAGCTAAAAAATTCACGTGATTCAGTTTATTGTGACGCTCGCTTTACTGCAATGCTCTGAAACGGAACCTACAGTATCTTCTGGGCCTGCTTGTAACTGTTAGCACCTCTTTTGATTTTTTTTTCAGTGAACGACATTTCATTCTTATCATTATTAACCTTTAAAAAAAAAGCTAGAGTTCTCTGCCCTTTTCTCCATGGCTGCCTCTCTCATATCCATGCTTTGGGCCTGTCTCTCTGCTGGCTGCTCTGTGCTCAGAAGCAGACACCAGAGCAGCAGCTGAAGGCTTGACTGGGATGCCGTGACTTTGTCCTCAGGCTGGGCATGCCCATTTCAAAGTCCCGAGATTGCTGAGTCGGGGAAGGGAATTCATTTCAAACCCAAGCAGCCGCCCTCCCCCGTCACATCCTGTCCTACCGCCATGCTTCCTAAGCCTCACCTCTGAGTCTCCTCGCTCAGCGCCCTTCAGCAACTGCTTTCACCTCTCACCTCCGTTCCATCTACAAGCTGGGGCTAATTAAACACCTGCATCGTAAGACTGATGGTAGGTGAGTTCGTATTTGTCAAGTGCTTAGGAGAGCACTTAGCACATATTGAGAGACTGGATGGATGTTGCCATCTGATGTTGGGTGGGGGGTGTGGATGGCGATGCCCTTGTCATTGTCCTGGTGTTCAACAGCTGAAGAGACACTCATTTCTAGAATGATCACTTCCACATAATGGCAACCACGATAATTTCTGAACACAGGAAGCCTGAAGGTTCTTGATTGACTTTAAGGGGAAGGAGGGACAATGAACCCATGAGTTAGCAGTAGTCGTTAAGAGGCAGCTGGTCTTTGTGCAAAGCCTGACACGTATTTTCAATCTTTTACCCTCCCCTTGGCCGCAGCTGTGGTTGACACCTTCATGGAGTCAACACAGTGGCTGCTGTTACCTCAGCTCTCCTGGTTACCTTGCTGCTGCTGCTGCTAAGTCGCTTCAGTCGTGTCCGACTCTGTGCGACCCCATAGACGGCAGCCCATCAGGCTCCCCCGTCCCTGGGATTCTCCAGGCAAGAACACTGGAGTGGGTTGCCATTTCCTTCTCCAATACATTAAAGTGAAAAGTGAAAGTGAAGTCGCTCAGTCGTGTCTGACTCTTCACGACCGCACGGACTACAGCCTACCAGGCTCCTGCGTCCATGGGATTTTCCAGGCAAGAGTACTGGAGTGGGGTGCCATTGCCTTCTCCGCCTGATTACCTTGAGAAGCCTTTAATATTTTTGATTGTCCAAAATTCGCTTCGACAGAATTTTATAGCCTATTTTCAAATCTGGTCCAAACACAATTGCAATGATTATGCAGTCTTGTTTTGTTGCCTGGGAGAAGTGATAGGTTTTTATTTTAGGCTAACGATTTAATATTTTATTTTGTGTTTAAATAAGTTCACACCAAGCTTATATCAGCAAACATAAAGATGTGCTGTGCTTTATCTACATGGAGCATGTCCACAGACACCAATGCTTGGGTTCTCAGCAGGTAATTTAAATCTTGCTTTTACATCGTTTTCTGTCATGAAGGTTAGTATAACTCTCTGCACACTGCTCTGAATAAATGAACGTATCAGCATGTAGCCTTGAGGAGTCCAGCGTAATTTTCATCATGATAAATTGCATAATAAGCAAGAAAATGTTTGTTTATTAATCTATAACAAGATTTAGATTGAAAATGGCCTGTTCCATCCCTGACACCCTTTACAGGCTGCAGAAGGACTGAGATGCAGCGAAGCAGAGCAGTGGGGGTGACTGGGCATCTTCCCCTCCTGGTGCCCACGGGCCGCCCCTCCTGTGCGTGGTTAACTGCACGCATGGTAACAGTGCCTGGCCACTTCGCTCCTGACTGTGATCTTAAGCTTGCTTTATGAAGAAGCCTTTATATTAGTGTTCTCTTTTTAAAAAGAAAAAAAAAAATACAAGAGTGCTTCCCTCTTTATTCCAATTCTTGTGAGTGTATGGAGGGGCTTCCGGGCAGGGCAGCTCACTCAGGCTGCTACCAACATCTGAAGGACACCCGTGACGGGAGAGTTTCTGTCCTTCCCTTGGTCCCCTGCATCAACATCCTCTGTCAGGGAGGACTCCTCTGAGAAGGCTCCTGAAAAGCCACATATGGCTCAAGACGAGTAGAGCATTCTCCCAGAGTTAAGGTGTTTAATTTTGAAGTAGGACTTTAAAATCTTACCTCTTTGGAATCAAAATGAAGCTAGCTGTTTTCGAAGATTTTGCCAAATTGTGCTTATTAACTACGCAAGCGTCTATGGAAGGGACAGTGTTAGGTGCCATGTGTAGTGGAAGGTGTCATGAGACCAAGGCCCTGAGGGCCCTTGTAGTCTTCAAGAAAGAGAGGACCCTACAGGAAGGAGGGGAGTGAACGGTATGGACATTCGGAGCGTGGCTGAGAAATTGTAGCGGGGCACCCAGACAGCACCCAAAGAAGAGTGTCCGCTAAATCTTCATTTCAGTGATTGTGAAAAGAGGAGGGGACAGACGGGAAAGCACGGGTGTGCTCCAGAGAGGCTGACAAGCAGCTCCACAGCAGGAAAGCGAAAGGACACATTCTTTTTTAGCCAATTTTATTCATTAATTTCTCACAGAACTTAAACCCTGGGATGCTCCCATCAAAAACTTGGACATAATTGCCCTCCGCGTCATCTCTAGGGAACAGAATTGGGGTCAAAGAGAGGATTGCTTTTACCTTTTTCTATATTAAAAGACTGTAAAAATGATTACGAAAGATAATGAAACGACTCTCAGAGAGGTGCTTTCTCTTGGCCTCAGTAACACTGTGGTCAGTGGAAAAGGTGAGGTTTCAAACCCAGGTCTCACTGATACCAAAAGCCATGCTCCCACCGCTGTGTCATCTTACATTCGAAACTGTACACCCGGAGAAGTAAAGACCAATGCAGTACTCACCTTAAAACCACCTTAAAACTACCTATGAAAAGGAACTTGGGCTTCCCTGGTGGCGCAGCAGGAAAGAAGCTGCGTGCCAGTGCAGAAGACGTGGGTTGGATCCCTGGGTTGGGAAGATCCCCTGGAGAAGGAAATGGCATTTAATGAAGTCCTAGAATTTTAGGAACAAAACTCTTCTTCAGCAGCATGCAATCTATTGCCCTTAATATTTATTAAGTAAAAGTTAAGTTGTAGAAATTAAACAACTTATCTGAGGTTACACCAGTCCTCTGAGGGCTAAGACCATCACTTACGTCTCCTAGTTCTCATTTTACTGCCCCCGCACCACATGATTATGTCACCCTTGGTTTAATGAGTGATCCGCAGGTCGAATCTTATGAGAGGAATTTCTAAGATTAATAATTACTGGCTTCTTATTCATGACGAACTGTTTAACTGAACGTGGAAGCTGCACCTCATTTAAATCATACGTTGCCCCATCCCTTGCTAACTCTGAAAAAATAGAAACACAGTATTATCTTTTTTATAATCCATGATTATTTAGATCAGCATGGTCATGAACATATGGATAAAATGTTAGAAACAGTAGAAAATCCTACCTTTTTAGATAATAAAGTACAGTGCTGAACTCTGTGATTCTGATTTCAGTTGTTGTAATTCACGTTGCCGACCTTTACTCTGAAGGAGACCAGCAGACCGGGGCCAACCCTGCAGCTGAAAGTGCCAGACTCTCACCTCATACTGCTGTGATGGAGGGGTGTGGATGAACTCCACCAAGCCTGTTGCTTTTCTGTAACATTTACAGTTGCCAGACTTTGAGAAAGAAACATAGAATCACTGGAAACCACACATGCTTTGATAGCATAGATAAGTGCTTTATGTTAGAATGATTCTTTTTGAATGATATGAAATAGAGTTGGAGAAAAAGAACTGACATTTTAACTCAAATCTTGAGCACGTTTTTTAGATTTGAGAGCCGGAGAGTAAAGAACGCACCATACAAACCCTGAGGTGCTTAAGCTTCCATATTTGAATTATTTTTCCTATTCACATGACATTTATTTTTAGTAGAAAGTTTGTAATTAGAGGAAACCACTTATCTAAATCTGCCTGCAATGCGTGAGACCTGGGTTCAAACCCTGGGTTGGAAAGATCTCCTGGAGAAGGGAATGGCAACTCACTCCAGTACTCTTGCCTGGAGAATCCCATGGACAGAGGAGCCTGGCGGGCTACAGTCCATATGGTCACAAAGAGTTGGACATGACTGAGTGACTGTCTCTCTCTCTCACACACGCACATATACACACTTATCTAAATCATGTTGGCATAGATTTTAATCATTGTAAATGTATATATCATATAGGAAGTATGTCTAAAATATAAGTACTTGTTGGAGGAATTACTGCCTTTGAGTTTAGGAAATTAGTGCCACCTGTGACTTATCAGATTCAGGTCCCACATGACAAAGAGGAGTTGCTGACTTCTTACTACATTTAGAACAATTGTTAATACACCTGTTTTACCAGGAAGGGGTAGGAAGGAATTCCCAGATGATACATAATTATGCCTTTACAAAATAATTTTAGTCTTTGTTTTAGAGAGAGAGCATTTTCAGCCCTTGCTGCTGTTTGTCTTAGGTCACTGCCATAACAAAGCGTGTAGATTGGGTTGCTTAAAGAGCAGACATGTAGTTTTCGCAGTCCTGGAGGCTGGGAGATTCAAGAGCAGGATGCTGTAAAGACCTCTGTCCAAGGTCCCTTCTCTTGGCTTCTAGGCGATGCCATCTTGCTGTGTCCTAACATGACTTCTTTGTGGCCAAGATTGGAAGAGAGACAGAGCAAGCGCTCCTGTGTCTCTCCTAAGGGCACTAATCTCATCACAAGGGCCCCACCCTCATGGCCTTATCTGATTATCTCCTTTGAGGCCCAGCTCCATACACTATCATCTTGAGTCCTGAGGCGTCAACATATGAATTTTAGGGAAACACAAGCTTTCGGTCCATAACCAGCGTGACTACGATTTGCAGGTTATTCTATGAAAGTTTAAGTGTTTTTCTCCCTGGAACATTCCCCTACAGCATTCCTTAATTTGATAGATGGGGAAGTCTAACGACTGTAGAAGTGCCATTTAACTGAAGTGGTCTTACATGTAACTTTTAAAAAGTGTTTACCTCCATGGAGTAAGGATTAGAACAGGATTAATGAGCAGTCAGGTAAGGAATGTGCTTGGCCTGAGTGGACTCTTTTTCTATTCATGGTTTTTATCTATAATATCTATCATCTCTGGTATTTCGTATTGGATATATATTCTGAAATGCTGAGTAAAACAGGGAGTGTGGCGTATCATATTTTTCAGAATAAAAACTGAAACCAAGACCCATCCTATAAACCTATATAACAAATGATCTGCATAACAGCCAGACGAGCTGGATCAGGCGAAAAGATGGAGCTCTGTGTTTATACAGATTCCACAATAAGACAGACACCCCCTTTCATTTCAAGCCTCTGATACTATGATCCTTCCTTGTTCAGTTAGAATCTCACATTATAATATATCACACACCCAGCACACTTTTGACTTTCAAGATAACTACATGCAGAATTAGACTGTGTCTGTTGGGACTACCAGATCAATTACTTTGACTTCATTGCCTGGTCAATTCAGTCAAATAACTGGCTTAAGTGATTTTTTTTTTTTTCCTGCTGAATTTACCAGGTAACTTCATTTAGTGCATAGCTATTGAACTACTACTATGACCAAGGGCTGTACTAGGCACATCGGTGGGGAGAAAAGGGGATACACAGGGTTAGAAGGCACGGTCCCAGTCTGTGTATCGGTTCACAATACAAAACTAACTCAGAATGAGAGTCAGTGCTCAGGACCTGGAATAAACAGGTTTTGTCGTTGGTTGTTTTTATTTCTGTAGAGGGTCACTGAGCGCTCTAGCAATTGCAGAATACCACACGGGCTTCCACAGAGTTGAACAGAGCGGACGGAGGAGAGCATGCCAGTGGGGAAAGGGGGTAGTGGAGAAGCGTTAGCAAAGTACTGCGATTGAAAAGGAGTGAGTTTTAGGGACCAGCTTTGAAATTAGTCTGGCCGCGGGAGCATGGGCGTGTGGGTGACAGTGATAAATTAGCGAAACTAGATTATGGAGGGTCTGGAATCTCCAACCGAGGAGTTTAAGATTTTTCTAAGCACCCAGACCCACTGAAGTTTTTAAGCAGGTTAACCATGAAATAAAGCTGGTGCTCTGGGAAGATTACTCCAGCAGTGGTGCACTGGAGACTGTCGATGGAAAAGGCAAGGTTTCTCTTCTTCCCCTGTTGCCTGGGTGACTCCTTTCTGTTATCACGCTCACAACCCGCCCGCTTGTGCTCAGTGGATACCCTGAGGGTCACTGCAGAGCCCTGACCTCAGAGCAATAGCTGCGTTCCCATTCTGAGGTCCTGGCCTCAGACCGCCAAGCACTTAGAACAGGCATCCCTCAAATGCACACACCGTCTCTACCAACTGTTGGGTGGTCCATGGAGGGCAGCGGATGGCACTGTGCTATGTCTCTGGTTAGCTTCGTTCCCTGTTACTCTATAGCTTCTCTTCTTAACTTCATACGTTACCACTTCGCTTCCTGTAAGAAGTTTTCCAGTTTCCCCAAATTCACAAGGTCATTTGCTGAGCAGGAGGAAGGGTGGTGTATGACTAAGCCTTTCACTTGAAACCAGGGACCAGCAGGTTGATCTCGTTCTCTTTGTTTCTATTTCCCTGGTGACAAGAAGCATCTGTTGCAACTGTAATATGTCAGATGCAGGACTAGATGTTTTTGCATCTTGTTAGCTGATTCATTCTTCTCATCAGCCTGGTGAAATCAATATTCTAATATACCCACTTTATAGACACTGTTCTACGATTTGTAGACATTGTTCTGCTGTTTAGTACAGCCGCGCTCTGTTACAACTTTATCTGCACACCAGTGGATATCCATGCATCCCATGTCTTCATTCAGGCTACTGTTGATACAGAATAACACAGAGCGAAGGTCCATGACTTGTATCACTAGAAACCTCTCTCGGGGATGCAGTCTAGCCAGTTATCCTAAACTGCTGAATTTAGCCGTGTTACCAGTCCATTCATACAATTAAGCGCAGTGTTGTCCAGCTGCCCCTCATCTATTTTCTCCAGGGGTTGGCTGTCCTAAAAGATGTTACGCTGTTACCTCGACTCCTCACTGAACTTCCCTGGACCTAAGTTCTGCTTTGTAAACTGCGGGTATCACCACCTTACAGGGATGTGCTGGGCAGGTGCAGAAGGACCTGAGGTAGCACAGGGCAGCTCCGCCTCCACCTTCGGTCCACGGCCAGTTCTTCCTCCTCCTCGCATGCCTCGCCAGCAGGGCCAGGCCACCCTGGAAACAGACACCCCTTCTCCCTGGCTGACTGCTAGGGGGTCTTTCCAGCTTCAACATCCTGTGATTTCATTCAGTTCGGGAAAGCTGATTTAGGTGTGATTAGAATTAGTCCGTTAACATACCACTGTGTCATCAGCACCCACTCATCCACAGTGACGAAACATCCTAGAGTATCTGAAATCAGTTTGGCGTTTGAAGTTTTTTAAACAGCCTGATCGTGATCTGAACTTTGCAATAATTTTGCAAGCAGTCTAGCCCAACACTACTTACATAGTGAACGTTCCTTTTCCTGAATTCTCAATGGCAACGTTCAGTCGGGAAGAGAAACTGCCTTCCTGCGGAGCCCCTCCCTCTGTGCAGCCCCCGTGGGGTCCCCAGGGCCTCAGGGTCGTCTGTGGGGGTGATGCGCCCCCCAGCGGGTCTCTTCTGGTTACTGTTCAGTATATGTGTCTGTTCTCAGCTCACATCTGTCTTTTTTGTGGTAAACATCAAAGGACAGCTCTCCATCGTCCTCTGCTCTGAGTTTCTACTCTGTGTCTGCCCTCAGTTTGGAAAAAGTAAAGACACGTACAATACCAGTCAAAGATTAAAGCGGTGTAACAGCTGCAACAAAATACGCAGAACTTTCTATAATCAATTTGCGTTCTTTTAACAGTGATGGGAATGCCTATGTGATGCCTCTTTATTTTCAACCAAAATTTAATATAATGATTCATTGATTAATTTCAGAGATACTTATAAAGTTCTTACAGATTTTATAGTAACTGTAAGTCAGTTGACACGTGAAGCACAAAAACTTATTTAATTGGAGCAGGACAGATCTTAATATAATTTCGTACATATGTTTAAATATCAATGTTATTTAACTAGAGAGAGAAGCCATTAACAGATCTCTTAATGAGTAACAAAATACACCCTCTGTACAGTTGATGTGTGGAGCATATACCACGTTTTAATGAAAAGTCTTAATACTTTCCACAGTAGTCTATATAAAGTATAATGGAAGCTTTCAAACAGAAAAATATTATTTTTTATGCTTTAGGAGTGGCAAAGAAATACATGGCACTACTATCCTATAAGGAGATAGATTTATTTCATCATGTGCATATTCTTGTATATAGCCTGGACTATATCCCTGTGTCTGTGTATAATGCCATGGGTATGTTCTTTATACAGAGAGAATAAGTGTCTGTCAACGCAGTTTTTTGCAACGATACTGAATAACTATTCGCAGAACACGCTAATTAGTAACTTGATTCTGAGAGTGTTGAATGTGGGGTATACTAGCACAACGGAGGATATATTAATACAAACTAAAAAATAATTTTGTCATTTTCAGTTCTTCTGATAATTTAATGGACAGGAGTGAGTTTTGCTTCCTCTCAGATATAGCCTTAAATACAACCTTTTAACTTGGCCTTATAAGCCAATTATATTTCCTTCAACTTTTTCAAGGAAAAAAAATTAAAAATGCCCTTCGCAATATTCTTTCTTCCCTGACTCTGAGCTCAGTGATATGCATGCGGTGCTGGTTCCCGATAATTTGTTAACAAGGCCTCTTTAACATTTTGGACAGATGCACATACTGCTTTCAATCTTCACGGTTAATTATTCGATTTGGTATTTGATGCCAGAACACCCTGACTTCTAATCGCCGCTCACTGTTGCAAGCCCATTATATTCTAGCTGTTTGAGTGCTCCCATTGACCTTGAGCTGACATTATAAGCTGTGTCTAATCTTTTCAGTCTATATTTCTAATGCTGCTTTTCTCTTTTCTCTTTTTTTCTGATCCCTGTTTAGCATCACAATGGGGCTGCCTTTGAGCCCTGCCGCCGACTCCGCCCGCTCCGCCCGGCATGCCCTCTCCCTCATTGCCACGGCCAGACCACCCGCCTTCATCACCACCATCGCCAAAGAGGTGAGAGCAACTTCTCAGTGGGCTCCGTCTTCTCATTTAGAGGAGTGAGTTCACATTGTCAGCCGAGGCTCCGCGTGCATAGATAATGCTTCCGGTTTGTTCTGGAACAATGCAGATTAGTAATCTAGCACTGGGATGAATGTGTACGTACCTGTGTGCACACACGCTGAATTCCATGGCGGTGCATTTGTTACTTGGGCTTCTGCAGTCATTTCTGTGGTCAAAGTTAATTCGCTTGTAAATATTTGCCAGCAGTTTCTCAATCTGAAATACAGCAGACCTGTTCAAATTAAAATCTATCAAAGGTATCCACGGTATCTACCTGTAATCAAAACTGAACTTATTTAACACTGGCTCTGCAACTGTAAACAAAAATGTAAGTCATAAACTTGCTAATTGTTTTTCCTATGGCATGTCGCAGATAAAGACTTGAATGCCAATTGATTCCCACATTCTTAGTGTTCTAACTAATTGGCTCCATCTAACTGAAAAACTAGTGAAGAACAATGAACCAATTGTAGAGTCTTTCCTGTAGGTCTTAGTAGTAGGAGAGAAGGCAAGGGAGATAGGCTCCTAAATTTTCTTTAAAGGTTTCTTCCATTTCAGCATGAGTAATGTGCAGACTCGGTGTCCGTGGGGCATGGCCTCTGCCTGAGTTCTTTTTCCTGTAGCTATGATGAATTTTTAAAATGCTGAATAAATACCTCTGAGCCTGCCCTGATAACCTACAACCTGTTGGGCCTGTGTCTGCCCCAGAGCCATCCTTAATAGGCGTGCAGCAAAAATTTCTGATGTGAATATAGCTAGAAGGAAATGGCAGCCCACTCCAGTATTCTTGCCGGGAGAATTTCGTGAACAGAGGAGCCTGGCGGGCTACAGTCCATGGGGTTGGAAAGAGTCAGACACGACTGAGCCGCTAACACACACACATAGCTAGAAGGGAGGAAGGTAGGGCCTAGTAGCAGATTGAGTTTCTCTGAGGCAGTGGGACTTTGAATTCACATCTAAAATGGATTTGCAGACTGAGGGGCTGTGTTTTCTAATAGTGTGTAGTGTTACAGTGAGAGTGTATTATGCAGAGATAATAATATTGAATATACTAAATAAGCCTTACATCAGTCCCACCTAGATACAAGTCCTATAAATACCAGCCCTTAAACTGCCTCTTTAAAGAGAATAAGCAAGTATTCTATATTGTGTTTTTGAACTTAATTTTCGCCATTCTCATATGAGTATTTTTAGTTTTTTAAATGTTTTATTTTATACTGGAGTGTAGCCAATTAACAATGTTGTGATACTGCCCTATTATGGACATGGTATCCAGACTGAGGGAGTGTTAGTCAGGAGCGTGTGCTCAGATACTCAGTCACACCTGACTCTTCTGTGACCCCGTGGACGGTAGCCCTCCGGGCTCCTCTGTCCCTGGGATTTTCCCAGCAAGAATACTGGAGTGGGCTGCCATTCCCTCATCGATAAAGAATTCATCTGCCACTGCTGAAGACACAGGTTCCATCCCTGGGTTTGGACGATCCCTGGATAAGGCGTTGGCAACCCACTCCAGTACTCTGGCCTGGGAAATCCCAGGGACAGAGGACCCTGGCAGGTACAGTTCATGGGGCTGCAAAGAGTCGGACACGACTTAGCGACTAAACATCAACAACAATCCCCTAATTGCTAATCAACAACAATCCCCTAATTGCTACCCACCTCAATGCCAAATATACAAAATTCGCAAAACTTCAGTTTGTGTCTTTTTAAAAATGTCGCGATCGGTTAAAGTCTCATATAATACCCAGAAAGTAAAATTCCATTAGGAAATACATACTGAGTACTTACTGTACTAAGTACTTGCTTTTGCAGTTGGAAGTGTTTCCTGACCCACCCGCAAGACGTCTGTTCTTGTTGACATTTCTTTCTACCTAAGTGAAAATAACCCAGCCGCTAGAAATGTGAAGTCTGTGAGGCATCGACCTTACCTACAGCCTGGAAATGTTTTCTAGGTGCACAGACACACTGCTCTCGCCGCAAACACCCAGTCTCAACAGAATATGCACACCACCACTCTTGCCCGAGCGAAAGGGGAGATTCTGAGAGTCATTGAAATTCTTATCGAAAAGATGCCCACAGATGTCGTGGACCTTCTTGTGGAGGTGAGAATACTCTGTTGTGTTTTTTTTCTTCTTTTTAAATATTTATTTAATTGCGCCAGCTCTTAGTTACAGCACATGCGTTCTTTAGTTGCAGCACATGGAATCTGGTCCCCCAACCAGGGATGGGACCCGGACTCCCTGCATTGGGAGCATGGGGTCCTCCTAACCACTGGACGACCAGGGAAGTCCTAAGAGTATTCTGTTTTATATGATACATTCATAGCCTAAATTAAGCATTCTAGGGTAGTAATATAAATCAGCATCTTTATTTCCAGCGCCTCTAAAAGAAAGGTAACTAAAGTGAATGAACTTTTATATAATTTCCGAAGACTTTATTTAAATTTCCTCAAACCTCAAAATGATTGTCCTGTCTGTTTATCATTCACATGAAATTGGTCTGTATTAGAGTAGTTTTTAAAGGTTATAATCTCTTTGGTATCTTTCATTATAAATAGAACATAGAGCGTGCTTGAATAAAAGCTATCTATCCTATATATAAAAATATGAAATGCCTTTCAAGTAAACAAGTCTGGTTTCTTTATTTTACTGTGTGCTCTTTTTAAAAAATGATTTTCACAGATAAGAGAAACGAGAGCCTATTGTATAAAGTAAGTATACTATAATTTTAGTAAATGTACTATAATTTTAAAGTAAATATGAAAATAAAATTATGAGAATTTTCATGCAAATGAGGCCTACGTTAATAATTTAAATTATGGAAAATTATGTATTTGAAACTAATTTTAAATTTGTATCTTTTCTCTAAAGGTTATGGACATCATTATGTACTGCCTCGAAGGATCTTTAGTTAAAAAGAAAGGTCTTCAGGAATGTTTTCCAGCCATCTGCAGGTAAAGAAGCCTTCTATAGCATGCAAAGTAAAAAAAGTTTTAGTAACAAATAATTTTAAACTGTTTTTTGAGCAGGATGAGTTAGTATTTGTGGCCAGTTAGAAACCCTGTTATGAATTAATATCTGCTTACTTTCTAAAACAATTTAATTGGCTTATACTAAGAAAACACAACTATAACAGAACCACTACTTGAAACTGGGTTGTGAAGAGGTTTTTCTCAAAACTGAAAAAAAGGAGTAAGAGATAGCATCTATTAAATATGTCTATTCGTATATCCATTACCCAAATTAGCTTTTATATTACAAAGAGAAGAGTCAGGAAGCTTGAAGAAGATACACTTTTCAGCAACAGAAATCTTCATGCCACCTTTTTCATAGCATATTTTATTTTTAATATAAAAGCAGTATTTGCATGTTCCCCTACTACGCATAGGTGATTTCCCTATGAGAACGAGAGCAGTTAACACTTTTAAAACGGCGTTGCATAGGCGACATATAATTCTAGTCATTTGTGTGTGTGTGCGTGCCGCGTTGTCGCTTTAGGCGTGTCCGACTCTTCCCAACCCTGTGGACCATAGCCTGCCAGGCTCCTCTGTCCGTGGAGTTCTCCAGGCAGGGATACGGAGTGGGTTGCCATGCCCTCCTGCAAGGGATCTTCCCGACCCAGGGACAGAACCCGCATCTCTCACGTCTCCTGCACTGGTAGGCAGGTGCTTTACCATAACGCCCCCTGGGAAGGCCCTTGTCTGTGTGTAGCACTTATCATTAGGAAATGATTTTTTTTTAATGTCAAAATGTAATAGCATGTTTATTTTTCTTTTAAAGTAGTTTTTGGTTCTCAAAATGTTTATAGCTTGAGATACACTTTTGTTAAAATTCTTTTTTAACCTCCATGTGTTCAGTAGAAATAGTGTTAATGTCTGTTGAAGTTGTTTTAGCAGTTGTTTTTGTGGAAAACAGAACAACCAGTTAGGCATAGTTACGTTACATTTTCCTTTTTAAGATAAGCGCAGTGATATCCTTACTGAACGTTTGTTCAGTTCAGTGAGTGTATCGCACTGGAAAGCCTTGACTTTGCAGTGGCGTTATGCAGTGCACCGTTATGCCTTTTGTATTTCCTGGCATTTCAGCAAATGTTTGCTGAATTAATTGTACTCTGCATCCTCCCATATCTTCCCTCGTATTTACAATAGATTTTATATCCTAGTCTCTTCATTTTGCTGTTTGTGATATATGCCACCAGAGGGTAAGTCACGAACACACGGAAAAAGTGTACCTAATATGCATGTTGTCCAGAGGCATATTTTCTTGGGATATAGATCAGGCATGTTAGAATACAGTAATTTTGTAACATCATGCCACATTTAATTCTGGTTTTTGTTCTTTTTATTGAAAGTTATATATATTAAATCTTTTTTGTATAATTAATTGATGTTAAAAATACGTGTAGCTGTTACGTTCCCAGTCAACTGTTCTCTAAGGAAACGTCTAAGCTAAAAATGGACATTTATCTGTCACTTAGTGGAAGCAAGGAAGCAGTTTTATTGGGAATTATCTTATTGAAGGTTAGCAAAGCGTTCCTTATAGCACCAGTGTCTGCTGTGAAAATAAGCCTCCTGGAGCTAAGTCAAGGAAATCCTTCAGCGTTTAAAGGGCCTGTCTCTTCCCTTGCGGGAAGTCTGCCTCCTCCGGCATCCTCAGTTGCTCAAGTCCCTTTCGTTTCTGCCAGTCCGCTTTTCTTTGCAGTTGTTTAATCACTGGAGAGGAAGGTTTCTGCCTGAATGCTAAAGAAATGTATATAAGCTGAACGTTAATTTTTTTTTTCTGATTTGGCTGAAAGCAATTGTATTTTATTAATTTGATACCATTTATTGAACACCTACTGTGTATCAGGTGCTAACTAGGCCCTGGGAATACAATGAGGAATGAGATGTTGTCCTCAAGGAGCACAGGGTCTAATAGGGCAGGTAGTTAAAAGAGTAATAAGGCCAGGGGTGGGTGCTGTGTTGTATGCTGGAGGAGAATTCCATACCGGGGCAGGGTCAGGCAGCAAAGGCAGTGCTTAACTCTGGATATGGGGGTCTTTCAAAGTTCACAAAGAAGAGGCAGAGTAAGAACAATAACCATAAGGGAGTCTTACAAAGTTCCACAAAGGAGAAGACAGACTAATAATATCCATTTCCTCGTGGAAGTGAAAGTCGCTCAACCGGGTACTACTCTTTGCAACCCCATGGATACAGGCCATGGAATTCTCCAGGCCGGAATACTGGAGTGAGTAGCCTTTCCCTTCTCCAGGGGATCTTCCCAACCCAGGGATCAAACCCAGGTTTCCCACATTGCAGGTGGATTCTTTACCAGCTGAGCCACAAGGGAAGCCCTGGAGTGGGTAGCCTATCCCTTCTTCAAGGGATCTTCCTGACTCAGGAATGGAACCATGGCCTCCTGCATTGCAGGCGGATTCTTTACCAACTGAACTGTCAGGGAAGCCCCAATTTCCTTTTACTGACAGAGAAAAATATTTTAATAAGAATAGCTGCCAGCAGAGACACAGATGTAAAGAACAGACTTTTGGATTCAGTGGGAGAAGTAGAGGGTGGGATGATTTGAGAGAATAGCACTGAAATATATAGATGACAGATAACCAGTAAAACAGATAACCAGTGCGAGTTTGATATATGAAGCGGAACACCCAAAGCCCATGCCCTGTGACAACTGGGAGGGATTTGGTGGGGAGGGAGGTGGGAGGGGGTTCCGAATGGAGGGGACACATGCATGCCTTCGGCCAGTTCATACTGACGTATGGCGGAAACCATCACAGTGTTGCAAACTAATTATCCTCCAATTAAAATAAATAATTTTTTAAAAAGTGACTGCCAAGCAGAGAAAAGGATTTGTCCTCCGCAGGGGCTTAGGGTGGTGGTATTGGTAGGAGTAGTGGCAGGTTTTGGAAAAGCTTCACCAAAGAGTTGATGGGGTGAACTTTGCAGAATAAATTGCTGTGTGTCATCTGGAATTACAGAAAGGATCATACCAGCAAATGTTTGGAGGCACAAAAGTGTAAGAGAGAATTTGGTGAAGGCTGTGTGGTAGTGACCAGAATGTAGGTTGAGAGTGGAATTCTCGCAGCATGCCACAGGATAGGGCTTTGAATTCTGTATGAAGGAATTTGGTCATTATTCTGCAAGCATTGGAGAGTCAGCAGAGTTTAAGCAAACTCTTGCCAGAATATAGGTAATAAGGCATAATGTTATGAAACAGGATTTTTTAAAAATTGTTTTCATTTTGGAAAATTTCAAACATACACTAAAGTAGAAGTAGTAATGTAATAAATCCCCATGAATCCATCCGTTAGCTTCAAGAATTATCAACACATGGCCAGTCTCATCTCTTCTGTAACATTCTCTGGTCCCCCTCCATTTTTTAATACAGTAGGTCCTTGTTGGTTTTTTATTTTAAATACAACAGGGTGTATATGAAAGATGGGGCTTCCCTGGTGGCTTAGCAGTAAAGAATCTGCCTGCCAGTGCAGGAGATGAAGGTCCCTGGGTTGGGAAGCTCCCCTGGAGAAGGCAATGGCAACCCACTCCAGTGTTCTTGCCTGGAGAATCCCATGGACAGAGGATCCTGGTGGGCTACAGTCCATGTGGTCTCAAAAGAGGCAGACACGACTTCTGCGACTCAACAACATGTGAAACATAGGATTTATAACAAATAGTTATAAATTGAAGTAATTGACTACCTCTTATTATGTTAGATTATTATTGTTTATTAGAGTTGTGAAGATATAAGCCCCAAAGGGTCAGTGCATAAACATAGGAAGATGAGTAACAAGGTTGTAACTTGTACTAAAACTGTTAGTTGGAACAGATAATAAATCATGGAGGACTTCAGAGAACACTAAGCTTAGACAGGACCTCCTTACAGGTCGACACCATGCCACCTACTTAGGCTGATTTGTACTTGATCGATAAATTAACAACAACAAACATGTTAACATATCAACAGAAGTAAAAATTATTTTATTGAATATCTGCCATGTTTGTACCATTGTACTAGGTTCCTTACAGCACTTACATGCCCTCTGCTTATAAGTAAATTCCTTTCACTAAATGCGAAACCCTAGTTAAAGTCAGTGATGTGAATATCTGGTTCAGTCAGGTGAAATTTGTTTTTAAGATCTTTAATAATGTACTCTTGTATTCTTGTTTTGTTGGCTTTTTTCCTCTTCTTTTACCCTTTCTTAAAAATGCTGTGCGTCCATGCTTAGTCACTAAGCCATGTCAGACTCTTGGCGACCTTAGAGTCTATAGCCCACCAGGCCCCTCTGCCGGGGGCCAGCGTGAGGAATCCCGCCCGTGACAAGGTCATGTGGAAGGAAGCCTGACAAAACGCACGGTTGTGATCAGGCTTCAGGGGTTCCCCCTGGAATTTCCTGAGCATCCACCCCCAAGACCAGAGTCTGCCTGCTTTACTGTGTTATGCTTTCCACCTACTCTTCTGTCATTAACAGGGGGCTGGCCCCCCACCACCTTTTTCTGGAAAAAATTAGAGCTTTTAGGTAATAAATCTCCTGGGCATAATACGAGTGTTTCAATCCAAAAACCCCTCTGACGGCTTTCTCGCCTGCCTGCAGGACTCCTACAGCTGCACATGTGACTGTTTGAGGCCTCCTGACCGCAGGAGGCACGGGAAGCTTAGAACATCCTAGGAATGTAGGGGCTTCCGAGGAGTCAAAACCATTAGAATAGGACTGATTATAGGTTTCATTTGTTGAGCCAATACTTGCTGCCAGATTTTCACATCTTTTATTCGTAGATATAGATGGATAGAAAAACAGGCAGTAGCCCTGGCATTAGCAACGTTAGATCTTTGAGTTCAGTACTTTCTTTGTTATAACCCACTGCACCTTTGTTCTACAGGAATGTAACTTTATTTAGTACTTTGAGGGTGATGCAGAGTAAAGAAAAAACACTTCTAAGGAAAAGGAGTTTCCTGGTTGATAGACAGTTATCCAGGAAGAGAGCCATAAAAATGTTAACAGGCCTCTTGGCCAGAAGCTAATGTAAACCACGTGAGACCTTTTGTGTACGGGAGGGTATGCAAAAAGAAAGCCTTGTTTGTCTCAATGAGGATCAGGACTGCTGCCCCTGCATAACTCTGCATATTCCATTATTTCTTTATATACAACGTGGGGTATATAAGCTGATTTTGAAAAATAGTTTTTGGAGTCTTGCACCAATGCTGGGCTTCCCCATGTCATTCTTTTCTTTTTCTGGCTGAATTCCCATCTGGGGCACGGAGGCTCGCCATGTCTACTTACTTGTCCCGGCTTCTAAGATCTGTAAGAGAGAGAGCCCAAGGGGGGGCACTCTCCGATATTCAAACGGACGCTGGTGGCCTAACGGAGATGGTGCAGGTTCCTTGTCTGGAACTTTGTTGGCTTTCCACGTAAACCAAGTTATTCACCCTCCTTTTCTCCGCCTAAATTTCCTACTATACCATTTCTTCCTAATCTAATTTTATATTTCTATATTAATAAATAAATAAGTTTCTCCTCGCCAACGCCGTCCCCGCTTCGAATTTCCCTGGATCCACTGGGGCTGAACCCCGGCACTCCTCTGTCCATGGGGTTTTTCCCAGGCAAAAAATACTGGAGGGGTTGCCATTTCCTTCTCCGGGAGATCTTCTGACCCAGGGATCAAACCTGGGTCTTCAACATTGGAAGGCAGATTCTTTACCACTGAGCCACCTGGGAAGCCCAAAGATGCTATGTATTTCAGCTTAGGCAAACCTCTATAATGTTGCTACATTACCAATATTTAGTTGTTACAGTTGGTAGATCATAAAAAGCTATAAACTTCATTTAGTGTGTGTATATATATATATATTTTAGTGAGATGACATTTGTCAAAGCACCTAGCAGAGTGCTTGTGATTTTGGTATTCAGAGAATATTAATTTCCTGGGGGAGTATTTTCTCTAGCCAAACAATAATACAAAAACCCAAAATGTGTGTAAGAAATTAGTTAATATTTGAGAGGATTTTATATGCCTAAAAAGTATAGGATGGCATTATCATTTTCATATAGGTAAAAAATTGATTTATTTCTCAAAATATTAAATAATTTTAATATTTTATTAAATATTAAATATTTATAAAGATCAGTGTTATAAAGATGCTTTTCATATCTTAAGTTGTATTAATTTCATAGGTATCCTGGTATACCTATATCTGGTATCCTGAAGTCATTGACTGTTTTTAAATCAAAAGTACTCTCATTTGGGTTATACATAAAATTTACTCTTTTCTGAGTACCAAGATGGATTAGCATCAACAAATGTGAAATGATCCTAAGATTGGTTTTCCTGTTTTTCAGTTTTGTTTTTTAACCTTGACCAGTAGGCTTTGATTCTGATATGCATCTGGATTTTGAGTTTTCAGTTTAGAATTTTAAAACTTGAATGTTGTAATTTCTCTAATATTTTCTTCATTGTTAGTAACTTGTTAGTGTTTTTTAGATTGCATATAAAATTTCCATTGGGTTGCTGTCTTGAAAGTCTTGGGCTTAAGCTTAGGCTGACCTCTGTATTGTATGTTGCTATATACCAGTAGTCAGTTTATTCAGATTTGCTTGTTTATTCATTTATTTACTCAGGTTTATTAATGATTATATGAGTTGATATATAATTTAATGAATAGTGACTCCATCCAATGAACTATGTTTTAATTAATTTTTGTCCTGTGACATATATACTCAAACAAGTTTAAGCTACAAATTGTAAATCTAATGAAAGAAAGTAGGACAGATGGAGAAAGTTTGATTTTTTTTTTCTAATTCTGTTCATATAATTTTCTATCAGTTGTTAAAATTTCTTGTAATGTCTTCTGCTTGAAAACAGAAATGGATTAGAACATATGCCCAGTAAAATTTAATAGAATTTTTCCTGTCACTGACCCAAAATCATGTGTTGATATTAAAACATGAGGTTGTAGCACTGTATTAATGTATAATTTGCCAGAGTCGAAAGTGTGTCAATCATTCAGTCGTGTCTGACTCTTTGCGATACCCTGGAGTGTAGCCCGTCAGACTCCTGCCCGTTGGCTTGTCCAGGCAGGAATACTGGAGTGGGTAGCCATTCCCTTCCAAAGGGGATCTTCCTGACCCAGGGATTGAATCCAGGTCCCCCACATTGCAGGCAGATTCTTTACCATCTGAGCCGCCAGGGAAGCCCAAATTGTTGAGGTATAGGTTTATATCTCAACTTCTTGGCATCGTGTGTATAAAGAGGGGCCAACCATCAATGCCTACGTGACAATCTTCAGATGCCAGAAATAGAGCAGTTGTTCAAGAGGAACACGCCTGTTTGTAGGGCTGAGATCAACATGGAGGTGAGAGTCCTCAGAAGAAGTCCCACCCACGGTGGCTGAATCTGTGGATGTGGGCCCCATGAAAACAGAGGCAACTGTCGTAAAACATGTTATGTAAGAGTTAGGGCACTCGCAGATACCCAAGGACAGCCATTTGTGGTTCATAGGCCCAACTGTTTTAGTGATTTTGGAACTCGGGAATGTGTTGGGAAAGAGCTCTCACGAGTCAATATTAAAATACATTCCGTGCCTATTAGCTGAGAGAACTGAAGACACTAGTAATACATGCTCACTCTCTGTTTGGTCCTCTGAGGAATAATGAGCTCTTCAGTGTCGTTCCTGGATGATCTTCAAGAGAATTACCTGATTTCGAGGCTCTGCCTGAGACCCACTGCCTCCGACTATCCTGAAGCCTGATGGTTCCTATGCACAGTGAAGTTCAGAAGCAAGTCCTCTGATAATCCTCTATCAGGAAAACAAAACCCGACTCATTCTCCTTTGTGGCATGTTCAGTGATCTAAGAGCTCGGATCCTAGAATGCCTTTTTGTTTACATATTGAGTAAACTCAGAATTTCCAAGGAAATGTTTGAAGACATCCCTTCAGCTCCTTCATTCCTGCAGTGACACACCATTAGTTTTGAAAGACATGTCCTTAGACAGTAGCACACAATGCCGGCAGAGACTTTTAACTCCAGACTGTTCGTTAATCGACTTTTATCTAAAGCTCCATTGGACAAAACTGGAACACTTAGAAGCTAGTTTAAAAAAAGCATGGTCCATTTATCCCTCTGCATAGTCTAGTTTATATCCCTGCTGCTGCCGCCGCCGCTGCTGCTGCTGCTGCTGCTGCTAAGACACTTCAGTTGTGTCCGACTCTGTGCGACTCCATAGATAGAACCTCACCAGATTGTTCTGTCCCTGGGACTCTCCAGGCAAGAACACTGAAGTGGGCTACCATTTCCTTCTCCAATGCATGAAAGTGAAAAGTGAAAGTGAAGTCGCTCAGTTGTGTCCGACTCTTCGCGACCCCATGGACTGCAGCCTACCAGGCTCCTCCGTCCATGGAATTTTCCAGGCAAGAGTACTGGAGTGGGGTGCCATTGCCTTCTCCGAGTTTATATCCCTGCTGCTGCTAAGTCGCTTCAGTTGTGTCCAACTCTGTGCGACTCCATAGACGGCAGCCCACCAGGCTCCCCCGTCCCTGGGATTCTCCAGGCAAGAACACTGGAGTGGGTTGCCATTTCCTTCTCCAATGCAGGAAAGTGAAAAGTCAAAGTGAAGTCGCTCAGTCCAGATTAAGCTAAACTGTCAGAGAGCTGCCTGTTAGGACCATGTTGCCTGACCTTCTTCAGCACTGACTTCCCCAGTTTCTTGTCAGTCCTTTGCCTACAGTTTGCACTGAGGAACCTGCCCCTGAGTGTCTCTGGAAGCTTACAGTCCAGTTGGGATCATGCTGATGTCCATTGTACAGGGTCCCTCCTGAGAGTGCTCAGTCACTTCGGTTTTGTCCGACTCTTTGCGACCCCACAGACTGTAGCCCACCAGGCTCCTCTGTCCGTGGGATTCTCCAGGCAAGAATACTGGGGCGGGTTGCCATGCCCGCCTCCAGGGGATCTTTCCAGCCCAGGGATTAAAAAAAAAACATTTCTTTCAAATCCAGATGACAGGCGTTTTTTGTTTGCTTTGCCCTAAGGAATGAGAATGTGTTTTTTGTTTTTAATTCCACTTAACCAGAGTTAATTAAAACATTTTGCTTTAGTCATTGGGCAGCTCAACACCACATTCCCTGCCTAACTTAGATAGTTAGGGCTTACATCTCCCTTTCTCTTTTTCTCATCATCACATCTCAAACTTGTCTTCCTCTTCTATCTTTTACTGAGTTAGGTTTTATCGAAGTCCCTGTGTGTATGCTCAGTTGCCAAGTCGCGTTTGATTCTTTTAGGCTCCCCTGTCCATGAGATTTTCCAGGCAAGAATACTGGAGCGGATTTCCTCCTCCAGAAGATCTTCCTGACCTGGGGATCAAAAGTGGGTCTCCTCTGTCTCCTGTATTGGGAGGTGGATTCTTTACCACTGAGCCCCCTATTAAGTCCTTTCTGTAGTACGTGCGTGTATGTGTGTGTGTGTGTGTGTGTGTGTGTGTGTGTGTGTTTAAGTAGATGTGTATGTGAAATTTAACACATTTATAATTTCACTTCAGAAGGCATAGAAACAAAGATGACCATTTTACATATAATACTCACTGTGATTATTCTCTAAAAATTAAAAAGAGGTTGTCTTTGTATTAATTGAAATATCCTAGATCTACCTAGGGTAGTTTATGTATATGTAGATATTTTTCTAAAAGATACAAAAAATATCTTTTTAAAATTGAAATGTAGCTGATTTATAATATTGTATTAATTTCAGGTGTGTAACAAGGTTGTGTTTTTTTTCGGATTACATTTCATTTTAGATTATTACAAGGTATTGCATACACTTCCCAGTACTATACAGTAAATCCTTGTTGCTTACCTATTTTTATGTATAGTATTATGTATCTGTTAATTGCATACTCTTAATTTGTCTCTCCTTCCCTCCCTTCCTGCTTTGGTAACCGTAAGTTTGTTTTCTGTGTCTGTGAATCTGTTTCTGTTGTGTATATAAATTCATTGGTATTATTTTTAAGATTCCACATGTAAGTGATGTTTGTCTTTCTCTGTATGACTTGCTTCACTGAGTGTATATTCTCAAGGTCCATCCATGTTGCTGCAAATGGCGCTGCGTAATATTCCATTATATAAAAATGTGTTTATACACTTTTATCTTCTTATGGCAGGCTTCTCTTGGTTGGCACTTGGTTGTTTCCATGTCTTGGCTTTTGTAATCAGTACAGCTATGAACATTGGTATGCATGTATGTTTTCAAATTTGAGTTTTTGTTTTTCCAGATTTTTGTCTAGGAGTAGAATTGCTGGATTATACAGTAGCTTTATTTGTAGATTTTTAAGGAACCTCCATACTGTTTTCCATAGTAGCTGTACCAATTTACATTCCCACCAACAGTGTAGGAGGGTTCCTTTTCTCCACACTCTCCCCAGCATTTATTCTTTGTAGATATTATTTATTATTTTGTGATAGCCATTCTGACCATTGCGAGGTAATACCTCATTGTGGTTTTGATTTGTACTGTTGGCCATCTGTATACCTTCTTTAAAAAATTGTCTTTTTAGGTCTTCTGCCCATTTTTTAACTGGGTTATTTATTTTTTTGATTTTGAGTTATATGAGCTGTTTGTATATTTCAGATATTAACTTTTCATTCATATTATTTTATCCCATTCTGTAGGTTGTCTTCTCATTTTGTTAATAGTTTTCTTTGCAGTGTAGAATCTTTAAATTTTAATTATGTTCCATTTGTTTATTTTTGCTTTTTATTTCTTGACCTTGGGTGACTAATCTCAGAAAATACTGTTCCATTTTATGCCAAAGAATATTTTACCTGTGTTTTCTTCTAGAAGTGTTAGTGTCGTGTTTTATAATCAAGTCTCTAAACCATTTGGAGTTTATTTTTGTATGTGGTGTGAGGAAGTGTTCTGATTTCATTTATTTACATGTAGCTGTCCAGCTTTCCCAGTACCACTTGTTGAAGAGGCTGCCTTTTCTCCATTGTAGAGTCTTACTTCCTTTGTCATAAATTGATTAATCCTTCGTGTATGGGTTTATTTCTAGGCTATCCATTCTGTTCCACTGATCCGTGTGCCTGTTTTTGTCCAATACCATACTGTTTTGATTACTATAGTTTCATAGTATGGCATGAAGTCTGAAAGGGTTATGCCTCCAGCTTTGTTCTTTTCCCTCCAAATTGCTTTGGCAATTTTGAATCACTTATGGTTCCATATTTTAAAAATTACAATTTTGATTGCTGTGTAAAGTTCATAGTCATAGATTTAAATATTTTCTAATAATTCACATTTTAGTGCCAGGGATATTGTTAGTACAATGGTATCCATTAGTAATACAAGAAAATTACTAAGATTTCACTGCCCTTGAGAGGCTGTAGCATACACATCCTTCAAAACATAGTCATTCAAAGAAGTTCTACTACCAGATTTTTCATCACTGTAATAAATAAAACTATTTTATTATATAGATACTAAACCATGTTCTTTCTACAACTTAGATATATTAGCAGCAATAAGGCTGTTGCAACACTGAACTAATTTCATATTCATATTTATTCATAAGCAGAGTGAGAATTACAGTAAGGTAACACTTAAGGAACGAGCTCCTCTACGTTCCCTCCTGTTTTCACTGGACTTCGCTTTACCTATTTCATTTTCCTAGATGATCTTCCCAAAGACGTCACCCAGCACTCTAGATCATGCCTGTAGAAGCACAGAGCGTTCTGAGTAATTTACAGGTAATTACCTAGACCATCAATAATGCAGCGTCCTCAGTTAAAAATACTGTAGACACTAAGAAAGTGGAACTAACCTTTTTTTGAGTCTTGGGAGGATAAACGTCACTGAGGTTTCCTTAGGGGACTTCCCAGGTGGCTCAAGTGAAGAATCCATCTGCCAGTGCAGGAGCTACAGGAGACGCAGGCTCGATCCCTGGGTTGGGAAGATCCCCTGAAGCAGGAGATGGCAACCCAATCCAGTATTCTTGCTGGGATAACACGATGGCAGAGGAGCCTGGCGGGCTACAGTCCATGGGGTTAGACATGACTGAACGTGAACTGAGCATGCATGAATGCATGGGATCCCTTAGAATTCACACCAACGGCTGTGTTACTAACCTTGAATTCCTTGTGCAGACTCTAATATAGCGGACGAGTCAGCATGGAGTATGCCATGCCTGACTCAGTGTGGTCACTGTCTCATTTCACTCTGCTTTCTTTGATGCAGTAGCCTAAAATATGGGAGTGTAGGGACGCACAGATGCTACTCAACTAAGAGAGAAGCGGTCGAGCACACAAGTGTGACATGAATAATTTTAAGGGTTTGTTATTCATTTTGCAAAAGTATCCTTTTTAAAAAAATGTTAATTTCTGCTGTGCAAAAGATATTATTTACTAATCTCAGAATATGAAAAATTTAAGCCCCTATAAGCTACTGACTAGCAAAGCTCAATTAGAAAGGAAGATAAAATACAGAAACGTAATCAAATTAAAATATAGCTTTTAAATTAAGGCAGTTAAGTTCTTGAGGGCCAGTAGTGATACAATGCATAACAAATGATTAGGGATTTTTTTTTATGAATTGTTTTTGCACATTGTGAGTAGCTTGAATAAAAGGATTTTTGCATCTCTTTCTTTTATTGTGTCCTTAGCAAGTAGTAGAGGGCTTCATCTGGTTAAATGCCACAATATACCCCAGAATTCCCACATAGATCCTATTCCATGCATTTTTATTCTTTTAAGTGAAGGAAATTTATTTAATGTGTAACTAAGACTGGCAATTTTTGTTCCTTTCAAAGACTTACTAAATAAATTCACAGATTCGAACGGAGTCCCTTTTTGAACTCTGTCCCAATTTTGAGTTTAGAAAATTTGAATTCTGAGATAGGCCCTCAGGAACTGTAGTTGAATAATGATACTTCATGTGTTTTGTCCTTAATTTAGTCATCATAAATGGCACCAGTTATTTCACGTAAACCATGACCTTGTTGCATTATTTTTATAGAAATACAAGTTGTAGAATTTGGACTCTGCAGTGGACTTCAGATTATAAATTACCTATTTCTCACCTTTATTTGACAGATGGATAGACTGAAGAGCATGCTTTTTTAAAAAATAAAAATTACTGGAATATAGTTGCTTTACAGTGCTGTGTCAGTTTCTACTGTACAGCAAGGTGAATCATCTGTACATACTCATGTTACATGCTAAGTCGCTTCCGTCGTGTCCAACTCTTTGCGAGCCTATGGTAGCCCTCCAGGTTCCTCTCTGCTTGGGATTCTCTGGGCACTGGAGTGAGTTGCCATGCCTTCCTCCAGGGGATCTTCTCAACCCAGGAATCGAATTGGCATCTCTTGTGTCTCCTGCCTTGGCAGGTGGGCACTTTACCGCTAGCGCTGCCTGGGAAGCCCACACATACATACACGTATGCCCTCTCTTTTGGATTCTCTTCCCCTTAGGTCACCACCGAGCCCTGAGTAGAGTTGCCTGTGCTGTGCAGTCGGTTCTCCTTGGTTACCTGTGTTTCCGTAGTATCAGTAGTATACACGTCAGTCCCTCCTTGAGCGGACGATCGGGTGAAAGGGAAGGCCCGCTTGGCTGAAAGGATCCCACACCTGCTGGGTATCCTGCGCGGGGGGATGTGCGCACGCTGCTCGTGCATCACGTGGCACAGAGTTGCGGCATCTCAGTAGAGGACGAGATGGCTCTCGCTGTGGTCCAGGCCCAGGCCTCCTCCTCACTGCATCCTTCCTTCCTCATCATCTTTTTTATCCTCAACTTCTCTTCCTCGGTCTGAACACACGCACCGTTATCTCTCATTTGAAATCCGTCCTCCGCTCCGCAGCCCCTCTCTCCACTGCCCAGACTCTCATCTCTCCTCCTCCAGGAAGGAGTCTGCGCTCTGTCCGCTTTGTCAGCTCTCACACCCTGTGAATCTGCTGTCGTCTGCTCTTTATCCCCGCTGTCTTGTCTATCTGTCTTGTCTATCTGTCTCCTCCAGATACAACTTTTCGATTGCCAAGTGTTTTTTTCAGTCTTGAGTGTAGTGGTTCTCAAACTTTTGGTCTCAGAACCCCTTCAAAATTGAAGATTCCAAAGAATTTTTTATTTATGAAAGTTGTCTAATATATTAGAAATGAAAACTTGTATATTTAAAAAATATTTATTGGTGTATTTAATAATAGCTCAATTCATGTTGATGTAAAAACTTTTATGAAAAATAACTACTTGCCAAAACAAAACAAACAAAACCTGACAGATGAAGCACTGCTTAACATATTTGCAGATTTCTCTGTCTGGCTTAATAGGAGCCAGGTGGATTTTTATATCTGCACATGTCTAATCTGTTGCCTTATGTTGTTTTATTTAAAGTTTATAGTGAAAATCTGGCCTCAAATAGATATATAGTTTAAAAAGAGAGTCATATTTCAGTAGCCTTTTAAAATAATTTTGCATATTTTTTAGTAGTTCATCAAAACTCAGCAGGTGGTCATTTTTTAAAGGTTAGCTGCAATGAAGAATCCGTAATTTTAAGGAATTTTTCATACTGTTACCTTCAATACATTGGGTGGGTCTTTGAGTGGTTTTTTGAGTGGGTCTTTTACTATGCATGACTTTATAACATTATGCACTTGTCTTTGGAAGATCTTGGTTACTGGATTATTTGTAAATTCTCCATATATTGTCACATTACAATCCACATTGTCAAAACCTCATATTTGCTAATATCACTGCTGATCTCATTTAAAAAAAAAAAGGCAGAGAGTATTAGAAAGCCAGATATTATTTTGCAAAACACTAATTTTTACTTGAAAGCTTGAATTTTATCATTGGCAACAAATTCTGGCTGTTTTCCTGTACAGGACAAAAAGCAGTTCATTTTCCAGAAAACGTCTGGCAAATACCCAAGTCCAAATAATCATAGTTTCTCTCTCAGTGATACTTTCAGTGAAAGTGGAAAAGACAGCTAGTTTAGCTTACACCTCAGTCTTCCAACTGTTTTCCCCTGAGACACCAGTCATATTTCAGTTAATATTAGAAATACTTTATGTATACTTCCCATTCTGTCACGCTGAATAGTAAAGCAACTCAAGGGTCAAAATTTAAATTAATCATTTTTACAGCTTCATCAAGGATATTCTTAAGTGAAAACGCTTCCTTGTTTTAGTTACTACCGTGGCAGTGAAGGTTATTGTGACGACCGGTAGAATCTGGTGCCACTGCCTTGATTCGGGCCAAAGGATCCGCAGTGTTACCCATCTCTGTGCACCATCAGTGCCAGTTCAATACAGCGAAAAGCTCATTGACGCCTCAGGAGTTTTACAAAAGTAGTTTTGATCTCACAAACTTCCTAGTAGGAGCATAAAGTCCTGAAGGCATCCGCAGACCCCACTTGGTGATGAACCTTTGACTTAGTGGAGCATTTTGTGGCACCAAAATGTGAAACTTACTTCTTCTTTCCTAAAACTCTGACAGAATTTTCTTCACCCTCTATATCCTGAAGTCACAACCTTTCCTAGGATCCAGTATTTGGGGAGAGGGTAAGGGAGATCTCAGGAAGACCTGGAATGAGTTTTCCTGACGCTCAGTATCAATCCTGAAATTTATTCTACTTACTTTAAAGGACCCTTCACTTTTCTAGGGATTCTTGGCTCTCCTTGAATTCCAGTGCTGTTGGTCCCAGAAGGGGGCCACCTTGAAGAGTCCTAGATGTTTGATGTTACCCAAAGCACCATGATGCCTAATGAAAAGTGAAAGTGAAAGTCACTCAGTTGTGTCTGACTCTTTGTGACCCCATGGACTATACAGTCCATGGAATTCTCCAGGCCAGAATACTGGAGTGGGTAGCCTTTCCCTTCTCCAGGGGATCTTCCCAACCCAGAGATGGAACCCAGGTCTCCCGCATTGCAGGCGGCTCCTTTACCAGCTGAGCCTCAGGGGAAGCCCATGATGCATATTACCTGGAGGCAAATCTGCCTCTCATTAGGGCCCATGTTATGGATGATATCCTGTTATATGTGTCAGACCTGCATGCCTCAAGTCCTAGTCTCAGCTCAGGATGCTCAGGGCATGGAAGTCTTCTTTCTGTTCCTTGAGTAAAGCCATGCTTATTTCTGTCTCTGTGTGCTGTCGTAGGCTGGGCCACTGTGGGCAGCCCAGCTCCAGCCTGTCAGTCAGGTGCTGTCCCCACCCCCAAAGGTCTTAAATTGACTTGGCGGAGACAGGGTGGTAAATCAGATAAATGGCATCCAGCACACACAGACGCTCCCAGGTGCTGTGATGGGAGGAACACAGAGGAAGGACCTGTCTGTCGTGCACAGGCATTAAGAGGAGAATTGGTGATGTTTTAGTGTAACCACCTATATGGCGAAAGAATCCAAACAGGAGTGGATATATGTATGTGTGTAACTGATTCACTTTGCTCTGTACCTGAAACTAACACAGTGTTGTATATCAGCTATACGCCAATAAAAAAATTTTTAAGTAAAAAAATAGAAATAAAATGAAAAAGAGAAAAACAGAAAGATGAGTACATGTTTATCAGGCAGAGAAATCCTTCTGACTCCAAACTTGAAGGTATTTCCATATGCAAAATTGGCTGTCACTGAATGAAATGTATTAAACATGATTGTAAATCTCTGACCGATGAATCGATGATCCCATGATCCCTTTGCAGAAATCATAGTGTGTATTATAGTGTGTATTCTTTTCCATTGTGTATTTAGAGCCAAGAATGAAGAAATGCTCCATCATAGACCCGAGCAATATAGTTAGTGGCTCAACTATTTGGGCTGCTTCTTTTTTTTTTTTTTTTTTTTTTGAGTGAAAGTTGCTCAGTCGTCTCCAACTCTTTGTGATCCCATAGACTGTATAGTTCATGGAATTCTCCAGGCCAGAATACTGGAGTGGGTAGCCTTTCCCTTCTCCAGGGGATCTTCCCAACCCAGGGATCGAACCCAGGTCTCCCGCATTGCAGGCAGATTCTTTACCAGCTGAGCCCCCAGGGAAGCCCTTGTATTTAGAGCCAAGAATGAAGAAATGCTCCATCAAGACCCGAGCAATATAGTTATTAGCTCAACTACTTGGGCTTCTTAGTGGGTATTAAAAAGACAGCAGTAGAAGTAGGGATGAAACTAACTTTAAATAACACTCAGTATAAATTTCTCTAATTTATTGTAAATGGATAATTCACTTAAGTCTTTAGCAGTATAGACATTGAAATTTAAAGTATTTAGTATGTTTTCCTGGATTTAACTGATTATCTCTCAACTGGCCTCTTAATATGCTATTACATAGAAAATGTACTTTATATTAGAACACTTTTATTCACGTGTGTCCTCTACATATCATTATTACTTACCAACAGTTTCTTCCTTTGAAATATGTTATGTTGGCCTAGCGGCCTACCATACAGGCATTAAAAAGCTTGTTCAGTTCAGTTCAGTCGCTCAGTCGTGTCTTACTCTTTGCAACCCCATGAATCACAGCACGCCAGGCCTTCCTGTCTATCACCAACTCCCGTAGTTCACTCAAACTCACGTCCACGAGTCAGTGATGCCATCCAGCCATCTCATCCTCTGTCATCCCCTTTTCCTCCTGCCCCCAATCCCTCCCAGCATCAGAGTCTTTTCCAGTGAGTCAACTCTTCGCATGAGGTAGCCAAAGTACTGGAGTTTCAGCTTTAGCATCAGTCCTTCCAATGAACACCCAGGGCTGATCTCCTTTAGAATGGACTGGTTGGATCTCCTTGCAGTCCAAGGGACTCTCAAGAGTCTTCTCCAACACCACAATTCAAAAGCATCAGTTCTTCAGTGCTTATCTTTCTTCACAATCCAACTCTCACATCCATACATGACCGCTGGAAAAACCACAGCCTTGACTAGATGGACCTTTGTTGGCAAAGTACTGTCTCTGCTTTTGAATATGCTATCTAGGTTGGTCATAACTTTCCTTCCAAGGAGCAAGCGTCTTTTAATTTCATGGCTACAATCACCATCTGCAGTGATTTTGGAGCCCCCCAAAATGAAGTCTGACACTGTTTTGAGAGCAGTCCATTTCTACTATGGATGGAAAGATGTCAGCAAAAGATAAATTTAAAGAGAAACTAGTAGAGTTTCAGAAAAGTGTGTAAAATCATTTTAAAAGAAAACTATATATAAAGATTGATATTCAGGCATGTACTTGCATGTAAACATGTGGAGGGGGCAGAGTTGGAAAAGACACACCCCAAAGTCTTTCTCATGGTTACCTGTGGTGGTGGAGGGGATTGTGGTAAAAGGTAACTTTCTCTTTTTTTCCGTTCATTACTCTGTTTGTTCCGGCTGCACTGCATCTCCGTTGCCGCTCTCGGGCTTTCTCTAGTTGCAGCAAGCATAGACGCCTCTCCAGTCGTGGTGCTCAGGTTTCTCTCTGCGGCGGCTTCTCAGGTTTCTCTCTGCGGTGGCTTCTCAGGTTGTGGAGCGTGGACTCCAGGCACGCAGTTCTCAGCAGCTGTGGCACACAAGCTTAGTCACCCCGAGACATGCGGGATTGAACCCGCGTTCCTGCACTGGCAGGCGGATTCTTAACCGCTGGACCACCAGGGAAGCCCCAAGGATAACTTTCTTCTGTTTATTTTTCTATACGCTGGGTTTCTTTTTTTTTACAGTGAGTGTGCATTCCTTTAAATTGGATATATGTACTAGAACAATTCAAAGAAAAGAAAATCATTGGGACAGTGTTAAAACTGTAACATAGGTAAGGTACAAAATTCAGAGTAAAGTAAGTGTTTAAACTTTTGAACTGAATGGCAGGGAAAAATCCAGACAGAAGAGTTAAAAGTCTATATTTTCAGACATCGTTTACCTTTTCTTAAACTTTGTTATTATGTAGCCAGACTGATTGATTCTGCTCTTCAGGTGAAGAGCTGAATCAGCTCTGTGCACCCTAAATGGACACTTAAAATCCGGCTAAGAAAGTGAACACTGTCTACTTGAGAACAGTCCATGAGCTCATTTTAAAAAAGAACTCCAAATCTGTGGTTTGTGTTTATCTAGATGGTGTTAATAATAACAGGATATGGCATAGCTTCTATCCTGACTTCCAGTAAAATTCTTAAATCTGTTACAATTTTATAGGATACCCTTTATAATAAATATAGATGTCTGTCCTATACTCACATGAGTAGAAATCCTTCTGAAACCATTTCAGTCATGTCCCTACTCCTGAAAATGCACCAGCAGGTCACTGTCCTTCAGTGGTAAAGTTCTTGATGAAAAAACAAATCTCTAAAGCTTCCGAAAGTATTCCATTTCACTGTATAACAGAAGGAACATTAAATTTTTCGACTGTTTGAAATGATAGAGAAGAGTTTCAAACCAAAGTCGTCCATATCATTTGTATTAGCAACTTTAAGCTGAAACTGAGATAATTTGCTGTTTTCAGATTATATCTGAAAATCATAAGTGTTTAAGAAACAAACAAGTTTATGATATTTGGGGAACTCATTTCCCTTATTTATTAACAGGTTATTAGCACTTATTTGCCCTAGGAAAATAGCAAAATAACTGTACCTTTTATATCCTTTCTGTATATATATTCAGAGATGCAAATGGTGATGATGATGATAATTAGGTAGCTACTAAAGTGTGTACTTACTACAGAAAGTCCTTATTATATGCCAGGAACACATCTAAGTAATTTACATGTACTAACTAATTCAGTCTTCATGATAATCATATCAGGTACTATTATTGTTCCCATTTTACAGATGAGGAAGCTGAGGCATAGATCACAAATTAGTGCATGAGTCACATAATAAGAGAGGTATCTCTCAGCCATCATTTACAATACACCTCAAGAGGCATGTTTTTTACTTGCAGAAACCCTGTTTTCAGTTATCCTTTTAAAACCCCAGCTGCAGCGTTCCTCTAGCCAGTTTTTTCAGAAGTGAAGTAGTTTACCTATTAAATACTTGGTGGTATTTAGGAAACATCTATTGAGGATTTGGGCTTCCCTGATAGTTCAGTTGGTAAAGAATCCACCTGCAGTGCAGGAGACCCCTGTTCAATTCCTGGGTCGGGAAGGTCCGCTGGAGAAGAGATAGGCTACCCACTCCAGTATTCTTGGGCTTCTGCCGTGGCTCAGCTGATAAAAGAATCTGCCTGCAATGCGGGAGACCTGGGTTCAATCCCTGGGTTGGGAAGATCCCCTGGAGAAGGGAAAGGCTACCCACTCCAGTATTCTGGCCTGGAGAATTCCATGGGCTGTATAGTCCATGGGGTCGCAAAGAGTTGGACACGACTAAGCAACTTTCACTTCATTTCATTGAAGATTTACAGTGTATAAAGTGCTGAGTGGGAAATCATGACTCTCAGATGGAATTTTCCAGTTGTCAGTCACCATCTCAGAATGAAGGGTCCTTTCCATTTTGTCCTTTGAACTGGTGCCTGTCACTAGGGGAATGAAGTGCTTCTAGAAAACATTCCCTCATCCTCCACTGTTCACCCCCCACCACCACTAAACTAGCACAGCTCCCCTTGAGCTGATGCCTTCATCAAAGCTACTTTTGTGTCTCTGAATTGTTCAAACATGTTAGTGGCATGGAGACCCAGAGTTCTGGGAGCAGCTGGTGGAAGGGGAGAGGGTGCGAAGACATCTGGAAGGAGCCTCCTCCTCTACAAAGTGCCCCCCTTGGTTGCAGCCCTGACATCCCTGAGGTTATTGACCGATGCTCAGAGAACCAAGTCCTGAGCTCCTCACATGGCAGTCCTTACAAGAGCTCTTTGCCATCTCGTCCAGGTCACCAAGGTGTTATCGCTGATACCTTCTGTGGTCATACTGACCTGTATGTTGCTCCACTACAGAAGGCTGGCCATTCTTTCCTGCATTCATAGCTTTACTTATGTTTAGGGGTCAGGTCTTGTCTCTGGGCTATTGGGAGCACATCATGGATACTGAGAAGTCTCTCTCCTCATCTAGTATACATGATGGATAAAGGGATGGTGTACTGATTCCATTTTAAATAGCTTTTGTTTTCATTAATAAAAAAAAATCTGCATGCATATCCTGCAATCAGATGAACAAATCTAAAAAGTTAATTTCATGCAAGTTAAAACGAAAATGTGATAGCATTTTTTTCCTCATTGGCAAAAATGTAGAAAATTTGATCATATTAAGTAGGCGAACTCTTTTATGGGGAGCTGAGGATAATTTGGCATTGCCTGAAGAAGGGAACGGCTACCCACTCCAGTATTCTTGCCTGG
This sequence comes from Budorcas taxicolor, assembly GCF_023091745.1. Taxonomy (NCBI): domain Eukaryota; kingdom Metazoa; phylum Chordata; class Mammalia; order Artiodactyla; family Bovidae; genus Budorcas; species Budorcas taxicolor. The sequence continues at coordinate 56,750,209 of NC_068931.1, forward strand.
AGAGTTCTATAGACAGAGGAGCCTGGCGGGCTACAGTCCATGGGGTCGCAAAGAGTCAGACATGACTAAATGACTTTCACTTCACAGGTGGTATAATGGTAAAGAAGCCTCCTGCCAATGCAGGAGATGTGGGTCCGATCGCTGGGTCAGAGAGATCCCCTGGAGTAGGAAATGGCAACCCACTCCACTATGCTTGCCTGGAAGATTCCATGAGAGAAGCCTGGCAGGCCCCAGTCCATGGGGTCACAAAGAGCCAGACACAACTGAGTGACTGAGCATGCGTGCATGTACTCATATAAAAATTTACAATTTGTGTATGCTTTAATCTAGAACCTGGCTTTGGGGAATCTTTCCTACATAAATACTCATCTATGTGTACAAGGATCTGTGTATAACTTAAATGTCAGAAAGGGGCAATTTCAATAATGGAGTATAAATATGCAGGAGAATAAAGCAGGTGTGAGAAAGGATGACATGGATTCATGTATGTGGGAGGATGCTCCATGAACTACTGAGGGAAGAAAAGAAAGTTGCAGAATAATAGGTGCAATCTGCCACCACTTTTGTAATAAAAATTAGGCAAAGCTGAGAATGTCCACTGAATTGTTAACAGCATTAACCCTTGAAGGAAGCGGCATGAGAGGAAAGACTTTCCCTTTGCTACATTCATGTTAGTGGTGGTTCTTTACAGTTACCTACTGCCTTAATACTCTTTAGACCAAGAGTTTAAAGTTTTGGGATCATTTGTAATCAACATCGAGAATTTGTAAAAGCAGCTAGATAAAAATCCCTCTAATAGCTCAGCTACTCCTGGGAATGCAGACACACGTTCTCAGCACAGTGCCCGATGCACAGTTTGCCCTCAGTAGTAGTTGGTGACTGTAAATAGTTGTAAATCACATTTATAGCCCAGACGTTCTAGTTCTTACATCGTTAGATTTTCAGATGGGTTCATTTTAGCTGGAGATTCACTTTGCATTACTGAAGAGTGTTCTTGTTGCATTTTAATGCTCACAGACACTATATACAGTATTACCATCCTGAGATCATGCCACATTATCAGAGTCATGATTAAGAAAGTGATATTACAGGCTTTTGTCTTTCTCCTAAATCCTATCTCTGCTGGGAGTTGCATGTTTCCTCTCCCCCCCCTTTTTTTTTTTGAAGTATCACACAAACTTCTCTTATTTGAGGACCATTTTTTTAATTAATTTATTTTTTACTGAAGGATAATTGCTTTAAGAATTTTGATGTTTTCTGTCAAACCTCAGTGTGAATCAGCCATAGGTGTACATATATCCCCTATTTGAGGGCCATTTTTAATAAAAAGTAGAAAGGTCATCAGTTCAAGGGAGACTGTAAGTAAAGGGTACCACAGCTCCTTAGACTCAGGCATTGGGTGCTTGGTAAACTCTTGGGCAACATGATTGTCTCCAGGATCCTGCCCCAGAGTGGACCCAATTCACATATTTATTTCACATCGTAAACCACCCTTGGTGAGGTAGGTGGCCCCCTGTTGTCAGTGGCTCCTGAGGAGTTGTTGTCACAAATATGCTTTGGAGAAATAGAATAACCTATTCTGGTAGTTTGTAATGACCAATAAGTGATTATTTCTTTTAATTATGTTTTGTGTGATAATACTATATTCAATGAAATTTAAATGTGCCTATTAAATATCTGGCTAATTCGCAGAATAATTTTTATCCTCAGACCATTTATACCAAATATATATACTGTATTGTATATATCATTCTTTAGACTGTATTTGCCTTAAGTTTTAGACCAAATAATCTCTTCTAGTTCCCTGAAACATAATGAAATAATTTCCATTATGCACCTATCAGTCTCATGATAATGTACTCAGACTTTAAGAATCTTTACATATAACTTCTTGTAAATCTGCAGTTGTTTGTCTCAATGGAAAATACATTTTTTAGAAAGGTCAGGGGGTTGCTTTCTGATTCATGATTTCTGCCTAACTTTTTTAGACAGTTTTTATTTCCTTTGTTGTTTTACACAGATTATTATTTTAGACATTAGAAAATATTCATTAGTCTTAAAAATGGAAATTTTGAGCCTGGTTTAGATACTAGTCCCTGAAGGATAAGCATAGTGATTGGGACTTCTTACAGCATTAACCTGTGTACTGCTATATCCTGCAGTACATAGGTTAATGTAGGACCCTGTTCAGTAGGTTGCTTGGACCCTGTTAGTGTATGCATATGTTCAACAAAAGATAAAATCTCTGATGGTGGGAAACAAGAAACAAAAAATTATTGTATAATCTCAAAGAGATGACAAGTACAGTAAAGCAAACTAGGGTCCTGGACTGAAGAGTAGTGAAGGAACGGCTGCTGTATTAAGTAAGATGATGGCTCATAGAGGCCTTCCTTATCTAGACAGCCCTGGTACAGAGACCTGCATGAAGTGAGCACGCAACCCCTGGGAGGATGAGATTTTCAAGCAGAAGGAGCAGCAAATGTTAGGCTCCAAAATGGATATACTCCTGGAATATTCACGAAAGTATAAGGAGATCAGTATGACCAGAGTAGGCCAAGCAAAAAGGAGAAGAGATAAAGTCCGAGAGGTGTTAGGGCCAGGGTCTTAAAGGAGGGTTGTGAATGTTCTAGAGAGGTGATTTGATTTATGGCTGAAAAGGACCACTCTGGCTGCCTGTGGACAGTGATGGAAGCATGGAGATCAGGGACTTTAAATGTTTTAGATGATGACCACCCTAGCCCCAGCAAGAAATACAGTTTGCAGCCTTACATTGGAGAACTGGTTCCAGGAGAAGACTGGTCTGGGGGCAAGGTGGGCTCTGGAAACCCTCAGCAGAGAGACAGTCACTGCAGCCAGTCCCCAGAGTGAATGCTTGGGAAGTGAATGCACACGTACCTTGGATTTCTTCTGTTAAAAAGAGAGACCATTAAAGAAAGAAAAAGTTTAACAAGAAATCCAAAGATTAAAAACATACCATGAGACCTCCACTGTCCAGAATTCTTTCAGATATTTCAGAAGTATTAGTCTGGTAGTAAATTGCAAAGAATGAAAAATGCAGACCTGTAATATATGGTCCTTTCAGGGAGACTAAAGATTTGATACCAAGAATAGATTTGGTCTTTTTTTCTCCCATAAATAATGGTGTCTGTAGGTGATATAGAAAGATGAGGTTGATACCCAGAGCATAGAAAATGGTCAGTGTATTAAAAAACTTTTTAGATTCGGGTTTAACTAAGTAAAATTTTGTCAACATAAATGTATTTTACCAACGGATTGTTTTCAAGAGGGTTATTTTGAGGGACAGTTATGTTTACATTTCGCAGAAGTGTTGGGGCAATACAACTCTTGCATCTGTGCAAAGTTTAATAACAGATAACAAAATACCTCTGGAAATGCTATTTTCCTGTGGCTGTTAACCTGCACAGAATAGATATTTGTTAAAACATTTGTTAAATATTATATTCTATGTTACTCTAATAGGATTTAAATTGTGTGGGCTTAGATGTGTTTACAGAGAAGGCAGTGGCAACCCACTCCAGTACTCTTGCCTGGAAAACCCCATGGACAGAAGAGCCTGGTAGGCTGCAGTCCATGGGGTCACTAAGAGATGGACACGACTGCGCAACTTCACTTTGACTTTTCACTTTCCTGCATTGGAGAAGGAAATGGCAACCCACTCCAGTGTTCTTGCCTGGAGAATCCCAGGCACGGGGGAGCCTGGTGGGCTGCCGTCTATGGGGTCGCACAGAGTCAGACACGACTGAAGCGACTTAGCAGCAGCAGCAGCAGGAGTGTTTAGATGTGGTGTAGATATAGGCATACATATAGATATGTAGTGATGCTCCTTCTTCAGTTCAGTTCAGTTCAGTCACTCAGTTGTGTCTGACTCTTTGCAACCCCATGAATTGCAGCACGCCAGGCCTCCCTGTCCATCACCAACTCCCGGAGTTCACTCAACTCATGTCCATGAAGTCGGTGATGCCATCCAGCCATCTCATCCTCCGTCATCCCCTTCTCATCCTGCCCCCAATCCCTCCCAGCATCAGAGTCTTTTCCAATGAGTCAACTCTTCGCATGAGGTGGCCAAAGTACTGGAGTTTCAGCTTTAGCATCATTCCTTCCAAAGAACACCCAGGACTGATCTCCTTTAGAATGGACTGGTTGGATCTCCAGAGATCCTTCTTAGACCACAGTAATTACTGAATAATAAAATAGTAAACATTTTAAAGCTCTTCTAAATATCTTTTCTTTTGTAGTGTGGAAACCTTCAATTTTGAATGCAGATTGTTGGTGCTTCCCTTCTCTACTGAGGGACCGTAGTAGAATGCTTTAGACAAGAAAGACATTTAAGAAAGTTTTTATTCACCTCTCAGTAGAGGGAAGCCACACACGTCAAGGGCCTCTAGTCCCCTTCCTTCCCTCAAACCTGTATGCACCAGAGAACCTCGCATACCAGAGCCCCGCACAGCCGCACAGGACACCCTAGAGTAGTGTCTTTCACATGACTAGAAATGAAGCATTTATCTTCCACTAAAGAAGAAAAAAGTTGCCTTGCTGGGTAGGACTTAGAGATCGGACAGAAGTACTGCTGGATAAATTTCAGACAAGAAGTTTAAACACTTTAATGGCCTGTTTTCCAGATTTATAAAATATGTATGAATGTCATAAAGTCTGATAACGCTGAAGTGGCTTTGTCAGACTCTCCCTGGTGTCTGAATGCTCACAGATATCTCCCCTCTCCTCTCTCAGCCTCTTATCAGAATTTCAGAAATGGAGTCCAATGCCCTCCTAGTTTGTTTGCTTTTTTATCTCTGTATCAATCTCAAGAAAGAATTAGAGAAATGCTACTTCTTTTCTGTCATCTGTTTTTCCTCCCCCTCCTATGTTTTAAAAAAATAACAGAAAATTTAGATTGGTAGCAGAGAATCAAAGAGAAAAAAGGAAAGGCATATATAGTAAAATTGATGTAATGTCCTCAGAAATATTGAGAGTAGGTGACTAATTTATCTGGGTAATTCTCACTGAGACAGCAGGACTGGATAATGGGAAGGCATATTCAAAACTCTTTGGGGACATCAAAGCATACCTTATTTACACTTCTAATAATTTTTATTCTTGCCTTCCCAGGCTCTAGCCGTATGGCTATTAAATCATGACAAAGCAAAGATCAGGAATTCAAATACTTAATCAAATCACGAAAATTAATCCAGAAAAATAAACAAACAAAAGTAAATCAACCTTTTACAACCTTCAAAGCATCCTCCCTAAATCCTATTTTCATGCAATGCCAAATCACCAAATATGCTTATTTATGTTACAAATAGGCACAGTTATCTTTCGGATAAACTGATAAACATGGAAACTCTAGAAAATTTGCCAACTTTTTTTGGTGAATAACTTTCTAATTTCATTTCAAATTACTGATATGAACATTTAAGCATAACATGTTTAATAAGCTGGTTTTTTATTATTGTTCTGCTAAAAAATATTTTTCAGTCCTTAATACCATAATAAACCATGAAAGCATAATTAGATTGAATATGTAAGCCTTTTCATCTTTTCTATTTCTGTTTGAATAGAAATATTTGCATAATAGTCACTGTAGCAAAACTGAGTTTTCATGTTTAATCTTTTTTGGTTTTGACCCTTACTTCTTATTTCAAAATTCAAGGATGTTTGTAATTATAAAGTTGTTTTCTATTGAAAATAATCATTAACAGGCCTAAGTGGTATTCTGCATCATTTTTCTTTCAGTTGATTTTAAGAATTACCACAATGAAACATTTTTGAAAAAGCTGCATCTATTAATTATGGGTATACTTATTTAACAGTATTTATCGGAACTGGCTTTAATCTTCAGAGTGTGTTGCTATCTACTTCGACGTGCAGGTCATCTCACCTGTTTTTTCATTTTCGCTGTTGTTTAAATGTTCAATCCAGGTTCTACATGGTCAGCTATTATGAGCGGAATCACAGAATAGCCGTTGGAGCTCGCCACGGTTCAGTGGCCCTGTACGACATTCGGACTGGAAAATGTCAGGTAAATAAATCATTGTGACTTCCTCTCCATAAAGTCTGCAGGTTATTGAAAGGAGTGAGAGACCAGCACTTCACCAGTTGACGTGCTGAGCTGCGGGAACATTATGGATAATGCTAAAGGGATCAATAGTTTAATGAAGGACTCAGAGAATATAGAGCCCTACTGTCTTTATTCTCTGGGAATGAAGGGCTGCCGCAGACTTGCTCGTCACAGGGCCCTGAGTAAAGTGGTACTACTCACAAAGCCCTTTGCAATAAATCTTTTCTTCCTTTAAACAAAGTTTTCTGATTTTCTTATTCTTATCATGTGTTTTGTGGGGAAAAAAATGTGATGATACATTATCATGATTAATGGCTAAACGAAAATTCACTTTCTAAGTAAAATGAGAACTTTAGCAATTTAAAGACAGTATTCTCCTCAGTTCAAGACAGGCAGAAGCCCCAGTGGCATTTGCTGTGGTTCTGGAAGAAGGAAGCCAAGGCTCTATTTGAAATAATGTATTCCTTTTTATGCTTTGATAACTTCCTGTGCGTTTATACAACTTTATTATTGATGAGAAGTTCGTCTGGGTCTTCATCTTGACCGCTCAGTCCTCCAAATGTGCCACTTGGGTAGATGGAGCGCGTCTAGCCCACTCGATGTCGGAGTGGTCAGTCTCTTTATCCCAGAGCCACCTTGTTGATTAATGGCAAAAACAAAGCTAGTAGGCTGACCTAGCTAACAAAGCTACCTGATCATGGTAGTTTTATCCCTTGTCTCCCACTGTGGCAATTATCAATGCTGATATATTCAATCATATTAGAAATTGTATTCAACCATAATAGATTGATATATTCAACTGTGTTAGGAATTTTCAGAAGGAATATGAATACATCATGTAGCTGAATTTTAAATTGCCTCTTGTGTTTAATAAACTATTAATTAGTTCCCCAAAAGCTTCTCTGGCAGCTTTCCATAAAATAGATCTAAGAGATGGTAGCAGATTGGCGGTAAAAGTTTCAGAGGTCAGACCAGTTTAGGGGGTATCATTGAGTGTAACAAGTTTCTTCATGCAGCCCTTCTCAGAGGCCCTGAGGCATGAGTGTCCATTGTGCGTTTCCTGTGAGTGTGCACCATTTGCCACACTGATTAACTATTGAGTTTCTTTTGTGTGATTTTTTTTTTAAGACATTAACTCTTTGTTGGTGACTGTATTGCTTTACTCTGAGCTCTCACTTTAAGCAATGAAACCAGTCTGAATACTTGCTTTAAAAATCAAGTTACACGTTGCCTGTAATGGTCTCCTCTTGAGAGCGCGAGTCTCCAAGCATCGTTTTCAGAATCAGTTGTTAAACGTTGGAGTTCAGTTGACCCTGAACGTCGCCAGGGTTAGCGATGCAGTGATGCAGTGGCAGTTGTAGAGTCAGTCATGTCCGACTCTTTGCGACCACATGGATTATCTGTCCAGGCTCCTCTGTCCATGGGATTCTCCAGGCAAGAATACTGGGGTGGATAGTGTTGCCTTCCCCATGGAATCTTCTCAACCCAGGGATCAAACCCGGGTCTCCTATACTGCAGGCAGATTCTTTACCATCTGCGCCACCAGGGAAGCCCTACATGTAACTTACAGTTGACCTTCCATATCCCTGGTTCTGCATCTGGGGATTCAGACAATGCTGGATGGTACAGAGCTGTGATAAGGACTAGAAATCCAAGTATGAGTGGACCCACGCAGTTGAAGTTCCTGTTGTTCAGGGGCCAACTGTATATTATTATTAGCCAGCTTGAGAGAAATAAGCCACAAGCATCAACAAGATGAAGACAAAAAAAAAAAAAAAAATCAAGGTGATCTTTTCAAGCTTCCTTAAAATTAAAGTGAGGAAACCATAGAGAGGACACCATTGCCATGAACAGAGGGAGGAGCAAGGCCTTGATGTAACACCCAGAGGAGTGAAGGAAGAACCACGATAAAGAGCTGATGAGGAAGGAGCAGGCTGCCCTGAGCACACACCTCCTGACCCTTCCCCTCCTGCGTGGTCTCAGTGATGACCTTAATCAACATGCAGAAAGCATGAATACTTTGAATGTCTTATTCCTTTTAATAAAATTATTTGAGAAACACTCATCAATCAATGACATTCTTTCCTAACAGAAATCTGTAACGTCACACATATTTCATTTTATTTTCGTGCCTTATTTTACTGCATTTCGGCATTTCAGTGTCCCTATGATATTTTTCTACCTCAGCTTCTCGATTTTGATGTCCCAGTTGTCATTAGTGTTGTACGATGGAATAACCTTTACCTTCCAGTGCACTGTGAAAGGGAAGGTTACCCTTTCCTCTCATCTTTCAGAGCATGAAAACAAAGCTAAATCTCTAAAATCAATCTTAACTGCTTTTGCCAGTTACCAGTTTTATCCAGTGACAATGAGCTCTTAAGGGATTCTCTTAATTCCTTCATGGTATTAGTGTTGTAGTGTTTGAAATAAGTGAGTCAACAGTTGAAACAGAATACATGAGTATAGTTGGCATGTTTAGAAACGGTGTTTTAGAGGTGAATCAGAGGACTTGGAATTTTGCACTAGAAATGCAATAACATACTTTTTGAATTAGCTGTTGAAATCAGTGAACAGAGAGTGGGACAGGTTTACTAATGTTGAGCAAAGACATAAGATATGACACGGAAGACGTAGAAGGGATAGTCAGTGTATTCACTGGGCTCGAGGGGTAGGTTCCAGTTAGGTGGGAATATAAGGGGCAGCCACCTAAGTGAGAGCCCCCACTATGGGAAGACGCACCGTGGCCTGTCCAGGATGCCAGAGGCGAGGCAGTGTCCTTGGGCCCAGTGGGAGCATAAGAACGGGAAAAGGGGCACAGCGCATACAGGGTCCCTGTCGTCCCTAGATGGGCTAGCAAGGGATAGACTCAGAAAGTCAAATGTGTGTCCCTTATCTTTTGGCATTAGCGTCTATCTTTCTTAAAGATCAGTTTTCTTACGACTTCTTCTCAGTCTAGTACAGGCGATTATACAAAACTGCATCTGAATATGCATTCAGTCTGGAATATGAACTTTACTCATATTGAGTTTGCAAGCTGTTGCCCAAATCTGCCTGCCACCTGTTGGAGTAAGTAAAATTTTACTGGGACACAGCCAAGTCATTTGTTTAAGGATCGCGTGTGGCTGCTGTCACACTGCAGTGGCAGAACGAGGTGTTTGCAGCCAGCAAAGACTGTATGGTCCACAAAGCCTAAAACATTTATTGTGTGGCCCTTTCCAGAAAAAACTTGCTGACCTCTGTCTTAGGTAGTTAGAGGAGGAAGAGTTAACTCATTCAACCGAAAAGTGATCTGAAGCAGCATACGGGCGTCTCTGGTGGTCCAGTGGCTAAGACTCCACTTGCCAGTGCAGGAGACATGGGTTTGACCCATGCTCTGGGAAGATCCCACGTGCCGTGGGGCAACAAAGCCTGTCACCACAGCTCCTGAAGCCCGCGTGCCCTGGAGCCCGTGCTCTGCAACAAGAGAAGCCACAGCAGTAAGACCACGCACCGCAGCTGGAGAGAGTGGCCCCACTCGCTGCGGCTAGAGCAAGCCACGCACAGCAGTGAAGACGCGGTGCTGCCAAAAACTTAAAACTAAATAAAAGTATTTTAAAATGTACAGTGTCATACATTGGGGAAGAACGAAAAGAACCTTGTGTGACTTAAAGCTGATCTTCATTTCATAAGCTTGGGAATGTATCTTAACTTTGCTGAACTGAAGCTTCCTCACTATATAGTGGTAATAGAAGTAATGCCTGTATTTGTGAGAAGGAAGGTAATTTATGTAAAATTCTCAACGAGTAGTATTCAGTAAGTGTTGATTATATTATAGTGAAATAAACTTGGAAATGCATTACATTGCAATGAAATTACATTAACTGGAGAATTTTAAAGATAAACCTTGAGACCTCAGAATGTTTGTAGATATATATATATGTATATAAAGCAAACATCAGTAAGTGCTTAAAAAATGTTAGTCATCATAATTATTCTTTAGTTACTAATTAAATAAGACAAAATCAACCCCAGACTTCTCTTCTCTCTTACTTAGCTGTACGTGATTTCATCCTAGCTATATCTGTTACAAGTTCTTTTTTAAGATTTTGTTGTAGTTGTTGCTCTTTATTCCAAACAATTTGATTAATCTTAAACGTAGAATGAGTAGAATATCAAACCAAGTATTTAACAAAGTTAAGATTATACTTACTGGTCTGTCCTCAACCAACCACATTTAATGATTATTCTTCATCTATCCTGATTTTTGCGTAGCATTATTGTGTTGTCCTACTGATATATTTTTTAAGTAATTTTTTGAAATCATTACAAATACTACTTTTCATGTTACTGCTATACTAAAATTTTTCTGAGTAAAGCTGATATTTAAATATGGTATTCCCGACTGCCAGCATATCTCAGTTTTTGGCCTATTTTGCATATATTTAAAGTCTTATATTAATTAGCCCCCACTGAATTTTTTCCAAGGATTTTATTACTGTGTAATTGTCCATATCTGTTTTCTTCAGCATCGTTTTTAAGGTATAAAAGATGGGGTTAGTGAGTCCGTCATCCTATGCGTCTTGTTTAGTTTCTAATTTGTTAGCATGATTTTCTTTGTAGTTTCTCTTGCTTTCAACAGACAGGGCTGTGAATGTTCTCATTCTCTTATTTGCATGTCATTTATTCTTTGTCCTTTCATTACTTATCTCTGTTGAAATTCAGTCCAGTTTTCTTCTAAGCTTACTTCTTTATCATAAATTACAAGCCTTTTAATGCTGCTTAGATGGCTACTTTTTTAACTCAGAACTGTAGTTAGGATCTTAAGGGTTGTTGTTTCCTGGTTTTATTGGGTGTGGAGCTGGCTGAACATTTTTAAATCCTGCTTCATCTCTGGATCTGGTGAGCTGTGGCAGTTCCCCGGTGTTAGTTCCTTCCTTCATCGCTTTCTCTTTCTTCTCTCTCTTTAAGCTCTGAAGCTTCCTGTAACAATTATTTTCTTAGAGGAATTATTTTGTTTCCATTGACAATAATGACCTACTGATGCCTGGCCAGTCAAAATTGAGTAATTTCTGTAATTTTCTTGTGCACCCCCCCCCCCCGAAAAGTCCAAATATAATGCTTGAATGATTAGCCTTTACATGAGAACTAGGGAAAAGGAAGATACATATGTAGCTGGTGAAGGAGCAAATCAACCTCCCTTTTTCTCTGGAAAGTGAAAGAAATTTATTGATTGTCTCTTCAGATTATAAATGTAATTCACACTCATTATAAAATAACCTCAAGCAATAACAAAATATTTAAAGTGGAAAGTTAAAGTCCACTGTAACTGTCCCTTGGCATTGATTCCTGTTTAGCTATTTATTGTAAACACTTTTGAGTCTTGTGTCTGAGATATACAAGTAATAGTATTCTGTCCCTCTTCCCCAATAATTTAAGGGTTTCCTGCAACCTGTTTTTACCTACTCAGTATGAGTCCATGTATCTCATTCAATAATAGCAAGTAGTGCCTACTATCAGTGGCAAATAAAGCAAGTGTGGCTCCTGCCCTCAGGGAGCTTCTATTCAGTGAAAGGAGACAAACAAGAAGCTGCAGAAGAAAGTATCCGGGAGGTATGATAATAAGAGGAGTGACTGGCTGCCTGCTGTGGGCGCTTGGGGCAAGCACGCAGAGGGGGCTCATTTAACCCAAGACTATGTGACTACCTCCAAGAAGAGCATTATAAGGACAAGGAGCAGTTAGGACAATGCCTAAGGTGGGAACACCACTGGAAATTTGGAGGAGCAGAAAAAAGACAACTGTAAAGCGCATTCATTTTGTTAGCAAGCGCAAGAGAGATCTGAGGCGGAGTTTGCTAGGAGGGCAGGACCGATCACGAAGGCCAGGGTGGGGATCTCAGATTTTACTTCAGTGTGATGGGCTGCCATTAGAGAATTTCATGCCAGGAAATTATATGATGTTATATGATTTTTTTTGCATTTTTCTTCTTGTAATTGATTTCTAGTTTCATAACTTCATGGTCAGAAATATAGGATGTTTTTAGCAATTATTTTTTTCTTGCTTTGCTTTTGGAAGGCATTTGTTCTTTATTTCAAAACTTTGGAATCACAATAGACGCAGTATTCTGCAGCCTAAAAAAAAAAAATCTTAATAGTACATCATAGCTAAACTTCCTGGTCAAACACCATTGTTCTAACATGTTCTTTACACAATATAAAATACATTATAAAGCTATTATTCTGTTGATGAACTCTTCAGATTAAGTCCCACTCTGGGCTCATACAAACACAGCTGCAATGAGCATCCTTATACACTGGTGCTTTTCTCTGTGTAGAAAGTTAGTGAAAGTTAAGTCGCTCAGTCGTGTCCGACTCTTTGCAACCCCATGGACTGTAGCCCACCAGGCTTCTCCGTCTGTGGGATTCCCAAGGCAAGAATACTGGAGTGGGTTGCCATTTCCTTCTCCAGGGGATCTTCCTGACCCAGGGATCGAACCCAGGTCTCCCACATTAGAGGCAGACGCTTTAACCTCTGAGCCACCAGGGAAGCCCTCTCTCTGTAGGCTAGATCCTAAAAAGAGGAACTGGTTTGATCCGTTTTTATTTGAAAAGATTAATGGCCACTAAGCTGAAACTAGGGTTGTTGCAATAGCAATGGAGAAATGCAGGCACGCGCAGGGTATGATTTGGAAGTAGAGCCAACAGGTCTTAATGATTGTTCAGATGTCGGGTGCAGGGTTGGGGGATTCAGGGCGAGGCAATGGTGAGAGAAAGGAAGGGCTCAAGGGTGACTCATAGATTTGAGTCTTGAGCAACCAGATGGATTATGGTTCCCTTAATAGCTGAGAGGAAAAACGGGCTATGTATGGGATGAAGGTCAGGATTTTAGGTTCTGGGCATGTGAAGTTTGCAGGGCTGTTTTAGTCTGTTTGAATGACTACATCCTATTCCAGTACACCGGTGGAGGATTCATTAGCCGATCCTCTGTCAGAGAACATTTAAGCCCCCTCCCCCCTCAATTTTCACCATTGTCAGCAGTGCTGTATTACATAGTCTTACTTCCATAACTTTTTATGTCTGTCTGATTTTCTTAGGGCTGTTCCTAAATGCATAGTGCTAAAGATTTGTGTGTGTGATCACCGAAATGCTTTGAAACTACTTTCTCATAGTTCATGGGCATTAGCTTTTCCATCCTGTCCCTAATATTCCTATGAATAAAAGAATTACTCTTTTTTAAACACTGATCTGTTTATGGCTGCACGGGGTCTTCACTGCTGCGCGTGGCCTGTCTCTAGTTGCGGCAAGCAGGGACTGCACGCTAGGTGTGCTGTGTGGGCTTCCCATCGCTGTGGCGGCTCTTCCCGCCCAGCACAGGCTCCAGAGCACAGGTTCAGCGGTTGTGGCAGGCAGGCTTTAGATGCTCCATGGCAAGTGGAATCTTCCCAGACCAGGGGTCGAACCTGCGTCCCCATCATTGGCAGGTGGATTCTTATGTACTGTACCACCAGGGATGTCCACAGAAGGACTCTTGAACTGCAGTCATTCTCATAAAGAAATGAAGTTCCACAGCTGGCCTTGTTTTATTTATAAAAAATAAAAATAATTTTATGATAACTCTTCTCTGATCAGATACTGAATTATGTGTGAGGGATAAAGATAAATAAATATAAACTGTTGCTTATAAAATCCCTCTAAGGAATTTATACTCTGGACTAGAAGACAGAGAGGGCTTCCCAGGTGGCACTAGTGGTAAAGAGCCAGCCCGCCAGTGCAGGAGGTGCAAGAGATGCAGGTTTGATCCCTGGGCTGGGAAGATCCCTGGAGAAGGAAATGGCAGCCCACTCCAGTGTTCTTGCCTTGAGAATCCCATGGACAGAGGAGCCTCATGGGCTACAGTCCACAGGGTCACAAAGAGTCAGATACAACTGAAGTGATTTAGCACGCAGACACTATCAGACAGATACAAACCCAGAGCTGAAATACTGTGCTTGTCCCTTCCAGGAGGACGAGCTGGAGCATGGTGGGGAACACAGGAGGAGCACAGGCCCAGATTCGTTTAGGTGACTAGAGAGAATGGTCTGGTAGGGCTCTCTAGAGGAGAAGTCGTCAGAGCTGAACCATATAGGAGTTAGGCGAGAAGGGGAGGAAAGGACCGTGATTCCAGGCAGATGACACAGCATCCGCAAAGCCAAGAGGGAGAAGAAATATGGCGGAAGCAGGTTCATCAAAACCTGAGAGACGTGCTCCCCACTGTATGTATGTGAGTGGTTCATGTTATAGCAAAAGCGTTACGCTTGGAACTGCACAAATCTCAGGCGAAGAACAGTCATTCCAATAGAAAAGTAGAGACACCGCTTCTCTGTGCCTTTTTTTCCCTCTTTTGGGAGCTGTGTAGCTTGTGGGATCTGAGTTCCCTGACCAAGGATCGAACCTGTGCCCCTGCAGTGGCAGCAGAGAGTCCTAACCGCTGCACCACTAGGGAATTCCCTGTATGTCTTATTGAATGCTAATTCAGTAATGTAGATTTTATAAATCAAGTTTACATGGTGTTGGCAAAATGTAAAGCAAGACCTGAATGCTGGCTTTTTCCATAAACAGTCATTTTAGGAAAAGGAGGCTTGGCAAGATCTGAAAATGTTTTCAGCATGGGCTTCAAAGCATTCTGATGAAAGTGAAAGTGTTAAGTCGCTCAGTTGTGTCTGACTCTTTGCAGCCCCCAAGGACTGTAGACTCTTCTGTCCATGGGATTCTCCAGCCAAGAATACTGGAGTGGGTTGCCATGCCCTTCTCCAGGGGATCTTCCCAACCCAGGGACTGAACCCTGGTCTCCCGCTTTGCAGGCAGATTCTTTACTGCCTGAGCTGCTAGGGAAGCCCTAATTTTCCCTAATGCATTGAATTCTGGCGAGCACTCTAAGGTTGCTACATATTGCAAGGAAGCTAATGTTCAGGCTCCACAGCAGTATCAGCAAACACACTTATATGAATAGAAGTTTGGAGAACAATGTCTTTTTCTCTCTAAAAATAACAAAGATTTTACCTCTCGTTAGGAGGAGCAATGGCCCTTAGGGGTTTGGTGGACAGTAAGACTGATGTTTCTTTATGGCAGAGTTTTGAAGCTTCAGGCACAGTTTTCACTAAGCAGAAGTCTATAAAGCTTATACATCAAGGGCACTTATGTGATGATTGCAAAAATTGCAGTGAGAATTAACTACAGTGCTTAGTCAGGCCGACATTTTAGGCATTTTCTTCCTGTTCTTTCCAGCAGCTGGTTTTATGGCAGGTGTTTCCTATGACATTCAGGAGCAACAACCAGAAACACGGCATCGGGGATGATAATAGGATGAATGGTTGAGGAAGACAATGGTTTTCCGACACCCTGTTGAAGAATTACCCAACAAGCTTCCCGTTTTAAAAATGAAGTGCTATTTAGAGAAGAACCTCTAGGAAGAGAAATAGATATACAGAACAATGCTTGCAATTAGACCATCATTTACCCTGAAAGTTTAAAAATTTTTTAAGAATTATTTTAATGGAGCACATACAGGTGTATTTTTCTGTCGTCTCTCTGCCTCATCACTCACTGGGTATTTCTGAAGTCCATGTTGTACTTTGAATGGTAATATTTAAGATTTTTACACCAAGGAAAAAAAATTAATTCTTGGTAATATCTGTAGTTGGAAATATGTGAAACAGTTTGTTTTCAAACACAACAGTTATTACAAGCATTTCAACATCTTTGTAAAAGCATTGATTCCCAAAATTCACATTTTATCTACATTTCTTAATGTTATTTAATTTCCTTTCTAGCCTTTTTATTTTTCCTATCAGTATATGAAAAATGAGAATATTGACATGTGTCTATAGATAGGTATATTTATAGATTCTGTATATACTTAGTCCAGAAAATTCAAAAACACAAAGAAGAAGAATCACAGTGCACTGAATCTATTCTGGATTCAGTGCCTTGTATTCTTTATTTCCACTCTTGATATATAAAATACTTAAAATCTGGTATATTTGCTCAGTCATGTCTGACACTTTGTGACCCCATGGACTGTAGCCCACCAGGTTCCTCTGTCCATGGGATTCTCCAGGCAAGAATACTGGAGTGGGTGGCCATTCCCTTCTCCAGAAGATCTTCCCCACCTAGGGATTGAACCTGGGTCTGCTACACTGCAGGTGGCTTCTTTACTGTCTGAGCCACCAGGGAAGCCCAGTTTAGGCATAGAGGGGAGTTTTTAAATAAAGGAACTATGGAACTTTGGAAAAGATTTGATACTTAGGATATTTTATTTGCAAAGTAGTAGAAGGCACGAACGAGACTTTCAGTTAAAGGATCTAGTATTTCATGTGATAGAACATCTAGAGGCAGCTGGTGAAGTGAGCAGTCAGCGGTGTCGGGAAGGACCTCCCTTCTTCACCGTGTTCAGAGCATCGGTCTCTTTGGCTGGACCACTCCAGGGTACAAGGTGTTGCCACAGCACCAGCAACCTATGCAGAGGATACCACCCAGAGGCAAAAAGGCCACCTGAGAAAGCCTGTTCTCACGCCTCAGCTGACCAAGATTGCATCACATACCCATTTTTAAACCTGTTACTGGCAAAGAGAATGAAATTACGATGGGCTAGTGGCAGTTCACTCCTGAGATGAAGGCTCTCACCTTTATTGAACACAGGACCTTGGCTTGAGGAAGGCAACCAACATTTCCTCCCCAAGGGAATTTGGTGATCTGGCTCTTGGAGTGATGTAAGATGTGATAAACAGGAAGGAAGGTTGATGAGATCTGGGTTTGGGGCCTGCCCTTCCACCTACTATCTTTGACGCCTGGAAATTATGGGCGTAATGTTAGGCCCTTATAAAGATTAATTAAACTAACATAAGACATTTAGTTTCATGACTGTTACAGTCTCAGTAAATGGTAGTGGTGGGTTGATTCACGGTCATCTTTAATATCCAATTGTGAGCTTCTGAATTTGAAAGAGTCTTTTTGATGTAAGAACAAAACTCTTAATGGGAACTCTGTTCCAGCAAAGGAGGCTAATAGTAGCACTACTTTAGAAGAATCCGCTTTCCCTTTTCTTGGAACAGAAACAGTGAACTGGAATGCTGAAGTACTGGACAAGGCTCACAAGATCCGGCTGTGGCCCCTTGCCACGTTCCGTTTGAGGCCAAGGGCCCCTTCCCTTCATCACCCAAGACGGAGAGGCCTGCCCTTGATTACTCTCACTGTCCCTGTTCCCTCCCAGCCTGATTGAGCTTGTGCTGCAGCCTCAGGGCTGTTAAGCCTCAGAGCTGTTAAGCAGACGCACTTGAAGACAAAGTAGACCCTTAGAAGTAATGTGCACTTACTCCTCTGAATGTTTTGACTGTTTAATTCTGCTCTTCCCTAAAGTTACATCTTAATTGAGACTATTCATTAATGCAGTGAGAGGCACTGGAAGCATAGTTTACTTTCAGACAAATGTCAAGAGTAAGAAAACATCTGTATAATGTGCACAATACCAAATTCAGTGCTTTTTTCTCATATATATGAGGGCAGCCCTTTGTAGCCATAAAAAAGCCAGCTGCTGTAAGCCTCTTGAATTTCTCTGGGTGAACATTCCGGCATATGGCATCATTACTCTATTACTGTAATTTATGTAAATATGTTGCCAGACATGAATTAAAACTTACCATTGTAAATCTACAAAGATACAGCTATAACTCACTCAGATTTATTACCTGTAGCCATGTATATCCGGCCTCTGGAATTACAGCTTCTACTGTAGACAGAGGTTGAAGAAGGCAACAACGTACATGCCTTTATACACTTCCAGCAGTTTGTCATTCATCGGCAGTGGTGCGAATACAAAATACAGCAGGTGGGCCATCTTTCACACAGCACAGTCTAATTGGCAAATTTCAGCAGAAAGCTAAACAGAAGATCACCAAACGAGGAGTCAGAAACTTAGTCTGAGACCCAGTTACTAAGTTCATTACTTAAATTCTGTGACACTAAGTTTACTAGGTATAAGACGGGTTTTTCAAAAATCTGTTAATTCTACCCCAAAACAGTTTGCATGTTTTTTGTCAGGTAGCCATTCTTTCATTCATTCACTGAATAAACATTTACTGAGTGCCTGCTGTATATCAGTTCAGTTCAGTCACTCAGTCGTGTCCAACTCTCTGCAACCCCATAGAAACCAGTACGCCAGGCCTCCCTGTCCATCACCAGCTCCTGGAGCTTGCTCAGACTCATGTCCATCGAGTTGTTGATACCATCCAACCATCTCATCCTCTGTCATCCGATTCTCCTGCCTTCAATTTTTCCCATCATCAGGGTCTGTTCCAATGAGTCAGTTCTTCACATGAGGTGGCCAAAATATTGGGGTTTAAGCATCAGTTCTTCCAATAAATATTCAGGACTGCTTTCCTTTAGGATTGACTGGTTGGATCTCCTTGCAGTCCCAGGGACTCTCAAGAGTCTTCTCCAACACCACAGTTCAAACGCATCAATTCTTCGGCACTCAGCTTTCTTTATAGTCCAACTGTCACATCCATACATGACTACTGGAAAAACCATAGCTTTGACTAGACAGACCTTTGTTGGCAAAGTAGTGTCTCTGCTTTTTAATATGCAGTCTAGGTAGGTCATAGCATTTCTTCTAAGGAGCAAGTGTCTTTTAATTTCATGGCTGCAGTCACCATCTGTCATGATTTTGGAGCCCAAGAAAATAAAGTCTGTCACTGTTTCCATTGTTTCCCCATCTATTTGCCATGAAGTGATGGGACTGGATGCCGTGATCTTAGTTTTCTGAATGTTGAGTTTTAAGCCAGTTTTTTCACTATCCTCTTTCACTTTCATCAAGAGGCTCTTTAGTTCTTCTTCACTTTCTGCCATAAGAGTGGTATCATCTGCATATCAGAGGTTATTGATATTTCTCCTGGCAATCTTGATTCCAGCTTGTACTTTGTCTGGCCTGGCATTTTGCATGATGTACTCTGCATCTAAGTTAAATAAGCAGGGTGACAGTATACAGCCTTGATGTACTCCTTTACCTATTTGGAACCAGTCTGTTGTTCCATGTCCATTCTAACTGTTGCTTGTTGACCTGCATACAGATTTCTCAGGAGTCAGGTCAGGTGGTCTGGTATTCCCATCTCTTCCGGAATTTTCCACAGTTTATTGTGATTCACGCAGTCAAAGGCTTTGGAGAAGTCAGTGGAGCAAAAGTAGATGTTTTTCTGGAACTCTCTTTTTTGATGATCCAGTGGATGTTGGCAGTTGATCTCTGGTGCCTCTGCCTTTTCTAAATCCAGCTTGAACATCTGGACGTTTATGGTTCACATACTGTTGAAGCCTGACTTGGAGAATGTTGAGCATTACTTTGTTAGCATGTGAGATGAGTGCAATTGTGTGGTAGTTTGAACATTCTTTGGCATTGCCTTTCTTTGGTATTGGAATGAAAACTGACCTTTTCCAGTCCTGTGGCCACTGCTGAGTTTTCCAAATTTGCTGGCATATTGAGTGCAACACTTTCACAGCATCATCTTTTAGGATTTGAAATAGTTCAACTGGACTTCCATCACCTCCACTAACTTTGTTCGTAGTGATGCTTTCTAAGGCCCACTTGACTTCACATTCCAGGATGTCTGGCTCTAGGTGAGTGATCACAACATCATGATTATCTGGGTCATGAAAATCTTTTTTGTGTAGTTCTTCTGTGTATTCTTGCCACCTCTTCTTAATATCTTCTGCTGCTGTTAGATCCGTACCATTTCTGTCCTTTTTTGTGCCCATCTTTGCATGAAATATTCCCTTGGTATCTCTAATTTTCTTGAAGAGATTTTTAGTGTTTCCTGTTCTCTTGTTTTCCTCTATTTCTTTGCATTGATCATTGAGAAAGGCTTTCTTATCTCTCCATGCTGTTCTTTAGAACTATGCATTCAAATGGGTATATCTTTCCTTGTCTCCTTTGCCTTTAGCTTCTCTTCTTTTCTCAGCTATTTGTAAGGCTTTCTCAGACAAGTATTTTGCCTTTTTGTATTTCTTTTTCTTGGAGATGGTCTTGATCCCTGTCTCTTTGTACAATGTCATGAACCTCCATCCATAGTTCTTCAGGTATTCTGTCTATCAGATCTAGTCCCTTGAATCTATTTCTCACTTCCACTGTATAATCATAAGGGATTTGATTTAGGTCATACCTGAATGGTCTAGTGGTTTTCCCCACTTTCTTCCATTTCAGTCTGAATTTGGCAGTAAATAAGGAGTTCGTGATCTGAGCCACAGTCCGCTCCTGGTCTTGTTTTTGCTGACTGTATAGAGCTTGCCCATCTTTGGCTGCAAAGAATATAATCAATCTGATTTTGGTGTTGACCATCTGGTGATGTCCACGTGTAGAGTCTTCTCTTTTGTTGTTGGAAGAGGGTATTTGCTACAACCAGTGCGTTCTCTTGGCAAAACTCTTGTTAGCCTTTGACCTGCTTCATTTTGTACTCCAAAACCAAATTTGCCTGTTACTCTAGGTGTTTCCTGACTACCTACTTTTGCATTCTAGTCCCCTATAAAGAAAAGGACATCTTTTTTGGGTGTTAGTTCTAAAAGGTCTTGTAGGTCTTCATAGAACCATTCAACTTCAGCTTCTTCAGCACTACTGGTCAGGGCATAGACTTGGATTACCGTGATATTGAATGGTTTGCCTTGGAAATGAACAGAGATCATTCCGTTGAGATTGCATCCAAGTACTGCATTTTGGACTCTTGTTGACCATGGTGGCTACTCCATTTCTTCTGAAGGATTCTTGCCCACCGTAGTAGATATAACAGTCATCTGAGTTAAATTCACCCATTCCAGTCCATTTTAGTTCACGGATTCCTAGAATGTCGATGTTCACTCTTGCCATCTTGTTTGACCACTTTTAATTTGCCTGAATCATGGACCTAACATTCCAAGTTCCTATGCAATATTGCTCTTTATAGCATCGGACTTTACTTCCATCAGCAGACACATCCACAACTGGGTATGTTTTTGCTTTTGTTTTACTGTATATCAGGTACACGTTATTTTTTTAGGCTGAAAGAAATCTATTTCTAAGGCTAGAAAGATGAGGTATTTTACAGAAGGATATTAAAGGGCTTTGAAAATTGCAAATTTCATACAAGGGGAAAGAATTATTACTTGTAATACTAAACCAGTATTCTTTGCAGGATAATGTATTAATATTTGTGTGTAGTTCTCCATGGATGGTTCTATCTGTCTACAAGTTCCTTTTATAGAAGATCACTGGGCATTTAGGGCTTCCCTGGTGACTCAGTGGAAAGAATCCACCTTCCAGTGCAGGAGGTGCGGGTTTGAGCCCTAATCCAGGAAGATCCCCTGGAGGAGGAAATGGCAACCCACTCCAGTGCTCTTGCCTGGGAAATGCCATGCACAAAGGAGCCTGGCGGGCTACAGTCCTGGGGTCGCAAAGAGTTGGACACAATGACTGAACAACGACAACAAACTGGGCATCGAGTGTTGTTCTTCCCAAATGAGGTTACACGTCAGAACTGTGTAGAAAATTTCAGAAGAGGTTGCTCCTGCCTCAGCCCTTCTGAATTAGAATCTCTGAGAAAATGACCCAGACTTTAATAAGGTACTTCCAGGTAATTCTCAGGCAAATTGGAGTTGAGAAACAAACAACAGATTATGTGAGAGATAAACAGTTTGAATTTAAGTCCCCATGGTTTAGAAAATCAAATGATTTTTAAATAAGGAAAAATAGTTTGCGTTAGATCTAGAATCATATAGACTAAAATGGAGCCTTAAGATGAGTGGAACTTGATCAGGGGTGGGGGTGTGGGGTATTACCATTGAGAAAGCAGTACAGAAATGTGGAGGAAAGGTTTAGGGGAGAAAACCCATTGTAACCCCCCACTGCCAACAGAGTTCTTACCTTTATACACTACTTACTCA
This sequence comes from Budorcas taxicolor, assembly GCF_023091745.1. NCBI lineage: Eukaryota > Metazoa > Chordata > Mammalia > Artiodactyla > Bovidae > Budorcas > Budorcas taxicolor. The sequence goes on from NC_068931.1 coordinate 56,772,200, forward strand.
CATGTATAACTATTTGTAGGTATTTGTAATCATAGTCTATACAATACTAGATTTGCTTTGAAATATTGCATAAAATCATAAAATTTTAGTTTACGAGGTCTTAGTTATTCCTTTCCATGCAGAAATTTCTCTGACTGTGCTGAGCTGAGTTGAGGCCAAAATACCTAGATTTTCATACTGCATTTGAGAATTTTCCTGGTATGTTAACCCATCCTGACAGAGCTTTAAGAAACTACTGTTGAGTATACATTCAGCCTCCTTTTCTCTCCAGAGTCCCCTTTCTGATGACTTTTCTTCAAATTACAACAGGAAGGGGGTATCTCTGCCAGATAAAGTCATTAACAGAAAAGTTGCTTATGGAAGTCACCTGTGTCTTGTTAACCCATTCTAGCTTTGTCCCCAATCAGGAGTTTTCTCCAACTACTCAGATCCAGTGAACAATTCAAGACTTCCCTCTCTCTGGATCTCTCTCACAATACGGGAGGGTCTTTTCTCTTGCTACAGCATCTGTTCAGATTATTTATTAAGTTAATAAATTTCAAGTATTTGCTGTGTATCAGCTCCTACATTAGTACTGAGTTCAGTTCAGTCACTCAGTTGTGTCCAACTCTTTGTGACCCCATGGGCTGTAGCACAGCAGGCCTCCCTGTCCCATCACCAACTCCTAGAGTTTACTCAAACTCAGGTCCATCATGTCAGTGACACCATCCAACCATCTCATCCTCTGTTGTCCCCTTCTTCTCCCACCTTCAATCTTTCCCAGCATCAATGTCTTTTCAAATGAGTCAGTTCTTTGCATTAGGTAGCCAAAGTATTGGAGTTTCAGCTTCAACATCAGTCCTTCCAATGAATATTCAGGACTTCTTTCCTTTAGGATTGACTGGTTGGATCTCCTTGCAGTCCAAGGGACTCTCAAGAGTCTTCTCCAACACCACAGTTCAAAAGCATCAACTCTTCAGCAACTTTCTTATTCTTTGGCAGCTTTCGTTATAGTCCAACTGTCACATCCATACATGACTACTGGAAAAACCATAGCTTTGACTAGAAGGACCTTTGTTGGCAAAGTAATGTCTCTGCTTTTTGATATGCAATCTAGACTGGTCATAGCATTTCTTCCAAGAAGCAAGTGTCTTTTAATTTCATGGCTGCAAGATTTTAAAATTAAAAAAAATAATAATTTCATGGCTGCAATCACCATCTGCTGTGATGTTGGAGCCCAAAAATGTAATCTCTAACTGTTTCCATTGTTTCCCCATCTATTTGCCATGAAGTGATGGGACTGGATGCCATGATCTTAGTTTTCTGAATGTTGAGTTTTAAGCCAATTTTTTCACTCTCCACTTTCACTTTCATCAAGAGGCTCTTTAGTTCCTCTTCGCTTTCTACCATAATGGTGATGTCATCTGCATATTGGAGGTTATTGATATTTTTCCGGGCAATCTTGATTCCAGCTTGTGCTTCATCCAGCCCGGCATTTCGCATGATGTACTCTGTATATAAGTTAAATAAGAAGGGTGACAATATACAGCCTTGACGTACTCATTTCTCGATTTGGAATCAGTCTGTTGTTCCATGTCCAGTTCTAACTGTTGCTTCTTGACCTGAATACAGATTTCTCAGGAGGCAGGTCAGGTATTCCCATCTCTTCTGGAATTTTCCACAGTTTGTCGTGATTCATGCAGTCAAAGGCTTTGGAGTAGTCAGTGGAGCAAAAGTAGATGTTTTTCTGGAACTCTCTTTCTTTTTCGATGATCCAGTGGGTATTGGCAATTGATCTCTGGTTCCTCTGCCTTTTTTAAATACAGTTTGAACATCTGGACATTCACAATTCACATACTGTTGAAGCCTGGCCTGGAGAATTTTCAGTGTTACTTTACTAGCATTTGAGATGAGTGCAGTTGTGCAGCAGTTTGAGCATTCTTTGGCATTGCCCTTCTTTGGGATTGGAATGAAAACTGACCTTTTGAGTCCTGTGGCCACTGCTGAGTTTTCCAAATGTACTGGCGTATTGAGTGCAGCACTTTCACAGCATCATCTTTTAGGATTTGAAATAGTTCAACTGGAATTCCATCACCTCCACTAGCTTTGTTTATAGTGATACTTCATAAAGCCCACTTGACTTTGCATTCCAGAATGTTAATGCTACTCACTGCTGAAATAATATATTTCTGTTTAATGCCTATGAGGAAATTTATGCTTCCTCCAGAGACATACTAGAGCTGCTTTTCTTTTCCAAGTTGTGAGTCCAGTGATAGTCCCAGAATGTGAGACACTTACATATTTAAGGAAAATCCTAAGCATTTAGTTTGTCAACGTGTCCTTAATAATACACTAGAAGTTAAGCACCGAAGAGAGACTTTATAGCAAAGCAGCAAGAGACACGACTGGAGAGGTGGGCTGTGGCTAGGCCACACAGGCCCCTGAGTTATGATGAGGAATTTTGACATTATCCTTAATGCAGTGGAAAACTATTCAGGGTTCTAAATTAGAGGCTTGATCAGATTGACCTGTTGTATGGAGAATGGATTGAAGGAAGACAAAAGTGGAAATAGGAAGACCAGTTAGTGACAATGCTCTTCCAAAAGTATTCCAGGTGAGAGAGAAATGGACTGATTTGAGGTGAATTTGAAGATGAAACTGAACTTGCGATGAATCCAGCATGGTTATTGAAAGAATGAGATGCTCAGGATAATTCTCAAGTTTTTGACGTGAGCAACTGAATAGATGGGAAGTACTGAAAGTGGAACAGATTTCCTGAATAAGTGTGGTGGAGAATCAATCACTTAGTTTTTGATGTTAACTTTGAGATGCCTGTGAACATTCGTATGGTGCTGTCAAATAGGAAACTGCGTGCTTGTCTTTGGAGATGATCATTTAGGCATCACTGGCCTGTTTGTGTATTCAGAGCCATAACAGTGGATGAGTGTATGTAAGAAGAGAAAGGGGCGGGGACAGAGCCCTTAGAACGTTCCACATTTAGAGATGAGATGAGAGATACGTTCACAGAAATAAGAGACTGCATGGTTTGGAGACATGAAGAAAATCAGAAGACTGCGGTAACAAAGAGGAGAATGTCTCATGAAAGAAATGCTGCCAAAAGGTCAAGAAAGATAAAAATTAAGAGAAGGCCATCAGATCTGGCAGCTGCAGAGCAGGCAGACTTGTGTATACCATTCCTTAATGAGAGAGAAAGGAGAGGCGACTAGGTATAAATGCGGTATCAAGAGAGGTGCTTTTTCAAAATACGTATTTTAAAATAATCTGTAGGATATTTGATCCTCACAGGGTGAACACCTGACTCAAGAGTTTACCCAAGTAGAACATTCAGCAGTACAAAGGGATTTAAAATGAATATGAAGGATGCTGTTTGGGATTGGCCGTGAATAAAAGACTCCTACGTTTTATCTGTGTACTGAGATGTGGTGACACTATCATTCTGAGCCATTATAATATCAATCCAATGCCAACTCAGAGAATTCCAGCAGCATTCCATCTGTGCTAATTAGAGTAATGCAGGGGTCATCAAGAGAGATCTTTGAAATCACAGCCGAAGACGAAGAGCAGTGCCTTCATACCTGACTTTAATAAGTCACTTGTCCAGGGATTTCAAAAATATGTATTACTTGCAAATCTGTTGGATTTCAGAAGCACTCAGCTTCTGAATATTCTTAAATGAAATTATTCAATAATCTAGTACTTCCAGGATTAAAGGGCATATCCCAGAGCACTATTTGGCTATCTATGCATCATATATATTTGACTCATCAACTATATTTATATTGGGTACAAATATATCCTGGCCAAAGCATTCTTTTCATGTTACCAAGAAGGAAGTATCAGTTTCGATGGGCACTGTTTTTAGAAGCTTTCTCTTTATTTTCTCAGAACAAGACAGAAGTTTGCATTCGGTTTGCATATCTGAATTTCCATTAAGGAAATGCAACTGGCCTCATGGCTTGAAACTATATTCCTATCATTTAGCCCTTTCACTGAAGAAAGCATTACTCTGGTCTTTCACTTTTTCCATAAAGCAAATAGAGAGCTGCTTACAACAGCCTTTGTCTGGCTTTGGCATTGATTTTAAATCACCTGGATTGATCATGTGGTTATGGGACGTTAAAAAATCCCACCAAACATCAAAGCCTCTAAACACAATTAGAATCGAGGGGTTTTTAATCTGTGAGCTGTGTGTCCATAGGAGTACATTTTAAATTATCCTTAACTTCTGCTCATGTTTGGTGGGAAAAAGCACTACCCTGATGTATAGCGTCTGGGGTTGTAGGGATGCTCTCTGAGCACATAAGAAATGTTCCTAATTTTCAAAACGAGGGAGCATCTGAAATCTTTGTCTCTGAGTGTCTCACTGCCTCCACAGTTGCCTCAGCCAATAGGAGAGGGATATGCAAAGCAGCCAGCTGTCATGTCACACACCGGGCAGTCACTGGACAACAGCAGGACTTAGGCAAGCTGATCCCAACCGGATTTGACAAAGAGGTGGAAGGTCTAAAATTAAATAGGTCAACACAAATTCTCTAATAATAGGTATATGAGAAGGGACAACGAAGGATCCCATAGGAAAACCGCTTTTTAAAGACCGCTGATATTATTGCCTTTCATTTCAGATCTCCTGTTATCGGTGGCATCTAAGTCTGAACCATCTTATTTGGTGACGAAAGACAGTTTCTATTTTCACCAGTTACTCTTTAGATTATTTCCATAAGGTTAACGTTTTCATGAAATAAGTATTTATAAAGAGTCTTAACTATTTGCAGAAGCAGACTTCTTTTTTAAAGGCAGATGTTTTTCTGAGGCTTGCTGTGGTGCTTCAATTTTGTTGTCATGGTGACCAGATAATATAACTTTTCAAAAATGGAAATCTGCTTTTAACCATGTTGTACCAACCTACTAGTCTTAAATGCTTAGTTCATAGCAGACAGTTTCTACTCAATTTCTTCCCTAGCTAACCTTAGAGTTCAATTTAAAGACATCAGGTTTCAATAATTACACACACACAGAAAACTCCCTTAGGTCTCCCAATCATACGACATAGTAAGCACCAACAAAGGAATTGTGGTTTTTGAATTCATGTTCTTTCTAGTTAAACAACTTGTGTTGCCAGAATAATGTTAATTTTGGAGCATTCTTGCTAAACAATATAGTAGTATTTTCCTTAGTACCTGTAACTAATTGTCAGTGAATAAAAGAAAAAAGAAACAAGGAAATGTCTTATGAATAGGCTGAACAAATAGGTAACATTCTTTTAAAATTCCATAAAGAGCAGGGCTTTGTTTGCTAAATTCACCCACAAGCCATTTTACGCAATTGTCGTTTGTTTTCTTTTTTAATGTGCTTTTAATATTCATTTGAAATTGTAACAGTAGGAACATACTATAGTCCTTCCTATAATATTATGTTGAGAGGTGTTTACATATTTCATGCTTGATCTTCTGTACATTTTGATCCTTAAAGATGTTATTTTATCTGCTTGGGGAAAAAAAAGAAACTTTAATTTTGAAAAATAAGAAATAAACCTTAAGATGTTTTCCACTGTTCTTTTTCTTCCAGCACATTTTCTTCACATTTCAAGAGAGATGGCTTTACATAGTAACTTAGAAGTAACACCTAATGATTAACAGAATGATGGATGTGATGAATCACCTTTTTCTTTAGAAATAATAAATCAAGATATTCCTACCCATAAATTTTTACTGGAAAATGTGAAATATTAGCATCATATATTTAACAAGGTGTCAGGTACAAAAACTGTCGTCAAAATGTTGCCCTCATAACCAGTAAGATGCATTAAAATGTTATGTTCCATTTGGGGGAACAATTCAAGTAATTCAAATATAGTTTACAATTTCCTAAATTTAGTATAGTTTTACTTTTTGTCTACTCTTCGAATCGATAATACTGCTTGAGCATTATCAATATTGGGCCCCAAAGTTAAGGAACAAAAGCCTCCTGATGTAGAATTCTTCATTCACAAAAATCCTGATTAAGCTTTCATTTTAGGATTATAAACTGAAATAATTCATAAGCTCAGGTTTGCCCTTTTCATAAATAAGTGATTCTATCCTGGCCCTCGTTTAGGTAGCGTTTTCTTTCCAGGCTGCGGTTTCATTTTTAGGCAGACTGTTCGGTTTGGATTTTTTTTGGAATCCTATTGGAAGGGTGAATTTGTGATTACATGAAAGGTTAGTTGGTTGTTCAGTTGCCCAGCAAGTTCGCTCTATTTCCACTTGGGGGTGTTGTTCCTAGAGTAGCCGCAGTGCATCGTGGGAAGTGGAGCTGGGCAGTCGCCCCCGCCCCCGCCCCCTCCACCCCGGGCTGTATTGATTTGCCCTTCAGCTGTGTGCGCTGCGCAGAGAACCTCGGGCCTTGTTGTTGATTATCTGCACAGTGTCTCTGGGAGCACCATTGACCCACTGTTGCTGCCTGCCTGTGGCTCTTGATTTTTCACACCGTCTCCATGACACTCATAATAAAACATACTACCTTATTGCCTCTCAGCCCTGAGAGCTGACTGACTCAGCCCAAGAACGCCGTGATATTTCTGGAGAACGTTTATTGTATATGGGATAAAGCGTGGCGATTTTAGGATTCTGCCTTGTGTAGTTTAATAGGTATCTCTACAGCAAGATTTCACACACACTATTATATTTTTATTGTCTTGCAACCAACACTAGCTTTACGTATATTGTTAACATGAAACTTTGCATTATGAGTACAAAACCATAGTTTTAAAATATTGTGCTAATGAAAAGCATATTCTGTGTTCACATTAGGCTTGATATGTTGCTGTGATACCCAGTTTCAAAAGTGAGTTTTGAAATATGTTGCCAAGAGTGCACCATGATTTATTACTACAGTGCATGATGGTTTTTTGAAGCATCTGGTTGTATTTAATTTCCATATTTCTAATTTGCTGTTGTCAAAATCTCCATTATACATTTCAACTTCCGATGGGGTCACAAGTTAGAAGAAATCATGTACAATCTTTCTTCTTAGTTATCTTGGAAGACTTAATGATCTACACAAAACCCGGGCAACAGAATTGTCTCTCGTTGGAGTCTGGTGGTTTCTCAGCTAATTTATTTCTGATTTATGTCTAGGTGGTGTAAATTGAACCCAAGGACAGAAACATCAGAGGAAAGGCATTTCACGTCTCATTCCATCAAATTAATGTTTTCTTTTAAATTAAAAAATGAGTTCTTCTTTGTGATTCTCCATGCCACACTCCATGGACTTCTAGGGCAGGAGATGCCAATCGCCATCCTGAAACCTCTTGAACTCTAGGTACCAAGGCTTGACAACATTCATTCACCTCTGGGATAATTAACGGGTACATTTGGCCCATTCTTATGCAAGCATTGTTCTTTCAAAGCCGACTTTTATGTACATGGATTTCAGAGCCACAGTCTGTCAGGTTTGAGTTCTCTGTGTGGGAGGCAAGTATCTAGTTTCCAACTCTGGTCACTATGGTTTTGAGCCCTCCCGCCTGATGGTTTTCCACAGCACAAGGTTTGTGCCCCGCTTAAGTATCTGTGTGTCTTTGGACCTTCAGAACCACTTTAAAATGTACGTAAAGCTTCCTCTAACGGAGTCATAGTCATCAGGTATTGCAAAGGTTAAGCTTTATCATCAGCATCCAAAAAAAAAAAAACAAGAAAGTGAGGTTTCATCAAAAACTTCCATCCTCACAACCTTTCGACCACAATTTGATGATTATTATTGATTATTTCACAGCCTTTCACTCACGCTCTGCCACTGTGGCCAGCCCTGATATACAGATAGGGCTTCAGTCCAGCTAAAATAAGACTCCATCTTGATAATGGACTGAGATGAGATGCTGTTATTTGATAAAGATAATTGATGTTTCACAGCGAATTGGAAAGCAGCTTCAAGAGCACTGTATTTGGAGCTGTATTCTGTCCAAAAATATGGCAGTTGTTTACAAAAATAGAACAAAAGAACTAAAGTTAAATGTTTGGACACGGTTTTTTAGAGCATTTGGTGTTGTGATTTTGTTTGTTTGTTTGTTTGTTTGGTCATGTCCAATTATTTTAAGCTGTAGTAGGGGAAAAAATAGGAAGGGGCATATCACATTATTTTTCCTCTTTGGTTTGAGGTTAGTATGTTAAAATCTTAACACAGCATGGGTGTTATTGATCAGTGTCCTTGCAGACTTCATACCTAAATTCTGTATTTGGAATATGATGCATCACTGTCATCCATAAACTGGGTATCTTAGGTTAAAGTTAAATTTCATGTTGTCGTTCGTCTCTTGAACATTTTACATACTGCATGGAAACACAATTTAAATTATTGATCATAAACGTCCTGTCTCTTGGCAAATGCAGTCCAAGTAATCTGTGGACGCAGGTTAGGTTTCTCCTCATTTATTATTAACAAATTTCTCTAAAAATAACATGTAACTCGCTGTTTGTGTTTGTTCATCATGCTTCCTTCAGCCACCAGGTTTAAGTTGATTAAGGTATCATTCATCTTAGGTAATGTTCATCCGATTTCTTTCAGTCTTATCACCTTTGTAACCTCTAATTAAGCAATAAGGCTTGACAGGGAGTATGGTTATCATGAGATAATGACACCCCAAGTGTGTTGAGCGGCACAAGGTTCAGCTGAGTGCTTCTAAACCTCTAGGGGTGTGATTATCTCACAATAAACATGCCAGGTTGCTGCTCATTGATACCAGTGTTGCGTGTGTGCATGCATGCATGTGTGTGCACACACACGCTCACACACACAAACTACGGTAGTTGTGGGGAGATGGACTTGTCCTCACCCACTTTCTCAGCCCTCCAAATTGCTGATTTTATAAAAATTATTGCTTCATATCTCAGACTTATAAAGTGTAAATCCATAAGCTTCTATTTTATTGTCTCAGTAGCATCAGTTAACTTACCAAGTACATCTTTCAACAAAATACAGATTTACTATTCTTAAGAGAGAAAGTTTCCTCAGAAAAAGATCTCGTGGAAAGCAAGCGTTATCTTTTGTTGTTACCATTTTACAGCAGTTAGTGGACCCCACTCCAATGAATGGTAAAAAATGAGGCATTCTTGTAAACGGAGAAGCAGCAGGTGTGTGCTATCATGCAGATGAAGTTATTAAATAGTTGAGAATGCTGCTGCTGCTGCTGCTGCTAAGTCGCTTCAGTCGTGTCCGACTCTGCGCGACCCCATAGACGGCAGCCCATCAGGCTTCTCCGTCCCTGGGATTCTCCAGGCAAGAACACTGGAGTGAGTTGCCATTTCCTTCTCCAATGCATGAAAGTTGAGAATAATACAGGAAATATTCATTGGGCTTTTTTGGTTTGGAAAATCTTTTTAGCTTCTCACAAGTAACCGTCACAGTTAAAAATAGACCAGAGCAGGGGAGGAGATATATAACTAAGTATATATAATATAACTGTATTATAGTTATTATATTATGTTATAGCTACATACTACAGCTGTATAGTTAGATTTTCTCCCTCATACACCCAGACCTTTGTACATGCTATTTCTTCATCTAAGATTTCTCTTTATTTCCACCCCACATATACCATAGGGCCTCCCAGGTGGCTCAGTAGTGAAAAATCCACCTGCCAAGCAGGAGGCCCAGATTCCATTCCTGGGTCAGGAAGACCCCCTGGAGAAGGAAATGGCAACCCACTCCAGTGTTCTTGCCTGGAGAATCCCATGGACAGAGGAGCCTGGTGGCCTACAATGCATGGGGCGCAAGGAGTCGGACACAACTAGCATGCGTCACAGATACAGTCTCCCTCCTTCATTAAATTAACCGTGGTCCTCACTCATTCCTAATTACAACAACCACTTACTTCCTCTCTGGGACACCAAACTGTATTTTGGGGGACTCTCTGGTTGCTCGCCTCCTTGTTCTCCTGAGATTGAAATCATGGCACGTGCGTTTCTTAGCTTTGATTACAACATGTGAAAATCATGTTTTATAAATAGTGGGAGAAAAACTAGTTGAATGAAATTTGAATTCATCTCAAGGGAGGTAAGTGATCTACCTCATTGGGAGAAGGGGAAGGAGAACTCGATAAAATTTTTACACATCATGAAAGAAGAGAAAGTGAAGTTGCTTAGTCGTGTCTGACTCTTTGCAACCCCCGTGGACTGTAACCTACCAGGCTCCTCAGTCCATGGAAATTTTCCAGGCAAGAAGACTGGAGTGGATTGCCATTTCCTTCTCCAGGGTGTCTTCCCGACCCAGGGATCAAACCTGGGTCTCGCGCATTGCAGGCAGATGCTTCACCGTCTGCGCCACCAGCAAAGCCCATCATGCAGACCAAGCAGAGCCAGTTTGTGGACCACACTGAGCCTGTGGGCGGCTATAGACTCGGAGAGAAGGATGAGTTGTTACAGGCTGAGGAAGAAAAAGGAATCTGTGTCTGCTGAATTCTCACAGTCTTACACCTCTGTTTTAAATGTAGTTTATTACAGCGGCTCAAGATGTTATTTAAATTGTGAATACCAATACCCTGTTTTATAATGCGATTCCAGAGATCTCTAAGGGAACAAAATATTAGTGGAAAGAGAGGATCTACATCTTTCAGTTCAGTTTCTCATTATGATTTCATGTATAATTTAATACAACGTTCAGACAACTCATGCCTTTCAAAATATATTATTATTTACGTTATAAATATATTTTGCCAGATTTTTAACATTCTCCATTTCTTCTCTAATTAATTATATTAATACTGAAGACATGAGGCCTGCTCAGTGTAAAGTAACCTCAAGCTTTTGCTGTTTAATTTTATAAAGCAGTCATAATGAAAAAGGATAATTCAGCTGATCAAATAACAACTTCTCTTTTCCTTACCTATCTTGATTAAGACAGCTGGTCTTCACTCCTGGAGCCTAAGAATTCATCCCAGGCCAGATAGGTGTCAGTAGCAAAATGCATTACTGTGAGTGCTTTAGAGCTGGGTAGACGGGGTGCCCATTTTCTCTGTGGAATTAACAACAGCACACAGTAGCCCAGCATTTTGTGAATTAGTTTGTCTACGAGAAGAAACTCTGATATCTGTATAAAGATGAAGTCTCTGGAGTGTTTTTTAACGAGATATCTCAAAAATGATAGAACTAGTATCAAAATAAGTATGGGATTTTGTGGGGGCCTTTATTTTTTTTTTCTTTATTTTTTTTTATTTTTACTTTATTTTATTTTACAATACTGTATTGGTTTTGCCATACATTGACATGAATCCACCACGGGTGTACATGCGTTCCCAAACATGAACCCCCTTCCCACCTCCCTCCCCATAACATCTCTCTGGGTCATCCCCGTGCACCAGCCCCAAGCATGCTGTATCCTGCGTCGGATATAGACTGGCGATTCGATTCTTACATGATAGTATACATGTTACAATGCCATTCTCCCAAATCATCCCACCCTCTCCCTCTCCCTCTGAGTCCAAAAGTCCGTTATACACATCTGTGTCTTTTTTGCTGTCTTGCATACAGGGTCGTCATTGCCGTCTTTCTAAATTCCATATATATGTGTTAGTATACTGTATTGGTGTTTTTCTTTCTGGCTTACTTCACTCTGTATAATCGGCTCTAGTTTCATCCATCTCATCAGAACTGATGCAAATGTATTCTTTTTAATGGCTGAGTAATACTGCATTGTGTATATGTACCACAGCTTTCTTATGCATTCACCTGCTGATGGACATCTAGGTTGTTTCCATGTCCTGGCTATTACAAACAGTGCTGCGATGAACATTGGGGTACATGTGTCTCTTTCAATTCTGGTTTCCTCGGTGTGTATTGTGGGGGCCTTTATTCACAGAGATTATTCCCAAAGTTGTGAGTTTTCTTATGCTATCTTTAAAATTTAAATCAAAGCTTTAATTTTGTCTAAAAGTAGAAAATAATACACTTGTAGCAATAGTGAGCATACTCATCAATAGTTAGCTATGTAAAGGTCTTCCTAGATGAGGAGTGTGAACTTAAAGTTCTATGATTAACACCATATAGAACATACAGTGCTGATGGAGAGCTATTCCAAGCAATGTGCTGTGCTGCGCTCACTCGCTCGGTCGTGCCCGACTCTTTGCGACCGCTTGGGCTGTAGCCCACCAGGCTCCTCTGTCCATGGGGATTCTCCAGGCAAGAATACGGGAGTGGGTTGCCATGCCCTCCTCCAGGGAATCTTCCAAACCCAGGGATCGAACCCAGATCTACCGCGTTGCAGGTGGATTCTTTACCGTCTGAGCTACCAGGGAAGCCCAAGTAATAGGTAATAATTATTTTGAAAAAAACAATGTAATTAATGTAAACATAGCCAGTGAAGCCTGGTAGATCGCACTTTCCCTCTTTGCCTTGTCTTCCCAGCCCTGCCTGTGACTTCCGAAGGCCCATGTAGCCTGTCCCCAAATATCCCACTAAAGTAGGAGCTCAGGGATAGCATGGTCAAGGAAACATGTAGCATGCTTTTGTGTAAGTTTTTCATTAAGGGCCATGGCCCAACTCTGGATAGTTATTTGCCTTTTTTTTTTGGATCTTGAATGAGAGAAATGGATATACCATAAGCTGGTGTTATGACAGTTATGAGTCACGTGTTCTTCAAGCTGGTCCATACCAGGTTGAAGCTGGTTAGCTTCAAGCTAACTCACTACTGTAGTATCCTAGTATTTCATAAAATTATATACCTCCCAAACTGAAATCTATATTGTAGTGACCATGTGTCCCGTCTGTTTTTACAGATACAATTTTGCTGTAATGAGATGGAGCTGCCTGGGAAAATAGTAAACTTGCTGACCACTCTGTGACAAATAGGTTGAGTGAAATAGAGTCATTTGGGAAAACAAAGGAAGCACATAGTGGCCCAGTAAACTGGCTTCCCTGAGAAGGAAAGTAGGGCTTCCCTGGGCTCAAATGCTAAAGAATCCACCTGCAGTGCAGGAGATGTGGGTTTGATCCCTGGATCAGGAAGATGCCCTGGAGACAGGAATGGCAACCTACTCCACTATTCTTGCCTGGAGAATCCCATGGAGAGAGAAGCCTGGTGGGGTACAGTCCATGGGGTCGCAGAGGGTCAGCCACAGCTGAGTAACAAGAAGGAAAGTAGAAAAGCCTCTTTGAGTTATTTTGGAAATACTCAGATCATTTAGATATATATCTGTGAACTTAAGAAATGATATCTGATAGCAAGAATTTGGAATTCAGAAAAGAACACAGTTTTTCTCAAGTTTCTACCCAATACTTAAGGTCTTATCAAAGAACAGTTTGGCATATGGATGCCAAGGTTGACATAGTAATCAATTTAACTGTTTCCTTCTGGAAAGATGCCATGTGCTGTAATGAGATGGGGCTGCCTGGAAAAACAGTAAACTTGCTGACCGCTCTGTGAAGCCACATACTATGATTTTAAATTTTTATTATCGTAAAAAGTGTGACATCATGTCTAGGGTAAAGGCTCTTTAAAAATTGAATTCATCTCAAAAGAAATGCAGAAACATATTTGATCTACCCCTGTCTCCCTGGATAGACCTTTTCAGGTTTAATTGTGTAAATGCTGCATTTTAAGTGTGTTAGCAGAGCCCTTTTGTTCAGGCTGTCGAAAGGAGCGTCTGTCTAGGGAACATGTGGGGATGTGGGGGGGTTGTGTATTTTTCCTTTTCACCCTAATTTGTAAGAAACCCTTTTGTAGGAATGGTCCTCTCCTGTAAAGTGATCAGTCACCTCCCAGAATGATCCTCAGATTACTGAACACTACTGGTAGTGATCAGGCAAATAAATTGCTATTAGTCAGTTCTATAGCAATTGCTTGGGGTAACAGACTTTCTTGCTAGCCTGTCACTTGGTTTTACATTTTTGTTGATTACAATGGGACTAGCGTGGGACTGCTCTGGCTGTCCAATGGTTAAGACTCCTCACTGCCTACGCAGGGAGTGTGGGCTTGATCCCTGGTCTGGGAACCAATATCCGTCATGCCTCTCAGCACGATTAAAAAAAAAAATAGAACCAATATGATTGCTCATTCATTACTATTTAAAGGCATTTTTGCTACACTCTACAGGTGTTTGTGGGGCTTCCCTTAGCTACTGTGTAGCTCAGTCGGTAAAGAATCTGCCTATAATGCAGGAGACTCAGGTTTGATCCCTTGGTTGGGAAGATCCCCTGGAGAAGGAATGGCAACCCACTCCAGTATTCTTGCCTGGAGAATCCCATGGACAGAGGAGCCTGGCGGGCTACAGTCCAAGGGTCGCAAGAGTTGGATACAACTTAGCGACTACACCACCACCACCACCACGTGTGATTGTAGGCTTTGTTGATGTAAATGGAAATGCTTGGAAATTCATGACTTCTGCTATGCTTGTAGCATTCCTGAGTTTCATATTTTCCAACTGTTCCGTAATTTTTGACTACTGATGATGGCTTTACATTTTCTTATGAGCAGGAATAATGTCCTGGGACTCTTTTTCTTTGTGTGTGTGTTTTCCTTCCTAAACTTCTCCCTGAATAATTGTAAATTCTCATGACACTGCCTGAGTATGTTTACATTTGCAAGTGCATTATTTAATAGATTCTGTGGTTTAAAATAAAATGTAGCAAGATTTTCACATCCTCTGTTGGTAGACTGTCCATGGGCCATACCCCATATATTGTGTTGTTCGCTCAGTTGTGTCCAACTCTTTGTGACCCCATGGACTTTTTAGCCTTCCAGACTTCTCTGTCCATGGAGTTCTACAGGCAAGAACACTGGCGTGGGTTTCCAGCTCCGTTCTCCAGGTATACCCCATAGTGACCACTATTAAAAAATAAAATCCAATTGCACACTACTCTGGCACACATTAAATCTTTCATATCTCATAGTAACATAGCCTTTCTTCATTCTAGCGTGAAGTTGTAGGCTTCAGGACTGGAAGAGAGGACTTTACTAAAATGAACCATGTGCTGTTAAGGGCTTCCCTGGTGACTTAGGTGGTGAAGAATGTGCTAGACAGTGTTAAATGCCCAGGAGACAGCTAGTGACTTACTCACTCACCGAGCAAATGCGTCAGGGGCAATGGCACATTGCTTAGATGAGCTAAATTCTCAAAGTATTAGAACGTGAACCAGTAAGGCGATTTAGGGGGTGTGTGTGTGTGTGTGTGTTTAAGTTATTCATCACATGCTCTGTTGTAGTAATTTAAGCTAGAGTATGAGGGATAAAAGCAATTCCTTTTGAAATTCAGACTTCTGGATTTTTGGAGTCTGGTATAATGCTAAGGACAGTAAATTCTGAAGGCAGTGACTCATGTCCTTAGTATCTGTGTATAATTCTAGCTATAGGATAAGTGAAGATAGAGGAAGACCTTGAGAAAGCTGCCTTCGGTGAAATCCTGCCAGTTACCTCAGAAACACTCATTTTACTTGGATTCAGAGTTCAAGTTTTTGAGTTCCTCTTCAAAATGATTATTTCCTGACAAAAAAAAAAGAAAAACAAGTTGAAGGGTATAAAATCAGTGACTTTTTCTTTTAAGCACAGTGTAAATGATTAAATGTTCATTTCTTTGGGGAAAAAAATCTGACTGATAGCCAGAGCTGAATCTTCCTGGGACTTGGTCTACCATAGACTCAAAGAATGTTCCAGCATAAGTCATCCTATGAAATTCCAGCTTCCCTCTAAATGAGGCATGTAATTGTCTATCCCGAATCACACCTAGTTCTTCCTGAACTCAGGGACTTACTCTTCTGTCATCCCTCACCTCCAGTAATTCTCTCCAAACCCTGCAAATGGAGTCTTTTTATCCCAGAAAGCATTATAGAGTTCTTTCCCTTGAGAGTTCATGAGAACTACTAGAACCGTTGAATGCCTCCGATTTCTGACACCTCCCCACCACCCCATCTCCTCTCTGTACTGACACCCCACATTCAGTCAGAGCATCCGCTGCCTGAGTGCGTGTAATATCTACACACTTCTGGGTCCCCTCCCCACTGTCATCAAGGGCATGATCATGGAGGTAGAACCTAGTCTGCCCGTGAAAGGATACTTTGTTCAGTAAGCCATCCACGGAGAGAGTCGGATCCATAAGACAGGCATCTGGAATTAATGCCTCTTCGGTAGCTGGACTGCTTGCCACTTTTTGAAGCTTAATGATTTCTTTTCTTATATATGTAATTTTATTTGTTTTTGGCTCCGCTTTCTCTTCGTGCCTGAGCTGGCTTTTTTCTAACTGGTGAGCGGGGGCTTCTCTCTCCTTGCAGTGCTTGGGCCTCTCTCATTGTGGAGCATGGGCTCCAGGGTCCGCGGGCTCCCGTAGTTGCAGCTCCCGGCTCTAAAGCTCAGGCTCAAAAGTTGTGGCTGCACCGGACCAGGGGTCAAACCCATGTCTCCTTCCCTGGCAGGAGGATTTTTACCACTGAGCCACCAAGGGAAGCCTGAGGCTTAATGGTTTCAAATCAAAGAATAGAGCAATGAATTGAGAGGACTGTCCAAGGGATGGGAGCATCAGTGTGTCCACTAACTTAAAGTGAGTCCAGAAGTATTTAATAAACAGCTGACTGTGATCCCTTCCCCTCCTCGTTCACTCATCTGAGGATCCTTTTTTTTTCTTTTTTCTTTTTGGTAATACAAGTTGACTGAGACTCTGTTTCTGCTCTTGCAGAGCCAGTAGCCAGGCATCTATGGTTACTACTTTTTTTCTTCTTTTTTTAAGGTGAACCTAAATAAAAGAAGAGTTAGATTTTTCTTTTGTTAGATTCTTCTTTCTTAGGGAAGAAACTGGGCTTTTCCTCTTGGATTCTTGGGCTTGGAAAGAGACTTTTTTAAAAATAGTTCACTAATTACTGAAAATACTTAAAACTTCAGTTGTCAAAAGAAAAGTAAAAAGGTTTTAAGGCCAAATTTGCCAGGTAGATTAAATTTCTTAATTCAGGAATATAAAATGTATAGTTGTTGTGAAAAATAGATGCACCCAATAAAATATAAGCTAGGATATATATAAATGCAGGCTACTTAGTAGATTGGGAAATCAAGCAGAATTAGATATTGCTTGGTAAAGATTTTATTTTCCCTTCAATTTTGAGGCAGTTGGTCCAATAGGGAAGAGAGCCTCCCAAGGAAGTTAGAAATGCCCAGAACTATTCAGAAGTGAAACTTCCCTGGTGGCTCAGTGGTAAAGAATCTGCCTGCAGTGCAGGAGACACGGGTTCAGTCCCTGGGTCAGGAAGATCCCCTGGAGGAGAAAATTGGCAACCCGCCCCAGCGTTCTTGCCTGGAGAATCCCATGGACAGAGAAGCCTGGCGGGCTGCAGTCCACGGGGTCACCAAGAATCAGACACGACTGAGCACCTAAGCACACACACATTCAGAAGGGCACAGAGAAAGCTACCTCATCTCTCCCTTCTCTTTTGTCCACCACTACAAAGTGGGACTTAAATTCTGAGGCCTCACAGCAAGCAGCAGGGTGTTCTTTAGATATAATATTCTTTATTCTTTCTAGCCTGCCGTATCATGTAAGCATTTACATTTATTTTTTGTTTGTTTCTTTAATATTTCACTTGAGAGGTAGAAAAGAGCCTGTGATATTCAATAAAAAAGTACCTGCAAAGAGCCTTTAAAATGGCACTTTTCCAAACCTAAAATAGAAAGGATCACATTTCAGTGATGCAGTGTAATACTAGTGCAAATTATGTTATGTAAATCCAGATTTGCTTGAGTGTTTTGTAAGAAATTGTGACTTGAATGAGATCGCAACAGAAATCAGATTTAAAACAAACCTGGATTAAACAATGAATCGTTCAGAAGGAAGGAAGCAATTACTTTTCAGAAACAGCGTATATCCTTCTCCATGGTCTCTGGCAGAGTGTTTTCAAGAATGATTTGATCAATAACCTCACAGCAGTGGCAGATATAGAAAAGAATAAATGTTTATCACACTTGTAAACATCTGAGGCAAAGCCGAAGTATTTGCTGAAAAGACAACATCCATTTTTGAATTTCCCCATGGGTTGGGGCAAGGCAGAGGTGGGGGTGGCATTTACTATTAAATCTGTAAGGTCTGCAAGGTCGGGTATTAATGACTGGAACCAGGAGTTAAATTTAACAATGCAGTTTTATTATAGATATATCTGTGTGTTTCCTGGCAGAATGAAATAAGTTGTACTGAATTGTCCAAAGCGTGTTTCATTTCCATGCGGACAGCTTACACACATCTTGGCAACCAGGAGGAGCTTATTTGTGCGTTCTGAAAAACAAAAAAATGCAATCAAGCCTTTGAAAAGCATTCCACTTGTATTGTTTCTTAGTTGATTCATATTTCTTAATGTTTTTAATATTCTTAATTCTTAATATACTTAATTCTTAATATTTCTTACTTAATTCATCTTGGGATATTTTTTGACACTTGGGCTGATATCTAGATTCCAGCTTTTTCAGAAGAAAGGTGAATCCATGGCTTAGATTATAAGCAGAGGAGGGCAGAGCTGCTGAGACTCGCAGGATGTGCAGTGCTTACAGCAAGAACCAATCAACCTTCCCCATCTTCAGCTGTCCTTTTGTGCAGTCTGTGGCCTCAAATGAAATAGTGATTATGTGTATGGCCTGTGTTTGGAAACACAGCTTTAACACTAGCTTCAGAGAAGCCTTTTTTTTTTCCCCTGATAATCTTTATAGTAAGGATGAGGGACAGAGGAGAAAGTAAACTCTTCTTGTCTTCGTGTTGCTTTAGAACGCCGGAGTGAAGACAAAGCAGGTCTATACCGGGCAGAGCGAATCTGCACACGGTGGACGGAAGCGTGCCCCCACCCCGAGGGCACGGGGCTCCTCTGAAAGGGACAGCGCGGCATCCAGAGCCCCCAGTGCACAAACAGCGAGGGCCCAAGGATCGCGGGGTTCCGTGTGTCTCCCCACCCTCGGGCCTGTGAGAGATCGGGTTTAAACTGCAGGTCTCCCGGGAGCCATGTGTGTTCCCGGGACTCTTGCCTCATGGAGCAAAGGTCAAGTGCTGACATCTTTTGACACATATATTTGACACTGCAATTGGAGGCATAACTTGAGGTTTTTATGCATTCTATTTAATAAAATCAGGTTGGAGGAGACGCTTTTGAAACACGGAGGTGGGGCATACTTTGTGTGGGACAAAACAGTCTACAGGGAAAGAATTGAATTCTCTTGTACTTGAAACCAGTGTGGCCTTTAGTGGCTTTGGATTAATCATAACTTCATCCTCCTTTTACCAGGCAGTTTGATTTTGTAACCACGCCCCCCCCCCCCCCCATATAGAATTCTATTAAGGAATGATGAGTTGACGCTTGGATGTCCATGTCAATGAGTTAATTATCAAATGATACAATAGCTGTGAGAAATCTGCAAAATGTCATCAAAGTCACTAAAAAATAAAATTGACCAGATGGTACATATCAAAAGTAAATCGCCTTTTTAAATCCAATTAATAGTATTTTTTGTAGGACTTGAATGTGATTTAAATGATGTTTACACACACAAAAAAAATTAAGGACATTATTCTACTTATAAGAAAATACTTTTTAAAAATATAGTAATATGGACTATTTGAGAAACTGCAGGTCTTATTCCTGATTATTCCAAGTTCTTGGTAGTATATTACAGCACTTAATAGCTAAGGAAAACAAGCTTTTAGCAGCAATATCCCAAGCTAGTGCCAGTATGAATAATGTGTCATATAGAAGGGATAGTAATTTGTCCCATGATTTCAAATATGTGGGAATGGCTCCTGCCTGAAGAAGTCACAGTTATGAGATTGTTTATGGAGTCTTATATTTAAAAATACAATATGATAAACTTTACAGAGAATGTCAGTGAAAAAGTCCTGACAGTACAATCCTTTAGTTTAATGTGAGTTCATAGGCAGTAGCAGAGTTCACAATCGCTCTATATTCTGCGACATCCATCCTTGTATTGAGCGTATTAGAAAGAAACCTGGTAAAGAATTTAGGATTGGAAGAAAGTTTTTGAATACAGAACTTTAGAAAAGTTAAATTCATGGAATAGATTGAGATAATA
Source organism: Budorcas taxicolor (assembly GCF_023091745.1). NCBI lineage: Eukaryota > Metazoa > Chordata > Mammalia > Artiodactyla > Bovidae > Budorcas > Budorcas taxicolor. The sequence goes on from NC_068931.1 coordinate 56,792,207, forward strand.
GATATAAATATTTTAGGAATAAATACTAGGAAATAATATCTATAAAATGATGATAATGGATTGTACATTAAACCTCAGTTGGGAAGAAAGAGTTGACCACAGAACTCTTTTAAATCACTGTTCTGAGATGGCTAAAATAATGGGAAAGGAAAGTGGGAACTCTTTTCAACCTTTCTCCATGAGGTTAGCCCCTGTGTTAGTCTGAAGCATCTAAGTCCTTGAAAAATATCTAGAAAAAAGGATTAGGAAAAACGAAAAGTGTTCCAAAAAATGTAGGCCAGGGGAAAAAACACTCAGCAATAAAGGTTTTCTTTGTGTTGAGAACCAAGGAGAGAGAGAGATACATTATGGTAGAGAAAACAACCAATGAAAAATAGCCAAGACTAATGGGAGTTTAATGCTTTTGCATTATCTTCTTATATAATAAATTCAACAACACAGAGAGATAGAATGGAAGATGGCAAGAAAAATAGAAAACTACAGAGAACTCCTGAGTAGGGCAGAAGTAGGGCTCCGGAAACCCTCCCAGGGCACTTTCTGGACAGCGAGTAGGCTCCGTCCGCTGGCCACTGCAGGCTTCTCTCCCATCGGCACCCACTGCAGCTCACCGGGCTCAGAATTTGCTGTGCCGCATTGCTGCACCCTGGACCTGCTGTGCCACTGGCTTGAAGATCACCGTTCCTTAGGAACAGTCTCCACATGAAGAATTTGGAGTATCAAAATATTTATGGAGTCCTCGGTGGCTCAGCAGGTAAAGAATCCGCCTGCATTGCAGGAGACACAGGGTATGCGGGTTCAATCCCTGGGTCAGGCAGATCCCCTGGAGAAGGAAATGACAACCCACTCCAGTATTCTTGCCTGGGAAATCCCATGGACAGAGGAGCCTGGCGGGCTGCAGTCCATGGGGTCACAAAGAGTCGGACACTACTGAGCACTACTAGCAGATAGAGATGGGAATGTTTAAAGAGACTCAGCAAGTGAAAGTCCTGACAGTGTAATCCTTCAGTTTATAAAGTTGTTTTAAAGAGATTTATTAGTATTTGTATATAATTAACTAGAATTACATTCATATTTTTAAAAGCGTATCATAAATCAGACTTTATTCAGTGGCCAAGAAGAGAAATCTTAATGAATAGTACTCCAATCTAATTTCACTGACCCTGTGTTATTTAATGTCTTATTTTTCTTAATGGAGAAGGTATGTATTAAGGTTGATACTAAATTATTTATGTCATTCTCCCTTCGTTGAATGTTATTCTTGTTTTCCATGCCCCTTTATTGGGTGTTATTTTAGGTGCCATATTCTGTAGACAAATTCAGTTGTTCTAATAGGTCTTAACCATTTTGGTTTTCAGTAGTTTTGTAATCTTCCTTTCTGAAAAAGAATTAGTATGTTGAAAATCAGTTAGCTTAAATAGCAGCTCCTTAATTGTGTCACTCTTACAAGTTTGCAGAGAAGTGGAAAGCCCTTTTAGACAAACACATGTGAAGTATGTGGCTTATTATTTTCTTATAGCTTGATTGCTCTTCTGGAAAATGTTCAGAAGTTTTCCTCATGTAAAAGCTGGATTGTCCATTTCAGTACTAATGCCATCTATTACATATGAGTCTTAACATCTTGCTAGTATATAATCTTTAATGTATGGAATTTTCTATTTGCAGATTCTAGAATTTCAAAAATACTTTACTAAATCCTGTACCTTTTGCATTTATGGACAGTATTTATGGACAGTGATAGATATAAATTTAGGTTTAGGGCTTTAAAACAATGAAGTTAAGACGGTTTGGTACAGCAGTCCTGAATCAATAGCCAGTATTATAAATTGAGCAAAAATGTAGGACTATATTTAAAAGGAAGAAATGTTTCTCGTGGCATGCGCAAAGCTACTATAGAGTGGTGAACAAGAGTTCAAGGAAAAGAACACTCCCGCCGGATTTACAGGAAGGGTATCCCGACTGAGAAACAGTTTAGTTCAGTTCAGTGGCTCAGTCGTGTCCACCTCTTTGTGACCCCATGGACCACAGCACGCCAGGCTTCCCTGTCCATCACCAACTCCCAGAGCTTACTCAAACTCATGTCTGTTGAGTCGGTGATGCCATCCAGTCATCTCATCCTCTGTCGTCCCCTTCTCCTCCTGCCCCCAATCCCTCCCACATCAGGGTCTTTTCTAAGGGCTCAGTTCTTCGCATCAGGTGGCCAAAGTATTGGAGTTTCAGTTTCAGCATCAGTCCTTCCAATAAATATTCAGGACTGATTTCCTTTAGGATGGACTGGTAGGATTTCCTTGCAGTCCAAGGGACTCTCAAGAGCCTTCTCCAACACCACAGTTCAAAAGCATCAATTCTTCGGTGCTCAGCTTTCTTTATAATCCAACTCTCACATCCGTACATGACTACTGAAAAAAACCATGGTTTTGACTAAATGGACCTTTGTTGGCAAAGTAATGTCTCTGCTTTTTAATACAGTGTCTAGGTTGGTCATAGCTTTTCTTCCAAAGAGCAAGGGTCTTTTAAATTTCATGGCTGCAGTCACCATCTGCCATGATTTTGGAGGGCCCCCCCGCCCCCCGCCAAAATAAAGTCTCTCATTGTTTCCCCATCTATTTGCCATGAATTGATGGGACCGGATGCCATGATCTTAGTTTTCTGAACATTGAGTTTTAAGCTGACTTTTTCCACTCTCCTCCTTCACTTTCATCAAGAGGCTCTTTAGTTCCTCTTCACTTTCTGCCATAAGGGTGGTGTCATCTGCATATCGGAGGTTATTGATATTTCTTCCAGCAATCTTGATTCCAGCTTGTGTTTCATCCAGTCCAGCATTTCGCATGATGTACTCTGCATCTAAGTTAAATAAGCAGGGTGACAGTATACAGCCTTGATGTACTCCTTTCCCAATTTGGAACCAGTCTGTTGTTCCATGTCGAGTTCTAACTGTTGCTTCTTGATCTGCATACAGATTTCTCAGGAGGCAGGTCAGGTGGTCTGGTATTCCCATCTCTTTCAGAATTTTCTACAGTTTATTGTGATCCACACAGTCAAAGGCTTTGGCATAGTCAATAAAACAGAAGTAGATGTTTTCCTGGAACTCTCTTGCTTTTTCCATGATCCAACTGATGGCAATTTGATCTCTGGTTCCTCTGCCTTTTCTAAATCCAGCTTGAACATCTGGACGTTTATGGTTCACGTACTGCTGAAGCCTGGCTTGGAGAATTTTAAGCATTACTTTGCTAGTGTGTGAGATGAGTGCAATTGTGCAGTAGTTTGAGCATTCTTTGGCATTGCCTTTCTTTGGTATTGGAATGAAAACTGACCTTTTCCAGTCCTGTGGCCAGTGCTGAGTTTTCCAAATTTGCTGGCATGTTGAGTGCAACACTTTCACAGCATCATCACTCGGGATTTGAAATAGCTCCACTGGAATTCCATCACCTCCACTAGCTTTGTTCATAGTGATGGTTCCTAAGGTTCACTTGACTTCACAATCCAGGATGTCTGGCTCTAGGTGAGTGATCACACTATCGTGGTTATCTGGGTTGTGAAGATTTTTTTTTTGTATAGTTCTTCTGTGTATTCTTGCCACCTCTTCTTAATATCTTCTGCTTCTGTTAGGTCCACACCACTTCTGTCCTTAGTTGTAGTTAAGTTTCCCGAGGAGGAACGGTGGCTGTGCCGTCCTTTGAGACCATTGAGGAATTGGAGGATGGGTTCTGGGGAGCAGCCAGGCCCCATACGCTCAGGAATTAGCCTCGTGCATTTCTCAGTGCTTCCAGGCAATAGTGACAAAAGCATCAGTTCTTACGCCACCCCCTCTTTCCTACTGTATCTGTTTTTCTCTGTGTCCTTTTTGGTACCTGATTTAACAAGGTGTAATTTACACGTAGTAAATTCACCCAGTGTCAGTGCATAGTTGGATGGGTGTTAGCCAGTGTGAACAGTCTTATCACCCTCCAAAACTTCCTTATACCCCTTTGCAGTCAGTCCTCACACCCTGGCGACCCCTGATTCTTCGTGTCACTGTAGTTTTGCCTCATCGAGAATTTCATGTAAGTGGAATTATTCAATATGTGGTTTTTAGTGTGTGTGTCTGAATGATTTCACTTAGCACCACGTTCTTATTCATCCACCTACCTATATTTTTAGTCTGTTGCTTTACTAATCTCTGATTTTAAACTTCTCAACAGAGTCCCAAATGCATACTCCAACCAGAAAACTGGGCCCGTCTACACCAGAACAGAAATTGTTTGGCCGCACTAAGTAAAGGAAAACTAAAACCAAACAAGTAATTATTTCAAGTCTTTTTTTTTTTTTTAGTTTATTCTTTATACCTTATTACTAGTCATTGGAGTTTTTATTTCCTTTGTCTTCCCCTTCCTAGGGTGCTTTCTAGCATCTGTGCTTTTTAATTTAAAGGAAAGATTGTTTTTGTTTTCAGCATCTTGTGGTAATTCCACATCTCTTGTAATAAGGAACTGTGCCCTGAGGTGCCTCAAAACGTGACTAGAAATCAGTGGATCAGAAAATCCGTATATGAAAAAATAAATTAAACATAACTTAAACCTATATGTGACTGTATTATAATTTTATTCACACATATATTTCTAGTACAAGTAAGTTATCTAAGTGAATCTACCCTTTTTTGCTTCCTAGAAAAATGTAAGCTGTGCACTGAGCCTATTGTAGAAACATAAGACAGGCGTTAGTTACTCCCTTCAGCTGACAACTGTAGCTGCATAATTCTCCTCAGAGTATCTTAGAATGTTTTCTCCAGCCTGTCTCTAAATTGAGTGTTTATCTGCATTCTGCACCTCAGATTATTTGATTAGAAAAAGATTGGATGGGATACAAGAAATTACTTCATAAGTAAAAAGTATCTGTTTCTGAAACCCTTCTTTCCGCAAACGAAGTCGACTAGGAGAGTGAGATAACGTGCTGGCTGTCACACCCAGTGATGTAATATTTAGAATATATAATCGGGCCTTCTACAAACACGTGTAAAATGTGCTGTAACACTTGAGTGGCTGCAGCTGTCATCTCATTTTTTCTGGATTAAGTTTGGTCAAGAAAGAAGCTGCCTCATTTTCTAGTTGTCATTTGCCCAGGAAGTAAAAGCAAATTGTAATGAGGGAATCACAGCAGGAGAACCTCCTAACAAATGAGAGGCATATATTGACTGGCAACCAGCATGCCATTTCAGTGATAAATGTATTTTTATACACTGCTGTTCAAGGTCATTCTCTGTTGTCCTTGAGTGTGCAGCCATGAAAAATCATGCACTTCACATTCTAAGCAGTTCTAATAATCAGTGAAAAGATGCTTTACTTAAAAAAAAATCAGTCATTAATTTTATACAGCAGTTAGATCAATTCGACGTCTTTACACTTCTGTGGTGGTTTTATCTTACTTTTGTTGAAAACTGAAATCAAAGCGATCAAGGGAAATATAAATTCATGACATGGTGAGGTATATTTGTATAGATTTATTATAAAAGGAAATGGCAACCCACTCCAGTGTTCTTGCCTGGAGAATCCCAGGGATGCGGGAGCCTGGTGGGCTGCTGTCTATGGGGTTGCACAGAGTCGGACACGACTGAAGCGACCTAGCAGCAGCAGCAGCATTACAGTGTTCACAGAGGCTAAACTTGAATGTGGACAAATCTCAGTAATTAAATATTCTTTGTTTTATGGTCCTGCAGTGTTTTTTTTTTAATTTTAAAGAGTTTATGGGCTAGGAAGTCCAAAACACAACAGCTTTTATCTTAAGACCTGTACCATTTGTTTGAGATAGATTTAATGTTACAAATAATGAAAAGTTTACTTTTAGATTCACCCAAACCCCAAGAAAATGTTTTCACTAACTTTTTGAACATGTTAGTTACACTTAAATAAGTATTCTGATATTATTCTGGGAGAAAATGATCAAGTTATTTACCATTTTTTCCCCAAAACTAAACCATACTTATCTAAATATTGTGACTAAAACCATGGTCATTTTAGTTATGAATCTTATATCATATGAATCTAAGTTTAGAGATTAATTGTTTAGATACGAATCTAGTATCTAAAGGTTTATTCAGTTCAGTTCAGTCACTCAGTCGTGTCCGACTCTTTGCAAACCCATGGACTGCAGCACGCCAGGCCTCCTTGTCAATCACCAACTCCCGGAGCTTTCTCAAACTCATGTCCATCGAGTCGGTGATGCCATCCAACCATCTCATCCTCTGTCATCCCCTTCTCCTCCCTCCTTCAATCTTTCCCAGCATCAGTGTCTTTTCCAATGAGTCAGTTCTTTGCATCAGGTGGCCAAAGTATTGGAGTTTCAGCTTCAGCGTCAGTCCTTCCAATGAATATTCAGGACTGATTTCCTTTAGGGTGGACTGGTTGGATCTCCTTGCAGTCCAAGGGACTCTCAAGAGTCTTCTCCAGCACCACAGTTCAAAAGCATCAATTATTCGGTGCTCAGCTTTCTTTATAGTCCAACTCTCACATCCCTACATGACCACTGTTAAAAGGTTTATATATGAATCCAGAAACAGCTATATTTGTGAAAGTCAATTGTATGTAAACAGTGATGGTTTAGATCTCACAATGTCTTTTAGTAAATATTTTTTTAAATGTTATTGCTGGGTTTAAACGTCCCTGTTACAGTATGTGTTCACAGTTTGTATATATTCACTGAAAATCCCAGGGCTCTTCGTGGTCTGTCTTCAGCCTTATTCTCCATCCATGTTTATCTTTCTCCATGCCATCCCTTCTACCGTAAGTCCTAATCATTCTGAAGACTTTTTAGTTTTTCTTACAACGTACACTCTCTCTTTCTTTCAGTCTTGTGATTATATTACACTCTGCATGGAGCACTTGCTGTCCCCTACTTCACCCCAGCATACACATAAACACACACAGACACACTGACCCCCCACATCACCACCACCACACCACATAATCACTCGTGATCATTGCCCAGAAAATCTCCACAGTTTCTTAATATAATCTCATAGCTTAAGTTCTACTGGAATGTGACTCCCAACCAAGCCCCTCGACTCTTAGAGGGCACAGACAAAGCCTTTGTGCCCACTGGGAACCAGGGGGGAAGGAGCATTGACCTCCCAGGACGCTGAGTCAGCCCCGCCTTTGAGTGTTTGAGGGTCTCCTGTGGAGGCGTGGGCTGGCAGTGGCCTGCAGTGGGAACAGTGGTCCTGGCAGCAGCAGTCCTGGGAGGCACGTGTTGGCATTAGTCCCTTGAAGGTCGTCATTAGCAATACCACAGAGCCTGCATATAGAGGGGCAGGAAAAGGAGTGTCAACTCTGGGGGAGTCCAGTGTCCAGGGGTTTAAGACAGGTAACCGCATACTTTGCCCTGACATCCCACATATATTCCTGCTGGGCTTTACATACATATGCCCTCTATATATGTAAAGATATTAGAACTTACAAGCGTCTGGTATCTACAGTAGATAATTAGGTTCATAGTGTCTGACTTGGACCTTGAAATGCTTTTCTCAGAAAAATTGTTATAAATAGTGCTTAGGAGATTGAGCTGGCCCTGCAAATTCTGCAACAGTAAGAATTCTATAGACTTTTGGAAGCTGGCCTGGAAATCTGTTTTTTGTTGCATTGTTTCTGTAGATAATTGTGTTCTGAGTTCTAAACAACAGAATTCCAAACCTGTTATTTAATGACTACCTTTCTGGAAATACTGCAACAGCCTGCATGTGAAAGTTTCTCCCAGCGTGTGATCATTTAAAATTTTAAAAGTGTCTAGATTGCATGTGGAATAACATGGAATGACACAGCCTGTCTTGAATGTACAAACTACAAATAGAATGATTTATTATTTCTTATATTTTAATGCAAAATTAATCTCAGGAATTTAAAACGCAAAGAAGTTCTCACAGTATTAATTTATTTTCACCTTGCGTGTACCGTTGACTGACTTAGAACTCTGACTTTTTCATATGTAAAACTGGAAGTATGAATCCGAATTCTCATGAAATTTTAAACTTGCCAAAGATCCAGAAACGGACTTTTCTATTCTCTATTAACTCAAACCTTCACTGTGAAGGTGGTTTTAAGAGTGTTCTCAGGCTGACTGGTTGTTTGCTCTGTAGTGTAAGTTAGTGTTAAAGCAGTTTTAAACTCTGACTCCTGAATAATGAGAAGTTTAAAACCTATGATTTTTAGTGCAGTCTTATTCTACAGTGCCGTATCTAAATATCTGTCTCAATTGACTGTTAAATGAAACATTCACCATAAAAGTGTTGTTGTTCATTCGCTAAGTCAAGTCTGACTCTTTGTGACCCCATGGACTGCTGCACGCCAGGCCTCCCTGTCCTTCACCACCTCCTGGAGTTTGCTCAAACTCATTTCCATTGGGTCAGTGATGCCATCCAAGCATCTCATCCTCTGTCGTCCCCTTCTCCTCCAGCCCTCAATCCTTCACAGCAGTAGAGTCTCTTCCAGGGTGGCTCTTTGCATCAGGAGGCCAAAGTACTGAGCTTCAGCTTCAGAATCAGTCCATCCAATGAATATTCAGGGTTGATTTCCTTTAAGATTGATGGTTTGATCTCCTTACTGTCCAAGGGACTTTCAGGAGTCTTCTCCAGCACCACAATTCAAAACCATCAATACTTTGACACTCAGCCTTCTTTATGGTCCAACTCTCAAAATGCTATTTTTTTAAATGTTTCTTCAGCCATATTATTGCCTTTTGAAAGAAGCTTCCCCTTTGAAAGAGCACACCTGCCTTTTATTTATTTTATTGTTTTACAAAAATGATTGGTGAGTCTCTGTCTTTTCCAAGCTATAGAAGGAACTAAATGTGTTAAATAGCATTTCTCTCTTTTTTAAAAAGCAGAAGTAAGTTGGGGGGTGGGCATACACTTGTCACATGGGGCACTATTTAAGCATTTAAAATGATCCAACAAGTCTCATCTCTGAACAAATATCTTTATAAAAAAATAATGTAGAGGGATAGCAGATGTTTCATACTAAGAAAAGAAAAGCTGATAACTTTATGATTTCAAAGACAAGCTAATAGAAAGTCTGGAAGGATGCATCCCAAAGGGCTCATGGTAGTTCTTCTGAGGCATGGCACCTGATTAGTGAAAAATAGTTGGGTAGGGTTTCAGTTTTATAACAGGTACTTAAAAAAGAGTGGTGAAGTTATAGGTAGTTCTTAATTTCCTTTTTTTGTGTGTTACTCTTTAAAAAAAAAATCCAAAATAAAAATCATACACCTGTTAAAAACCATTTTTGCAGAGTTCATATATATAATCTATTAAGCCTTCAGACATGTGTCCAAACTGCCTTCTTTATATATTTACTCCTAAAAAGAAAGTATCGTATTAAATGGAAGACTTGAAGGCTTTTGCTTGAGGTTTATACGCTTTTGCTCAGTTTTGCTCAGTGGATAAAATTAGTGTGTATACCATTAAGTATGCTTTTAATAGTATCTGTTATAAGGCATAGAATATTATTTTAAGGCACACATCTGTGCATTACATACATAATAGCAGTTATAAGCAGATTAGTAACAAAGCACATTCTGAGTTAGAAACAGAGCTTCATATAATTCATGTTTGCTTGTAAAGAGAATAAATTAAACCATCAAAACAGTTGTTTCCCTTAAGGACTGTAGTGATCTGGGTAGCTCGTCAGTGCTGGAGAGGGCAACAAGTGGGCTAGTGGTATTGATTTTCACCTTGTGTTACCAAAACATTTTTTCATTGACAATTATTAATTGCTTATTAAGTGCTAAAGAGTTTGATGGTCCAAATATTGGATTTTATAATGAATTGGCCTTTAGTTTGCCTTATCATTAGGCAGTGTTATTGCATTAAAGATACAAAAGGTTTCAAGCAGCATATCTCCCACTCTGGGGGTATCAAATGAATATTCCTGTAGAGCTTATTCTCAGCAAGAGGATATTTAATTCATTTTCCTTTTCATATAAGTGAATTCGCTTTGACCTAACTGTAGGGAATGCTTGCCTATGTATGCATTGTATGACTATGTGCTCAGTAGCATCCAACTCTCTGTGACCCCACAGATCTTTGCAACCCCATGGACTGTAGCCCACCAGGCTCCTCTTGTCCGTGATATTTTCAGGCAAGAATCCTGGAGTGGGTCACCATTTTCTTCCTGCAGGAGATCTTCCCAACCCAGGGATCAAACCCGTGACTCTTGCATTGGCAGGCAGGTTCTTTACCACTAGCATCACCTGGGAAGCCCTATAATCAGTGGTAAATTGTCTGATGTATCTTGTATTGATTCTAGTTTATGAATCGAGTAAATCAGTGAAAGTTCTATCAGAACAAAATTGGTGGTGACTATGATCATTAATATGAGTCTTTATAAATCATTAGCTTGATTAAAATATTTCTCCTTTCATTTTTGAAAAGGATCTGTATATCAAAGTGAGTAACCAAATATATATGTGTGTATATTTGCATACACTCACATATGCAAAGACGTAACAAGTTCCATTTTAAAATCCCTTTTGTCTTTCCCTTTAATAGTATATCTTTTTTATATAATTATATTCAAAGAAGTCTATTAGCCCTATTATATAATGACCTTTCTAAAATATCAATATTTATGGATAACTGATGAAATTTAAACAAAGTTAAAATTACAGAAATGGGACTGTCAGTGTTATCAGTTAATTAGTACTGGTCATTTGGAATTAGAAGTTCAATTCTAATTCAAATATATGCTTTTGATCCTAGCAACTTGCCTTTTTAATAAATTATTTCCTGATCTGAGTTAAATAATTACTACTTGATAAAGGGTGATTATTTAAAAGATATTATCAAACTTCAAAGCAATTTTTTTAAGTATTAACTGCAGTGAATCATCACAAAATTCTCTACCTAAAAAGTGACTTGTATGCTGGGGACAACTTTGAAGGCTTTCATTTTAAAATGTTAGCTAAAAACTTTGAGATTTCAAGTCTACAAATTGTAAAATAAACCAGCCCTTTCTTTTCTGCCCACCCCTTAAGTGGTAGTGTCCTCTGTCATTTCAACCACATCTTTTCACTCTGCCTGCTTTTCATGGGTTATCTCAGCCCCTTACACTGAAGCATTTAACAGATGTTCATGGAGAGACTGGCATGTATCAGGAACAGTGCCAAGTGCAGGATGTATGCCTTCAACGTGTGTCTGTGTGCTAACAACTCCCAAATCTGTCTCTCCTTTCCGTATATCTTGCTTGTCCCGAGTTCCACATTTTTCTTTCTAATTTTCTGACGTATTTCTAACTACTTACTCAAGTCCTCCACAGTCATACCTACATGTCCCAAACTCAGCTCGTTATTTCCCCCAGATGACATCCCACGGACCCTTTCCCTCCCCGCTAAGTGCTTTTAGAGCACTTTCTTTCTGTTATGCTTCCCTGTCCAGGAAACAGCATCACCACCTGTCCAGTTGGATGCTTCTTCCTGCCCGCATCCCGATCTTCATTCAACTCCTAACTTACCTGCTGTATTTGCCTGCCACCCATTCCTTTTTTCCTAATTTCTCTCCCTTCTCTCTGCCAGAGATTTCCTAAAACTGGTCTCATCTGACTATCCCCTTATTTAAAAACTTTGGGAAACTCCCTGTGGAGTTTGGAGCTATAAACCAAGTCCAAGTTCTTAGCACAACCAACAGGTGGTTTATCACCTGGCCACAGCTGGCTTCTCTCCTTATCTCCAAAGCTCTCTCCTCATGTCCCTCCAGCCTCTCACGGTTCCGCTGGCAGAGGGACAGAGGGTGCTCAGCGTTTCCTGGCCCTCGCCCGCGTCTGCACTCTCCCAGGTCTGTCCACAGTCACCTGCTGGCGTTGAGTCTTGCCCTGCAGGCCGGCTGCTGCGTTAAAGACCTCTCCACCACCTTGTCTCCGCACCTTGTTCTGACACCTCCTGCCCCTGAACGGAAACTGCTGCTTATTCCTCTGTCTCCATGCCACTGTACTCACATTCTGGCATGCCAGTTCTTGTATTACATACTGGTTGTTTACTGGCAACCTGTCCTCCTCTCCGCCTCAATTCATGGACAGGGGTCATATCTCATCTTTCTACTGATATCTAACACAGGTCCTAGAACATAATAAGCTCTTGATAAACATTTTAAACTTGTTGTTGTACATTTCTCCTAAGAATATTAAGTCCCGTGAGTTAGGAAAAACAGATATCATCCTTATTTTTACAAATAAGCAAATTGTGTCTCAGAAGATTTTGCCCACTTCTAAAACCAACAAGGATCAACTTTAATCCATTAGGTAAACATGAGGTAGTCTGAGAATAAGTCAGGACTAACAAGTAGTATCAGTGTTATTTGGCCTTAGTAACTACTAGGGAATATTTTCAAATGCAGTTGCTCTGTGAAAAAAAAAATCCTACATATATTATTGTATTGTTTTATTACTATTTTAATATTGCAAATATGGAATGATACATCAAAGATAGGATGATTTTATAGTGTTCTGATTTTGCATCTCTTGACTTAACAAAGAAATAGACCTTGTAATTAATAACCTAATTAATTAGGTTATGTTCCAGACTAATCTGATTTTCTGTTTTAATAAGTTAAAAACCACCCATAAAAGTATAAAATTCTGGAATCTGTATTGTGTATTAGTGTATATCCTCTCAATCTGGGAAGCAAGTATGAGCCAGAAGATACAATAACATATTGGTTGATACATGTGTGAATTTTAGAAATGTATATAATGCTTTAGGTTTCTTTAACACTTTCAAGTCATTTCTCTTTTTGGAAGGATGAAAATATTAGGTTCTTTTGAAATGTGATTTTAAAAAATAAATTCCATATTAGTGCATTCTGTGTAAGGCAGTTTTGTGTCAGCGTGCCCTGTACCAGGCCAGAGAAAGCCAGGAGGGCAGGTATGTGAAGGCCTTATCGTGAAGCTGTAGCCAAAACCATCTGTGTTCACCTTGACCCGAATCAGAACCCACAGAAATGCTGAGGTCCATCTGGATGGACGTTTCCTCTGTGATGCGATTGCTGTCCCCACCGGCTCCTGTGTGTCTACTGAAGGCTGCTGTGGAAGGGCTTGGAGTCTTGCAAGGAACTCTAAGTGGAAGCTATTCGAATTTAGTTTTGTGGCATAGTATTAGCTTTAACAATATACTCTCCTCTGTCTTCTTTGAAAATTTACATAACCGTTTTATGCTGGCCTAATTTCTCAGGAATCCTTTTAATATTTAACAACAGAATTTCTTTTTTTTTAACAGAATTTTCATAGTCTGAGAATAAAAAGGCAAAAGTTTGTTCATTTTAAGACTTCTAGTGTATATTTGAATAGAAGTATATTTAAAGTATGATCAAAAATATTTAGCTTTGGGTGTGAGATCTATAGAAAATCTTAGTGTATTTTAAAAGCTACAGAAAGTTATACTTTAATAAATGTCTTAGATTTATTTCATACCAGCAATGTGAATAGTTGATAAAATTAATTCATCCACGATCCCTTTTATTTGAACCTGAAGCACATTTATCTAAATCATATAGGCACTCAGTGTTTGAGGATCCATAAATAATCTTTAAATGTGACTATTTAAAATGTTAACATGTAAGAAAAAATGTTATGGTTGGAATTATGTGTGTACCTTTTCTTTATTCTGTTGTTGTAGCTTGAGAGTCTCACACACACAGTCCAAACATACTACCTTCATTTTATTAGCCAAGAAATGGTGGCGATCATGTTAAAAAATAATCGCAAGTTTGTGATGTTTGGGATTTTTGGCAAACATAATTTTCAAAGGATATTTCTATAAAATTGATCATTTTAGCACATAAAGAAAGGACATATCCTTTCTTAGAAAGGACATATCTTTCTAAGTTGGTGTTTTTAAATGACTTTATCCTGAAAATACTTGCTCTATTAAACCAGAAGAGGGGTGTGCGTTTGTGTGCAGGTGCGCATGTGGTCACCTCCTCATTATCTGTAACAAAAAAGAGGAAGAAAGAGTCAGACAGAAACGATGAGGCTTACAGAAGATTTATTTGAATCTGAAAAAGTTCCTCAGTTGAATAGAAGGGAATAGCCCCCCAAAACCAGTACATAATTCTTTTCATAGAAATTGCTGTTATGATGACTACAATATTTTAAGATTGGAAAACAACTGTTGATGTTAATGGTCACTTTATTTGTTCGTTTGTAGATCTGCCTTTTTAAATTTAATTTTGATAATGTACAGCTGATATGAGTGAAAACATCAGCCTCAGTATCCTAAAATTCTGAAATTCTTACTAATGCCTAAATTACAGTAGTGAAGCAATCTTGAGTGTTTATTGAGTCTCACTATTCCTGGAAAAGTGTGTTATACACATACATGTTGGTTATAATCATCCACAAAGAAGTTTCAAAAACTATTGCCCATGTCTTAAGGATTGCCAATATGTAAATATCAAAAACACCTTTAATTCGTCAGTGTCTGTCAGTTTATCCCCAAGTGACACTGAAGTAGCTCTCAGTAACTGAAAATGTGCAGTAAATGCTGCAGCTGTTTTTAGGGAACAGAGTCTGTTTACTTGAGGCATTTCATCTTATAAGAAAACTTAAGATAGCAGACTTTTATTATATTTCTCCTTAGATCTGTTTTCCATTAAGATGTTAAAATGATACCAAATCTGCTTTTCTTTTGCCCTAAATGTATATTCTTTCCAATTAGATAGAGACAGAAAATAATTCATTGAATCATTTCAGTACCTGTTGGATTGAAAAACGCCACAGTGGCTTGACTCTCTTAATATACAGTTGGCATAATGTGAAAGAAAAAAAAAAATACAGCATCGGCTCAGCCCTCCATCAAGAAAACAAATTATAGAGATAAACAACCCATTTTCAACCCTCAAATCTCTGTTCAAAATCACTGTAGAACCGCCAAGGGCCGCATCTAGGTGAACGCGCTTACACCGCAGCAGAGCAGACAGCCAGCAAGAGACGCTGGGCTGTCTCCAGCGCCAGCACGCGTTCGGCGTGCATTTCCCATCCACTCATTCTGGTCAGTTCTTCTGGTTTCTGTATTTTGTGTCCCCAGTGAGAGCGAGCCAGGCCCCTCATTTTCCTTCGTCTGCCACGGTTGCCATGGGCTCGGGGACTCTGCCTCTCCCCACACGTGTGAGGGCTCTGGGCATCAGGCACCTGCGTGCCAACAACTTTACCAGCTTTTGGAGCCAGCTGCAGTTTTGTGGTAAAATTAAGCATAGTCCTGGCCTCCTGGGTGGTGTGATGAGCAACTCTGATGACAGCCAGTTGCCCGGTTCTAGCACTCAGTCCGGTTTTGTAGTCCCACGTTTTGAGGACGTGGCTGACCTTTACAATACTATCCAGTTTGATGAGGTCACGATTTGAAAGCTTGGAGAAAGTTTAAGGAAAATCTACAGAAATTATTCTAAGAGTTGGAAGATGAGCTCTGAAAGGCAAAGGTTATATTATAGTCACTAAATTTTTTTTTAATCCTAAAAATAATAAATAAGGAAAAAAGAAGCAAGTTGCAATAACAGCATTCAAGTCTATGAAAAGTTACCATGCCAAGACTGGTGATCACAGGCTTCCCTGGTGGTCCAGTGGTTAAGACTCCAGGCTTCCATTGCAGCAGGTGTGGGTTTGATCCCTGGTCAGGGAGCTAGGACCCCGCATGCCTTGCTGCCAAGAAAAAAGAAAAAAAAAAAAACATAAGCTTGGTGACCAGCTGTTCTTCATCTCTTCTGAGGCTGGAACCGAGGAATCAGGCTCACACTACAGCATTCTGGATTTAGATTTGAAAAAGGAAAACTTTTCTGATGGTACACACCATTAAACACAGAAAAGGGCCCTCAGGGGAAGCTTTGGAATCTTCTCAAGAGGGAGATTTGTACACGTGTACACCCGTGGCGGATTCATGTTGATGTATGGCCAAACCAATGCAATATTGTAAAGTAATTAAATTAAATAATTAAAGTAATTAAATAAATTTATATTTTAAAAAATAAAAATAAAGTTTTTTTAAGGAAAAAAAAAAAGAAAGTGAATTTTCATCCAACCTGCTTTAAGGCAGCCCTGTCCACCTACAGAAAAGAATGGGTGGCCTCTCAGTGTCGTTGGCCACGTCTTTCGGCCGTAAGATCCCACCCACAAAAAGACAGCAGAAGGCTCAGTTCACAGTGGAGTTTAAATTTTACTCCAGCCTTCTAAATGGCTGTAGATGAGACTTTCTGAAAATATATTATCGTCTGCCTAAATCGTTTGTCTCCTCGAGCTGGTGAATGTTGAGTACCTAACATGGTTTTCACAAATCGGTTGCTTCAGAGAGAAGAAAGAGGGAGCTTTATTTCTTGAACATAATTAATTCTTAACTTGTCAACTCTTTGGAAATGGCCCTGTTTTTGACGAGCCATTCGCTGGCCTAACAAACGAAGCCGTCCATCAGCGCGGTGTCTCTGTGTCCCCGGACCCTGTCTCTCCCTGCCAATCAGCCCGGAAGTCAGCAGCCTGTGCTGGGGTGTCAGAAAGGCACGCAGAGCAAGCCCTGCTCCAGCTTCCTCACCCACCCTTTCCTGACTGTGCCTGCAGCCGGGAAGAGATGCCAAATGTTTGGTGGGTGTGTCAGGCACAAGCGCGCCCTGAACCTCACTTAGCATTGTTTGGTTTTTGGTGGTTGTATGTTTATTTGTTTTTTTTTTTTTGGCCAAGCCTCACAGCACACGGGGATCTTGGTTCCCCAACCGGGGATGGAACCCTTGCCTCCTCTGGCAGGAGTGTGGTGTCTTCATCACCAGAACCCCCAGGGAAGTGCCTGTTGTTTGTTAGCACTAAGGGATCAGCAGGGCTTCCCCTCCACCTGCAGTGCGGGAGACCTGGGTTCCATCCCTGGGTCGGGAAGATCCCCTGGAGGAGGGCATGGCAACCTACTCCAATATTCTTGCCTGGAGAATCCCACAGACAGAGGCGCCTGGCGGGCTGCAGTCCATGGGGTCCCAAAGAGCCAGACACGACCCAGCAACTAAGCACACGTGCTGCGAAAATGTGTGCATTTGTAGGTCTTTGCTGTTACCTCTCCTTCTTGGAGCTGATCCTCACTTCCTCAGCACCCACTTCCCTGTATATCTGGCCCGTCTCCAGCTGCTTCCTGCCTCTGTACACAGAGGGATGCGTCATCCATTCTCACCCTGAGCACAAGGCCTCTGCCATGCTTGTACCGGTACCTCATGAGAGCAAGTTGGGTGCAGTCAAGTCCTCTGTTTTGGTCTCGGTTCTCCAATTTGTCATTTGGAAGCTGAATAACAAGAAGTCCAGGAAGAGACAACAGTTTTCAAGAGAATATTCTAGACCGTACTAGTTTGTATCGATGCTGACCAAATCATTTTGGAAGTCCGTGTCTCTCCTGCCCTGTATGACAGGGTTAACTATACTCCTTTGCTGAGCACACTGAACGTGCCTGTTAAAAACCGTTGGGCATGTGTGAGTGTTGTTCCTTATTAATCCTGCTTCTCAGCTCCTTTTCTTTATAAGCAAAAGCAGGGGAGAATGTTTAACAATTCAACATTCTTGTCTCCTGCTAGGGATAATTGCTTGATTTATTTTATTGTTCATAGAACCTCTTGAATTAGATTAATTTCTTTATATTCCATTTCTGTCTTTTTAAGACAGCAATTTCTCTGACAAAACCTATCGCAAGGGCTATGATACTCACCCACATCTAAAAAGCAGGCCCGACCTCCTTTTGTTTGAAAACCTGTTGTTTGGGGAGAAGGTTCTTTCTACTCAAGCATTTACGATCCCAAACCCTTGAGTGTGCGGAATCACAAAGTGCTCTCGCAGTCACTGCCGTCTGCACACAGCTGCATCGTGCTGGAGGGGAGGTTCCAGTCAGCTCAGAGGGCACCTGCACCGGTCCGGGAGAGGTTCAGAGACCCCCAGCAAAAGACATTGGAGACTAAAGTCAGCTCAGGGGGTGCCCACACTGGTCCAGGAGAGGTTCAGAGACCCCCAGCAAAAGACATCATAGGCTAAAGTCAGCTCAGGGGGTGCCCGCACCGATCCAGGAGAGGTTCAGAGACCCCCAGCAAAAGACATCATAGGCTAAAGTCAGCTCAGGGGGTGCCCGCACCGATCCAGGAGAGGTTCAGAGACCCCCAGCAAAAGACCTCAGAGGCTAAAGTCAGCTCCAGGGGCGCCTGCACCGGTCCAGGAGAATTGTCCAGAGACCCCCAGCAAAAGATATCAGAGGCTAAAGTCAGTTCAGGGGGTGCCTGCACCAGTCTGGAAGAAGTTCAGAGACCCCGGACAAAAGACAGTGGCAGCATTTCCATTGCACTGGGGGCTGGAGGTCTCAGGCTGAGATTGTAATGAACTCACCAGATGTACCAGACCATGTAAAAACAGTGAGCTTCCCTGAGCTGCCGTGAGTGGTTCTTGCTTTCTTGTACAACTACAGGTCTGTCCATCCACTGATGCTGCCATCAGTACCCGGTGGGTTTCTCTATGTTGCTTTGAAAGACAGCCTGAGGGGCACCTAGCTGGATGGGGGTTGCGGGTGTGTGTGTGTTGATGTGCTCCGATCTAAAATGTAGTCCGCCTTTGTTCAAAACAGCCTTTAAAGAAACTAACCCATTAAGCTTAGCACCTAACCTTGACAAGAACAACAATAAAGGAAAACAGGGCTGTGGTTAGTGAAATGAGGAGGAAAGTATTTATTACTGGACAGCTAGAATGAGCACAAATTTAGTTCTGAGTTTCCTGGCAGGAAAGCAGGTACTTGTGACATTATGTACTTATCGTTGCATGATAAAAGAAAACAACAAAATTTATCTGAAAAGGTAAATATCTTCCTAGCAGACAATTCCAAGATGAATTTAATGCATAGGATCTTCTGTTAGAGACACTAGATAACATAATGAAGGGTGTCTTCAACTGACATAGACGTATTCAAGTAGATACTTTAAATACTATAAAGGATGAAGATGTAATAGCCTTCCCCAGAGGGCTGAGTGGTGAAGAATCCGCCTGCAGTGCAGGAGACACAGGAGACGCAGGTTCGATCCCTGAGTCAGGAAGATCCCCTGGAGAAGGAAATGGCCACCCACTCCAGTGTTCTTGCCTGGGAAACCCCGTGGACAGAGGAGCCTGGCGGCCTACAGTCCAAAGGGTCACAGAGTCAGACGTGACTGAGCAACTCAACACACACGTGAAGATACGATGTAAAGCAGGAGGAGCCCGCGTGTCTGGCTTTCTGCAGAGCCGTCTTAGCCAGCCTCACAGCGAGGTGCCAGGCTGGCACATCCTCTGAAGCACATGCTGGTTGCTGATTAAGGAAGGATGCTCATGGGAACGAGGCAGGCTTGACATTCTGTGTTGAGATTTAGGGGCCCAGACTCCCAGAGGAGGGGTGACTCCACCTCTGCACGGAGTTGGGCTTTTGGGGAGGGGGTATTTGCCAGCAGGGCAAGCTTTCATCTGAGCTTCCAGTGTGCTCACACTTTATATGCATACCAGGACCCCAGAGCATCGGAGAAGCTATGTTGAATCAAGTGTTTTTAATAGGAAGGTGGCATTACATGCCGTGAGGGACCAGGCAGGAAATAAGGGGGCCAGGCAGTAGGTGTTGCGTACCCAGACCCGCTTGAGTCAGGGCTGAGACTGGTGACATCAGAGCGAATGCCAACAGGGCCCCAAGGCCACAGGGCCCCCTCAGCTCAGCCTGGCCCAGGGTATCAGGGGCAAACACTGGCCCAGGGTGGCCAGAGTGAAGGCAATCTGGGCTGTTTCAAGAGAGGCTGGAAATCTTGATTTTAAATGATGTTTGATGAATTAGAGTATAGGCTCAGAAAATACATTTTACAATCATTTTGCAGACCAAACCCAATATATCTATAATCTAGTTTCATATATGATTAGGGCTTTATTTATTTTATTTTTTCATTAAATGGAGTACTCAAGTAATTGATTTATGGGATTGCTTACATTTGTCTAGTCTCTTTTTGGCATTCCTGAGATATAATTGACATGTAACCCGTGAGGTTAAGGTGTAGGTGTACAACATGATGATTTGACACACTTCTATATTGCAATATGGTTACCCCCCTGGTGTTATCTAATACCTCCCTCCCATCACACAAGCACCATTTCTTTTTCTGTGGTGAGAACATTTAAGATCTACTCTCTTAGCAACTTTCAAGTGTATACATCTGGTCATCTTTAAAAGAGGAGCAGCACAAATATTAAGAGTATTCACTGAATTATTATGTGCCATGCGTTACTTCGCCAACAAAGGTCCGTCTAGTCAAGGCTATGGTTTTTCCAGTGGTCACGTATGGATGTGAGAGTTGGACTGTGAAGAAAGCTGAGCGCCGAAGAATTGATGCTTTTGAACTGTGGTGTTGGAGAAGACCGTTGAGAGTCCCTTGAACTCCAAGGAGATCCAACCAGTCCATTCCTAAAGGAAATCAGTCCCAAATATTCATTGAAAGGACTGATGCTGAAGCTGAAACTCCAGTACTTTGGCCACCTCATGCGAAGAGTTGACTCATTAGAAAAGACTCTGATGCTGGGAGGGATTGGGGGCAGGAGGAGAAAGGGACAACAGAGGATGAGATGGCTGGATGGCGTCACTGACTCGATGGACATGAGTCTGAGTGAACTCTGGGAGTTGGTGATGGACAGGGAGGCCTGGCGTGCTGCAATTCATGGGGTCGCAAAGAGTCGGACACGACTGAGTGACTGAACTAACTAATGCATCGTGCAGAGGGCTGTGCATGTGCGAACTCGTTTAATCTTCACAAAGCTCTTCAAGGTAGGAACCATCAGCCATTGTCGCCACCACCATCATCGTCATTGTCTCTGCTTTGTTGGCGTGGGTGCGCTCAAGGTTAAGGAACATAAATAACTTGTCCCAGGGCCCACAGTGAGCAGTGGAGCCCAAACGCAGGGCAGGCAGTCTGACTCAGAGAGTGTCCTCTGCCAGCCCAAAACCCAGTGCTACCAGTGCAACATTTTTTTCCTGAGTGGAAAGCAGGCATCATTTTGGATCCCCGCAGCACCTTGTCTAATGACAGAAAAGAGCGAAAGCTGAAAGCACAGAGGGACACGTTTGTCCCCCCATCCCCGTCCCCTTTCTCCCTTCCTCATTGTCATCACTCAGATGTGAACTGTGAGGAGAGTCCTACTGAAATTTACAGTCTAGGTGTGGAAGGCAGGGCGGGAGGGGGCCGCTGAATTGCCCAGTGAACTTGCTCCCACCGAGACTCAAGATGAAAGTGGAAACAAACCTTCCTGGTTTGCCTTAGTTTAAGGGAACATATTTCCCCATCCTTTCTAGACCAAGAGAGGTAATCAGCCTCCAGTTGTAACCAGTCTGAATATTGGTTCATGTAATGAAGATACAGCCTTTAATAGTTTGTGCAGATACATTAATACAATATTATGCTAATTTGTTTAGTATCCCAGTATTTTCGGTAACTATTAATATCATTAGACATGAGTGTAATTTTTTGTTAGTAAAGACCTTTACTCAGAGACCGAGTCTAAAATACCACATCATTCTTTTTTTTTTTTTAATTTGTGATTAAATCAATGATAGCTATTTGGCAGAGGCTCAAAATGGTCCCTGTTAACTTGTTTTTAATGGCATTTGATTTATATGTGTGTTCAAACCTCCAACACATGCGTGCATGGATGTGTACTAATTGTGGCCATATGCATTTAAACATAGTATAATTGGGGGGAAATGAAGCATAAAATGTGAAAAATGTATAATTATTAAAGGGTTGAAATGATTGTTTTTGACTCCTTCCAGAGCAGAGATGTTATGTGATAGAGCTTTGGTTGTTTTTCATTACAGATGAAGTTCCTGGATAGATTTGGTGATCAGTTTTTTTTTAACTTTCCTAATTAATTGTAAAATTCTTCCCTCAAATAGACATAAGTGGATGAACACATTGGTTTGCCTGTTAATAACTGCTCTTCCTTTGAACTCATGCTATATCCTCCCAAGTAGGAAGCAGGTGGACTCCCCAGAACAAGGTCAAAGCCCCTGGATGAATCAGGGAGAGAACTTCAGCTGCTTTTCCTCTTTTTCTAAGCTAAGTTTGACTCAGTGGACATGAGTTTGAGCAAACTCAGGGAGAAAGTGAAGGGCAGGGAAGCATAGCCTGCTGCACTTCTTGGGGTCACAAAGAGCCGGACATGACTTAGCAACCGAACAACAGCAAGTTTATAAATAAAGAACATACCAGTTTCTAGTATCCATGGCATGACTTGTTCAACTTTGAATGTATTTGCATGTTTAGGTGCAATAGTTCTGTGCAGTGCATACAGTGAACGACTCATAATTTTATTTCAGACAATCCATGGACACAAGGGACCAATCACTGCAGTGGCCTTTGCCCCGGATGGACGGTATCTTGCCACCTACTCGAACACGGATAGCCACATTTCTTTCTGGCAGGTAAGCGTAGGTGCTGCAGGGTCTTGATGTCTGCTGCATGGTCCACTTTTGCTCGGGGAGGCTCCCTGCTGACCTGCCCAGCAAGGCCTCCTCGTGCCGGCCCTCCCTTCAACAAATATCGAGTGTTTATTGCTTGCTGATGATGGGCCAACTGCCGGCACGCGGGCTTTACTGAGCACACAGTTGGCAGCCCAGAAAGAGGTGGGGTCTGCTCTCACACAGCTTTCAGTCTAAGGGAAGGGAAGGGAAGGGAAGGGAAGTGAAGTGAAGTCGCTCAGTCATGTCCGACTCTTTGCCACCCCATAGACTGCAGCCTGCCAGGCTCCTCTGTCCGTGGGATTTTCCAGGCAACAGTACTGGAGTGGATTGCCATTTCCTTCTCCAGTCAGTCTAAGGGAGACACAAGTAAATAAGCAACTACAATCCTGGGGGAACCTGGGAGTGAGGTTGCGGGCTGGCTTCACAGAGGCAGTACCGCCTGAGCCGAGGCACGGTGATGCTGAGGAAGGGCCAGGTATTCAGGCAGGGACGGGTGGGTGTTTGGGGAGAAGGAGGCGCCTTTAAAGCTAAGTAACGGGCCTGGAAGGATTCGGGGTGGAGCAGTGGAGACCTCTGCTCAGGCTGTTAATTTACACAAGGCATTCAGACAACAGGGCGCAGGGTTTAAGGCAGAAGCAGCCTCGTATGAACTTCATGCTCTGCTTGTATTATCCCATTTTCATTTGTGTTCTGAATTTCACACATGCTCCTCATTCCCAAGCTATTAAAACATTTTCAAAAATCTGAGTACCATTGACTGGCAGTACATGAAGATACCTCTGTTTAATGATGATTAAAATGAATATTAATTAATTCAAGGAACTGAGCTTTATAATAGAACTTGTTTCATCCTCAGTGATTAATCTCCATCCCATCTTCTTTTTAAATACCTTACTCCTGATAATTACAAAAAAATTAAACATTACCAACCCCGCCCCCAAGTTAACTTAAAATTTTGTTGCCTATCCTAGGATGCAAGTATGTTTTATGAGATGCAGTGCATCACTTTAAACGCTTAAAAAAGAATTAAACAAATAAAAGTTTAAACAAGACTTCACAACTTGAGGATGGTTTTTAAAAAATCAATAGCTAATAAAATGTAAAACAGATACAATAAATTGCTTAATTAACAGCATGCCATTAAAGCATGACAACTACCAAACCTGTCCTGAGCTTTTCCTCCTCTTCATCTAATTTAGTTTTCCAGTTTATTTTCTCATTATCCTTTCCTCCAGAATATATCTCCAGCATATTAATTGGCTCCTGTTAAACTCTTCCTTAGAGATGTCACCCAGTCTTCGTTTTTCGCACTGGGTAACCGCAGGACTCATATTTATTTTAGTGAAATCCCACAGCGAGTCCATAAACTGAACTCTTGTAACAGTGGTTCTTCAGACAGTGTCCCTGCCAATTGTTCCTTTCTGCTAACACTGGTTTCTGTGACACCAACTGTACTTTGACGCCCTTGATAGACATTTCCCCTTGTTTCCCGTTCTCTTGAATTCCAGAGGCGCATTCTTGTGAAACTCCCTCCATCCGGTACATAGCTGGTGTGGAAGTACTGGGTGCTGGGCTAAGCCTTGGGGGCCTGGAACCAAGCAGTCGCGGGTCCCTGCTTCCTCAGGGCTTTGTGTTTGCTCTGTGCTTTCTTCCTGGGAATAAACAAAAACAGATCTCCATTTTGTTGTTCAATTTTTCTTCCTGCTAAGAAAATATAATTCCTTATATACATGCATACACGCTGTTGCTTCAGTTGTGTCTAACTCTTTAGAACCCCATGGACTATAGCCCTTTAGGCTCCTCTGTCCATGGAATTTTCCAGGCAAGAATACTAGAATGGGTTGCCATGCACTTTTCCAAGGAATCTTCCTGACCCAGGGATCGAACTTGCCTCTCTTGCATTGGCAGGCAGGTTCTTCGTGGCTAGCACCGCCTGGAAGCCCAATTCCTCATATAATACCTCCTAAATTTACCAGATGTGAAACTTTCCCCAGTATTTTCCTGAATGTCTAAGTGGTAAACCTTTTCCCCCTTATCTAGATCTTCAGGGTTCTGTCTGGATATATTCATGCCTTTCTTAAATATTTTTCTGTTTTTATCAGAGTTGCTGCCTAGCTCATTGATGGAATTACGGTCAGCATGTACCTCACGCCTGGAGATCAAGATCATTCCGTAGATGCTATCTCTTTGAAATAACCTCTTTGCTCTATCCAGTTCAGCTTGTGCTGTTGCCCCTGGACTTCACCAGATGCACTTCACCCTGGGAGTCTGTGTGGCTCTGCCCTCAGGGGGCCCGGCTCCTTGCCTTTGTCCAGACGTCTTCTCCCTAGGCCACCCTGTGTTACTTGCAGGGGTGGGTGTTCAGCAGACAGAGCGCCCAGGCAACTCAGGCAACACCACATGTTTCTTACCTCCAGTCCCAATGTCAGAATTTAAAACGCAGACCATTTCTTCCCTACTTAAATCATACCCAGCCTGGTCCTAAAACTTAGGAGAAGACACAGAAGCGTCATTTCACCTTTCTCAAGAAAATACAATAAAACCTCTTCCAGGAGCATAGCAGGGCTTTTATTTGAATAAAAGAGAGTCAAGAAAGCAGTGTTGGATCTACCGCGCTGTACCCAAATGGACTTGGCTGATTTATTTAGATGCATATTGTTTAGGTCTAGTGATGTATGATAATACTTCTATATTATTCCAGTAAATGTACTGCAATATATTTTGAAAACTTAATGAAGCCTTATTAATACAGTGCCTTACAAAAGCCATCAGCTATTAAAATCTTTGCTGAGAAATGAGTGTTAATGAGAAATACTAGTTGGGTAATTGCTCAAGTGAGACTTAGTAAGAGGTTTGGATGCAGCATTACTTACACTGAGAGTAGCATTAAAGCCCTTCCTGTTTTGATGAATTACATCTGTTTCTGTGTCTATGTGTTCAGAAAACAATCTTCTCAGAACTGGTTTTGTGAAGCATTATTTTTAAAGGGAAAGGAAACGCCACAGTTGCCATTTAGTTACTTTACATACTCAGCTGCTGAATGATGTAATTTGGCAATCTTTCAAACCCTTCGATTCTCCAACAACATATTCCTACTATTTGAATATTGCACTTCAGTGTACCCATTGATATTTGAGCCAGGAGAGCTTTGTAATGAACTACAACCACAAATCTCTCACCTAAATTTTACCACCACCCTCCAACAAGTAAGTATCCTTTTCCAGAAATGCTAATAATAAATGAGATGTGTAGAACTTTCACTTGTTCTTCATTTATTCCATCCTACATCCGTTCCAAACTACTATTCAGCCATTTGAAATGGATGATGTAAATCTATAGTCACTAACATAAAAAGATTGCCCTCAACATTTTGTTGAATGAAAAAAGCCGATTGTCCAACTGCCTTTTATTTATTATTATTTAAAAAAAATTTTGGCTGCACGGTATATGGGATCCTAGTTCCCTGACTAGGGATCGAACCCACACCCGGAGAGAAATCTTAACCACTGGACTACCAGGAAATCCCTCCAACTGCCTTTTAATATGAGCCGGTTTATGTAAAATTCCTGAAACCTATTTCTCCTTCTGTGGACATACACTTCAAGATCTAGAAAGAGGTTTACCAAAATGTTAATGATTGTCTCTGGAAAGTGACATTTCAGGAGACCTTTGCTTTCTTTTTTATACTTCTCTTTATGATTTGAATTGTTCATGGTGAGGATTTATTTTCTTGGAAGTGAAGAAAAAAGCTAAGGTGACCAAATATAATTCCATGGAGTTTTCATTCATTCAAGACTCAGGTTGCCTTCACTTTAGCATAATTTGTAGGCAGTCTCTGGCCAAGAAAATGTTAGTATTGAATAACAAAGCGACTGTTTGTTTTGGTGACGGTTCTTTTATGGAACTTATTGGGAAAATTCATACCCACCCTCACTACTCCAGGTTCCTCTCTTATTTGAAGAGATCGTAGGGAAAGGATGGGCTGAAGAGCAACAAATCACAGTTAACACGAGAATATTTATCTTTCCAGCTGTTTCCTACCGTCACCATTATGTACCCTGCAGAGATTCATGGAGCCCTGTTCTGAGGCAGGAAGGCTGTTCAGTTCAGTTCAGTCACTCAGTCATGTCCGACTCTTTTTGACCCCATGAATCGCAGCACGCCAGGCCTCCCTGTCTATCACCAACTCCCGGAGTTCACTCAGACTCACATCCATCAAGTCAGTGATGCCGTCCAGCCATCTCATCCTCTGTCGTCCCCTTCTCCTCCTGCCCCCAATCCCTCCCAGCATCAGAGTCTTTTCCAGTGAGTCAACTCTTCATATAAGGTGGCCAAAGTATTGGAGTTTCAGCTTTAGCATCGTTCCTTCCAAAGAAAACCCAGGACTGATCTCCTTCAGAATGGACTCGTTGGATCTCCTTGCAGTCCAAGGGACTCTCAAGAGTCTTCTCCAACACCACAGTTCAAAAGCATCAGTTCTTCACCACTCAGCTTTCTTCACTGCCCAACTCTCACATCCATACATGACCACTGGAAAAATCATAGCCTTGACTAGACGGACCTTTGTTGACAAAGTAATGTCTCTGCTTTTGAATATGCTATCTAGGTTGGTCATAACTTTCCTTCCAAGGAGTAAGCGTCTTTTAATTTCATGGCTGCAGTCACCATCTGCAGTGATTTTGGAGCCCCCCAAAAAACAAATCTGACACTGTTTCCACTGTTTCCCCATCTATTTCCCATGAAGTGATGGGACCAGATGCCATGATCTTCATTTTCTGAATGTTGAGCTTTAAGCCAACTTTTTCACTCTCTTCTTTCACTTTCATCAAGACGCTTTTTAGTTCTTCTTCACTTTCTGCCATAAGGGTGGTGTCATCTGCATATCTGAGGTGATTGATATTTCTCCCACCAATCTTGATTCCAGCCTGTGCTTCCTCCAGCCCAGCGTTTCTCATGATGTACTCTGCATATAAGTTACATAAGCAGGGTGACAATATACAGCCTTGTACTTCTTTTCCTATTTGGAACCAGTCTGTTGTTCCATGTCCAGTACTAACTGTTGCTTCCTGACCTGCATACAGGTTTCTCAAGAGGCAGGTCAGGTGGTCTGGTATTCCCATCTCTTTCAGCCACAGTTAATTATTGTGATCCACACAGTCAAAGGCTTTGGCATAGTCAATAAAGCAGAAATAGATGTTTTTCTGGAACTCTTTTGCTTTTTCCATGATCCAGTGGATGTTGGCAATTTGATCTCTGGTTCCTCTGCCTTTTCTAAAACCAGCTTGAACATTAGGAAGTTCACGGTTCATGTATTGCTAAAGCCTGGCTTGGAGAATTTTGAGCATTACTTTACTAGCATGTGAGATGAGTGCAATTGTGCAGTAGTTTGAGCATTCTTTGGCATTGCCTTTCTTTGGAATTGGAATGAACACTGACCTTTTCCAGTCCTGTGGCCCGTGCCGAGTTTTCCAAATTTGCTGGCATATTGAGTGCAGCACTTTCACAGCATCATCTTTCAGGATGTGAAATAGCTCAACTGGAATGCCATCACCTCCACTAGCTTTGTTCGTAGTGATGCTTTCTAAGGCCCACTTGACTTCACATTCCAGGATGTCTGGATCTAGGTGAGTGATCACACCATCATGATTATCTGGGTCATGAAGATCTTTTTTGTACAGTTCTTCTGTGTATTCTCGCCACCTCTTCTTAATATCTTCTGCTTCTGTTAGGTCCATACCATTTCTGTCCTTTATTGAGCCCATCTTTGCATGAAATGTTCCCTGGTATCTCTAATTTTCTTGAAGAGATCTCTAGTCTTGCCCATTCTGTTGTTTTCCTCTATTTCTCTGCATTGATCACTGAGGAAGGCTTTCTTATCTCTTCTTGCTATTCTTTGGAATTCTGCATTCAGATGCTTATATCTTTCCTTTTCTCCTTTGGTTTTTGCTGCTTTTCTTTTCACAGCTATTTGTAAGGCCTCCCCAGACAGCCATTTTGCTTTTTTGCATTTCTTTTCCATGAGGATGGTCTTGCTCTCTGTCTCCCGTACAATGTCACGAACCTCAGTCCATAGTTCATCAGGCACTCTGTCTATCAGATCTAGGCCCTTTAATCTATTTGTCACTTCCACTGTATAATCAAGGGATTTGATTTAGGTCATACCTGAATGGTCTAGTGGTTTTCCCTACTTTCTTCAATTTAAGTCTGAATTTGGCAATAAGGAGTTCATGATCTGAGCCACAGTCAGCTCCCGGTCTTGTTTTTGCTGACTGTATAGAGCTTCTCCATCTTTGGCTGCAAAGAATATAATCAGTCTGATTTCGGTGTTGACCATCTGGTGATGTCCATGTGTACAGTTTTCTCTTGTGTTGTTGGAAGAGGGTGTTTGCTATGAGCAGTGCGTTCTCTTGGCAAAACTCTATTAGCCTTTGCGCTGCTTCATTCTGTACTCCAAGGCCAAATTTGCCTGTTACTCCAGGTGTTTGCTGACTACCTACTTTTGCATTCCAGTCCCCTATAATGAAAAGGACATCTTTTTTGGGTGTTAGTTCTAAAAGGTCTTATAGATCTTCACAGAACCATTCAACTTCAGCTTCTTCAGCGTTACTGGTTGGGGCATAGGCTTGGATTACCATGATATTGAATGGTTTGCCTTGGAAACTAACAAAGATCATTCTGTTGTTTTTGAGATTGCATCCAAGTACTGCATTTCGGACTCTTTTGTTGACCTTTGGGAAGGCTGTTAGACTCTACCAAAGGCATCCATCAATCATTTGAAGGACAGCTCAACTTTTAAAAAGGAGAACCCCGATATAATCATGGGATTTTGGGGGGAAATCTTTCCATCTGTCACATTCCAATAAGATATTCTCTTCTTGTCCCCTTTTGCCTTCAACCTATTTCTTGTCCATGGCTAAAGCTAAAGGAAGGAATTAAAAAATAAGGCTGTGTCTGAGCCTATTAGATGCCCCTAGCATTTTGAGCCACAAGCAGAAATCAAGCCTCCTACACATTTTCATAGAAAATCCATAAAGAATGAAAAATACTTTGTAGTTATTTATCAACTGAGAAATTATATTTTTTTTTTTAAAAAAAAAGCACAGTATGCCTGTTGATGCCAGTTCATTTTAACTGGCAGTTTTGGGGATAATTTGAATCTGTTCTGTAAGAGAAGTAAATGATGATGGTCTGTTACTCTTTGTACCTGTGAGAACTAGCAAATCAAGCTCACCATCATTATTTATATTTAAACTATTTGGGAATCTCCAGAAAGCAATCAAGCCCTGGTTTTTATCTTTAATGGCGTTTCTAGGAAAGGGAGAGAAGAACCCAAGGAGAGAGCCCCTTAGAAGATGGCCAGAAGGTACTGCCTGGCTTGAAATGTTAACTGTCCTTTAACAGAAAGAGTTAATGATAATCATACATTTGGTTTTAAAATGTGACCTCGTACACTAGTGATTTTTTTTCACCTCTGTGTTGTGTTTGGCACTATTATTAATGCAGGAAAATCAGTAACATTAGTCATCTTAAAAGGGTTATTACTCAAGATGATTTAAATTGTGAAAATGTCAGCGGAGCCTGCACGCGTCCTGCCAGAGATGGTGTGATTTACACCCCCTGACACCATCCTGCTGCTGAGAAGGGCTGGGGCGAGGAACGGCTTCTGTTCGGCAGTGACCCAAACACAGGGCAACAGCCCACCTTCCGTGTCCCAGGAGCTGCCCAGGTTCCCGGGCCAGCCCTCCATCCACACTGGGGCATCGTCTGCATGCTCCCCACAAAGCCGAGCACCACCCAGGTGGAGATGCTGCTGGAGAGAAGAACTAGGCACACAAGTCAGTGCAAAGAAAAATATTATTTCCAAAACCACTTTCCTGACCTGACCGTCACTGTGCTTGCCACGTGACTCATATATCAGTAGCACAAAAGCTGAATACCGAAAAAATGTTAAGTAATATTTAGAAGCTAAAGGTTTCATCAGATTCAGTCACTCAGATGTCAGTTCACTTAGATAACTGCCATTCAGCATTCAGCACTTTGACCTGAATGCACAGTTGTTCATGAGCCTTAATTTCCACATTATTTTCCATTTATGTGAATGGATGAAGAGAACCTCAAATTCCAGTTAGAGCCAGAAAAGGCACCCCAAAAAAGGCAGAAATCACCAACTGATGGAACACACCCTGCAAATGAGGTATTAAGAGTGCTCTTTTTTAGCAGCAGAGCAGTGGGCCCCACATGCAGTGTTGAGAGGTGGTTGATTCTTGCTTTTTCCTTCAAAATAAACTAGAGCTTTCCAGAAACTGAACGTGCTTAAAGCAGGTGAGGAGGGAAGGTGTGGTGGGAGCGGAGCTGGGAAAGGGGCTGAGTTTTGAGTTTCCTGCTGGCTCACCTATTACTCTGCTGCTTAAGTTTACTTCATTTTCCCCAACTAAGTCCCCAGACTTGTCTTCAGGGCTCGTTCTTCAGGGGGTGCAGGGAGCACTGTTTAGCCTGCCATTTGAAATACCCGCAGTTTCCAAGTACTGTCTGATTGAACCATTTTATTAAAATGTATCGCTTAGCTCCTTTCATAAACGTGGTTGGTGGGTAGGGGGAAGTCTTCCCTGGAGGTCCAGTGGTTAAGACTCGGCACTTCCAGTGCAAGCCAAACGGGTTCCATCCCTGGAGGGGGAACTAAGATCATACATGCTGCGCAGCCAAAAAAAATGGGGACAACCCTGCCACAGCAGGTAGTGACATTAAAAAAGAAAAAAAAGGTGGACGGCTTTCCTGCTGCCCAATTCTACCCAGCAGGTAAAATTTCTCTGGATTTATGCATTTTCTGTAACAGCATCAGAACAATTTCAAATAACACTGGAAGGAGCCCTTCAGAGGTTGAGAATCAACCCTTACGTGAACCTGAATCCGGTGATGGAGAAGGTGACCGCAGGGCTGTGTCCCTTGGACCCCTCTCCATGGCGGGGAAGGGGAACCGGCTCCTTCGGTGACTTGCTTTCCCCCGTCCCTGTGTCCCCCCAGATGAACACGTCCCTGCTGGGGAGCATCGGCATGCTGAACTCGGCACCCCAGCTGCGCTGCATCAAGACCTACCAGGTGCCCCCGGTGCAGCCCGCCTCCCCCGGCTCGCACAACGCCCTGCGGCTGGCCCGGCTCATCTGGACCTCGAACCGCAACGTCATCCTCATGGCGCACGACGGCAAGGAGCACCGCTTCATGGTCTAGCGCTGCGGCCCTCGAGCTCCGTCTCCCAGGTCTCCAAGCCCAGAGCCCCCCTCCCTCGGCGCCCGCCCCACCCCGCGCCAGGGTCACTGGGGGCAGCGGGGTCTGTGTCCTCCCGCCCCCGCCCCCGTGGGCTGGGGCAGCCCGCGCTGCGCAGGACCGGCCACCCTGTCCCCAGGTTGTCCCCCCACCCCTGCACCGGGAGGGGCGGCTGGCAGTCCTGTTGCTCGGTGCGCCGGGAGCCCGAAAATCAATAACCGCTGTGATTGCACTGCCAGCGCAGATCAGCAGTTTCCGAGCGCTGAACCCCACCTCCGAACGTGGTGGGGACCTGGTTGTTCCGACATTGGGTTTTATGGTTGCGTGGCAGTCCTAATCATTGACACTATTTTCCTTTGGATTTCCTAAAAGATGCTATCGTTTACCAGAAGGATTCTGTGTTTACACGATCTCTCTCTTTTTTTTTCTTTCTGGGAGATTGCTCTGAAATTACTCAATCCATTTCCTAGGGTTTAGCCACTACCTTGTTTAGTAACAACTAACCAATTGGAGATTCATGAGAAAATACACACACACACACACACACACAGATTTTCATGGAGAATAGTTTCCTGGACACCCAGCCTTCCAAAATGCTCATATCCTGCTCAAATGATGCTATATTTAGTAGTTAAAAATCAAAATCATCGCTACTGAAGATCTAGTTAATCATCCAGTCACTAGAACTAATCTCTGAAATGGACTTTTGTAATAAAGATCCAAGTTTGGAAGCATAGCATACGCCTGAAAAGAAGGTTCTTGTGTCTATAGCTACAGATCTTTTTAAGAAGGAGCTTACCCCTTCCTTCTAGAAACTTCACAGACCTGCAGTTCCCATATGTCAGCTATCATTTAATAGTTACAGTTCAGCCTTCAAACCACTACTGACCAGTTAAAGGAAAGCCAAGAACAAGTGTCCTAGAAAATCATTAACTATGGCACAGGCATTCGGGAGTATACAGTCACCCTCAGTGTCTGCAGGGCATCAGTTCTAGGACCACCGAGGATACCAAAGCCCACATGTACTCAAGTCCCTGGTATAAAATGGCAGAGTACACGAAGGGCCGGCTGTATATACACCTGTCGGGGGCTCAGTCAATCTGAACAAGCACTGCCGTGAGGGTGTTCATCACACTTCTAAGTAAACTTTAACTAGGGCACTGTCTTCTCCTTCTGTCAGATTATGCTGGTTCTTTGCTCATAGTCATGGGGAAAAAAATCCATAAAATAATATTTTGGATGACTTGCTCCTAACAACCTTGATCTGTATATAGTTGGGAATTTGGCTGGTTGGTTGTTGATTCATTGGTTAATCAGGCAAAATGGTTTATTAAATACAAAAATAGAAAATGATTTATTAAATTCAGAAAAAAAATATGAAGTTTACAAAGAAACCAAAAGTGGTAAAGGGAGCATCTAATTTAAAAAAACCTAGGTTGACAGAGTTCTTATAATATGCAAAAGAGTATGATCACAGTCCAGGAACAAATACAGCTGTTACTTTATTGAAACAGATTTCTAAAGAACATGTTAGGAAATCAAGTCCACTAGAACAGCTCTTTCATAGTGATAAGAAGTATGTCATGTCTATTGATGGCAAACCCACTCTATACCTTGGTTTTAGACTTTAGGTGTTCTTCAAAAATGAATTCCTGCCACATGCATGTACATTGTATTTATAAAGATCATATATGTAGCTTCCCGGGAAGAAGCTAAGAACTATACACCGTAGACTTGGTTTGGTGAGCGAGCTGTTGTGTCCGATATAGACAGAAAACCTGAGGAGAACACAGAGGGGCTCTCATCTTTCCAGTGGTTTCCCGAGTCTTCAGTGCAAGTACCCAGCACATGTTTACCTTATGAACTGAAATGAAGATTAATTTATTCTAGACTACAAAGCTGCTTTGGAATGATGAAGTACAGGTATACTTTAGAGATTTTTTTTTTTTTTTTGAAAAAACAAAATGTTCACTGCGTCAAGAGGAAGGTGTGAGACTTGTGGGCAGGCCACCCCCAAAGAACAGACCGCACACCCCACGGAAGTTTAGAAGAAAGCTGTGAGGACCTGGGCAGTGGGGCTCGGCCAGCCACACATCCCGGCTGCAGAGACAGCCGTGATCGTTGGCGAGCAGAACATGACCGTCGTAGGACGCCGAGGTGGACAGTATCCGCTGGTTAGACGGTCACCTCTAACTGCTACACTAACATTTGCATTCTTGTTCCCACAAATCTCGCCTTGACTCTTTGAACAACCACAGCTACAAACTTCATCACAGCTCAGACGTCTCAGCACTGAGGTCAACTTTCTGTTGTCATCACAGCGTACGCTTTTGGTGTCTTACTGATTTTGTTGGCTCTGTACTTGGACCTGTCCTTGTAAACGTAGAGACGTCTGTGTGGCTTCATTGGTAAGTCCAAGCTCAGGATGCCGTGTCGTGACAGCTGTATGAAAATGTGATGATCGAACTCACTGCGTCCAGCACGTGAAGTAAAACGTCTGCCTCTCGAGATGCCTCTTGATGACGCCACTTAACAGATTCTAAATGTGCTGACTGTCCCTGTGTACATATGTGTGTTCAAATAAAACTGAACTGTACTGAAGGTTGTTTTTCTCATTAAAAACGTGCATTCTTTTTAAGCATTCTCCATTGAGATCTCCCCCCACCCCCACCTTTGGTATTAAAGTAAGCCTTCTATTTCTGTTTGGCTATTCATTTCCCTGGAAAACCAGCTTCCAGAAAGGTGAACCTGTCCACAGAGGAGGCCAGAGCACGGAGGAGTCCTCAAGGACTGTGGAAGTGACAACCAAACCCTCCTACCAAGACTGCATGGCGCCCTCTGTGGCTTGGGCAAGGGAATTGCATGTGTGTTGCTTTATCTCCACCCTAAATTGCTCCTAAATAGACTGTTAATTGTACCAAATTATATCTCGTCAGATTTGATGACATGGGTTGGCTGCCCTGCGGTGGGGGGCTGGACTGAGATCATTAAATCCATTTCACTTAATATTCCATTTGGCGTTGAATTTGAATCCCTGAGGTAAAGGGTGAAATTGGTTTTCAGGAAAAAGCGAGAGAAACAGAATAGGTCCTCATTGCTCACAGAGGGTTAGACGTGTCTAGTGACTGTAGCTCTTTTCTGATTTTCAGATAAGAATTTGAGTCAATCATCATGTAACAATACAATTTTCTTTAAGAAACAGGCGGGCTTTAAAGGAGTTGACTTTACCATCACTGGCCCTATTCAAATGCCCGGCGTCCATCCCAGGAAGCGTTTGAATTTCTGCCGACATCTTGAACATTTCCTTATAGGGAAAACAGGGGCAGTAACAGTCCTGTGTGATTGGTGATCACATAAACTGAAAGGGCATGACATTAATAGGAAGGTAAAGCTGAGCAGTGCTGGGTGAACTTTCACCTTTCACCCCTTTTGGCTGACTGACAGAGCTGAGTGTTGAAGAAAATCAATACTTTGGAGCCAGAAGGGGAATATTTCCAGCCTCTAACTAGCGAATGTATTTTGACAAGGCCAAGATAATCCAAGCTACACAGGAGAAAGAGAAAAGAAGACTCATTTTTAAAGCTTGACACTTCAAGGTGTTTTTGTACAATGGTTTAGTGATCGTCAATACATACAAATACCAAAGGTCGAAAAGAAAAGCTAGAAGAATTTCAAAAATTAGATGTTCAGAGCTTTCTGCCGTTTACAAACTAAAAAAAAAAAAAGACCACAGAGAGGTTTGCGCTTGGAACCATTTACATGAACAGAGCTCACAACTGAGTGCTCTAAGTCCACCTTTAACCAAACCTTACATTTACAGAGGCAGCACTGTGAAATGTGGAGTGCCTGAAAAGGGACCTAGATTTCTGGGTTTTGCACATTTTTTCTTAGATGAGGATTGTCCTTTGAGTGGTTACATTGTCCTCTGAGATGTGTTAACACATCGTTAACGTCTCAGAATCTCATTTTTTTAATTCCTACTGCGGACCTCTGTGGTGGTCCAGTGGCTAAGAATTCTCCATGCAGTGCGTGGGACCGGGATGTGATTTTGATCCCTGGTAGGGTACTAAGATCCTGCAAGCCAAAAAAATTTTTTAATGCTTCTAATTCCAGATCCCTGTTGCTCCTGCCCTGCAGACATGTAAATCTTAGTCCCTCCTTCACATCTTAGTCCCGCCTTCACGTTTGGTTCAATTATTTACATGAGAAAAGAGCCCCTTTGGAACTTCAGTTGTTTCCAGTTTTTCAAATCCCTTTTAAGCAAATTGTTTTTACAAGTATTCTAGTTAGTGCTCTTCTAAGCAAGAGGCGTGTGCATCTCAAGGAAGAAGGTGAGCAATTCACTCCCTTACTAGCAAGATTAGATCCATTTGTTCTGTGGACAGGTACGTCCATCAAATGGATATAGATTTGTTTCTTTCCTATAGATAAGAAAGAAGTCGAATCGTGCCCTACCTTCCAGCCAAGTGCAGAAAGACAAAGGAATCCTGAATACGTGAAGTAGCTAAAGTAACAGTCGGGTTCCTCAAGGACAAGCAACACTAGGCCGTTGTAAACATATGCTGATTGTATAAATGATTAAAGCAACAGTGAAAATATACCCTTAACTTGTATACCTCATTTCCCACTAAAAAAAAAGAAATCTTTCAGGTGGCACTAATGGTAAAGAACCTGCCTACCAATGCAAGAAACATTAGAGATATGGGTTATACCCCTGGGTCTGGGGAGGATCCCCTGGAGGAGGGCATGGCAACCCGCTCCAGTATTCTTGCCTGGGAAATCCTATGGACAGAGGATCCTGGTGGGCTACAGTCCACGGGGTCACAAAGAGTTAGCCATGACTGAAGCGACTTAGCGCACACACACACTATTCTGAATAGATCTGGCTGGAAATTTTTGTTCTCTTTATTTCAAAAGGAGAACACAGCCAGCCAAGACTCCTCAGTATTCTGAGATTTCCCAGAGAAGGCCAGGAATCCAACTCGCGCCTGATTTGCATGTGTGTTCTCCGTCACTAAGTCTCACCCAACTCTCTGCGACCCCATGGACTGTAGGCCACCAGGCTCCTCTCTCTGTGGGACTTCCCAGACAAGAATACTGGAGCAGGTTGCCATTTCTTCCTCCAAGGCATCTTCCCAACCCAGGGATCAAACTCACGTCTCCTGTGTCTCCTAAATTGGCATGCAGATTCTTTACCACTGAGCCAGCTGGAATTTGCAGTAAGTATCATGTAAATATGTATTGCATTTGTTAAATCCATAAGAGTATGCCTGTAAACTGCTTATAAGAACAGCACATAAGCACCCAAGAAATGTGAGCTAATACTTTTAGTAGACATTAGAAGTCCTTGTGAAGCATGGATAAGTAAGATCGTAAATTACGTGCATTCTTTGGAAAATGCTGTTGGGTTTTTGCGTTCTATTTTATCTCTATGTGGACTCCAGTAATATGTCTGAACATCTTTCAGAGGAGTGTCTGTGGTTCCAGCTTTGTTTACCAGGCTCCTTACCGTGTTGCTATGTTGCCATCTTGCTCCTCACCAAGACTTGTAGACACTTGAGGAAATACCAAAAATCTATACCAGTGAGTGGATGGGACTGGTTGATTATGGCTGTTGAAGTTATGACTGATTCCTGAAAAAAGAAGTAGTTTGCCACATTAAATTTAGGGTTTATCTTAGCATCAAGGATGACTTCAAGTTACTTATATGAGCAGCTTTGAAATATGCATCATCAAGATTGAACAGGATTCTGGATAAAGTATTATTGAGTAGATTTCACAAAATCACTGAAACAAAGGAAACTGAATGTGTCGTTTCTGTTGCCAGTATCTTCTTTTTTTGACTAGTGTCAGAATGACTTAGTATTTCATTTACCTAGATGTGAAAGAGAGTATCTAAAACTTGAGCTACCCAGTAACACTTTTAAGTTTCAGTGAAAATTTATGAGAATTTTAAAGAAACGGCAGTGAAACATCATTCAGTCTGAACATTTACTGAATCTTAGTATATGCCAAGCATATGTTCTGTTTTTCCTCTCATAGGTAGGCTCACAATCTATCAAATAATTATGAACACAATGGAATAAATGTGGAAAACCGAGATGGGAAAAGAGCTATGCAAATACAGAGATGATTGATTCTGGTAGGAGAGTGTCAAGTTAGGCTTCTAAGAGAGGAAACATTTAGGCTGGGCCTTGGAAAGTAAGTGGACTTCCCTGGTGGCTCAGATAGTAAAGAATCTGCCTACAGTGCAGGAAATGCTTGTTTGATCCCTGGGTCAGGAAGATCCCCTGGAAAAAGGAATGGCTACCCACTCCAGTATTCTTGCCTGGAGAACCCCATGGACAGAGAAGCCTGGTGGGCTCCATGGGGTTGAAAAGAGTTGGATACGACTGAGTGACTAACACTTTCACTTTGAAGAATAAATGGAAATTAATTAAGAAGATGGGGGATGTTGTAAGGTAGGAATTTATGAGTGTTCAAATTATTATGTGATTTGGGTGTGTATAAACTACTTCATACGATAACCTGTGGGGGATCAGTGGGTGGTAGTGACAATCCAGGCAGCTGTCCAACTGTAGTTAGTAATACAGCTACAGAAAACAAGACTCCTGGCCTCAAGAACACCTGACATCTGAGGGACTGCCATGGTGGTCCAGTGGCTAAGACTCCACGCTCCCAATGCAGGGGCCTGGGGTTCGACCCCTGGTCAGGGAACTAGACCCTACAAACCACAACTAAGAGTTCGCATGTGGCAATGAAGACCCGGCACGGTCAAATAAATAATCACAAAATGAAAAAACACCTGACGTCTGAAAGTCAAACCCCCTTCTCCCAAAAGGTTAGAGCAAAAGCCTTGATAAAAAATGTCTCTTTTCCTAGTTCTCCAGATTTCGTTTTCTTTTTTGTTTTTTAAGTTATTCTTGTTTTTGTTTTTGTTTTTTAGTAAATCTATTTTAATTGGAGGCTAATTACTTTACAATATTGTAGTGGTTTTTGCCATACATTCACATGAATCAGCCGTGTTATGCATTCTCCTTATCCTGTCTTCTAATGGGTAGCAAGCATAGTGTGTTGGCTGCCTGCCCTGAACACCGCCCAGATTCTTGCCTCCCTCCACTCTCACCGCAGGACTGAAGCATTTATCTCCCCAGCTACTGGAGTGTTGGTGTCCAACAACTCTGCGGAGTCCTTGGCTGCAGCTGCTTCACAGTCGGAGAGCTGTCTGACTCAAGGTCCTGTTCATTCTCCTGGGGATTAACCACATCCAGGGATGGTTCAGGGAGGAGGTGTAAAGGCCCAGCCCCTGGCTATTTCAGGACAGCGCTGAAGGGCCATCCCAGCTCCAGGACTTGGCGGGGCAGTGGCTGAAGCTTTCACCGAGCTACGTCACAGTTCAGCTTTCCCTCCACTCTGTCCTGCTTCCTTCACTCCCCTGTGGCACTGACCTCGAGAACACGGCTCCATAGGCTTCCTACGTGCAGGTCTCTCACAGTCTGCATCCCAGAGAACCCAGCTTTATGACAGTTGGTACCAGGGGTGGTCCAAGGAAACAGGTCCTAAAACACAACTTGGGAGCTGGGTCACTGGCAGTGAGGATGGCATCCCTGGTGGCAGGTGAGCACAGGTAGCCTCTGGCACGCTGGGGCCATGTGATTGTGAAACTTACTCCGATGGTGAGTCAGGACAGATAGCATTCTAATGGAAGGGGATGCGCTGGAGGGTGTAACATGGCAAGTGTTGGAGAAATAAAAGCAAAGAGATAGTATGAGAACAAGGGATGGCTGTCTGCTGGCCACACGGAACAAAAGAATGGAAAGCTGAGGGTGTCATCAGTTAAAGTCTAGATGTGACAGCCAGAGCCACTGCTGGGCCGTATCTCAGGGGAGCTTCACTGCCTACAGCTGATCGTAAGCTGACGGTGAGACCTGGGGCTTGTTTTTGTGAAGCAGAGCTCCAGAGGAGGCGGAAGTCCTAGCCTCCCAAGGTCTGCAACCCCGAGGTCAGGGCCCTGAGTGAGATGGACAGCGCTCCCTAGGTTGATGCCCCTGAATGATCTTGAAACCCCGGGTTCCGGGGAACCCTCCCAGGCCTGCCCGAGTGGCCTGCTCCTTCACTTGAGGCTGTGGGGAGGCCTCTCGTTGAGAACGATACATGTCCTTCACATCCTCTCCCAGACAGCAGACCAGTTGTTTAGCTGCTACGTTGTTTTCCGACTTGTGCCCCCAGGGACTGTAGCCCACCAGTCCTCTGTCCGTGGGATTTCCC
The DNA here is from genome assembly GCF_023091745.1 of Budorcas taxicolor. Lineage (NCBI taxonomy): Eukaryota > Metazoa > Chordata > Mammalia > Artiodactyla > Bovidae > Budorcas > Budorcas taxicolor. The sequence continues at coordinate 56,832,197 of NC_068931.1, forward strand.
AGGCAAGAAAACCGGAGTAGGGTGCCATTCCCTCCTCCAGGGAACCTTCCTGACCCAGGGACTGCGCCTGCGTCTCCTGCTCTGCAGGCAGATTCCTTACATGGAACCACCGGGAAGCCCACCAGGCGTTCGCAAGGGTCCAGTCACAATAGCATTTCGCTGCTGAGGTACAGGCCCTGCTAAGAGGGAAAGAATGAGATTTCAAAGCAGCACCATCCAGCATGACCCTGCAGGAACTGGGAGAGTAAGGGGCTGGATTCTGAGGGTGCTGGACAAGGGGAGCCAGAATAAGAAATGAGACCAAAGAGAGTTAAATGATAAGGTACCAACCTGCTGCTCAGTTTGGAGAAAACAGTGGCTGACATGAGGTCAAGAAGAAACAGCCTAGGACTTCCCTGGAGGTCCAATGCTGGAGGTGTGGGTTCAGCCCCTGGTCTGGGGGCTAAGATCCCACATGCCTTGAGGTCAAAAGACCAAAAGATTTTTTAAAAAGCAACATTGTAACAAATTCGATAAAGCCTTTTAAAATGATCCATATCAAAAAGTCTTGAAAAAAGGGGGATGGCAGATGGTGGAGGAAAGAACCAAAAAGCTGAGCGACGGGACTGCTGGGGGAGAGAGGCTGGGAAGAAGCCCCGCAGATGACTGGTCCGCAAGAACGGCCAGGGAGCATCCTGCTTGCCAAGCAACACAGATGAGAAGGTCCCCCCATCACCGTCAGGCTGAGGGCAGAAGAGGCTGCTACAGACCTGGGCCCCTGATCACAATGGGACGGTAAGCTCCTGAAGGAGGAGAGACCCAAGGGGGCAGGCGTCCTGGGCAGCAGGACTGGAGTGGGAGACGAAGGGACCCACACTGCGGAGATCTTTGGGGATGGTTAATGAGACGTGCCTCCCTCAGGGCAGGACGCTAGCGTTCACTCTCTCCACCCCGGATCAACCGAGAATGGATGCCAGGAGGCTGAGGCAGCCACCACCCCCGAAAGCAAAATTTTCTGCCTGGTCTGTAGACCTGAAGGGTGTGATGATCAGGAGCTCAGATCCTCACGGATGAGGCTCTGGGTTGGCAGGTAGTAAGCACCCAAGATTCTTGCCGGGGAGGAGGAGGACTCAGAGGGGATGGCAGAGGAGACAGCGGCTGTGAGTTGTGGTCTCGGGGCCAGCTGCTGCGTCAAGGGCTGTCGTTTGTCCCACTCATGTTTCTCAGTTCCTCCCAGAATCCCAGACGATTCAAAGCAGGCGAGGCCAAGAGTAACCGTAGGCGGTGCCGGGGAGCCAGGTACCGAATCGCTGACAGCTGACATCTCTTGGTGACAGTTCTAGCTACCTAAAGTTCAACTAACAGGAACTGCCTGGACTAAAGAGAGCCACTTTCCCCAAGCCCCCCACCCACCTTCCCAAGACAGCTGCATCAGGCTCATCAGGTCATGGGAGGGCAGAGACCCCACTCTAATGGCTTCTGTTTGGGACAGCTTCAAGGGGTGACAAAACAGCCTCAGAGCTGAAGGCTTTGGCTGAAACCTCTGTTGCAAGTGAATCTCAGCCCAGTATTTCCCTCTGCCCATTTTTGTTTGCCTCACTTAGGTGTTGATCCGGAGAACACGTCTTGATACACTGCCTTCCAGCAAATCTTAGTCTTTCGGTCTCCTTCCCAGAAAACAGAACTGCCCAGGTTCAAATCTGGCTCGGCCACTCATTAGCTAAACAACCCTGCTTGTGCCTCTGTTTCCTTGTCTGCAAAATAGGAATAATAATCATCCCTACCTCACAGTCTTGTTGTAAGGCTTTAAAAAAAGTTGATACCAATTCTCCAATTAAAAAATAAAAAATTTTTTTAAGAAGAGTTACTATATGGAGAGCACTTAGTGTCGGGCACATAGTATATTCAATAAATGCTAACTCTGCTAACTATTATTATCTTTACACTATAATTATGAGATTTCAGGTTTTCTACTTCATTTCCTGTTACCATGTTACAGAAAAGTATGCATTTCGATTAATTTTTTCCCCGTGTTTTATTCCTTTCTTCAACCCAGATCAAAGTACTGACTTTTAAAAAGCAAGGGCGGGGGTACCGTGAAAGGGGACTCACATCTCCGAGTATTCCTTTTGTGCCAGATACTGTATTAGCTGCATTCATTATTCTGTTTAATTCTTAATCCAAAAAGCCATGAATTATTATCTCCCTTTCACAGATGAAAAAATTGCAGGTCACATAAGATAAATGAGCAAGATCACATAGCTAATAAAAGCCATATCCAGTATTTGAGTCCCAGCCTCTGTCGCCAAGACCGCCTTCTCTGCTTTTCCCAGGTCCCTCCTGTGACAGGAGCGGGGAGCCAGCCGTCGGGGGCCTCGGACGCCACCCTCCTTAAGAGGCAGAGGGAAGGTGGTGGTGGAACAGAAATGAATGTTGGTTCATTTAGGCCATTAAAGCCCATTATTTTCCTTCCTTTGGGTTTGTGGCCATTGTGCCAAATTATAAAAGGACAAGAATTAGCTTCCTTCTCAGTGTTGAATAATATGACTATTTTACCAGGAAATGGTGGAGTTAAAATGCATGAGTTTTCAATGTGCTACATTCCACGGAGGGATTTTTGTCGTAACTCAGGAACCAGTTTTGTTCTCTTATGAAATGGATGTCTCGGGGAAAGTGGAACTTGATTTGCAGAAATGGGTCCGCATTTTCACTGATGACTCAGCAGCTTCGGTGCCACGGGCCAGTCTGTCTCCTCACCTTCCCAGGGTATCACCTCTCCGATCTCTTCTCCCGGTTCCTTTTGCTGGCCTCTCTTCTTCCTTAGGATATATAAAAGGCACTTCTGATACCTAGAATTTTAAAAATGGAATCAAGAATCAGATGTTCAGGGCGCAGCTCACAGGAGACTTGATCTCCCATCTAGGAGCACAGGACTGACTGACTGCAAAGAGGAGACTGTCGGGACAGAGGCCGCTGCAGGGTCTACTGTCACATGCTGGGGTTTCATACTCCAGGCTTTCCTGTCCCTGATGCTCTCATTCCAGGAAACACTGGAATCTATCAGAATTTTCTGGAGTAAACTGGAACACAGCACCATACTTACATCTATTAGCCTCAGATTTGCCCCTAGAGCACGAGCCGGGCCCTGATTCATTATACACGAATCTTACGTCTCTTTCCTAACAAGTCCCAAGCTCCTCTGGGGGTGGGGGGTCCTGGCGCGTTTTGTCTGCCCCTTTATTGCCAAAACATCTCCTGGTCCCTCCCTACCCTTTCACACTGAGCTTTCTTCTTGTTGTTTCCAAACCTTTTAGAGGAGGAGGGGGGATGAGATATCCAGAAAGCAATTTACCATTCAGTTTGGCTCTAAATTTCTTAGCAGCTGGGGTAGAGGTGAGTTAGATGGTTCTAATTATCTCATAAAGGAAGACCCATACTGACCAACTTCTTATTCTTCCTATATTCTAAGTGCAATGTATTGCCTACATCCGTAAGTAAAAGAATTTGAAGGGATAAGTAACATTTATTGGGATGATGTTAGGTGTTTGATACATATATATATGATATCAAAAGAGTCTCTCAAAAATCCTGTGAGTTAGTCTTTGTTTTTCTGTAAGTTAGAAAGCTGATACGCTGACAGGTTAAGTAACTGACCTAATTAGAAGTGGGGCTAAGATTCAAATCCAAAGTGCTCTTTCCTCTCCATCAGTGGACAGTGTCTTCCAGGCCACTTTTGTAGTAGCTTTAGAGACATGCTCCATTCTGATGTTGACCTCAGTAAAACACCAAGGACCTCAAAATTCAATCTTCATTTATTTATCCCACAATGACTCATTGAATACCTATTATTTTCCTCACTTGTAGAGAAGGCAAATTAATACAGCCCAGGCATTCCCATTGCTCATGCATCTCAAAAGCTGTCTGGCTAATGCAGTACATTTCGTGAAGTCCATCATGCACATTGCTCACACACAGCCCCTTCCTTCTAACTTACTTAAGTTAGATGCACTAACTTAGCAAAATTTTCTGTGCTTGTGTTCAGCTAGGGTCCCCCACAGTGGACACAGGCACTGGCTCTGGGTGGCCTCCCCTGGGCGATCGGGACTCTGCTTTCTCACATGTTTGATGCCGTGCTTCCAGGGATCACCCCTGCCTGAACCCCACCGGTCCCTGACCTCTTTCTGCTTTCTTTTCTTTTCCTCTTCCAGCCCTTGTCTTTAGAGTCTCCTTCACTGGATACAGTGATACAGCACAGAGAAAGAAGGAGGGAGAAAGGAAACCCGTTTCTGCCTCCCAAAACATGCCCCCTGACTGTGGAGTAAGGAGCCTGGCTGGCTATTCAGGCAAATGTTCCTTTGAATATACACTTTCTGGTAGATTCGACTGAACATTCAAGTCATTCATTCATTTGGGGAATATTCATTGAACATCCCCCATGTGCCAGGCAGTGGACTAAGTGTTAAGAGTGAGTGGTGAATGAAACACTCATCACACCTGCCCTCACAGGGCTTATGTTCTGGTGGGGTGAGGTGGGGCCTGGGGATGGAGCAACAACCTCGAGTTGTAACACAGTCTGTGAAGAGGAAGGAGAGAGGAAGGCCGGACAACCCCGGCTGGGGCTGTGAAGTTGACGAAGTTGACGGCAGGTCTCTGGAGAGAGAGAAGGAGTCGGATGCCTGAGGAGCAGGCAGGAGAAGGAAGGCCTTCCAGGGGAGGGAGAGGCATGTGCAGGACGTTCTCGAGACAGAGAGGAACGGGGATGCAGGTGCTGAACCTGGCGTGCTGCCGGAGGAGGAGGGAGTGCAGATCACGTCGGCCCTCCCTGGTCAAGGGCGTCTTGAGGTGTGATGCGAGGGAGCTGGGAAACACTCGGCCGCCACGTGGAGAGTGGGATGAAGGTAGGTTAGGGGGAAGGGCACAATGAAAACAGGGAATACTGTTATACTTTGTGTAACAGCATCGCCACATTTATGGCATGAACAGCACGAGCTATTTTTGTTTTTTAAATATTTATTCATTTATCTGACTGCACCGCATCTTAGTTGCGGCAGGCAGGTTCTCTAGTTGCAGCCTGTGGGATCTAGTTCCCCGATCAGGGTTCGAACCTGAACCCTCTTCACTGGGAGCACAGAGTCTTAGCCAACAGGACCACCAGGGAAACCCCTAATACACCTTCACTATCTCACCGTTCCTGTGGGTCAGAAATCCCCAGGCGCCGCTTCGCTGGGAGTCTCTGCCTTTCACAGGCTGTGACCAAGATGTTAGCTGGGCTGCGCTCTCACCTGAGCCTCAGACAGGAAAAGATTCACTTCCGAGCGAGCCTCTGACAGGAAAGGATTCACTTCCGAGCGAGCCTCTGACAGGAAAGGATTCACTTCCGAGCGAGACTCTGACAGGATTCAGTTCCGAGCGAGCCTCACACAGGAAAGGATTCACTTCCACGTTCATGTAGTTGATGGCGGGATCCAGTCCCTTCTGGTTGTAGACTGAGGGTCTCACCTTCTTGCTAGTTTGCTGGAGCCCGCTCTCAGCTCTCACAGGCTTCTCACGGGCCATTGCCATGTGGGGTTTCCCAACACAACCACGTCCCACAGAGGGTGGCTGTATAGCTGGGTCTCGAAGGATGAATAGGAGTTGCCTAGAGTAGAACTCTTCCAGCAAATGGAATCTGTCATCAGTCCTGGGGACTGAATCTTGATAGATTTAAGCCAACAACACTAATTCAGTTCCTGATAGTGCTTAGGAAAGACTCTTAATGCCATTCTGGGCCAGTGAGATGTGAGTGGGCAGTTTGGGAGGGGAGTCCTTTGGGAAAAGGCTTTCTTCCCTGATCAGAAGACATTCAAGTGGAAATTTCTGTCTGTGGACATAGCTGGGTGAGTATGTGACATCAAAGAACCTTACAAGCCATCTTGGGCCCACCTTGGTACTGACCTAAGGCCCAAGGCAACCCGCTGGAAACTGCAGAGCACAGAGATGGAGGACACTGGAGCCTTTGGCAACACCCCTGGGTTTCTAGAGCAGCCAGCCCTCCAGTTGCCCACCTCCAACTCCCTGCTAGATGATGAGAGCAGTTTCCCCTGGGTTAAGTCACTTGCACCCAAAGCTTGAAAACAGCTGGTATGTTGTCCAGTGAGCTGGCATGAAGTAGTGCCAGGCTCAGGAGGGTCACAAAGAGTCGAACGTGACCGAGTGACTGACCAACAGGAGGTGAGGCCAGCAGGCAGACCTTCATGGCCAAGGCCACAGGAGGGCTTGGCTTTCTTCTGTGAGATCCGGGGAGAACTCAGCAATTTCAGTCCTGTTTCTTTGCTGATCCTGGGTGAAGAAGAGATAAGAAAATGAAGAGCATTGTTGCAGAAAGACCAGGTAGGAGACAGCTGCGACTCTAACCAAGAGTCTGAGAACCGCAGCTATAGAAGGCGCTCTGTTGTTTAGCCGCTCAGTCGTGTCTGACTCTTTGCAGCCCCAGGGACTGTAGCCCACCAGGCCCCTCTGTTCATGGGGTTCTCCAGGCAAGAATACTGGGGTGGGTAGCCATTTCCTTCTCCAAGGGATCTTCCTGACCCAGGGATCAAGCCCATGTCTCCTGCACTGCAGGCAGATTCTTTACCACTGAGCCACCAGGGAAGCCCAGCTACAGGAAATATTTTATGTATTGCTTCAATCTTTACAGAACTCCTCCTATTCCTTCTAATTCATATAATTTGCATAGTCTGTTGAGCATATATTGTTGTTTGTTGTTGTTTAGTCGCTAGGATATGTCTGATTCTTTGTGACCCCATGGACTGTAACCCACCAGGCTCCTCTGCCCACGGCATTTCCCAGGCAAGAATACTGGAGTGGGTTGCCATTTCCTTCTCCAGGGGACCTTCCCAACTCAGGGATCGAACCCGTGTCTCCTGCATCTCCTGTACTGCAGGTGGGTTCTTTACTGCTGAGCCACCAGGGAAGCAGCGAACGCCATAAGAAAGAGCTAACGGACTTATAAAGCCAAACTTCGGGGATATGATGAGCTTAAATGTCACTTTTCCCCGATGGGAGGGGCAGGTATCTAACTGTGTCTGCTGGCCCAGACAACTCACCATTCCTGGAAAATACCACCCACGTACAGGCCTCAATGCCTTTATTCCTAAGTTCTCTCTCCCGTGGGAGTAAATTGCCACTCACATAATCCGACATAATAACATCGCTGATTTCGGGAAATCAGATTCAATTTACACCATTTGGACTTACAGTGCCTCGATCAGGAGCACCGCCCCCAGGAGTGAGATCCACCTGTACAAACTGCTTCCCTGTGACCCCCAAATCCCACCATAACCCACTGCCACTCTCTGAGGGGAGTGGTGCTCAGAATTGCTTCCAACAGATTGATTAAAACCTTGGCCAAAGAATATAAAGCTGCAGTTTCACATTGGATCTATTTTCTTGAAGAAAATGCAAAGCTTCATTGCCGGCTCAGAAATGCGCTTTAAACAATGCTTGTTGTGTTTCCCTTCCAAGCACTTATATTTCGTGCTTTTTGTAAAATACAGAATTCAATAATGAAGAGGAACAGGTATACAGAGGGAGCAACTACATTCTTCACGCTGAAAACCTGCATAGAATGATTTTCTTGCTTGATGGCACCTTTCATAAATGTGATTTCATGTGGGGCAACACCTTGAATTAAGCTGGATTGTCCCTGCTTGATAATGGGGAGAGGGGCTCTGGCTGGTTGTCACGCATCCCCAGGATCCCGTGACACGCTCGGTTCTCGGTGAGCTCTTCTGAGTATTGGAAAAGAGAAAGGAACGAAGGAATGGACAGCTCATTTTGCGGAACTGGTGCTCCGGCGGAGAATGGCTGCTTTTTACAGACGAACATTGGCAATAGACTTGATGACGGGGCGTGCTGAACCCCAGGGAAGTGAAATGTAGCCCTCCCCAAAAGAGATTCCTAGACTTTTCACAAGTAGACCTGTATTACCAAAAGATCGTTTTCATTTATTTTCATGATATTTTGAATTTTGTTAATTAAAATACGTTAGAAGTTTGTTTGTTCTTGTTATAGAAGGAGAAAATTCTCCATTTTGCCTCTTGACCCACCAAGCCTAAAGTATTTGCTCTCTGATCCTTTACACTGTAAAGGAAAAGGTGTAAAGTTTACAGGACAAGGTGGCTGACCCCTGGGATAGAGCTCCCACTCCAAACGTAGCCCAACCTCCAGCAGCGTCAGCGCCCTTCCGGGGGGTGGGGGGTCGTGTTAGAGGTGCAGAGTCTCAGGCCCCCCGCAGGCCTCCTGGGCCAGAATCTGCATTTTGACAAGTTCCTCAGGGGACTACTCATATTTGAGAAGCCCCACGTTGGAGTCCTGTAGGAATCTCACTGGAGTTGTTGATGGTTTCATTAGGTTAAAGGCTTGGGGTGAGGGCGGGTGGGAATGGGCCCGACCACCCAGGGTGCCCCAGGGTGGAGGCCAGGCCTCTCATCGGGGGTGCCGCTCCTCCAGGAAATGTCCCAACGCCGGGCAGCAAGCCTGGCAGGCAGGAAGCCTGGAGCCCAGACCCTGAGTCTAAAAGGCAGTCTTATACCCTCCCTGGGGCCTCAGTTTTCCCTTCTGCATCATGAAGGGGTTTGGAGAGCTGACGTCAGAAATCCAGCGTGGTTTCATCATACGCCTTGGTTTTTGTTTCTGTCTCTTTTGTTTTCCTTTGGGAAGGTTGACAGGGCATCACCTCCCATAAACCCGGCAGGTGATGGGAAAGACAGGACAAGAGGTAAAGCAGCCTCAAGGGGCGGGTGGTGCAGTGAGACGCTGGGCTCGCGATGTTTCATTTCATATAGAACAGTTTCTGTAAGGTTATTCTTTCTAGTTATGGTTTTCTTCTCATAATAGGACAAAGTGCTGAGGAGTCAGATTTAAGGACACCCTGTACCACAGGGCCCCGGGTGACTTGATGGCTTTCTGACCAACCCCATCCAATCAGAATGCTGGGACAGCAATGGGTTCACTAGTCATCTCAGTCACCTTTTGGTACCCGGCATTTATGAGGCAGCAGGGATGTGACTGTGAAACGAATTAGACCCAGTTCCTGCCCTCACGGGGCTTACATTCCAGGGGGGGAGACAGATGCTGAGTAGCGCTAGACTGTGCGTGTGCTCGGTTGTATCTGACTCTTTGTGAACCCACGGGCTGTAGCCCACCAAGTCCTGTCCACGGAATTCTCCAGGCAAGAAATACTGGAGTGGGTTGCCACTCTCTACTCCAGGGGATCGTTCCAGCCCAGGGATGGAAACTTGGTCTCCAGCATCTCCTGCATTGGCAGGCAGATTCTGTAGTGCTGAGCCAGCGAGGAAGCCCCATATTTAGTAGTAGTTATAAGCAAACAGAGAAAAGGTGGATGAACATTCCAGGCTAAGAAGAAGCAGGTGCAAGGAGGGAGCCTGGCCTTTTTGAGAAATAGCAGCCAGGATGGCTGAGGATGGAGTGTGTGTGGGGTGGGGGCGGGAGGCAGGAGAGGAAGACGAGGCTTGGGGCAGTTTGGCAGAAGGGTCAGGTCACACAGGGCCTCCTGGGCTTGCTGGCGGCTCCAGTCCTTGGAGCCTCCAAGGATTGCTGTGGACGGGGTATCCAGCAGGAGCAGGACATCACTGGAAAGGCAGGAAAGAGGCCATTGGCTGTCCCATGAGATTCAGTTCAGCTCAGTTCAGTGGCTCCGTCACGTCCAACCCTTTGCAACTCCATGAACTGCAGCACACCAGGCCTCCCTGTCCATCACCAGCTCCCGGGGTTTACTCAAACTCATGTCCATTGAGTCGGTAATGCCATCCAACCATCTCATCCTCTGTCCCATCCCCTTCTCCTCCCGCCTTCAATCTTTCCCAGTATCAGGGTCTTTTTCAACGAGTCAGTTCTTCACATCAGGTGGCCAAAGTATTGGAGTTTCAGCTTCAGCATCAGTCCTTCCAATGAAAATTCAGGACTGATTTCCTTTAGGACACATGAGATTGAAGAGGAATAATCTTTAATCATTACGTGACTTTGGCACTTTTGAAGAGTGCAGGCTAGTTAGTTTATAGACTGTTTCAAATTTGGATTTGTCTGATGTTTCCCCATGCCTCGATTTGATGACACATTTTTGCAAAAAAACTGTGGCAGTGATGTTCATCCTTCGTGGCACGTGGTGTCGGGGGCACACTCATGGTGATGTCCACTCGTCCACCCCTTGCTTGAAGGGCTGTCTGCAATAAACTGTGGAACTATTATTTCCTCCTTTCAGTTAACAGGGGTCTTGTGGGGAGACACTTTGAGATTGTGCAGACATCCTGTGTTCCTTCTTGAGGTCCTAGGGGAGGGTCTCTTTCTGCTTCTTGCCAGCTTCTAGGGGCTGCCCATGTTCCTTGGCTCATGACCCACTTCCTCCACCTTCTGAACTGGTGACGCGGCATCTTCTCTCTCTGACTCTGCTCTCCTGCTCTTCCATTGGCACATCACGTTTTTGGATACATGGCCCTTCTATCTCCTTGCTCTAAGGACTCTTGGGATTATATCCAGCCCACTGGGATAGCCCAAGATAAACTTGCCATCTCAAGACCTTTAAATTAGTCACATCTGCAAAGTCCCTTCAACTGTGTAAGGTAACGAATTCACAGGTTCCAGAGATTAGGATTTGAACACCTTTGAACGTGCTTAGTCGCTAAGTTGTGTCCAACTCTTTGCAACCCCAGAGACTGTAGCCCTCTAGTCTCCTCTGTCCATGGAATGCTCCAGGCAAGGATACTGGAGTGGGTTACCATTTCCTTCTCCAGAAGATGCTTCCAACCCAGGGACTGAAGCCACATCTCCTGTAGCCCCTACGTTGCAGGCAGATTCTTTGCCGCTAAGCATCATCTGGGAAGCCGCTTGGACACCTTTGGGAGTTCATTATTCAGTCTACCACACCTATCGACACTATCATGGGGAGCTACACTCTTTAGGATGAAGGTTTGCTACTCTAACAGAGGACTAAAGCCCAAAGCGGCTTACACAAAAGAGAGCTATTTATGCCAGACAAGTCCAGGCATGCAATTCAGGGCTCGGATGGTGCCCCCGTAGCACAAGGGACCCGGGCTCCTTCTGTCACGCTGCTCTGTTGCCCTCGCCACAGGGCTTGTGTCTCATGGTCGGAGATGGCTGCTGCGGCTCCTGCCATCAAGTCTGAGTTCCAGACAGCAGGAAAGAGAAAGAAGATGGGAAGAAGCACTTTTTCTTCCTTTAAAGGTAAAACCCTTATTTGGCACACATCAAATTCATTCACGTCCTGGTAGTCACAAGGCTGTGCAAGGACCTCTGGGAAAGTTTAGTTGGAGCCATGTGTCCAGGTAAAATATTACTGAGAAATAAGAAGGGACTGTAGTAGTCTTGTCAAGAGAGAAAAGAGGGCTCAGTGATGCCTTTTGACTGACTTGATGGCCAGGAGAGAACAGACAAGGTAGGGGGTGGGAGGTGCACGCTGTGAGTTGCATTCCTTTGGCCGGAAAGCTCAAGGTTGATGCTGAGTCTTACAGACAGGCAGAACCAGTGATCAAGGTCCCTGGAGGGAATGTGCGGCAGCCTCGCTGGTACCAGCTCCGCGTGGAGAGTGGCCAGGTGGGAAGCAGGCGCAGCGTAGAGACAAGTGGGCCTGGACTTGCACTGGCCTCTTCCTCTCACTGCTCTGTGGGTCTCAGTTTCTCCATAAAGCAAGTGGGAATCACCAAATGGACCTAGGGACTGCTGGCCGAGTCAATGAAACGACCTAACCCAGGGCTAGTACACAGCAGTGCTCAAACAGCGTAGCTAGCTGTGATGTCCACACACGCTCTGTGACTCTGTGCTGTTAGCAGCTACATCTCAGCTCTTAGAGACAGATACCCATGATGGGGCCCTTTAAGCGGAAGGCCTTTGAGAAATGCTCTGATGATTTGGTTCTAGCTGTTATCCAGCTATAATTTTTGTGTTTGGAAATTCGTTAAGAATTCATTTTGATGAATCCCGAATGCATGCACCATGAAAAACAATTAGCATTAATAGTGTAAAGGAAGGAGATCAATAAATAGATTCATTTTTAAACTGTAATAATTTATTTGCTTCCTGACTTTTGGGAAATACTGCATCTTCGGGTGACATGTCGACCGTTAAATAGCCGAACCGCAGTGATTTATGAAAGGAGGCTGATCTGCAGCACACAGACCCTGCCCAGAGTTGGCAGCACCCGCGAGCAGCCGGCAACCACGGGAAAGGAAGGGGGAGGCCTCCCTTTTTAGGAGCTGCTGTAACTGGACCAAGTGTCCATCGGGCGTCTCTCATCCTTACGTGCTTCCTGAATGCAACACAGCAGACGGAAAAAATTATGGAGACGGGCGCACCAAAGGCAGGAAGAGGAAATCTGGCTTCCGTCAGACAGTGAGCGAGGGAGGGAGAAAGGGGTATTTGAAGACGCGTGGCAAGGCTCTGAAACACAATGTGCCGCTGCAGCGTCGGCCCTGGAGCAGGGAGGCACGGGCAGGAACGTCAGGGTGCAGAAATGGGAAGTGGTTCTAGGCTGAGCAGGAAGGAAGGGGCAGAGAAAGCAGGGTCCCTCAGCATGGGAAAGGGCGACATCATCACTCATCACGGCTGCTCCATCCTTTCTCATGATCACAAGGGGACCACAGAGACCTCTCACTCCTCCTAAGATGCTAGAGCAGGCTCTCAGAGCCACAGGAGGCGAAGGTTTGCTTAGCATTAAAGGGTAACGGGGTTGAAAGCAAAACCACAGCCCCGCTATTTTGTAGCTTCCTATGGGACGTCATGGGGCTTCCCGGGTGGCTCAGTGGTCAAGAATCCACCCGCCAATGCAGGAGACGCGGGTTTGATCTCTGGGTTGGGAAGGTCGCCTGGAGAAGGAAACAGCAACCCAATCCAAAGTTCTTGCCAGGGAAATCCTATGGACAGAGGAGCCTGGCGGGCTACAGTCCATGGGGTTGCAAACAGTCAGACACGACTTAGGGACTAAACAATGACAGCAGGACATCATGGGGGCAGCGGCGGGTAGAGAAGCATGTGGGTTCCGCCTCGGGGGGACAGTCGGGCTTGGGAGTAGGGACAGCTTGATGGCCCCGCCCTTGAGGCCCAAAGGCTGCCCGCCAGGCTCCTGGGTGAGCGGCTAGAAGGGCTGAGAGCTGCCTGGTTTGGCAGGTGGGTGCAGATGGCCAGGCCCATGGGGGGACCGGCACAGATTACATTTTAAGGTGATAGTCACCTTTGACCTTCGGGACCTCCGGGGCCTCTGGTCATCCATCTTAGAGCCGCTGACCAGCAAGCTCTGGGCTATTTTTATGGCCAGCAAACATTGCACATTGATTGAATTGATTGAAATCTGCATCTGGTTCACGGAGGAGGCAGAGTGCCTCAGCCCGAACGTGCAGCTCGGATTTCTGCTTTTGTCTCCGACCCTCTCCCAGCACTGAAGGGAGACAGAGACACACACGTGCCAACCACACACACACACACACCCACACACACATACACATAACCACAAACGGGGATAAACCTGACCACATTTACTTTCCCCCAGAAGATTTCCTGGTGCAGTGCTCATTTCCTGTAAAAAGTTAAAAGGAGCCTCGGAGGAATTTAGTTGAGAAAAAGCAGAGGTGTGTTTAATTCAGGGAGAATCCACACAAACACACACACACAGAGCTACCAGAATGCTCTATCAGGAGCTTGAAAGGTTAGGAGAAAAAGCAAGCAAACAAAATCTATCTGGGATTAAAAACATCTGGTGAATTTGCCACGTGGCAACTGGGCTAACGTGCTAAGTCACTTCAGTCCTGTCTAACTCAGTGACCCCATGGACTGTAGCCCACCAGCTTCCTCTGTCCACGGGGTTCTCCAGACAAGAAGGGTGGAGTGGGTTGCCATTTCCTTGTCCAGCGGATCTTCTCGGCCCAGGGATCGAACCTGCATCTCCCGCATTGGCAGGCGGCTTCTTTACCACTGAGCCACTGGGGATGCCCTCCGTCACGCCTAGTGCTTTCAGTTTTTTGACTGAGCCCTGACCCAAGAACATGACCTAAAGGGAAGATTTCATACCCAGTCCCAAGGCCTTTATCCCAGGAAGTGACCACAGCCATCACATTTATGTTTCAGAACACTGGCTTTGCTGACCTTCTGGGCACCTGGGCTGGGGTCCTCGAGGTCCAGCCTGTGCCAGGCGTGTGCGAACCTCAGCCCCATCCTGGACTGATGAGCCCTGGCTCTGAGCATCCCAACCAACCGCTGGACCATTTTAGTACCTCCCCTCCCTCCCCTAGCACGGGAAGAACTCAGTTCTGGAATGTTCCCCCTTCCGAGGCTCTTTTTTTGGGGAGAACAGGGAGTCGTGAGAACGGCACCTCTTTTTTGGCTCAGCGCCCACGTAGGGTGACCAGACCAGGTGAGGAAAGGAAGGCACTCGAGTGGAGGAGGGGAACCCTCCCCCCCGCAAGCCTCTGAGCAGAAGCCAGGACAGTCTGCATGTTCCTGGGCATCTGTCCTCTCCTCTCCTCCCCTTCTCTGTTCCCTGATGTGTATGTGCAAAGTTCCAACCATGTCCAGATCCACCTCCCCGTGGCTACACAGCTCTCAGAAACGGGTCCCCACAAGTCCCAGTGGACGCTACCCTGTGGTCCCCGGGAGTGACTTCTCTGTGCGTGCTAAGTCACTCAGTCATGTCTGACTCTTTGTGACGCTATGGACTGTCCGCCAGGCTCCTCTATCCAGAGGATTCTCCAGGCAAGAGTACTGGAGTGGGTTGCCATTATTTCTGGTTTGGAAGGAAAAAAAAACCCTGGTCCCCACTTTCTCCTTTTTCCAGTCCATTCCAGCTCGGGTCAGAAAAGAGGGGGTCCCCCCAAGTGGGGAGGGGCCCCCAGGGAGTCCTCTCTCAGGAGCGGTCAGGTTGGGCAGCGGGGGGCTCATGCACCTGGTGGCAGGGCTCGGTGGTGACTGCAGGGTGAGCTCCAGGGTGCTCACAGGATGCTGTGGACCCAGCCCAGGTTGGTGAGACATGCTGGCGGCTTAAGACTTTGATCTAATGCCAGGTTGAAGACAGGTTCCTGGGGATCGGCTCCTGCAAAAAAAAAAATAGAAGAAAACCTAAAAAGAAAATCAAAAGAGAGTTTCAAGGGAATTTCCTTAGTGGGTAATGAGGCAACTTGGCAGCCAGGAGCTGGGGCCACCCGGCAAGGTGGGCTTAGTAAGGAGAGGCCCCCAAGTCTGTGGGGGACGGAGGGTATGGCGCTTCTCGAGGGGCTCCACCACAGGGCCCCACCGGCTGACCACATAGGCCACCCTGTGCTCACCGCCATCCTGTTCTCAGACTCGCAGGTGACCAGGAGGCTTAGGAGCAAAACCACATATCCCTGGAGCTGGGCTCCAAGTGCGAACCCTCATTCAAGTCCCAGCCCTCCTCTTTTCAGTCGTTGTAATCTTGGGCACTAGTTACCGCTGCTGCCCTCAGTGTTCCTTTCTGTAAAATGGGCAGTATAATTTTACCTCCATGATGCTGACAAGGAACAGCCAAGCTGAAGTGTTAAGTACCCGCCTCGCCCCTGGTGCAGGGCTCTCCACTGCTGACAGTTTGGGTGGATGGCCCGTTGCTCTGCGGGGCTGTCTTGGGCAATATCAGGTGTTTAGCAGCAGCCCTGGCCTCTACTCAAGGGATGTCAGGAGCCTTCCCTAGTGGTGATGACCAAAATGTGTGCAGACCTTGCCACGTGTCCCCTGGGGGACAGAACTGTCCAGCTGAGAGCCAGGGCCCTGCAGAGATGCGGGTCTGCAAGTGTCCACTGGGTGGATGGGGGTGGAAGAGAGCACTGCCCTCAGCGACCACTTCCCATTACAAGTGGAGGCTTTGGACAAGCCCTCTGGTCTCTCTGGCGCTGTTCTTTCACCTGTTCAGTTCAGTTCAATTCAGGGGTTCAGTCGTGTCCAGCTCTTTGTGACCCCATGGACTGCAGCATGCCAGGCCTCCCTGTCTATCACCAACTCCCAGAGTTTACCCACTGAGTCCCTCACCTGTAAAAAGGGGGTGATAACATACCCACCCACCTTAAAAAGCTCCTGAGTTCACAGGCTGATCTCAGTATAACTGTGTTTGTAAGTCAAGTGTTACCTGAACATAAAGCGGCCTCGCCTCTAGAAGGGGGACCCCAGAGGACATGGATTTTGTCCGCCTGGCCCACTCACTGTCGAGGTGCTCGGGAAATGGGCCCCACCCGAGGGAGCAAAGACTCCACAGGCTGCCGCAGGTTGCAGGGGGCAAAGCTAGGCTGGGCCCAGCGGGGCTCCTCCCAGCCATGAAAGTCGATAAAATCGATTCATCCTGACCCTTTGACCCCTGCAGCAGGGCTGTCACTGGGAGGTTGGTCTCCAACTGGAGTGTGCATGAATATCGGGGGGCCTTGTCAGCAGTGGGGAGCACCAGGTGGGGGAGCCTGGGGGCCCGGGAGGCTGCCTTCAGACAGGGCCCCCCTCCTGGGCAGACTGGGCTGCCCTGACGCTGCACGGCACTCCTGGGGGGCGGTGGTTCCCTGGGCCCCAGAGCAGAGGTCCTCAGCCCGGGGCGCCTCATGAGAACAGCAAGCGGCTCTCTGGCTCTGCTTCTGGCTGTGGCTGGGGGGCGGCGGTTAATGCTCCCTAGGGCATCTCCAAGAGCAGGGAGCAGGGAGCAGGGAGCAGGGACCCTGGCGGCTCAGCAGAACCCCCAGCAGGCTCAGCGGCGCTCCCCTCACCCCTGCCTCTCCAGGGGCTGATGGTCACCCCTGTGGAGCCGGCCCATCCCCGCCCCCAGGAGACCAGGGCCCGGCCCCCAACGCTATTCATGATCTGGGGAGTGGTGAGGGGGCTTCCTGCACCCAGGATTTGCTTTCTGATTAGCTTCATTTTATTGTCGTGATTTGGGCGGGGGGTGGGGAAGCCGAAGAGGGTTATAGACAGGATGTTGGGCCTGCAAGCAGGAACCTCTCAGTCATGCCCGAAGAGAGAATTTTTAAAAACGGGTGGCGTGGAGAAAGGCAGGAATATTTTTGTTCAGAAGCGTGCCCGGTGCTGTACTGCGGAAAAGGGAGGCAAGCGACTGGGCCCAGCCCCTCGGTCTGTTCGGGCAAAAGACAGCCTGCCAGTCCTCTGAGACAGCCATCAGCAGGAAAATGCATCAGCTGGGGAGAGGAGACACTGGCGGGCTACTTGGAGAATCCCAGATCGTCCATCCCTGGAACAAAAGTAATCTTCGCTGACATTCAGGAGGGAGAAAGGGGAGGCTTGACTTCTTACTTCAAAACAGCTACTAATGAGTAATTGTTGGCCACTGCCTTACCTATCACAGAACAAAAGTCTCATGACTCTTTGTGTGCACCATATTTGAACTGATCTCTTACTCTAAAATTCAGATCATGAATGGCTGACGGACTATTTCTTTTCTACAGTCCTGATTTAAATAAGATTGGCTTGTGGCTAAATGGAAAAAAAAAGAAAAAGCTGAAGGGGGCCTCAGGGTTCAGGAGCATGGGCTCCGCTCCAGGAGGCCACAAGAGAGAGGGCCATGAGTCTGAGACCCTCGGCCCTGATCATCTTTGCAGAACGGGCTTTCCTTGGGCGTAGTAGGTCCTCAATAAATTCTGCTTTAATAAAGCAGAATTCTGGAAATTTATCAGCAATATCTAAGCTTCGCCCAAGCCCCCAGTGGTATGTAAATTGTCCTGTGGCTTTAAACTTGCCTGGAAGCTTCCTCTGACAGACTCTAAAGCACCCTCGAGACCCAGAAAGTTCCTGAAGCTCCCAGGAGCCTCCTTGGTTCTGCTTCTTGGGCAGAAACTCACAAGCTCCATGAAAACATAGCAGGAGACCCTCAATTAAGAAACGTCCTTTTTTGTGTGAGCTATTCAAAAGCCATAGTTAAGCTAATTAGAGCTCTTAATAGCTTCCTTGGTTACTGTTTGGCTGTAAGACTTAGGGCTTGAGAACAGCTGGCCATGCCTGCCCCCCAGTCTCCTTTACCCTCTCACCCCCACCCCTCACCCCCCACCGCCCCACATGGCTCTGGGCAAGCCCCTCCCCTCCTTGACCCAAAAACCAAGCTGCCTCTGGGCTCTGAAGGGGTTGGGTGCTTCAGGCTTCACACTGACTGTTTTCCAGGCACCAAAGGTTCCCAGCTGGGCCCTCCCCAGCACCCTTTTCCTGCAGGAAACCATTTCCTTTACAGAGACGAACCTCTTCTGTTTCGTCCTAACTTTCTACTCTGTCATGCTCTTTGCTCATCAACAACATTTCCAGGCGTTCCTGAAGCTTCGCAAAACACAGAGGGTAGAAGAGAGGGCTCTTGGATGGGGTGGGCGATTGTCCCAGCCACTAGCTGATTCCTGTCATCTGCACGGTACAGTGGACGGGGTTAACAATGCGGGTTTGGTCCTGAAACCTGAGGGGTCAGGGTGGGGGCTGGGGTTTGGCAAGAAAGTTCTTCCTCCTTCTGAACCACACTCAGTCCCCTCTGTGCCCACCCAGAAAAGTGAACGGGCAGCGGCCTGGCTCGAAACCTCCAGCCCTGCAATGAGGACTTGTACCTGCATGCCACGCACTTGGCCTTGGTGCTGTGGTTGGACCAGGGAGTGGGATCTGGTGGGACAGAGAGGCAAAGGCAGCCGCCAGCCCCAGAGGCTGCACCCAGGGGGCAGGGCCAGCGTGGGGACCCAGGCTGGGATAGACACGGAGCTTTTACAGGCCAGCCGACTTTGAGATCACAGTCAGATGTCCTCCGCCGGGGCAGGTGGCCGGTGAGCTGGGATGGCTGCCATCTGGGTGCTATGGTCTGAACGTGATTTTGGAGTCAAAGCTGACTCTGGGGAGCATCCACCCACTTCCTGCCCTTCTCAGAAGGGAAGGCCATCCAGCTCCTTATGTGTGAGGGCAGGGCTGAATTTAGCTTCTGACAACTGGTGAAGCACCTCGGCGGAAACCCGGAAAAACTAAAGCAGCGGTTGTTGTTGTTTCAGTTGCTCCGTCATGTCTGAATGTTTTGTGATAGGAGCCCGCCAGGCTCCTCTGTCCATGGGATGTCCCAGGCAAGAAGACTGGAGTGGGTTGCCATTTCCTTCTCCAGGGGGTCTTCCCGACTCAGGGATGGAACCCACGTCTCCTGCACTGGCAGGCGGGTTCTTTACTGAGCCACCTGGGAAGCCCAAAGCAGGTGACATCTCCTAAATTAAACCTCAGATGACACGGCTATAAAAGCCTCTAGGAATCATCTCATTCAGCCTCAGAAAACCAAAGCCCATGGGGACCAATGTCTTCCCCGTCAGGACATAGCTGACTAGAGGCCTTGGAGCTCTTTCTTCTTCATCATAGGTGCTCAGCTCTACCAACCCCAGTGCCCACTTTATAGGACAAATATCTTGTGATGATCTCTTATCTATCTTAATATTACATTTATAGATAATATAACTGCCCCATATATATATAATAGAAATCGATATAATGCCCTACATGTACTATAAGGGAGAAATATAAGGGAAGTCATTCATAGAGAAATAGTTCAATAAACAGATACACAGGAACAACTATACGCAGAGCCCATCACCATGAATGCCGCGGCCACAAATGTAGACTGATGGAAATATACTGTGCTGGCGGCTTAAATACCTTTAGTGTTGTCATTATCGATTATGCGATTTCCTAAAACGGTAAACAACTCTCAGTGAAGTTACCACCAAGATGAAATACGACCTCCTGTTTTTTAGGAAAATTTTAGTCCAGGTTCCCCAGAAAACAGTCTGAGGCAGGAAGAAAATGACACTTTCTCTAGAGGTGCCATCCCCAGGCAGCAAGAGTGAGGGATGGAAAAGCTACACGGGATGATATGATGTTGGGTAAGCCGCTTCTTCAGACACACTGCTGGCGGGCTAAGCCCAGTTCCGCAGGAAGTTGGATCAGATGTAGAGATTACACTTAAGAATGTTGTTTAGTTGCTAAGTCATGTCTGACTCTTTGTGATCCCGTGGTCTATAGCCTGCCAGCTTCCTTTGTCCATGAGATTTTCCAGCCAGCTATACTGGAGCGGGTTGCCATTTCTTTCTCCAGGGGATCTTCCCAACCCATGGATCTGAACCCCTGTCTCCTGCATTGGCAGGTGAATTCTTTACCCCGGAACCACCCAGAAGCCCACACTCAAGAATAGACCACCCGAAAAAGGAAAGGAAGGAGAATCTTCATGCCCCTTGGCTCAAGTTGATTCCATGAGGAGTTAATTCTCCGGCCCCGCTGGGTTGTGTTATCTGGTTCTCCAGGCAACTGCACCTTTGTTCTGACTCCACAAACAGCAGAAATATCTGGACACGAGGGCACAGGGCTGGCTGGCCTCAGTTGTGGCACACAACGCCCTGCAGAGTCAGGTGGACCAGGACGCTGAAGATCTGGGTCTGGGAGTCTGGCACAGCCCAGAGGATCTGAGGAGGTGAACATGCTGAGTCGGATACAACAGGGTGACTGCATTCCTGGCAGAGTCGGTGCATCTCAAAAACTGTTTTGTGTTCGTGTCTTTTTCTTTTCCCTTAAAGAGTCACGTTTCAGGCTCAGATTATTTGAACGGCTGGTGGAATGTTTGAGAATTAATGTAGAGCACAGGATGAGTGTGTGTGGCTGGGACTGTTTGGTAGATTACAGGGAAGTGACAGCTGATGTTTGTAAGTTCCAGGCATCGTTCTGGGGGCTTGGTCCAGATGAGTTCACCGGATGTGCGTAATAACCTTAGGGAATCGGGACAGTTGTTGATGGGGAAACTGAGGCGATACTCTCAGCTCCAAAAGTCCCAGCCTCATCAACTAAGCACCAGTCACGTCCCCTCACCAGTCACGTGCCAATCAAAGCATCCCCTATGTCAGCCCCTCCCCTCCCCCGCCATTGAAGCAGCAGGCTGTGTTCTCCACGGACCTATTCTCTTCACAAACACACAGCCTGATCAGGTCCCCACTCTGGGCCCAGGTTTGCTGATCTCGGGCAGGATCAGGGCTGAGATGTGGTGAGAGGTGCCCTGGGCCAAAGGCTGGCTGAAGGAAGAGGAGTTCGGACCATGTGCAGAGTCCGCTTCAATACCCTTCTAGACAGCAAGGAAAGCTGGCCCTCTGGCCAGAGTTGTTTCCGAAGATTTTCAGGAGTTATCATTGCTGTCGCCCAGATTCTAGTGGGGCACCAGAAAAAGTTTTTTTAAAAATAGAGATACCCAAACCCCAAAGCAAACCAACCTTCTGTGTCTGTCTTCTGACAGCTCAGGCATTGCTATTTGTGGCCAAAAGCCAGCTGGGGGGTCACCAGGCCCATGGAGCCGCTGGTGGGCCAGTTGGAGCCCATCTGAATCCCCGTTCCCAGGGCGGCTTTGAAACGCAGCTGCCCCAGAAGTGCCTGGTGATCGTGGCCTCCCAGAGCCTTGAGGGGTGGTTTCTCCCCACAGAGCTTCTGGCAAGCATCTGCCCTGGGAACTCTAGCCCCCAGCCTCCTGGTGGGTGGTCTCAGATCTGCCAAGCTGCCAGGTGTGGGGTGCCCGGGGCAGTGGGGGTGAGGAGAGGAGGGGAGGCGGGTGGCGTCCACCTGTATTCTGGAGGCAAAACTGTCTCCTGTTTTCTCCACCAGCCGAGGTGACATCTGAGACTGTCAGCCTCTCACTCACTCCTGGGATAAGTAAAACAGTAACGATAATAATGGCTCGCCTCACCTGGCACTTACTATGTCCCCGATACTGTTCTCAGCACATTATGGATGTTAACCCTGGCAACAACCCTGTGAGGTTATGTGTATTCATAAACTGCCCCCATTTTACAGATGGGAAAACTAAGGCATGATGAGTTTAAGTGATCTGTCCAGGGTCATGCCATCCATTGGCTACCAGGCTTCCCTGGTAGCTCAGATGGTAACGGATCTGCCTATACTGCAGGAGACCCAGATTCAAATCCCTGGGTCAGGACGATCCCCTGGAGAAGAGAATGACAATCCATTCCAGTAGTCTTGCCTGGAGAATTCCATGGACAGGGGAGCCTGGCAGGCTACTGTCCATGGGGTCGCCAACAGTCGGACACAGCTACATGACTAACACTTTCCCTTTCATGCCATTCAGGAAATGGCTCACCAACGTGCTCACCACCCCTGGTGCCCCCCGCCCCTGGTGCCCCCCGCTGCAATCCAGAGCAGCACACAGCCCCCGGCTCTGCTCCGAGCAGGGGACAAAGGGCTTCAGCAGCCCAGGATCGTCTGAGCGCTCTCTCTTTCTCTCCTGCTCAAGCCAGCCTGGGTCTCTGTCTCAGGGGGGTCCACAGGAGGCCTGCAGCCTGCTTCCTCGCCGTCATCACCTCGCTGCCCAGGCTGACTCATCCTTCTGCTCCGCTCCTCTCAGCCTCCTGCTCTGCTTTCTCCACCTCCCCTCCCTGGCCCTTCACCCCTCACCCCGGGAGCCTACTCCTCTTCATCCCCTGGGCTCCACCCACAATCCCCCGACCCTCTGCGATCCTGGCCCCTGGAATAACAGACCTCCTGCCCGCAACGTCCTGGGCCCTGGATGTTCAGGGTCAAAGATGAGATGGTTGACATAACTAAAAAAACAAAAAAGCCCGTGTGGTTCTCTTATTAAAATAGGCAGCTATTTCGTTTCATGCCGACTTATGATGGTGTCCATACTCTAGGAAAAAAGCAAAAAGAGAAGAAAAAACAAAACCAGTGTAAAGATAGTTTTCTGTTTGGAATCAGATAGATCCCTGTTTCTTTGCACTGGAAATTCTGGAATTTCAGGCCTGGCTGCCGGGCCCTGGGCCCCCCTCTCCCCTGACAGGGCCCTGGGCGTCCCAGGGTTTCAAGGGCGCCTCCCCCGCGCCGGCTCACGCCCAGGCAGAGCTGAGCGTCGGCGCAGGTGGGGTCCACCCCGAGCGGCTCCCAGACCCCCGGGCGCCCGCTGCCCAGGAGCGGGGCGCCCAGCGGCCCCTGTCCTCCGCCGTCCGACGCGCGTTCTCCCGGGGGCACAGCGGGGCCCTGCGGCGGGGCCTCTGCCCGGGGAGCCAGGGATTACGGCGGGCGGGGCCTGAGCGGCAGATGGTAGCGCTTAGCGCCCAACTGCTCTCCGGCGCTTTGAACATCTTGAAAAGATTTCTTTAGAAGTTAAACTTGGCTTGGGAGCGACAATATGGTTCAGCCTGTGGCTTTGAGAAGGCCTCGGGGTGGGGTGGTGGCGGGGGGAGGCCGTTTCATGCCCCCCCCCCCCCGCCTAACTCGGGCCCTTGTTTGCGGAGCCCCGGTTTTTTTTTTCCCCGTGTCTTGTTGCCCACAGTGGCTCCTGAGTTTCGACTCCATTGTCTGGGAGTCGTGGCTGCCCGGTCGCCTGTGCCCCGCCCCCCCGGAAAGGCCAGGCAGGTCTCCGGGCCATCCTCCAGGGCACATATAGATGCCTGGGGCAGCTGGGCAGATTCCCGTCCTGGGGTACCCCGCACAGCCAGTGTTTTGCTGATGCCCTGAGTTCAGCCCAGGCGGGGCTTTTGGAGCATCCAAACAGGGCTTTGGGTCCCAAATCTTTTGGCACCAGCCAGGACCAATTTGCAGCTTCTTGAATCCTGGAGCTCATGGCTAATTGCAGCGGAATAATACCCTCCAAATCCCCATCCTAGGCTTGTCCTATTTAACGAATCCTTTGAGGGACAAAGGGTTTGATCATCTCTACGCTCCGATAATACCTCTCCTCCCCATCCCACAGTTTTCCTGTCCTCAATTTGGTCCCTCTGAACTCTTTCTGGAAAGAGCCAAGCTTCTCCCCAAGGGAGTCACCCAGGAGCGTCTTCGGGGCAGGGAGAGAGGACTTTAAATTGGCAGAAAAGAAACGTGATTCCCGGCTGGCCTGGCCACTGCCGCTCACAGCAGCTTCAGCAGCTAGAAGCAGGCTCCATTGACCATTCATGAGATGTCAGGTGGGCTACAGATGGGAACACGGCATTATTGATTTTTACTAGCCTGCTAAAATTGAAAGGGGGAAAAAATGCCCTCCTTAAAAGCTCCCGGTTAAGCTTTGTTTCCTAAATGATGATTCCAGGGCTCCGACTTTGTCAAAGGCAAATTTAAAATATCAGGGCTGTTGGAGATATAATAAAATGAAATCTTCTTACAGCCCTTAACTTCAGAGAGGAGGGGATCTCTGCTCAGGCTCCGGGGGTAGGGGCGAGGGAGGAGAGAAAAGGGAGGCCGAATCCCAAGGAACAAAACCAGGAGCCCCTCCCTGCCTCCAAGGCAGCCGCTTTGATAAGATGCTGCTGCTGCTGCTGCTAAGTCGCTTCAGTCATGTCCGACTCTGTGCAAGCCCATAGACGGCAGCCCACCAGGCTCCCCCGTCCCTGGGATTCTCCAGGCAAGAACACTGGAGTGGGTTGCCATTTCCTTCTCCAATGCATGAAAGTGAAAAGTGAAAGTGAAGTCGATCAGTTGTGCCCGACTCTTAGCAACCCCATGGACTGCAGCCTACCAGGCTCCTTCGTCCATGGGATTTTCCAGGCAAGAGTACTGGAGTGGGGTGCCTTTGCCTTCTGGAGGTGAATCTAAAGTAATGAATTCCAGCCACTCTAAACTGACACCAGTTCCCTGGTGAAGGGATGACAGAGGACAGGGTCCGGGCGCCTCATGTGCCCCGTTGAGGGCACTGACTCGGAAAATGGGGAAAATTTGGGGTTAGAGGAATGTGCTCTCAGGGGAGGAAGTTGAGCCCGCCCCCACCCACCCACCCCCACCCCTGCCCTGCAATACTTATTTAGAGGTTGTTTTCTCTGTAGCTCATCTTTTTGAGAGGTTGCCTCTTTCCAATGATGGGGAGCCCCTTGCCAGCACACTCATGGTGGTTGATGGGTTAGTCACTAAATCATGTCCAACTCTTGTGACTCCGTGGACTGTAGCTTGCCAGGCTCCTCTGTCCATGGGATTCTCCAGGCAAGAAGACTGGAGCAGGTTGCCATTTCCTTCTCCAGGGTATCTTCCTGACCCAGGGATCGAACCCGGGTCTCCTGCATTGTGAAGTGAAAGTCGTTCAGTCGTGTCTGACTCTTTGTGACCCCATGCATTGTAGGCAGATTCTGAGCCCCGAGGGAAGCCCACTCAGGGCACAGACAAGTCCGTGGAGGGATCCGCGCCTTGGTCAGCTTGCTGGGTTGCTGCGGTCCTTGGCGCCCTCTTTCTGATTGCGTGCTGCGGTTGGGTCATTTTCCTCCAAATCTTTGAAGCTGGCGAAGCCTCTCAGGAGAAATATCTGTGAGTCCACCAAAAGCTGTGTGCTCGCATGATGGTTTCCTTGGAGGGAAGACCTGGGTCCCTATAGCCTCCCGAGTGTGAGTGTGCAGGTGTGGACATGCATGTGGGCGCACGCCCGTGTATGCGTGTGTGTGCACGCACGTGCCTGTGTTTGTGCCCAGGCAGGTCTTCGTCTGCCTGTCGGACTGAGTCGGGAATGCAACTTGGCTGGTGCCCACTTCCTCCGAAGCTGCCCAGTGGCGCTGCAGCGCTGTGGAAATATACGGGCTGTTGACTGATTGACCTTTCTCTAATTAAAAGAGCACAGAGCTGGGAGTCAGGAACCAGGGGATTTGGCTGATGCACTGACCGGCAGGTATGCCCCTGAGCTCCGGACAGCATTATGCTGGGGGCCACGGGGGGGGGGTGGGGTCGGGGAAGCAAAGGATGCCCTCCTGCCCGGGGATGACAGAATATGTCATCGGTTTCTCTCACATCCTGAAGCCGCAGAATTTCAGAGCTGGAAGGGGCTCTGGGAGCCTGCACCTGCCTTCTTACCTTGTGGACGAGGCAGCAGAGGCTCTGGGGGCCCATATGACCCCGTCAGGCCCCTGGACTCCAGTCTCTGATGTCCAGCAGCTGGATGGCCCTCCTCAAGCACGTGGGCTTGGCACTCAAGGCGCAGATGGGAGGGCATAAGTCTGGGCTGTCCACCTTCTCTCTCAGATGGGAGGGCCATTCACCAGCGCTGGGAAGCTCAGCACGAAGGCCTTGGGAACCTCTTTCAACCCGTCACAGAATGGCAGAGACTCAGTTCAGTTCAGCTCAGTTCAGTTCAGTTCAGTCGCTCAGTCGTGTCCGACTCTTTGGGACCCCATGAATCGCAGCACGCCAGGCCTCCCTGTCCATCACCAACTCCCGGAGTTCACTCAGATTCACGTCCATTGAGTCAGTGATGCCATCCAGCCATCTCATCCTTGGTCGTCCCCTTCTCCTCCTGCCCCTAATCCCTCCCAGCATCAGAGTCTTTTCCAATGAATCAACTCTTCGCATGAGGTGGCCAAAGTACTGGAGTTTCAGCTTTAGCATCATTCCTTCCAAAGAAATCCCAGGGTTGATCTCCTTCAGAGTGGCCTGGTTGGATCTCCAGCAACTCAGGTCCTCCCTTATTACTGCGTTTACCCAACAGTTCCCTTTGCTTCCACAGTAACTATTAACAGATCCCAGGGGCTTTGTGGAGTGCTCTTCACTCTCCGCCTATTGTCTTAAGTTTACAAACTTGCTTTTAATTAATTAATCAGTATTTTGGTCATGCCGTACAGCTCGCAGGATCTCAGTTCCCCACCCAGAGACCGAGCCCTGGGGCCACGGCGCTGAATGTGCCGAATTGTAGCCACTGGGCCACCAGGGAACTGCCCTCACCATCACTTTTAATTCTTAGAAGAGCATCACGAAGTGAGTCCATGTGAGGACCCACAGAGAAGGGGTGAGACACCAAGACGGCGTGTGCTGCTAGGATTTCCGTGCAGATGGATGCCGATTCTGCTGGTCAGAGCGAGGCAAAGTGGTGTTTGTTCTTGCTTCCCACTGGCTGGGTAGCATTTATTTGTTTATTGCTAAGAGCACTGGCTATGTCGAGGTTAATGGTGACAACGTATGTTCCAGCACCCCTTCAGAGAGCCGAGGTCGGGTGATTGGATCCATTCATTCCCAGTGCCTAACCCTATTTCAGGAAGGGATGGCATCATCTTTTCAAGGCTTGTGGGCACGTGAGCAGAGAAGCTATGATAAAGTCTGTGCCATAACACACAAAACAGGACGCTCCGTGGAGTCATGTGGTTTGGAGAAATCTTTCCTCCCCACCCCCAAGAAAGACGAATGGCTTTTGAAGTAAGTTATTTTTTTCCATTTTAGAAATTTAAAAAATAAATTAAGATTGTAATTGCCTCTCGTACGCCTTGCACACAGTTTCAAGGTGCTATCAAATTCCTTTCTTTTCTGGTCATGAAATCTCTTCTTGGTCAAAGGTGGTCACCTTACAGGTATCGTGGTGATTAGTCGGAAAGATGCAGTCAGTACCGTGCACTGCCCTCTTGTCTGTTGTTATATCGTTTATCTCCCCCAGTGTTTACACTGGCATTGCCCCCAGTTACAGCGTTTGAACTCTTGGTTTGATGTTGGGGGAGCTGTTTAGCAATGTCTTCAGGAGTATTGGCAATGGCGACCTAAAAAATATCCATGGAGAGAGAAGGGAACGGTTAGTTAGTCTCTAGCAAGCTCAGGAGTTCCACCCAGACTCCATTTTGTGGACAGAATTATGAAAGGGCTAGAAATTTCCAGATCAACCTCTTGTATACCATCCTCCCACCTGCCTCCACCCCCGCCCCCTTTCATTAGGGTGACTGGTGTGTCCCTGACCGTAACCAAGGTAACCAGGGCCCTCCTGGAATCTGTCTCCAAGTGAGAGGACGGGCGCCCAGTGAGGATTTAACTCAGAGGGGACCCTGGTGACCAGGGACGCTCGGAGGCTCCCTTCCCGGAGTCGCTGGGGCCGAGTGACAGCTGAAAGGCTGCAAGTGTCCCCGGGAGACAGAGGAGGACCTGGCGCTATGGATAGATTTTTATCACCCTCCTGAATACTTCCAATTACAGGCATTAGTTCCCAGGCTTTGTTCAGCAATTGGTGCCACAGCAATTGGTTTTTGTTCATTGATTTACATGAGTGCATATTGTGGCTGGCTTCTCAGGATACATAACTTGTGTCATTGCTTTTGTTCTGTGAAGCTCTTTGGGGGAATGTGGGAGAATGGGAATATCACAGGAGGGGTGCTCTCCCCTCTCCTGGTGACCATGGTTAGTGGTGGGGGGGCAACAAGCTTCTTCTGGGGGGGTGGGGAGGCAGGATCCCGGTCCTGGCTCTCTCTGTCTGTGGCCCCATGCTCAGAGCAGGCTTCCTCGATCTCTGCAGGACTGGGCCATCCTGTGCCTTGTAGAATGCTGAGTGGCATCCCTGGGCTCTGCCTTCTGGATGCCAGTAGCACCCCTCTGCCCACATGTGACACCCCAAAGTGGCTCTAGACATCTTCGCATGTCCCCAGAGGGCAGAGTCCCCTCTGGTTGAGAACCTCTGGCTCAGGATAACCAGGGACTCAAGCAGACCTGGGAGCCTCCCATGTGGCTCAGTGGTAAAGAATCCACCTGCCAATGTAGGAGACACAGAGACTGGGCTTTGATCCCTGGGAGAAGGGCATGGCAACCCACTCCAGTATTCTTGCCTGGGAAATCCCATGGACAGAGGAGCCTGGCGGGCTACATCCATGGGGTTGCAAAAGAGTTGGGTACAACTCAGAGACTAAACAGCGTACAACAGGCAGACTCAGACTTGCTACAGGCCCTGGTTTAGGACCTAGAATTTAGGTCTCCTGGGGACCCCAAGGTGCGAGGAGATTGGGGAGGAGGATGAAGCTGGACCAGAGTTCACCCACCAGAAGGAAGAAGCTCCCACTAGAAAAAAGATAAAATTAGCCAACCCTTCTATACACCTCACAGCAACCCAACATTTTGCCTACGTGGTCTAACTTAATTTTTACAATCAACCTATGCAATCAGTTGATTTCACTGCAAGGAGATCCCAGCAGTCCATCCTAAAGGAGATCAGTCCTGAATATTCATTGGAAGGACTGGTGTTGAGGCTGAAACTCCAGTACTTTGGCCACCTGATGTGAAGAACTGACGCATTGGAAAAGACCCTGATGCTGGGAAAGATTGAAGGCGGGAGGAGAAGGGGACGACAGAGGATGAGATGGCTGGATGGCATCACAGACTCGATGGATGTGAGTCTGAGTGAACTCTGGGAGCTGGTGATGGACAGGGAGGCATGGTGTGCTGCAGTCCATGGGGTCGCAAAGAGTCAGACACGACTGAGCCACTGAACTGAGCTGTGCAATCGGTGCTCTGACTCATCTCCTCTTAAGGATGAGGAAACTGAAGCAAGGGGGAGTTCCTTACGCTCGAGGTCACAAATGCTAACTGGGAGCAAAGCTGGGATTTGAACCCAGACCCCATCGGCACCCTCCATTTCGACCCTGGATTGTTTATGGCCCTGGAGAAGGCCAGCAGGGGCTGGCGCTCGGAGCCCCGTGTCTGCAAGTAGACCCTGCTGGCTCCCTGGTGGATCCTGTGATTTCATCTGTGGCAGCTGTTCCCGCTGCCAGGGGGTGGCTGGCCAACCTCACCACATGACAATGCTCGGGGGAAAAAGCTAGAATGACCCTGCTTCGTCATGTGGTGACATGACGTGCTCACCCTCCAGGGGAGCGCCAAGAGCCTCCTGGGTTCACAGGGCAGAATCCCACGAGCACTGGTTGGCAGTGACCCCTCCCAGGCCCGCTTCCTTTCTCCTGGGCTCATCCGCTCGCCCTGTGAAAAGCGTGGCTTTGTCAAAAGATACATCAACCTCCCCCACGTGGGAGCCTTGTTTACCAAGCAAAGATGCTGCAGAGTTGGGACCGGGGTGGGGACAGTAGGAGGGACTCTGGGGAACACGCTAGGTGGAAGGGCAGGGGTCAAGAAGTGGGGTCAAAGGGCTGAGACCCTGGGGAAAACGGGAGATTAAATATCCTCCTTTTCAAATCGAGAGGTTGGGATAATTAATTGGTCCCCAAACATGAAAGCGTCTGATAACTGTTCTGGGCAGTGGCCATTCAGGGTCTCCTTTTCTGCAGTCAGACCAGCCTGATGACGTGGTTTGGCCTGAGGGAGGCCTTTGCCAGCCTCTGTGCCAGCTTCTGGGTCCCCTCCCCTGGAGGGACGGGGCCACCCAGGGCAAGGACAGGGGGGCCAACCCTAGAATGACACCTCCTTTGCAGGCATTCATCTATCTGAAGCTTGGGGAGGGAGGGAAAGCCAAGGGATCACTTCCTTTACACTCACTGGGCGGATCTGTGGGTGACTAGGTCCCACTTTCAGACCCGGAAACATCCCCATGAGACTTCTGTCCTTGGGGTGCTTGGTGAGAGTTGGGTGACTGGTTCCCCACAGCATGTCTGTGGTGGGCTTCCCTGGTGGCTTGGATGGTAAAGAATTCCCCCGCAGCAGGAGATCTGGGTTCAATCCCTGGGTCAGGAAGATGCCCTGGAGAAGGGAATGGCCCTCCACCCTGGTACTCTTGCCTGGGAAATTCCATGGACAGAGGAGCCTGGCAGGCTACAGTCTTGGAGGTCGCAAAAGAGTCAGACATGACTGAGGGACTAACCCCCACCCTACTCCTGATAACACAGCAAAGCCAGGATGGTCCCCACAGACCCTCACTAGCTGTCCCTAGAGGTCGGGCTCAACACTATGAAGCCATTTTATGGATGAGAAGATCAAATCTCCCTGCGAACATGCTAGCCGAGCTGAGACAGTCTGAGGCTCCTGACTGCACAGTCGTCTCTGTCTTCACCCTGGAGCACAGGTGCCTGCAGGACAGGCGGGCGGCGACTGTGGGGACGAGGGCAGGCTGGCAGGGCAGAGGGCGCGGCATTCTGAGGGCCGGTCTGTGTAGCCCCAGCTCGGCTGGGGTGGAGGGGCCAGGCTGGAAGTGGCAGGACTGCTTAGAGCAAGAGCCAATTCCAGCGAGTCAGGAGGCTAGGGGGTGGGGACAGAGCTGAGCTGCCAGGGTTGAGGGAGAAGGCCTGGGGGCCAGAAGCCCTGGGGGGCTTCACGTCCTCCTGGGGGGGGGCAGCCCCCCGCCCCTCCCCCCAGCTTGCAGAGGGATTCCTTGGTTACTGCTGGAGCAGGGGCTGAGGGCCGAGGACCCAGGCGGGGTGGGTCTGCGCTGAGTGCCCTGGAAACGGAGTACCCTAGAGGGCTCTCTGGTTTCCCTTGCTTCTTCATGGAGCCAATCCCTGGCCTCCGCCTCTGCGTGTGTGACGGTCCTATGCGAATTACACTTAAGGACTCGAGTTTTTCTAAAATTCTATAAGTCGTTATCCTGGCCTTCTCCCACCCCCTCCAAAAACATTCACCTGCTGAAACATTTAGCGATGCGGGTGTTTCAGGGAGGGGGCACCTGCCCCGTGGCAGCAGGGGTCTGAGGGGGCGCAGTGTGTGGATCGGGGTCTGGCCTGTTGGCTGGGAGCCGGGCAGGGGCCGGAGGAAGCCTGGGCTCTTTGGTGGACTCAGTTCTTGCACGATGCAAGTTCCAGCTCAATTCCAATGCCCTCGCCGGGGCTGGAAACTCTGGCACTTTCCAGAATTTTCCACCCTCACCCCTCCCCCCGCCCACATACTAGCACATGCCGTGTCCCCCGGCAAGACCTGATTGATTTGCGGCTGTTGATCTGTTTAATGTCCCTTCTCCCCAGGCGCCCATCTCCGCGGGCAGAGGTGCTCTATTACCTTGCAGGCCTGGCTGCTGGTCGCTGACGCCCCACACCCCCGAGGATTCCTGGGGAGGTTACAGGTGCAACCAGCAAAATGAAAATCCATAGTTTTTAAACCTTCATGAATTGAGAACATAAACCTGGAAGATGGATCTGGAGTCACTAATGGGCCCTTGCTCTGACGGGCCCGTCAATCCTCCAGGTGCATGGCTGAGGGTCCTCTTCCTACGGTGCCCCTGATGGACCCGGGAGTCCTCCCCTGCCATCCTCCCCAGCCATGGGGCAGGGGTGGGACGCAGAGGCAGACGACCTGCCCGAGGAACGGCCGGGTGCCCAGTGGAGGCTAGAGGAAGCAGGGGGCTTGGAGGGGGGCCTGGGGCCTCGAGGGCAGGGCCAGGACTTTGACCTGCAAGTGGCCACATTTTCTGGGGGAACCAGGGGGTCCTGTCCCCACAGCTGGCTCCAGGCTGGACCCAGCCCCAAGCTTGAATATGCTGCCACTGATACAATGGGGGCCTGTCCCAAGCCAATCCAGGCTCTGGATGAACAGCTGTGCCACTGGCTGAGGGTGCAGGTGGAGAAGGGACCAGCTCTGGGGTCCCGACTGGTTCTGCCATCGGTCCGCAGGTTCGGGTGCTGACCCCTCAGAGCCCGCGAGCTTGCCGGGACCCCTGCCATCCACACAAGTCAGTGCCTCTTCTGTCCACTCTGTTTCATGCAGTCACTGCCCCAACCTTACTGGCCTCCTTTCCTTCACAGCGTTGCTCCCAGTCAGACCTCTCCTGTGCTTTACTTATTCGCTGCTTTAACAACTGACTCCCTACTAGGATAAAACTCCAAGAGGGCAGGGGTTATGGGCTCTTCTGTTCACTAATTTTTTTTCCCAGACCAACTGGAAAAGGGCCTGGGATGTAGTCAGTGAATAATACGTTATTTGCTTATTCAGTGAATATCTCGGGGGAGTGAGGCTCACCCGAAGTTTAACGCAGCACTTCCGCTTGCTGCTTCTGACCTGAGCCTGCCAGGACTGTCCTGCTCAGCTGACCCGGCGTTTGTGCTTGGCCACACAATAGGTGTCTGCCCATCAGGGCTGTATTTGAAGACGACATTCTCGAGTCCAGGCCAGACTCAGAAGATTAGAGACGTGGAGAAGAGAGATTTACTGATGAAGTGGCTGCTCTGGAACTGTGGCTCAGCATGGTCCTTGTGCTTGATTGCAATAATGGCAATCAAGTTCTTCACACCCTTTGAGTCTTTTCCCTGACATTGCAGGGAGGGTGACCTGCTCCGCTGTTTAACACCAGGGCAAGTTACGGGTTCAGCCATGTAACTTGCTTTGGCCAATGGGATGTCAGCAAACACAGAAGCAAGCCAGCTGAACTGCCTGGAGGAGCCTGGCCAAGATCAGCCAGCGACCAGCCTCCTCTGATGCATGAGCTCTCAGCAGCTCAGTAGAGCCCCAGAGTTGACCCTCAGCTGACTCCAGACACTTGGATGCGAGCAAGTGTTACCGTTGTACGTTGTTGAAACCTTGGGTTGCTTGTTACTGGCATGAGATAGCAATTGATAACTGATATAGGACCTTCACAAAATCATTCTTAAATTCACCGATTAGCTCCTGTATTCACTAGTGAATATTAACATCACTTCCACACTCTCCTGGCCTCATGCTTCTCATCCCCAGGCTTCTGACAGTTCTCAGACCTCATCCAACACTCTAGTTCCTCCCATGTTCCCTCTCCATAACCTTTCCCTGCCCTTCCCTCCCTCTTCTACACCAGCGGTTCGTCACACTAATTGTCTCTCGCCGTCTCTCGTTCCTCCATTACACAGCGTGAACAAGACAGCAAGAAGATGAAAACACGGAATGTCGGTGAATTGACTGTTCACCTGGAAGACTGAGATACAGAATGAATGAATGAACCAGAAAATGGAAAACATTGATTGTTTTACATTTTCATCCACCCCACGTTCATCATAGATGCCCTCACATTGTGGCAGGACAATTATCAACCTGTCTTAACTATACCAGGAGAACTTTTCAGTGGCTGCTTTCGTTAAAGGGTATTAATGTGAGCTGCACAGGGCTAGAGCAGGAACAAAGAAGGAGAGGAAGAGGGACAAGGTGGCTTTTTTCTTTTTGCAAATGAAACAGGAAATACCGGATATATGCACTCATGTATGGACTGTCGTAAGCTGTGATGGTTGCCTTGAATGAGATCAACAGTTTCTAGGTAAACTTGTGCCCTGTGTTCTGAAAAGGACAGGAGCAAGAAGAGCTTGAGTCCATAAACAGAAAACAAAAGATGGGGAAGGAAGTGGTTGTGACCGAGACACGAGAAAAGGGAAAACTGAGAAAAGCCATCTGAGTCCTTGGCTGTGAAGGACGGGAAAATTCACCTTTGGTCATCCGGTCAGGCGCACTCTACCTCCCTGAGATGTCTTGGCTGGTCGTGACTGGTAAACTAGGACAATTGAGAGATTTAGAATTTGGGCTCAGGAGTGTCGGTTGGCCTCGGGACTGTGCACACGGGTAATGGCAAGAGTTGTGAAGTTTCTTGTGTGCTCCATCCAGGCAGGGAGGCGGAGACAACTGGGAAAGAGACAGAGAGAAGGAGAAGGAAGGTGTATGTGGGGCAGAAGGGAGACAGCATGGGTGCTGGGGGTTCCTGCCTGCGTTCTTTCTTTCGTTCTTTCTTTTTTTTTGCATTCTGCATTTTGTTGTTGTTTAGTTGCTAAGTCATGTCCGACTTTTCTGCGACCCCACGGACTGTAGCTTGCCAGGCTTTTTAAATTTTTATTTTTAAAATGTTTTATACAATTTTTAAAGGTTGCACTCCATTTAGAGTTATTACAAAATATTGGTTACGCTCCCTGTGGTGTACAAGACATCCTTGTGGTCTATCTTACGCCCAGTAGCTTGTACCTCCCATACCTCCAGTCCTGTGAGCCCCTCCCTGCCAATGGTGACCGCTGGTTTGCTCTCCGTGCCTGTGAATCCACTGCTTTTTTGTTAATATGCACTAGCTTATTGTATTTGTTAGGTCCCCGCATAAGTCATACCATACAGTATTGGTCTTTCTCCATCTGACTTACTTCACTTAGCATAATGCTCTTCAAGTCCATTCCTGTTTTTTACTTACACTGTAAAATTATTTCTTAGGCTTTTCCTGCATCACGAGGAGCTCTGCCTCGTGGCCAAGTGTGAGAATCCCTGCAGCAAAGCTATAAGAAATGCAAGATGAAATCCAGTTGCCACCCAGGGCATCGACTTGGAGAGAGAATCAGAAAGCTTGCAGAAATGCTCATTGAACAGGGGGCAGAAGGCTTTCAATAGATTTCTCTGAGGAGTCCTCTAAATGGTTTCTTCAAACCACCTTAGCTGCACCTTTTCTCATTGAACCAGTATAACTTCATATTGTTGGAACTGATCCTTTGATGCTCTGGGTGTCGTTGGGGAGCCCTGCCAGTAAGTCCTAACCATCACCTGACAGTCAAACCTCCTTCTTCCCTTGGCACCTGAATACATTCTTTTCCTTATCCCTGCCTCCATATCCGCCAAGCCACAGGGCAGGGGGACAGAGGCAGAAGGCAAACCTCACATTTGCTTAATAATAGTTAACTGGGACTTCCCGGGTGGGCCGATGCTGACTCCATACCTCTAATGCAGGG
The DNA here is from genome assembly GCF_023091745.1 of Budorcas taxicolor. Taxonomy (NCBI): domain Eukaryota; kingdom Metazoa; phylum Chordata; class Mammalia; order Artiodactyla; family Bovidae; genus Budorcas; species Budorcas taxicolor. Next base: position 56,867,470 of record NC_068931.1, read on the forward strand.
GGCCCAGGTTTGACCCCGGGTCAGAGCGCTAGATCCCACATGCCCCAACTACGAGTTCACCTGGCACAACCAGAGCTCCCCCTGCTGCAAATAAGATCTGGTGCAGTCAAGTTACTAAAGAAATATTTAAAAATGATAATAGTTAACTGTGCGTGTGTGCTAAGTTGCTTCCGCCATGTCAGACTCTTTGTGACCCTGTGGACTATAGCCCACCAGGCTCCTCTGTCCATGGGATTCTCCAGGCAAGAATACTGGAGTGGGTTGCCATGCCTGCCTCCAGGGGATCTTCCCAACCCAGGGATCGAACCCATGTTTCCTGTGGCTCCTGCACTGCAGGCAGGTTCTTTGCTACTGAGCTACCGGGGAAGCCCCTGTAGTTAACTCTACACCTTGTTAAAAAAAAAAGAGAGGAAGAAAGAGTTCTAAGAGTCAGGCAATTAAAGGAATCCAAAGTCATGTGGGCTGCACTGGAGTCCTTCACTCCGTGGTCACCTAGAGAGCCGGCCCCAGGGGAGGGAGAGAGGGCAGGAAGGCAGCCTTCAGGGGGCACGCGGTGAGAAGCTGGGGCCCTGCCTCCCACCACAGGGCACAGAGAAGCAGCCAAACCCTGCAGACCTCCTTTACCCTCGGTTGCTAGGGGTGGTGGGTGGGGTGCAGCGAGAAGAGGCGGTCAGACCCCCTCCACGTCCACATGGCTGTGGGGTGAGGTGGGGGTGATGGGATGTTTTTCTCAGAGCTGGAACCACAAGCTTCAGAGAAAAACAGACCCCAAGTGTCCCCCAGGGCCCTTTGGCTCTGATGCCCTTGGTCCCGAGGGCTCACGAGTCCTTCCTTGCTGCTCCGAGTGCGGTCTGGAACCCACGGCACCATCTCCCTGGGAGTGTGACCGCAGAACAGAACCTCAGTGGACTCAGCTTCAGACCCACTGTCTGAGAATCTGCGTTTTGGGGAGAGCCGCAGGGGACTAGCCTGCATGGGCGAATTGAAGAAGCACTTTCAAAGGTGGTTGGTGATCCCAGGGCTGGATGACAATCCCAGTGTGAAGGAAACAGAGTTTCACAGACAGTTTATCCCTCACACAGCACGCACGACAGAGTCCCCAGTCCACCAGGGACCTCTGGATCATCTGCCTCTGACCTCCCCACCTGCGCCCACCCATCACCAGGGTCCCTGAAGCCCCCAGCCAGCCCTCCGTCCCTGGAGACCAGTTCCAGCGTTGTTCCTCAGGCTTTGGCTACATCGTCTCCTAATTTGTCTTCCCATCAAGTTGATCATATTTGCCTTTCCAGAAATGTAGCTATGATACAAAATTATTAAATGGCAGGAAGTAATGATACAGAATTTTTAAATGGTAGGAAGGGGTCAAAGGAAGAGAAAGTAACCCAGATTGATGACCCACTCTGTCATCTTTTTTTCTTAAGACTATTTTTAAAAAATATCTATTTATTTGGATTCACTGGGTCTTAGCTGCAAAGCTTAGTTGTGACATGTGGGATCTAGTTCCCTGACCAGGGATCAAACCTGGGCCCCCTGCACTGGGAGTGTGGCGTCTTAGCCACTGGGCCACCAGGGAAGTCCTTCTGCCACTGTTTTAGCCACGTTACCTTGGGTCCTCTCTGACGATGTCAGATGCAGATCAAGAGAAAGAAACCAGAAAGAGTTTTGTGCTTTGGCTACTTCCAGCCCCCTGGCAGGGAATGGGGGCACAGAGCCCGCCCTGTGGGATCCTAGGGGAAGCCCCAGGGTCTCTTGAGGGCAGAGGAAGGGAGGGCAGAGGTGGGCAGGAGCCTTCATTGTAGGAACAGGCGAGGCAGGGTGAACCGGGTTAGGGCTGGCTAGTGTGTATAATTCCAGCAGGCTCTGGGCACAGGGGCTGTCCCTGGATGTCTGACCTTGGGGTGGTTAGAGCAGGTGCAGGTAGTGGCCTGGACTCTAAGACCTCAATGAGGGCGGTGGCAGGGGGTGGATTTAACTGGCCATTCAAGAAGGGAAACTGACCTGCCTCCAATCAGGGCCTCCAAACTTGGTCAAGACAGTATTTTAAAAATCTACATTATAGTTAGTCCCCAAATTAGGTATAATTCCAGGTTATTTCACCCGATCTTAACACATGGGTGATGTTGTTCCTGTATGTCCTGCTTATCCATCTCCAAACTTGGCATAAACAACAACCATTTATTATGCTCCAAGATAACAGCCCTTGGGGCATAAAACTGTGAGGACAGGAAGCTGTGAGGGCATTTGTTCTCTGCGCCATCATATTGGATTCTCTTAAATGGCCGGAAACGACTCAAACAGCTGGGACTGAAAGAGCTGGGGCTGGAGGCTCCATTGACAAGCTGGCCGGTGGCCGGGCTGAAGGACAGTCTTAGTTGAGACGGTCAGCCAGTGTGCTGACGTGGGGCCCCCCAGCACAGTGGTCTCACGGCAGTCAACCTTCCGGCATGGAGGCTGATGGCTCCAAGAATGCGTGCTCCTGGTAATAACCGAGGTGGAAGCTCTATGTCATTACCATCTAGCCTCAAAGTCACCCATCGCCTTTTCATCCCAGGGCTTAGCTCAGAGCAGTCACAGGCCTCCTCCCCCAACTAGAGACGCAGACCAAGGACCTAGACTCCACCCCTCCACAGGCTTTATGACGGTGATTTAAAACCACCACAGCATCTTAGAGAAAAATGGAGGTCCGAGGAGGTCAGGGAACCTGCCCAAGGTCAGAGCTGTGCAGTGAGTCAGAGAATATCAGACCTGATGGACTAGGAGTGTCCTGGCCTCCACGACAGGCCCTGGAAGGGTCCAAGAGAAACATTCAGTTGCAGAGACTGCTCTCCTGTTTTCTAAAAACTTTACGTCTGATTTCCTCCTCCTGAACTCCTTTCCTGATGTTCGTATCTCCTGAACAGCGAGATGCCAGGGAACACCAGGAAACCATGAACGTCTGCTGTTAATACCTGTTGTGAGCATCTCCTCTGTCCGCGTTTTTAATTAATTAATTTTTATGCTGGGAGTTCCTTGCTGCATGGGGGCCTTCTCTCGTTACGATGCCTGGGCCTCTCTGCGGCGGCTTCTCCTGTTGCCACTCTCGGACCCGAGGGCGCTTGGGCTTCAGGAGTTCCTGCTCACAGGCGCCAGAGTGTGGGCTTAGTAGGTGTGGCACTCGGGCTTAGTCGCCCCTCTGCGTGTGAGACCTTCCCAGACCAGGGATCGAACCTGTGTCTCCTGCATTGGCAGGTGGATTCTTTACCACTGAGCCACCAGAGAAGCTCCTCCTCTGTTCCCTTTAATCTAACCCCGCACACACGTGCATTGTCTACAGATGGATGTGGTAGCCCTGGGGTCAAGAGCCGGAAGCCACGAATCCAACTTCCTGTTTGAAATCCTCTCTCTGTCCCTTTCTATACATGTGAAGGTCACAGCCAAGTTATTTAAACTTTAGTTGTCTCTGTTTTCTCAACTGTAAAATGGACATAGTAATCTTCTAAGACTGTGGTGAGAATTAAATATAGATAAAGTGCCCAGGGTACCCCACTCCAGTACTCTTGCCTGGAAAATCCCATGGACGGGGGAGCCTGGTAGGCTGCCGTCTATGGGGTGGCACAGAGTCGGACACGACTGAAGTGACTGAGCAGCAGCAAAGTGCCCATAACGTTGCCTGGTGCAAAGTAAGCACCTGGTCAGTGTTTGCGGCGTCACTTGTGTGTCAGGGAACGTCCGGCCCTTCCCTCTCTCAAGGTCAGTACAGGTGGACAGGCACACAGGTCCCAGTCACGCCTGATGAGTCAGGATGTGTGCTGACATAGAGATACTGATGGTTCTGAGAGGAAACCAGAGGGAGCCAGAAAAATTGAATATTGACCAAACTGTAAAACTGCAAACCCGTAGTTATTAAGTTTCTGGAGCTCTGCCTAGACCGCCAGTCTTTGAGAAGTGAAAGTGGAAGTCTCTCAGTCGTGTCTGAGTCATGGGATTCTGGATTCTCCAGGGATACTGGAGATCCAGAATACTGGAGATCTCTGGATCTCCAGAATACTGGAGCGGGTAGCCTATTCCTTCTCCAGGGGCTCTTCCCAACCCAGGGACTGAATTGAGGTCTCCCACGTTGCGGGTGGATTCTTTACCAGCTGAGTCACGAGGGAAGCCCAAGAATACTGGAGTGGGTAGCCTATTCCTTCTCCGGGGGATCTTCCCCACCCAGGAATCGAACTGAGGTCTCCTGCATTGCGGGTGGATTCTTTACCAGCTGAGCTTCTACTCCCAATAGCCATGACCCCAGTGTTAGTGTTTTATAGTCATATTTGGGCTTCAGTGATTGCTAAAGACCATCCCACACGACAAGGGAGGTTTGCTGAGAAAGCCACCTGAGGACTGGAAGCTTCTTCACTCCCTTCCTAGACCTCAGGGCTCAGCACACGAGTTGGTGTGTAAGTGGGTTGATTCGCACAGCTTTGCCTAGCCTTTGAAATTGTTGCTGAGGGCTACCTCTTGCCTTCCCAAATCCATGCAAGCTTACTCAAGAAGGGAAGGTGGGCTCCTCTCTGCCTCCCGCTAAAGTTCTCGACTCCTTGGGGGTTTTGAGAACCTCAGGCAAAAGTTCCACAGCATACAATGTGCCTTTGTAACCTCAAAGAAACACTCCCATGGAGGAATTCACAGAGGAAACACTCCTGACGTGAATAAGTTGCAGGCAGTGTCAAGACACCATCTAGGGACAGAGTTCTTGCTTTCTTTCCTATTCCCAATGCCCACTCCAGGGCCTGGCACACAATGGAGATTTCATAAAGATTTTTTGAGTGAATAAATGAGGGAAGTATGTGGTTGATGTTACCAAGCTGGAGATCAGAATCCAAGACCTAGTTTTGGGTAAAAGAGCTCAGCCAATAGGCTGTGGAACCAAGAGCGCAGGTGTGAGGTAGGTTACTCTTCTCAGCTAAGAGACTCAGATACCTGAGCCAAAAGTGTAGCGGAAGCATCAGTGTTCAGAATCACATGGAAGAGGATGTTTTTGGTTGCAAATAACAGAAACTTTCATTTGAATTGAAGAGGGAATGGCAGCCCACTCCAGAATTCTTGCCTGGAGAATCGCACGGACAGAGGAGCCTGGTGGGCTACAGTTCATAGGGTCGCAGTCAGACACAACTGAAGCAACCAAGCGCGCGCGCACACACACACACACACACACACACACACACACACAATTAGTGAACGTGTAGACACTCCTAGCTAAAATTTCCAGAGGTGGGCGGATTCAGGAATCATTGATCCAGAAGCTCAGAAGGATCTAGATCCCTGCTCTCCCAGGGACCCGGCTTCTCTGTTCTCCTTCTCTGCCACTGGAGTTGATGCCACCGAAAGGCTGACTTCCTGCCTAGTAGCTAGTGGCAGCTAGGGCTACCTGTGTGTTTGTGCAGGTCTGGCAACTGGCTGTCCACAACTGCAGAGCAGGAAGCGTGGGGTTTGGTGTGATAGACCACCCTGAACCAACCCCCGTGGCCAAGGTAATGTCAGACAGCAGATGGATGAAACTGCATTAACTAAATCAGTAACCAAGGGAAGGGGAAGGGCACCTGGCTGGACTCCAAGGTTGCTATGCCATGATGGGGCTCAGCCTGGATGCTGGGAGGCAGCTGCAAACCAGTGGAGGAGGAGCTGGGTGAGAGCCCTCTCCTCCAGCCCTCCACCGAGGATCAGCAGCCCCGTGGCTGCTTCCTGGCGTCATTGGTACAGCCTTGAACAAGAACATGGGGATTAGCTGATTATGCTTCCTATGCTATTCATAAAAATTCCATTTTCAGTTTCTGAAGCCCTACTACACTCTTAGTAGTTGAGATGATACTTTTGTGCATCTATAACGTGGCTGATTTATGGAGAAGCGGGACCTCAAGACACAGATGCTAGTCCTGTCCGACTCTGCGGCTCTGTGGATTGCAGCACACCAGGCTTCCCTGTCCTTCACTGTCTCCCAGAGACCAGACACAGGTGGGGGTTCTTTCTTTTTTAAAGATCTTTCCCCCAGCAGTTTGGGGAGTAGGTGTCATCCCTCTTTTCCATATGAAAATGGTGGCTTGGTTACCCCAGTGGGCAAGGCTGAGATTAGATGCCAACTGTGTTTCATTCCCGAGTCCAAGCTCATCCTACTTCAGAACGATATTTCTTCTTGCTGGGTTCAGTTCAGTTCAGTTGCTCAGTCATATCTGACTATTTGCGACCCCATGGACTGCAGCATGCCAGGCTTCCCTGTCCATCACCAACTCCCAGAGCTTACTCAAACTCATGTCCATCGAGTCAGTGATGCCATCCAACCATCTCATCCTCTGTTGTCCCCTTCTCCCGCCTTCAATCTTTCCCAGCATCAGGGTCTTTTCCAATGAGTCAGTTCTTCACATCAGGTGGCCAGAGTAATGGAGTTTCAGCCTCAGCCTCAGCTTCTTGCTGCGTAGGAGTGATTTGAACTTTGTAGAGCTGGAGTTATAACCATCTGCCCACAATGCACAGCAGAAGGAGAAAAGTGCTCCGAGGTATTATCAGCAAAGGAAGTCGTGATTCATTTTAAAAGAGAGAAAAGAGAATGGATACAGATGGAGACATGTTCATGTTTTAGGGGAGGTACCAGGAACAGGCTGGTGGTCCTAGGCATTGGAACAACGTGTACAAATGTTTCTTTACCATTTTCTGTCCGGATTCACCCACGGTATTAAGCATGTGCTCCCAGGGACCACCTAGTATCTCTCTGTCCTCTGCCAGCTTCAGGGACCCCACTGTGTCCTTAGGCAGATTTCTCCTTTTTGAAGCTTAAGCCACAGGTCTTAAGGACCTTGGTGGGGCCTAAAGCTAACAACTTGGTCAAGGTAAGTGCTGAAAGGCTGGAAGGACAGTCCGGGATCATGTGTTCGCATTTTGCAAGGAGAGCAGAAGGGTTGACCACACAGGTGCCAGGAGAGATGCTGGCACAAAACCAGTGCAAGTGCTCTCACGCTTCAACCTTGAGTTTTTCCTTCACGCTTTACAATCCTGCAGGTCCGGGAGGGGGCGGGGGCGGGGGCGGGGCTGGAGGAGCGGGGAGCCGAGGAGTAGGCTGGAGAGGAAAGCTGTCCCGGGAAAGGAATGTTCGTCTAGAGGAGGGCCGGGAGGAGAAAGGAAAGGAAAAGTAAGCCTTCCAGGGGCTAAACCAGCAACAATATTCAAACCAGCACGGCCACGCTTCCCCACTGCGCACACACGGACACACACACACACACAGACACACACACACACAGACACACACACGCTGCAAATTGCTAGCAGCCATTGTCTGGAGCAGCCTCGTGCAGAAAGGTGTCACGGAGATGGTCCCCAGGAAAGAAGGGCTTCCCGCGCCCCTTTTACACCTGGGTCAGGCAGTAAGACCGCTTGCACGGGGAGGAGGTGCAGCTAAAACCTTGAGAGAGAAAATTCGAGATAACAAAATAAAACGCGCCTGCCACGGGGTGTAATCAGCCTTAGAAGAAGGTGCGGGGGGGGGGGGGCCGGGCGGGCGAGGGCGAAGAGAGAGGGAAGGAGGAAGGAGGGACGGGGGAGAGAGGGAAGCAGATGTTCCCCACGGAGCGATGCTCTCTGCTCTCAAATGCCCTCCAGAAGCGGGGAAGAAAAGGCGAGCCTGGCCGGCTGTCTTCGGGAAGCCTGCCTCTCTCTGCTCCCACTCCGACCTTTCTCTCCGCGCAGCATTATGCTCTGTTGGTGGCTCTGGGCTTTGCAAAATGTCGCGGTATTCCCGCCCCCGGCCCCGACCTGACCCCCGCGCCCCCATCCACCCTGGGTCTGGCTCCCCTTCACCTCAGCAGGAATGGGCTCCCGACCCACTCAGGCCGAGGCAGGGGCCCTGAGGCTCAGCCCGGCGCCCAGGCTGGGTTTCGCTTTGCCCCCTTGCTTGGCGGGGCCGCCTGCACATCCCCGCCCCGTCTGTGTCCCGAGCATCCCGTCGGCTCCCTCCACCCTCCGCCGCGCCGCCCCCGTGTCCCCCGGTGTCCCCCTGCCGGATGCCCCGCCCTCCACCACGCGGGCCTGGCCCTCCTGTCGAGGGGCAGACCTCCGGGTCTCATCTCTCATCCCCGCACCATGGACATCCGGTAGGTAGGGCCACCCCCACGGGGAGATCTGTTGGAGAGATGGCTCCTGGAGGAGGCCCTTCTCCAGGGGCTCTTTCCTCTGTAAGCCGAGGGCGAATGGCTTCCACGAAGGGGTCCTCGTGTTCCTGGTTTTCAAAAATAAGAAATTCCGACTTGTGGTTGGAAGGGTATTCGCCAGGGTGTCAGAGACCCCGGCTCTAAGAGGAGCTCTGCCACTAACTGGCTGGGTGGCTCCGGGCAGCCTTTTTGTTACATGAAGGGACCATGTGAACCCCTTCCTGCTTAACACCCATGACTAGGGAGAGCAGAGGTCCCAACATCCTAGCTCAGTAAGGTCCAGTTTTGATGTTTACTGACCTGCTGCATTTCGGGGATGGGCGGGAGGGAGGTATGTGAGGGAGGGAGGTGGGGGGGAGGGGGGAGGGAGGTGTGTGGGGGAGGGAGGTGTGTGGGGGGGAGGGAGGTGTGTGTGGGGGAAGGAGGTGTGTGTGGGGGAGGGAGGTGTGTGTGGGGGAGGGAGGTGTGGGGGGGAAGCGTTTAACCCTTCTCTTAAATTCTTCTCCCATCTTTAAACTTTGGCACAGGGAGCATTCAACGTTGAGACATTCAGTTACAAGCCCGTCTTTTTTTTAATGTTTAGCTGTATGAAGTCATTTATCTTGAGCTGTGCTGGGTCTTCCTTGCTGCCTGGGTTTTCTCTGGTTGTGGCAAGCGGGGGCCACTCTCTAGTTGTGGTACACAGGCTTCTCATTGCAGTGGCGCCTGTCGTGGAGCACAGGACCTGGGACACGCAGGCCTGGGTAGCTGCAGTCCCTGGGCTCTGGAGCACAGGCTCCGTAGCTGTGGTGCATGGGTTTAGCTGCTGCAAAGCATGTGGGATCTTCCCAGGTCAGGGACTGAAGAAACCGCTGGGCCACGAGCGAAGTCCATGGGCACCTCTTTTTAAAAGTGCAAAAGAGGCATTTTCTTTATAAATTGGGCGTGTTGGGTCAACGGAGCAGGGCTGAGTGGTGACCTCCCACTTGATTGGACTCCAAAGCCCTCAGGTGGGTGTAAACCCTGCAGGAACACAGGTAAACGTGCGCCCCGTGAACGCAGCCCACATGAGGGACTGCTCTGAATACTTTCCGAGTGTTGCCCCGAGCTGGATGCCCTTCACAATGGCTGCTGACAAGCACATGTGCGGGAGCAAACTAGAGCCTGAAGAATTCCTGGACGCTCTGATAGGTGCTGAAAAGTTGTCAGGCTTCAGCAGAGGTGAAATCTGAGATTTCGGTTTCCTGCAGAGAGCAAAAGGAGAAGGCAGGAATATTGAGGTGAAGAAGTCAGACAGTGGGAACCAGACAGTGATACATGGGGGATGTGGGGATGGGGGGTGGGGAGATGGCCTGGGAGCAGCGACAAGAGAAAGAACAGAATCAGACGCATCAGCTTGTAAGAAAAGTGATTTTGTAAGGTGGGGACATCTAGGGTGAACATGTTCTTCGACCTTCTGGGCGACTGTGGGACCTGGTTTGTTCTGAAGGAAGATGCTTGCTTCTCATGGAGAGAGCCTACAATATGCATGAACTGCTTGGAAAAGGATAAACTCACGTAAAGTACATTCTGGAGGAGTTGCTTCTTCGCAGAAGTTCTATTCTTAGCAGGGCTTCTAGCTTTGTGCCTGTGGTCAGAGAAATTTCCTGTGATAAATGACAAGACCTGTGTGGCCCAGAGCAAATTGTAAACTCAATGAAGCTGGTCTTGGCTCTCCTGCTCTTTCTAAAGGTGACCTACCCCACCTCTGATGTTTTCAGAGAGCTGACTCCTCCCCAGTCATTAACTTTCACCACACCTGCTGTCAGCCAAGAGTTCTCATGACCACCTTCCTTTGACAGTGGGGATGTCTGGCAATGTCATTCATACTGTGAAGTCTTGGGAACTTACTCTGTTGTTTCCTCCAAATACTAACACTAATAGTAACACTTTTGACACCACCTGGCAAATATTTGGCCAGTGGGCCTCCTCCAACACCCTACACCTTCCAATATAGAACAGACTTCTCCATGTGTGCGTAGACCTGTTGAGTGCAAGTTCTGAGAGAAAAGGTGTTTTCATGCTTGAAACAAATGAACCTGAACCATGTCTTCAAGGTTCAGGAAAGGCTTCATGGAGGAGACAATGCCCAAGGAGGGTTTTGAGGTATAAATAGGAGGTCCCCAAGGAAACAGAAGGCATTAAAATGGCATCTTTGGGAGGCAGCTTCAATTCCACCTTGGCTGTTTTCTAGCTTTGTGACATGGGGCACATTTCTGAACCTTTTAAAGTCTCAGTCTCAGTGTTTGAAAAATGAGGATAAGAATGGTACTCATAGAGTTATTGTAGAAATAAGATGAGGCCTGGCACAAAATAAGTGCTCAATAAATATTTTTGATTATGCTTTCTTGAATTTGAAATAGACTTCCACAGAAACCTGTTGAAATTCTCGTTGGCCCCTATTATTGGAGATCTATAGAATACCTTTGTCCCCTATAATTTCAACCTCAGAGGAGACCTCAGATTAATCTTAGAGATATTTATTGAGCATCTACTATATATCCCAGGCTCTTTCTGTGGCACTGGGGTATAGAGACAAAAAGCTCTCCTTGCCCTCAAAAGGACGGAAAGTAAATAAATTAATCTAATATACCATTTTCAGGGAAGTAATTGAGGTTTGACAGTGAAGAGAAAGGGTACTGCAGAGCGAGGCACTAGCACTTTGCAGGATTGGGTGGGAAGTATCAGGAAAGGCTTCATGGAAGAGACAATCCCCAAGGAGGGTTTTGAGGTATAAATAGGAGGTTCCCAGGGAAACAAGAAGGGAAGAGGACATCTGAGGAGTAAAGAGGAACATATGCAAAGTCATACTGACATAAGACAAGAAGATAAAGTTACGAGAGGATAAGTGAGACAGGACTCCAGGAGAGGAGCGAAGGTCATGAGCGGTCCTGCTAAGCAGTGTGAAGTAGGGTGGGTGGATTCTTGGCCCGCTAGTGGGTAAGTCTAAGGAGGAATGGTCTTGAGCCATTCTGCTGGCAGAGTGGAGGATGAGGTAGAGGGAAACATGAGTGGAGGGGGTGAAATATGGGCCAGCTTCTCTTAGGAACTGCTTTTGGCTATTTTGGTGTTAACTTTCTCTAATCCCACTCCAGTGTTCTTGTCTGGAGAATCCCATGGATGGCGGAGCCTGGTGGGCTGCAGTCCATGGGGTTGCGAAGAGTCGGACACGACTGAGCGACTTCACTTTCACTTTCCACTTTCATGCATTGGAGAAGGAAATGGCAACCCACTCCAGTGTTCTTGCCTGGAGAATCCCAGGGACAGGGGAGCCTGGTGGGCTGCTGTCTCTGGGGCTGCACAGAGCCAGACATGACTGAAACAACTTAGCAGCAGCAGCAGCAGCGATCCTTTTCAAATCTGGTTGTACTGACTTAAAAATAAGTCCCTAAATAGTACAATTTGGAAATGAAAAGAGCTTTGAAAGTTGTCTTTCTCCCTTCCTTTCTTCTTTGACAAATCAATGCTGCCTATATTTATGGCATGCAATATGATACATACATGTATATATGTGTCCATGTCTGTCTGTGCCAGTACTACGCTTTTTGATGACAATAGCTCAATACTACAAAGTATATTTTGAGGTCAGGAAGAGTGATGCCTCCAGCTTGGAAGTGTTCTCATAACTCATTTGGTGCCAGTGACTTGACTTGAAGCAATTCAGTAGCTAAATCTGAATGGAACTGATGGAGGGCTATGGGTAATATTTTATTTATCCTATTTGGTGTAAATATTAATACATTTTGCTGCAGAAATATCAAAGTTTGATCATAGGGTGCTACCACAGATTCTCTGAGGGTATTAGGTAATATATGGCATATGTAACTGTGTACTCCTTCTAATATTCAAAAAATTCTGACGTATGAAACACATCTGCCCAGAAGGGTTTTGGCTAAGGAAAGGTATGCCTAAATGAGATCTGCCTGCCATGTGAAGGAGTAATTATTTTCCCTGATATAAACTTCCATACATCCCCTCTCCTACTTCTGTTCTTTTTTTTTTTTTAATCCCTTGTTTCTCCTGAGATCCTGATTCATGTACACACTCAGAGTCCGGAGAGTGGATTTTGTATGTTGGTCAATAGATAACCAGAAGATTGACTTCACCAGAACCCCCAGGGAGCTTATAAAACACATTTCTGGGCCCACATTCAAAGATTTTGAGTGAGTGAGTGAAAGTTGCTCATGTGACCCCATGGACTCTACAGTCCATGGAATTCTCCAGGCCAGCATACTGGAGTGGGTGGCCTTTCCCTTCTCCAGGAGATCTTCTCAACCCAGGTCTCCCTCATTGCAGGTGGGTTCTTTACAGGCTGAACCACAAGGGAAGCCCTCAAAGGTTTTAATTAAGTTTAAGTGGAGTGAGCTAGAGATTTCTGGACATTTTTAAAGCCTTTCACATGAATCTTATTCCCAAATAGGTTTGGTTATTTTCAAAGTAGCAGGGGTGGCTTCCCTGGTAGCTCAGTGGTAAAGAATCTGCCTGCCAGTGCAGGATATGCGAGTTCGATCCCTGGGTTGGGAAGATCCCCTGGAGAAGGAAATGCAACCCACTCCAGGATTCTTGTCTGGGAGATCCTACGGACAGAGGAGCCTGATGGGGCTACAGTCCATGGGGTCACAAAGAGTCGGACACGACTTAGCGATTAAACAACAACTCAATAGCAGCGCTTTAAAAATCAGTGGGTTGCTCTGAGTATTTGGCATTATGAGAACTTTTATTCGGTGTTTTTTTTCCCCCTGTGGCTATAAGTTGCAAAGTCAGAATGAAGCTCTGTTCTCTGCTATGTGGAGAAACGAGGTCTATAAAAAGAGGGAAGAAGGAAGCCGATACTCAAGTGAAGCAGAGATAAGAGACAGACAGCAGTCCTGATATTGTCATATTCTTGGTACCAACTGTTTCTGAATCCCAGATGGATCCTTGCTCTTCTGAAGTCTTGGTTGTTCTGTGAAGTGTCCCCAATTTTTTTCTCTCTTAATATCTCATTTTTTTACACTGAGCTGGTTTCTGTCATATGTAACCAAAATATAGTCCTGACCATTATTGTTGCCAAAATATTAAGTAGCTTTTTAATTTAAAAAACTAGAACGAAAAATAATCATTAAAAAGTAAATTTTTATCTGTGATTGCCGGATGAACCTCAACACATCTCCTGAAACTTGAATACCACTCTTCTGATGTACAGTTGAGAAAACCTTGTCACAGGAGACACTAAAGGAGTTTATCTTGGCCACGTACCTCTAAGTCAACGCAATGCGCTACACTCTAGCCATGCACAGATTGTGAGGACAGGACTCCAACTTTTTTTTTGGAGTAGTAAGATTATGTTTATCCTAATTCATTCCTGTTTTTAAAATACTCCTGATAATGTCCATCAATTTTTAGGAGCTTGCCTGCCTTGTTGCACTTGAGATTTTATATATAGATATATTTTACTATATATAATATATAATAAAATAATATATGATATATATAATTATATAAATATAATAATATAGTATATATACTATTATATATATATAGTTCTCTAGGCTTTACATGAGAGTCTCACAAAAGAGCTTTAACTCAGACATTTCCTTCTAGATATTCTTGCTCCACATCCTGGATAACTTGAGATGCAATATTGGGCTGTGGCGAGTGGTGTGATGGAGCCAGTTTGCACTAGCTCACAAGAACTGACTGTATGAATATGTATCTCCTCCCACCGTCATATTCAATAACATCTTTGCGTAGCTTGAAGTCAGCCCTTGTGGGAGTACTGTTTACATTGTGGAAATTAGAAAATATTACAAATCATGTTCCCTCCCCTGGAGAAAAATACTTGAAATTTGTTAAACCTTTGCCAGCGCATCACTAGCTACCACCCACATGATTTGACAGCCCTTCTCTGGGGAGTCACCAAAATGGGGAACAGATTTTGATATGTCTGTTTTAAGTATATATGAAGATTTATAATTTCTAATTACTGTTTCACTAAATTTCATTTGCCCAAATAGCCCACCAAGTAATGAGATCTGTTACAGAGGATTTTTAACTGCACTTCCCACTCAGGATGTACAGTTGGGGCTCTTGCTAATACCAGCACCATGGACAGCACCAGCAAATCCATAATATGCCAAGATTAGAAGAGCCCAAAATATTTCAAAGTTCAGGGTCTGGACTTGGCAGTGGGTTGAACATTAGAAGAAAGTGAGGAATCTAAGATGAAGGAAACCTTAACTGAGTATTTGCTAATATCCAGGTCCTCTGCTAGATGACGTTCCCAGGATTCAAGTGTCAGGGTAAAAGCAGAGCCTAGAAACCAGGGATATCAGCAGAACATGAGAGCCCCAACTTTATTCAATAATTCTCAAGGGCAATTAGTAAGAAATAAAGTAAAGATTAATATTCCACGGTACAGTTCAGTTCAGTTCAGTTCAGTCGCTCAGTCGTGTCCAACTCTGCGACCCCACAAATCGCAGCACGCCAGGCCTCCCTGTCCATCACCAACTCCCGGAGTTCACTCAGATTCACGTCCATCGAGTCAGTGATGCCATCCAGCCATCTCATCCTCTGTCGTCCCCTTCTCCTCCTGCCCCCAATCCCTCCCAGCATCAGGGTCTTTTCCAATGAGTCAACTCTTTGCATGAGATGGCCAACGTATTGGAATTTCTGCTTTAGCATCATTCCTTCCAAAGAAATCCCAGGGCTGATCTCCTTCAGAATGGACTGGTTGCATCTCCTTGCAGTCCAAGGGACTCTCAAGAGTCTTCTCCAACACCACAGTTCAAAAGCATCAATTCTTCGGCGCTCAGCCTTCTTCACAGTCCAACTCTCACATCCATACCACTGGAAAAACCATAGCCTTGACTAGACGGACCTTAGTCAGCAAAGTAATGTCTCTGCTTTTGAATATACTGTCTAGGTTGGTCATAACTTTCCTTCTAAGGAGTAAGAGTCTTTTAATTTCATGGCTGCAGTCACCATCTGCAGTGATTTTGGAGCCCCCCAAAATAAAGTCTGACACTGTTTCTGCTGTTTCCCCATCTATTTCCCATGAAGTGATGGGACCAGATGCCATGATCTTCGTTTTCTGAATGTTGAGCTTTAAGCCAACTTTCTCACCATGGTACGATAGAAAGGCAAAATATGAAATGGGTGGCCAGGTAGTAACTGACTCGTGGGAGGTAGGAAGATGAGCGTAAGCAAGTATAATAAGGAGATGGCAGCAGCCAGGTGGCTTATACTCTAGGCAGAGATAGCTGTGGTGAACAGAGCACTGGATGGGTCTTGCCCTGGCTCTGCAGCTAATGTGCTAAGTGACCTTGGTCAGGTTACTTGACCTGTCTGAACTCTGGTCTCATCTGTGTAATAGAGACTGAATTTTATGATGTCTAAAGTTCCCACTGTCTCTGTATCTTTGTGGAGGGTTTTGTCCCAGCCAGGAAATGTCTTACGTGCCTTCTTAGGAACTGGAGTACAATCTGTAAAATGGAATCCTCCAACTAGAGTAGAAATTGAAATGAGGTTCACTGAGATTTGAGATTTCACATTTCATCGAGATGATAAACTGGAGGTAGGCTTTCGGGGCTTCCCTGGTAGCTCAGTTGGTAAAGAATCCTCCTGAAATGCAGAAGACCCCAGGCTGATTCCTGGTTTGAGAAGATCTGCTGGAGAAAGGATAGGTTATCCACTCCAGTATTCTTGGGCTTCCCTTGTGGCTCAGCTGGTAAAGAATCTGCTTGCAATGCGGGAGACCTGGGTTTGATCCCTGATTTGGGAAGATCCCCTGGAGAAGAGAAAGGCTACCCGCTCCAGTATTCTGGCTCAGAGAATTCCATGGATTGTATAGTCCATGGGGTTGCAAAGAGTCGGACATGACTGAATGACTTTCACTTTCAGACTTTTGAGGAGAAGAAAAAATGCCAACATCCTGAAGAGACTCAAACCCTAACCCATAGCTATCCCCAACTGATGATTCATTAAATGAATTAAAACGGAAAGATACTTGTAATTTTCCTGTCTAGTCCTTAGTACAGAGTTATCACCCAGAAATCAGCTCTGCATTTACAGTTATTTGAGATCAAGCGTCACTTACGCACCAGTTTTTAAAGTCTAAGTGTAATCCAGATACACAGAGGAAAGAAGGGAATTCTTAAATACAACACAAACACCCTAGTGAGAAGTTCAGAAGCTATGTCTACAGAGAAATAGCCTCAGAACCAACAATAGAGATCAATGAACATGAGTCAAGAAAATCGGTCAATTATTTATCAGGATTAATGAAAAAATGAAACTGAATTTCAGAAAACTTCGCCTGAGTTTGTATTGTTGATGTTCATAAAAAGCAGTTAGGCAAGAAGGGAACTGTATAGAGTTCAACTGCTTAAGAGTTGTCACCCTGTCTATGAATGATAGGTTAGAATCAAGCACCACATTTTGTCAAATTTGGAATACAGGGGCAGGCGATCTGTTATGAGAAGATCACGCATTGAAATGTGATCTAAACACTGTCCTGAAATGCAAGCAGATATTTAAGGAGCCTCTGTGACGGCACCGAGGACCCATTTACAGCACAACCCATCACAGAAAAGAATTACTCCAGGCCCTGATAAATGAGCCCAACTGTGCCGAAAGAGAGGGACTCATGTCTGGAGAATATCACCCAGCCCCCCTGTTGTGAACTATGGGTTTATCGAAATACGATCTTATATGAAATGTACAGTTTCTTCCTCAAATGCTTACATGACTTAAAGCTGACTGCCTCGGGCGTGCAGAAACCCAAGCATAAGATGGAAATCAGTGTCGTTGCCCATATCAGGAACCATCTGTTCTTCATTCTCCCCTTCAGAGACTGCATCAACTAGGCATTGTGAGGTTATGTTGGACTCAACTCTATAGAATCACAATAAGAAGTGTTCCTGTTTCAAAGATTTTTGTTTTTTAAATAATATCCTAGATTGTCCTTTCTTTATTTATTGGCTGTGCTAGGTCTTTCTTGCTGCGCAGGCTTTCCTCTGGCTGCGGTGAGTGAGGGCTACCCTTCACTGCAGGCTGCAGGCTTCTCGCTGCAGGCTTCTCTTGCTCCTGAGCACAGGCTTCAGGACCAGCAGGCCTCGGTAGTTGCGGCTCCCCGGCTCTAGGGCACAGGCTCAGCAGTTGCAGAGCACAGTCTTATTTGCTCTGCACATGTGGGATGTTCCCAGGTCAGGGATCAAACCCGTGGCTCCTGCATTGCAGGCGGATTCTTTACCACTGAGCCACCAGGGAAACCTGCAAAGACTTTTGTTTGTTTGTTTGTTTTTGCCTTACATAGTCTGAAACTTAAATCATCATAAAAACTTTAAACCCTTAGGGAATGAAGGAACCTAGAAAGGACATGTGCTCTGGTCGATGGTCGCCTTAGTTCAGTTCAGTCGCTCAGGCGTGTCCGACTCTTGGCAACCCCGTGAATCACAGCACGCCAGGCCTCCCTGTCCATGACCAACTCCTGGAGTCTACCCAAACCCTTGTCCATTGAGTCACTGATGCCATCCAGCCATCTCATCCTCTGTCATCCCCTTCTCCTCCTGCCCGCAATCCTTCCCAGCATTAGGGTCTTTTCCAGTGAGTCAACTCTTCACATGAGGTGGCCAAAGTATTGGAGTTTCAGCTTCAACATCAGCCCTTCCAATGAACACCCAGGACTGATTTTCTTTAGGATGGACTGGTTGGATCTCCTTGCAGTCCAAGGGACTCTCAAGAGTCTTCTCCAACACCACAGTTTAAAAGCACAATTCTTCGGCGCTCAGCTTTCTTCACCATCCAACTCTCACAGCCATATATGACCACAGGAAAAACCACAGCCTTGACTAGTTGGACCTCTGTTGGCAAAGTAATGTCTCTGCTTTTTAATATGCTGTCTAGGTTGGTCATAACTTTCCTTCCAAGGAGTAAGCGTCTTTTAATTTCATGGCTGCAGTCACCATCTGCAGTGATTTTGGAGCCCCCAAAAACAAATCTGACACTGTTTCCACTGTTTCCCCATCTATTTCCCATGAAGTGATGGGACCAGATGCCATGATCTTCATTTTCTGAATGTTGAGCTTTAAGCCAGCTTTTTTACTCTCCTCCTTCACTTTCATCAAGAGGCTTTTGAGTTCCTCTTCACTTTCTGCCATAAGGGTGTTGTCATCTGCATATCTGAAGTTATTGATGTTTCTCCCGGCAATCTTGATTCCAGCTTGTGCTTCTTCCAGTCCAGCATTTCTCATGATGTACTCTGCATAGAAGTTAAATAAGCAGGGTGACAATATACAGCCTTGACGTACTCCTTTTCCTGTTTGGAACCAGTCTGTTGTTCCATGTCCAGTTCTAACTGTTGCTTCCTAACCTGCATATAGGTTTCTCAAGAGGCAGGTCAGGTGGTCTGGTATTCCCATCTCTTTCAGAATTTCCCACAGTTTCTTGTGATCCACACAGTCAAAGGCTTTGGCATAGTCAATAAAGCAGAAATAGATGTTTTTCTGGAACTCTCTTACTTTTTCCACGATCCAGCGGATGTTGGCAATTTGATCTCTGGTTCCTCTGCCTTTTCTAAAACCAGCGTGAACATCTGGAAGTTCACAGTTCATGTATTGCTGAAGCCTGGCTTGGAGAATTTTGAGCATTACTTTACTAGCATGTGAGATGAGTACAATTGTGCAGTAGTTGGAGCATTCTTTGGCATTGCCTTTCTTTGGGAATGAACACTGACCTTTTCCAGTCCTGTGGCCACTGCTGAGTTTTCCAAATTTGCTGGCATATTGAGTGCAGCACTTTCACAGCATCATCTTTCAAGATGTGAAATAGCTCAACTGGAATGCTATCACCTCCACTAGCTTTGTTTGTAGTGACGCTTCCTAAGGCCCACTTGACTTCACATTCCAGGATGTCTGGCTCTAGGTGAGTGATCACACTATCGTGATTATCTGGGTCATGAAGATCTTTTCTGTACAGTTCTTCTGTGTATTCTTGCCACCTCTTCTTAATATCTTCTGCTTCTGTTAGGTCCATACCATTTCTGTCCTTTATCGAGCCTAGCTTTGCATGAAATGTTCCCTTGGTATCTCTAATTTCCTTTATCTCTAGTCTTTCCCATTCTGTTGTTTTCCTCTATTTCTTTGCATTGATCGCTGAGGAAGCCTTTTTTTTTTTTATCTTTCCTTGGTATTCTTTGGAACTCTGCATTCAGATGGGTATATCTTTCCTTTTCTTCTTTGCTTTTTGCTTCTCTTCTTTCCACAGCTATTTGTAAGGCCTCATCAGACAGCCATTTTACTTGTTTGCATTTCTTTTCCATGGGGGTGGTCTTAATCCCTGTCTCCTGTACAATGTCACAAACCTCCGTCCATAGTTCATCAGGCACTCTATCTATCAGATCTAATCCCTTAAATCTATTTCTCACTTCCACTGTATAATCATAAGGGATTTGATTTAGGTCATACCTGAATGGTCTAGTGGTTTTCCCTACTTTCTTCAATTTAAGTCTGAATTTGGCAATAAGGAGTTCATGATCTGAGCCACAGTCAGCTCCCAGTCTTGTTTTTGCTGACTGTATAGAGCTTCTCCATCTTTGACTGCAAAGTATATAATCAGTCTGATTTCAGTGTTGACCATCTGGTGATGTCCATGTGTAGAGTCTTCTCTTGTGTTGTTGGAAGAGGGTGTTTGCTATGAGCAGTGCGTTCTGTTGGCAAAACTCTATTAGCCTTTGCCCTGCTTCATTCCGTACTCCAAGGCCAAATTTGCCTGTTACTCCAGGTGTTTCATGACTTCCTACTTTTGCATTCCAGTGCCCTATAAAGAAAAGGACATCTTTTTTGGTGTTAGTGTTAAAAGGTCTTGTAGGTCTTCAGCTTCTTCAGCATTACTGGTTGGGGCATAGGCTTGGATTACCGTGATATTGAATGGTTTGCCTTGGAAATGAACAGAGATCATTCTGTCATTTTTGAGATTTCATCCAAGTACTGCAAGGTGGCCTCAGAAGCAGATAAATGTCTCCTGGGAGAACTTGAGGTTGCCCAAGGGAGGCTAGGATTCTCACATGGTAAAAATAACTACTGCTGACCCCAGTGATCCCAGTGTCAAGATGACCATCATCCAAGCCTTCAACCAAGTCTGAGGCTGGCCCACCATTCCTGTACGAGGCACTGGTCACACAATACCTGCAGAGCCTGGCATGGTGCCCACACTTACCAAGCTCACAGGCTGGTAGGAAGGGCTGGTGAGCAAAACTAGCCCAGTGGAAAGGTAGCTGCTTCCCTAGTGCTTACACCATCAGCTATTCTAAATCTTCCTCCAAGGTCCTAAACACATTGAAATTTTGAGAAAACTTTGGAGTAGCAGAATTATCATTGAGGAAAAAAAAAGATCAAAGATTTATAGGGAGCATTCTGGAATAACCAGAATTGAACTAAAGATAAATATGCTTTTCTCATTTCTAGGACTTCATAATTTTTGGTTCACTTTTAGCTCTCGAAATTACCCGCACCACCCCCTGCCCCCCGGCCCCATAGCTGCCAGTGGAATACATTTAAGAGCTGTGATCAAAAGCCCTCCTCCAGAAGATAGCCCTAATTAACCCAATCCAGCCGCGAGCGCTACATTAATTCTGTGTCCCTTCGTCACCGTGGTAAGTCAAGGATTGCCCTTTTGGTTTGTCTTCTCTCTCCCATTCACTAGCCCCTCAATATGCCCTCTGCCTCCATACAGTCTGTTTTGCAAGTTTATATAGGCAAAGAACATGTGTCCTAACTTTTCTGAATTATCCCGTGCCACTAAACTGAGTACTCTGCAACCAGGATACGCTTGGTCAATGCAGACATAGCTCCTCTTTCATCCTCGAAGCCTACATGTTTGTGCTAAGTCGCTTCAGTCGTGTCCGACTCTTTGGGACCCCATGAACGGTAGCCTGCCAGGCTCCTCTGTCCATGGGATTCTCCAGGCAAGAATACTGGAGTGAGCTGCTATACCCTCCTCCCGGGAATCTTTCCGACTCAGGCATGAGTGATGCCTGAGAATCAAACCCATGTCTCTTATATCTAACCTGCGTTGGCCGGTGGATTCTTCACCAGCAGCACCACCTGGGAAGCCCTCGAAGCCCACACACACACGGTTATTCTGAAATCGGCGCTGACGACCATTGCTGCCACTCTTTTTCCTTCAGTACCTTGCGTTCCATGATCAGACCAGGATTTCCTCCACCTTCAATTCTTTCGCTGACCCTTTGGAATTTAGCTGACTCACTAACCAAGCACTGAAGGGCAGGTACCAGCAAGTTACTTTAAAAATCTCTTTTCACCTTGGTTATAGCTTATGGGAATTTGCTGTATGGCTCAGGAAACTCAAGCAGGGGCTCTGTATCAACCTAGAGGGAGGGGCTGGGGAGGGAGATGGGACGGAGGTTCAAAAGGGAGGGGATGTATGTATACCTATGGCTGATTCATGCTGAAGTTTGACAGAAAGCAACAAAATTCTGTAAAGCAATTATCCTTCAATAAAAAACAATTAAATTTAAAAAAAAAAAGCCTCTTAAGACTTTGAGGAGTTTGTCGTATGCTTGCCATGGTTAAAAGGGAGCTGGCAATAAACAGCGTGTGGCAGGAAGTAATGAGTTGTCCGTGACCATGAAATGGTTTTTGTGAAGGGCTCTACGGAGGTGCTGCAGGAGGACGGTGTGCATCGAGGGATGTGCATGGTGTTGTTGGTGGTGCCGAAGAGTAAGCCACTGTTTAGAGCGACACCCGTGTCTCAGTGTCAACAGGGGTGGGGGTTTTCAGTGACTCGTATGATGAAGAAAGAGGCATGATTCAAAGGCTGTCACTGTGGGAAGACTTGATGCTGTATCAATGGCACACCAGTGACCTGCTTTAATAGGATGCAAATAACCTTGTCAGGTGGCAAATGTGATGCAAGCTGTCATATTCTGAGACAAATGGTTCGATTTGTTTGTGTTCTCAGTTCGTTTCATTCTATATGTGTGGAAAACAAGAGATGCTTGCTCCTTCCTCTGTTCAGCAAGCAGCCTCCTCATTCCACAGTTTTCTCATTCCTGTTTGGTTGTTGTGGGTCCATCGCTCAGTCATGTCCGACTGTCTGGGACCCCATGGACTGCAGCATGTTAAGCTTCTGTGTCTTTCACTATCTTCCAGAGCTTGCTCAAACTCATGTCCATGGAGTCGATGATGCCATCCAACCATCTCATCCTCTGTTGCCCTCGTCTCCTCCTGCCCTCAATCTTTTCCAGCATCAGGATCTTTGGTACTTTGTGTACAATGTGGCTGTGACCTTTGGCTGGGGGCTAAGGGTGGACCTGTCTGATCACACAGTCCCATAAGATGGTTTCCACTCTGGCTTCACTGATTCCAGCAATCCCTGGCATGCTGCTGAATCTTTAAAACCAGCTTCCTGGGTGTGGGGGCAGGAAGTGGGGAAAGAAGCTCAGCTTAGTAGCATTTCCTGATTTCCACAGTATAAATATTCCCATCTGTGCTGATCTCAAGCTGCTAGATGACATCATTGAACGTGGTGTTGGAAAGATGAGCCATTTGGCTCTAGCTCAGCACTGCCAGCAATCCTAACACGTACCTGTGGCTGGGCATCCTTATAAAGAGGGCACAGAATCAACATCCTGATTTCCTGCTCATTGTGAGGTGAGGAGGGCAGCTGTGTACCCCAGAGTCTTGTATAGGTATTCCGTACATCTTAGGTGGTGAGGAGACCAGCATGGCCCCTTTTAGTAGGATGACAGTATTCTTTATAATCTTAACAGGGACACTTTCATGATAAAAGGGGATGTTGTTAATGTTTATACTAGGACCATGGGCACAACTAGGGCTGTGCCTGGAAAAGCCAGGACTATATGATTCAGTTCAGTTCAGTTCAGTTCAGTCACTCAGTTGTGTCCGACTCTTTGCGACCCCATGAATTGCAGCACGCCAGGCCTCCCTGTCCAGCACCAACTCCTGGAGTTCACTCAGACTCACGTGCATCGAGTCAGTGATGCCATCCAGCCATCTCATCCTCTGTCGTCCCCTTCTCCTCCTGCCCCCAATCCCTCCCAGCATCAGAGTCTTTTCCAATGAGTCAACTCTTCACCTCCTTTAAAGCAAAATGTGAACTTAGTAGCGAGCAAGGCTGTATCCATTCGAGACCTCCCCTGTCTTCCCCATCTCTGGGCTTGGTTCTCTGTCCAAGGGTCCTGGAGTCCCCACCCAGCCTGGCGCTGCAGTCAGTCTGGCAGGGCCAGAGTCCACACAGCTCCGAGAACCGTGTGTGTGTTCAGACTAATAGCTTCCCTCAAAGCATATTTTCAGCCACAGCAAATGCCCCTTTCTGTCCCAGCAACTGTGTCAGCAGCTCAATGCTACTCTTGTTGGTCTAAGGCCAAACTTCCTGTCCTTCTCATAAAAAAATAAAAAACATATAAGATCTTACGGGAGGAAAAAAAGAGTCCAGTAAATAATTCTCTCTTTAAAGGACTCTAAATTTGCTTTTAGTCCTTGCTTAGGAGTGTGTGGACATATTTATTGATGGAGTTGTAATCAGTGCGTGCAAACTATTGGGGGTTCTTCTTGTTTCCATTGAGCATTATTTCACACACTCATTTCCATATATTGACTCAGCCCACATGCCTATCATTTTTTATGGCGACATAGCATTCCATCATGTTGACATGCTCTAGTTTCACTCCCTGTTTTCCCAAGAAAATGTCCTGGCTTCAAGCTGGCTGGCTGTCATGACTGCAGGCCGGCAGGGAGAACTCTGGCTGGTTCCTGTTGTGGGAGGAGCTGAAAACATTGGGCAGGGGATCAAGTTGATCAGTAACGTGTTTCAGTTTGGGGACTGAGTCTCTAACCAGCCCCTGTGACATATGCAAATGAGGCTCACTGAGAGACAGTGGTAAACATTTGGGGTTTCTTTCTTTTTGGAGATAACATGTCTCACCTGAGCAAAATAATTGTAATTAAATTTTTTTTTTTAATTAAAGTAGAGCTGACTTACAGTGCTGTTAGTTTTAGGTGTATAGTGTACAGCAAAGTGACTCAGTGATATATATATATTTATATATTTTATATGTATAAAGAAATGTATGTGTATTCTTTTATGGGTTCTTTCCCGTTATAAGTTATTAATATTGAGTAGAATTCCCGGTGTAATACAGTAGTTCTTCGTTGTATGTCTGTTAATTCCAAGCTTCTTGTTTATCTCTCCTTTGCCCCTGTTCCCCTTTGGTAATTGTAAGTTTGTTTTCTCTGTTTGTGGGGTCTATTTTGCAATAGTGCACATTTTTACATGTTAAAGTTCAATGTCAGCACTCCCCTGTCTTCTGCTTTCATAACTTCAGCTCCTCTGCGGTCCCCGACTTGACCAAGAGAGGCCACACATCAATAAGCACATTTACCAGAGAGCCAACCAGCATTAACGTAGGCATGGGGTGACTTTTAAGTTATGCCTGAGAAGACAGACATTTTAATAGAGCAGCATGCGGGTAAAGTCTGCCGACTCTTCCAGAGAAACCCTGGGCTGCCCAGTGGCTCCTCCAAGACCACAGAGGCTGAAAGTAGAGAATTCTGCTGTGCATGGTGAAGTCCTTGGGCCTCACAGTTCACTTCCCCTGCACTCCGAGTCCAGGCCCAGCTTGGGATTTGCTTTGGGTGAGTGCTGCTTTGGCGCCTAGGGAAGATCAATAAACAGCGTGAGGGAAGAAGATGATACTTGAGCGCAACCTTTGGCCTTGAACCTAAGGCTGAGTTCATTAAATTTGATTATCTTCTTGCTGGGGTTAAAGTCTCGTCTTTGTACAGTGAACTCGCTGATTTCGTGGGGGTGAGTAATCTAGAGAGGAAGTTTGACTTACCTCCCACAGCACTTACTACTTGGCAGTCTCTGTTTTAAGCACCTTAGGCATGTGTGCGTGTATGCTAAGTCGTTTCAGTTATATCTGACTCTTTTTAGATCTATGGACTGTAGCCTGCCAGGCTCCTCTGTCCATGGGATTCTCCAGGCAAGAATGGAGTGGGTAGCCATTCCCTTCTACAGGAGATCTTCCCAACCCAGGGATTGAACCTGGGTCTCCTGAAGTGCAGGCAGATTCTTTACCATCTGAGCCACCAGGGAAGGCCACTTTAGGCGTATTAATTCCCTAAATCCCCACAACTGTCTGAGGTATATACTATTACTCTCTCCATTTTATCAATGAAGGAAGGAGCCAAAACCTGGAAAGATTAAGCAACTTGCCAAAGTCACGAAGTTGGCACAGGGCAGATCTGGGATTAGAACTGGGATTAGAACCCTGGGTTTGCTGCCAGGGTCTATGCCTTAAGCTACCACACTGTTTGGATGAAATTCCAGTCTTTTCATCCAGAAGTGGGTCTGTCCTTGCTCTGTCCTTGCTCTGCTCCAGGCCAGACGACACCATCTTCAGCCTCCGAGGAAGAAGCACATTCAGGATGGGCTGATTCTGTCCATCTGAGCCTTGCGGGCTGAATGAACAATTGCAAACACGCCCAAAAGGATTAGCCCCACTTTTGTCTTTAATTTCCTTCCTGAATAGATTTTTCCTCTGCTGGTGAAATCTGTCTCAATTTGGGGATGGGTGGGGAGGTAGGGGAGCCTATAAGGGTTTGGTTTCAGAAGGTCTCATATATCTTCCAGGAAAAATATGGGGAGAGATTTTATTCCTCAAATGTGGTGAGAGACTGTATTCTTTCATGGCTTATCCATCCATCCATCCTTCCATCCTTCCCTATTTTTCCGCCCACCTCCATACATTCATCTGTATCTGCCTGTTCATCTACCTGTCTAACCTATCTATCTAATCTGTCTCTATCAACTACCTATCACCTATCTGTGTATCTATCTAGCCATCATTTTTGCAGGTTCATGATAGCAATGTTGAGGCCACCAATCTGCATGCTTCCTGGTATCCCACCCCGCCGCAGCCCTGTTTATGGCCATCGTAAAATGTCTGTGGAGAGTCCAACGGCTGATTTCCCAGGGTCTTTTTCTCCTGTCTGAGGGATCAGGAAAAAAAATCTATCAGCTGGAGAAATTAAGCCATTTTTCTTCGGGGGAGAGAAATGGAGGAGCCAGCGCTCCACATTAAAATGCTGCAGTGGATTCCAGATGAATGAAAAATCGGTGTGCATAGTGATGAGTCTTGAGGAGCGATTTGGAGGGTTTGTGGCTGGCTCCTGGCAAAGGCGCGTGGGGTGTGTTGGGCGGGGGACAAGACATCAAGGCGGGATGAGTCAGGCAAGCGGGTCTCTGGGACTTTCACTCATGGGGAGCCAGCGCCAAGGCATCACCCTCCTTAGTCTCCCTGCCATTTATTTTTCCAAAAAGCTGGTTGTCCAGGTGGTTTTATCAGAGAGGGGCAATTGCTGGGCTCCTCTTCCAGTTATCTCTCTTTATGCCCTCCAGATGCCTGACCACAACCTCACTGCCCCTCACAACTCACACAGGCCAAGTCTGCACGAAAGAGGGGTTCAGCCTTCGGAGGGGGCGGGGTCTGTCACAGAGGAAGGACACTAGCCCAGCTTCAGACAATTAACCCAAATATGATCCAGGTATAATGCTATGACCGGCCGGAAACCTAATCAGGGCCCATCTGTGGTCCTTAACAAATATGAGCAGCCGCTCTGGTGACAGTAAGCAGGTTACCGGGAAGCCACAAAAGCAGAATTCATTTAAGGATGTTGGCCCTGACTGCGCCCTTGCTGGGGATTAGCTTCCTGTGGGCTCTCTGACGCCCAGTCTTCCTGATCTGTCCTGGCTCTAACGGGCCATTTCTCACCTAGGAGGCTCTTGGGAGCAGAGGCTGCTCTGTCTTGTCACTCCCTTTTCAGGGTGAGTCTCCTGCCTACAGCCTTTGCTCACTTCCTCCAGAGGCATCCCATCATGGGAGGGGAGAACGGGGCCCTGGAGAACTTGAATGCAAATCTGCTAGGGGGGTGGTTACAGCATCACTGATAAGGTAGGAATGGCGATACCTACCCTGCAGGGCTGCTGTATCCACCTGGCAGGCGTTCCAGCAACGGGAGCTGATGGGTCATTATTCTTTGCTGCCTGGCGTGAGTGGAGGGGTGGCGAACTCCTGCTGTTCCCAAGTGCTGCCTGACCTACAATGTCTACATCTCACCATCACTTTCATTTATGTCTAATTTCATTCCAGAGAAGTCTCTGTGCTCTACTCCCTGAGGTCCTCTGAAAAGACACATATTCATGGGAGAGGTAACATATCAGACCTGCCCTTTTCACTTTTTCCCATGAAGTCCGCTAGTAACAGAGGGGTGTGAATGTGTAAATTCTAGGTGGGTGTGTCGTTTGAGCCATAAGGCAAAGCAAGTGTGGGATTTCTGTGAGTTTTTTTTTCCTTAAAAGTGTATGCCAATTTTGAAATCTACCTATAACATAAGGATCCTCCAAATGATTTATTTAGAAAAAGTAATCCTAAAGGAAAGTCTTCCCGAGTGACTCGATGATAAAGAACCCATCTGCAATGCAGGAGATCCAGGTTCAGTTCCTGGATTGGGAAGATCCCCTGGAGAAGGAAATGGCAACCCACTCCAGTATTCTCGCCTGGGAAATCCCATGGATGAAGGAGCCTGGAGAGCTACAATCCATGGGTTCACAAAGAGTCAGACACGACTGAGCTACTAAACCACCACCACCATCAATCCAAAAAAAAATCAATCATGAATATTCATTGGAAGGACTGACGCTAAAGCCGAAGCTCCAATACTTTTGCCACCTGTTGCCAACAGCAGACTCATTGGAAAAGAATCTGATCCTGGCAGAGACTGAAGGCAAAACGAGAAAAGGGTGGCAGGGAATGAGACGGTTGGATGGCATCACCGACTCAATGGACGTAAGTTTGATCAAACTCTGGGGTATGGTGAAGGACAGGGAAGCCTGAAGTGCTGCAATCCGTGGGGTTGCAGAGAGTCAGACACGACTTAGCAGCTGAACAGCAACAAACATTAGATGATGCAGGAAGAGGCGTGATGATTGCCCATTGGTCCAGGGATTCCTAACACTGTTTTCTAAACCTGCTGCATCAGAATCACTGGGAGAACTTGAAACCACCCAGGTACCCAGACACCATGCCTGAAAGCTTGACCCATGTTTCAGAGTTGGACCCTGGCAATCTGGGTTTTAGGAAGTGTCCCTAATTCCCTACATGATTCTGACTTGAGGTCAGGCTTGGGACCCACTTCAGAGTAAATGCCCCCAGCCTCTGCCAGGTAATCTGCAGAGAGATGTGTGTCTTTAAATGGAGGAGGAGGGTGCATGGGAGCAGAAGCCAGGTGTTGCACTCAGAAGGGAGGTAAGGAAGGCTCACAGGAGGTGAGGACATAATGTAACCAGAAGTTCAGGGGCTGGAGGAGGAGGGCAGAAACCTGTCTGAAGGCTGACTTCTCCCCACCGTGACAGCCAAGTGGGCAAGAGCTTTTTTGACAGAGGGCAGAGGTGGCGTGCAGAAACAGCACAGTCAGCTCTGACAGTCATCCTGAGACTGGTTATCGGTGGTCTGACCTGCATTATCTTGATTGTTTTAGGTACAGCTATTCTTCAGCACTGGTTATTTCCATTTCTTGAGGCCAGTTCTCAGAACTGTGGCAGACTATGTCGTGGGGAAACAGTGGCTGACTTTATGTTTGGGGACTCCAGAATCACTGCAGATGGTGACTACAGCCATGAAATTAAAAGACGCTTGCTCCTTGGAAGAAAAGCTGTGACCAACCTAGACAGCATATTAAAAAGCAGAGACATTACTTTGCCAACAAAGGTCCACCTAGTCAAAGCTATGGTTTTTCCAGTGGTTCTGTATGGGTGTGAGAGTTGGACTATGAAGAAAGCTGAGCACCAAAGAGTTGATGCTTTTGAACTATGGTGTTGGATAAGACTCTTGAGAGTCCCTTGGACTACAAGGAAATCCAACCAGTTCATCCTAAGGGAAATCAGTCCTGAATATTCTTTGGAAGAAGTGGTAGTGAAGCTGAAACCCAATACTTTGGCCACCTGATGTGAAGAACTGACTCATTAGAAAAGACCCTGATGCTGGGAAAGACTGAAGGCGGGAGGAGAAGGGGATGACGGAGGATGAGATGGTTGGATGGCATCACCGACTCGATGGACATGAGTTTGAGCAAGCTCCAGGAGTTGGTGATGGACAGGGAGGCCTGGCGTGCTGTGGTCCATAGGGTCGCAGAGTCGGACGCGGCTGAGCGACTGAGCTGAGCTGATGTCACGGCTCCAGTCTGGCCATCGTGTAGCTCACTTCTCCACCTGGCGTTTCAGTGTCTGTACTTCAGCTCATAGGACATGGCTCAGAGTATTGCCTATAGCCGTTGAGAAGGAACTAAAGATCCTTGGCTATGCTTAATGAGCATAGTATTATTTGGTCTCCTCTGATTGGGCTTCCCAGGTGGCTCAGGGGTAAAGAACCCACCTGCCCATGCAGGAGACTCAGGAGACACAGGCTTGATCCCTGAGTCGAGAAGATCCCCCTGGAAGAGGGCATGGTAGCCCACTCCAGTATTCTCACCTAGAAAACTGCCACGGACGGAGGAGCCTGGTGGACTGCGAGCCACGGGGTCACAGAGAGTCGGACGCGGCTGAGCGCACGTGCACCCCTTTGACTGTGTCCCTTCGTTTCCATGTTCTCGCTTCTCTGATTAAACTCATTCTTAGACCAAAACCTTTCCACAGACAAAAGGCGGTCTTAGGATGGGGCTGGGCGGACAAGGGGGGACCATAGGGTACTGCTCCATTTCAGTAAGACAGACGAAGAACTGGGGCTGAGAAGTCGGTGAGATGGGCCTTTTATAGGCAGATTCCATGTTTGTGAGTTCTGCCTCGGCAGGATCAGCACCGAGGTCAACTCTGTCTGAGCCTGTGGCTTCTTGTGGATTGGTGGCCTGAAACGTGACCAGCCCTCAGGAA
Organism: Budorcas taxicolor; assembly: GCF_023091745.1. Classification (NCBI taxonomy): domain Eukaryota; kingdom Metazoa; phylum Chordata; class Mammalia; order Artiodactyla; family Bovidae; genus Budorcas; species Budorcas taxicolor. The sequence goes on from NC_068931.1 coordinate 56,897,592, forward strand.
GGTAGAGGGCACCTGAGCTGGACTCTGACCAAGCGGCTGGCCCTGCCCCGCCGGGGCCTGGTCCGAATTTGGGTTCTGAGTCAGGCCCAGGTGGGGAGGTCCCCAAGCTGCTGCTGGCCACACGGGCACTGCAGAGGTCACGTGGCACTCTTTCTCTGATGGTAGGGGAGAGGTGGAGGGGGGTGCCTGGACACTCTGGAAGCTTCCCTAGGCTCCAGGTGCAGACGGGACTTCCTGGTTAAGCCTGGCCGGGGCCTCCCCCTGCACTGCTGGGACCTTCCCTCTGCCCCTGTGTGGACGCTTCCCATACCCCACGCCCCCCGACCCGGGCAGGACCCCATGCGTTTGCTGTCCCGAGCACAGGGGCCAGCCAGGAGCACCCCACTTCAGGTTTTCCAGTTTGCCGACCAGGCGGGCCCCAAGCCTGGGTTTCTGTGGAGGCAGGTGACCCCCGGGACTTGACTTCTGACCCTCATCCCTCGGCAGGGCCAGTTGTCAAGGAGATGACAGGATTGAATTCCGAGTTAAGGGACCCAATCCTGTCTAATTTTATCTTCACTCTCTTTCCCTTCCCTGCCCTTCCTCCCTCTCTTCCTTCCTTTTGTTTTTTAAATCCCATGCAGCCTTTAAAAGAATGGTGGTCATTTTTGAGGTGGTGGCCAAATCATTACCTGATTAAAGTAAGACCTTTTGTTGGCTTGTAGGAAGTCCCTGATGTAGAATTATTTTGCATATTATCCACACAGGATTGTCTTACATTATTGATTGCTTCCAAGCACTTGGCTGGACTCACTCACCTGTAATCCTCACAACATCCTAGGAAGACTTTGTTACCTCTAACTGTCTGTTACAAAACATAGAGATTAAAAGGCAAAGCCCACAGCTAACCAGTAACTAAGCTGGGTCTGCATCTCAGGTATCCAGACCCGCAGTTTGGAGCCAGCCAGGACTTTGGACAGGATGTCTAACCATCTCTGGGCTCCTGGAGGCATTACACCTCTGGGGCCGGGTCAGCACATTCAGTCAGCTGTGCACAAAGAGGTTTGAGCTCATTTTGGTGCCTAACTGTTGACACTGGTCTGCTAATACTCAGCTTATGGGATACAACGTCGTCCATATCCTTTGTTAAAAGCTGTCCACTTTCCAAGACAAAACTGGAAATGGTGCCTCTTGCTTCTCCTTTCAACACCTATTTCCTTCTGCTCATTTTGAGATAATAAAAATGCATATTTCTAAAACACGACTTATCAGGCTTCTTAGACATTCACCTAGAAACTTGCAAACATATGAAATAAAATGATGACCAATGGGGGAAGAGTCACCTTGTCCTCTTGGAGGGTGGTGAAAGAGTCAAGCCCACATAAACAGTCCTTTTCTGTTCACCTGGTACCTATGAAAAATCTAGGATGAACCCTCTCTACCCGTTACTGTTCCACAACCCAGAAGCATTTTTGTTTGTTCTTATTTCAATTTTTAGTAAAGAACAATCCACTGGAAAGGGCGTGGCTATACCACATAGATGAAAGTGAAAGTTGCTCAGTCCGACTCTTGCGACACCATGGACTGTCCGTGGAATTCTCCAGGTCAGAATACTGGAGTGGGTAGCCTTTCCCTTCTCCAGGGGATCTTCCCAACTGAGGGGTCAGACCCAGGTCTCCCGCACTGTAGGTGGATTCTTTACCAGCTGAGCCACAAGGGAAGCCCAAGAATACTGGAGTGGGTAGCCTATCCTTCTCCAGGGGATCTTCCCCACCCAGGAGCAGAACCGGGGTCTCCTGCATTGCAGGTGGATTCTTCACCAACTGAGCCATCAGGGAAGCCCACGCCTGACCCGAGGATCCAGGCCCAGCTAAGGTGATGCCCTGCTTCCTTCCTCCCTCTGCTGCAGCTCTCTGATCGGAACTTCCCCCTCAGGGCCTCCTCTCGGCTGCCCGTCCCTTTAGCCTCACTCCCACTCCAGATGTGCCCAGAATGAGCTCCCACACACACGGAGCCGCCGGGTTTCTTCCTCCCATGGAGACTTCCTCAACCTGGGTCTCCAGTTATTTTCAAGAAGACAAATTAGACTTTTCTCTAGGGTGACCACATGTCCTGACTTGCCCATGACTGTCGGTATGATTATGACAACATAATCATGAATTGTGTGTTCCTTTTTTTAATTGGAGTGTAATTACTTTACAGTGTTGTTAGTGTCTGCTGTACAACAACGTGAATCAGCTAATGTATACATATATCCCTTCCTCCTTGGACCTCCCCCTCACTTCCCCCATCCCACCATCCAGGTCATGACAAAGCCCTGAGCTGAGCTTCCTGTGCTTTATAGCAGCTTCCCAGGAGTTGTCTGTTTCACACATGGTGGTGTATATATGTCAGTCTTAATCTCTCGCCTTGTCCCACCCTCCCCTTCTCCCCTCTGTCTGCATATCTGTTCTCTATGTCTGCATCCGATTCCTGCCCTGGAAATATGTTCATCTGTATTATTTGTCTAGATTCCACGTCTATGTGTTAATGTACGGTATTTGTCATCAGAGAATTGTGGTTCCTTTTGACTCAAATTGGGATCTTCCCTGGTGGCTCAGATGGTAAAACGTCTGCCTACAATGTGGGTAGACCTGGGTTCAATCATTGGATTGGGAAGATCCCCTGGAGAAGGAAATGGCAACCCACTCCAGTACTCTTGCCTGGAAAATCCCATGGATGGAGGAGCCTGGTGGGCTGCAGTCCACGGGGTCGCAAAGAGTCGGACACGACTGAGAGACTTCACTTTCTCTTTCTTTTGACTCAAATAAGATATCCTATTTTGGACACTAGATTAACTTTGTCTCCCAGTTTTTGGGCTCAGGGGCAGGGCACCTTCATTGACATTACCTAAGTGTGATGCTCCCATCTGAAGTCACAGCAGGCTATCGAGAGAGACCTCAGGAGGTGGGCATTTCATATGGCTTGCCCCACTGAGTTATAAGTTCTTTTATCTTGCACTCCTCAGAGCTTGGGCTTCCCTGATAGCTCAGTCGGTAAAGAATCCACCTGCAATGCAGGAGACCCCGGTTCTGTTCCTGGGTCGGGAAGATCCACTGGAGAAGGGATAGGCTACCCACTCCAGTATTCTTGGACTTTCCTTGTGGCTCAGCTGGTAAAGAATCTGCCTGCAATGCGGGAGACCTCGGTTTGATCCCTGGGTTGGGAAGATCCCCTGGAGAAGGGATAGGCTACCCACTCCAGTATTCTGGCCTGGAGAATTCCATGGACTGTACAGTCTATGGGGTTGCAAAGAGTCAGACACAACTGATCGACTTTCACTTTCACTTTTCACTTTCCTCAGCTCTTAAACCAGGGCCTGGAACACACTAGAGTGATATGTGTGTGCTCAGTTGCTCGGTCGTGTCCAGCTCTTTTTTGAGACCTCGTAGACTGTAGCCCACCAGGCTCCTCTGTCCATGAGATTTTCCAGGCAAGAGCACTGGAGGAGGCTGCTATTTCTTCCTCCAAGGGATCTTTCTGACCCAGTGATCAAACCCTCCTCTCATCGCTCCCGCTTTGGCAGGTGGATTCCTACCACTGAGCCACCGGGGAAGCACACCCTACAGTAGTGATTCTCAAACTTTTTGGTCTCAGAACTCTTTTGCATTCTTAAAAAATATTGAAGACTCTAAAGGGCTTTGTTTATGAATATTATATCTAACATTTAGGAATTAAAACGAAGAAAAACTTAAAATATGTATTGGCATTGATTTACATTATTGCAGGTCTGTTTAGTATGTTACTTAATAGTTTGTTCTTGCAGAAACTCCAACACATAGTCTCTGAAAAACTCCCTGGAGAGAGAAGGAAAAAGGCAAATAAGCTCTAGAATTATTATTAAAAAAAATAATTTTGCCCCCATGGATCCCTGAAAGCATCTCAGAGACTCCTGGGGGTCCCAGACCATGCTTTGAAAACTGCTTCACTGCCTAGAGATCATCACACTGAGTGAAGTAAGTTAGACAAAGACAAATATCACATGGGATCGCTATAAGTGGAATGCAAAAAAAATCGGTGCAAATGAACCTATTTAGAAAATGGAAATAGAGTCCCAGATGTAGAAAACAAACTTACAGTTACCAAGGGGGCTGTAGGGGTGGGAGGGATAAACTGGGAGATTGGGGTTGACACATACTGCTGTAGGTAAGACAGAGAACTGATACAAGCGCTCTGATAGCGCATGCTGTTCATGGGGCTCTCAAGGCAAGAACACTGAACTGGTTTGCAATTCCCTTCTCCAGTGGACCACATTCTGTCAGACCTCTCCACCATGACACATCCGTCTTGGGTGGCCCCACATGGCATGGCTTTGTTTCATTGAGTTTCACCCTGCTTATTTAACTTATATGCAGAGTACATCATGTGAAACGCTGGGCTGCAGGAAGCACAAGCTGGAATCAAGATTGCCGGGAGAAATATCAATAACCTTAGATATACAGATGACACCACTTTTATGGCAGAAAGTGACGAAGAACTAAAGAGCCTCTTGATGAAAGTGAAAGAAGAGAGTGAAAAAGTTGGCTTAAAGCTCAACATTCAGAAACGAAGATCATGGCATCCAGTCCCATCACTTCATGGGAAATAGATGAGGGAACAGTGGCTGACTTTATTTTTCTGGGCTCCAAAATCACTGCAGATGGTGATTGCAGCCATGAATTTAAAAGATTCTTACTCCTTGGAAAGTTATGTCCAACCTAGATAGCATATTCAAAAGCAGAGACATTACTTTGTCAACAAAGGTCCATCTAGTCAAGGCTATGGTTTTTCCAGTGGTTATGTATGGATGTGAGAGTTGGACTATAAAGAAAGCTGAGCACTGAAGAATTGATGCTTTTGAACTATGGCGTTGGATAAGACACTTGAGAGTCCCTTGGACTGCAAGGAAATCCAACCAATCCATCCTAAGGGAAATCAGTCCTGAATATTCTTTGGAAGGAGTGATAGTGAAGCTGAAACCCAATACTTTGGCCACCTGATGCGAAGAGCTGACTCATTTGAAAAGATCCTGATGCTGGGAAAGATTGAGGGCAGGAGGAGAAGGGGTCGACAGAGGATGAGATGGTTGGATGGCATCACTGACTCAATGGACATGGGTTTGGGTGGACTCTGGGAGTTGGTGATGGACACGGAGGCCTGTCATGCTGTGGTTCATGGGGTCGCAAAGAGTCGGACACAACTGAGCAACTGAACTGAACTGAACTGATAGCACAGGGTTCAGTTCAGTTCATTCGCTTAGTCATGTCCGACTCTTTGCGACCCCATGGACTGCAGCATGCCCAGGTCCCTGTCCACCACCAACTCCCGGAGCTTGCTCAGACTCACGTCCATAGAGTAGATGATGCCATCCAACTATCTCATCCTCTGTCATCCCCTTCAATCCTCCTGCCTTCAATCTTTCACAGCGTTAGGGTCTTTTCAAATGAGTCAGTTCTTTAAATCAGGTGGCCAAGGTACTGGAGCACAGCAATTCTCTGTAATGACCTATATGGGAAAAGAATCTTTAAAAAAGTGAATATACGTAGATGTGTAACTGAATCACTTTGCTGTACAGCAGAAACTAACATGGCTTCCCCGGTGGTTCAGATGGTAAAGAATCAGCCCATAATGCGAGAGAGCTGGGTTCGATCCCTGCATTGGGAAGATCTCCTGGAGGCAAAAATGGGAACCCACTCCAGTATTCTTACCTGGAATCCCATGGACAGAGGAGCCTGGCGGGCTACAGCACATGGGGTCGCGGAGTTGGACACGACCAAACGACTACGCACAGCACAGCACAGCATGCTAAGTGAAATGTCAGGAAAAGGCAAATATAGTGTGATATCACGTACACGTGGAATCTAAAAGCTAAAGCAAATGACTGAATCTCACAAAGAAGAAGCAGACTCACAGACACAGTGAGCGAACTAGTGGATACCAGTGGGGAGAAGGGAAGCGGGAAGAGCAATATAGGGGCGGGGAGTAGGAGGCACAAAGACTTAGGTATAAAGTAAGCTACAAGGACATGTTGTATAATGTGGGGAATAAAGCCAATTATTTTATAACTGTAAATGGCATATAACCTTTCAAAACTGTGAATCACTATATTGTATACCTGTAACTTACATTGTACAACTATACTTCAATTTTAAAAAGAAGATTAAAAAACCCAACACATTTGAGGATGCTAAAGAAAAATTAAGCAGGTCGGGGGTACCTCCCAGGGTCCCGTCTGCTGCCCTCCCGGCCTGGATCCTGTCCTCTTACTGTCTTAGGTTTCAACTTCTTTGCAGTGGAAGTTAGTTTTTTCCAGTAGGCGTCCCAATGGCCTGGGTCATGGAAGAGCAGAGAAACGGGTTCTGTGTTTCCGTCTGCAACCTGTGAATGGTTTTCTATGAATTCCACAGCTTGGGGTCCTGGCACCCTGAGGGGAGTTCACATTCAGACTTCTTCTGTGGGAACCTCAGTCGTGAGATTTCAGTGTCACTTGGGAGAACTTTTTCTTTCCCTCTGGTGCTCCAGGCAGATGATGCCTCTTTGCCATTCTCTGAGCCACTGGGAGAGACTTTTTCCCCCCAAGTGTCTCTTCGTGGAAGAGGCAGTTCTTCCACAGGTCTGCTTAGCGTCGGGGTCCCGGGTCTGCTCCCTGTGTGATGAAAGCTGGATCCCACTTTGTGTGTGCCAGGGGGACCTCTATCTGCCTGGCTCTCCAGCCTCAGTCGGTTCCATTTTATAGCTTCTTTTTGCCTCCTATTTTCTTTCTTTCTTTTCAGTCTGGCTCGAAATTTAAAACATACCTTGGTTATATTTTATCCAGGACTTCTGTGTGTCTGGAACAGGAGAGAATAGACAGTAACTCTGATTGCTGCGCTGCCAAGATTTTAGAACATCTTTTTATTGGTTTGTCTCAGCCCCTGAAATGTTCCCTCTGGCCTCCTGAATTGTGGTTAAGAGCACGATTCTAGAGTCAGGCTCTCTGGGTTCAAATTCTGGCTCCACCACTTATAAAATGTGCACCTAGGAAAAGTTAACTAAGCTCAGTCTCCTCATCTCTACAGTGGGACCCTCATAACACTGACCTCCTTGGATTGCTAGGAAGATTAAATAAGTTAGCATTGATAAGGTGCTCAAACGGGAGTCTGGAACCAGCTGTGATAGGTACTCTGTCTATGGGATTCTCCAGGCAAGAATACTGGAGTGGACTGCCATTTCCTTCTCCAAGGGATCTTCCCAACTCAGGGATCAAACCCAGGTCTACTGCCTTGCAGGCAGGTTCTCTACCACCTGATCCACCAGAGAAGCCCATATTAATAGGTACTAGTTGCTATTTATTTTGGTTTAGGGACTTTCCCTGTTAGTCTGCTTCTAATAAAAGATTCAGTTCTTGGAAAGTATATCCATCAGGTTGCTGCTAAGCTGCTGTTAAGTCTCTTCAGTCGTGTCCGACTCTGTGCTACCCCATAGACGGCAGCCCACCAGGCTCCTCCGTCGCTGGGATTTTCAGGCAAGAACACTGGAGTGGGTTGCCATTTCCTTCTCCAGTGCATGAAAGTGAGAAGTGAAAGTGAAGTTGCTCAGTTGTGTCCGACTCTCAGCAACCCCATGGACTGCAGCCTACCACGCTCCTCTGTCCATGGGATTTTCCAGGCAAGAGTACTGGAGTGGGGTGCCATTGCCTTCTCCATCCATCAGGTTACTACTCTGTATTCACCGCTAGTATGTTTAGCTTATTCAATTCTCAACTAGTTGTCATTTTGCAGAGGAGAGATGAGGAACCCGAGGAACTGGAGTCTAGTGGCTGAGCTTCGATGCAGACAGGTGGTTCCAGAGAAGGGTGGTCAGGGAGGCTGGTCTGTCCAGGTGTGGAGCCAGAGGGAGTGATCTTTGAGAAAAATTGAGAAACTGGGACTTCTGTGATGGACCAGTGGTTAAGACTCTGAGCTTCCACTGCAGGGGGCAAGGGTTTGATCCCTGGTTGGGGAACTAAGAACCTGTATGCATTGCAATGCAACCAAAAATTAAAAAAAATAAAAAAAAATTAGAAATTAACAAAGAAAAGAAGCTATTTCCGATGTTGGCTCTTTCCTATGGTTTCGAGGAAGGAGTCTGTCTTTTTACTGCAGTCTTTGTCTGGGCCACTTTTGCATTTATTTTTTACTGACGAGAATATTACTTCCTGGTAGACATGTCTAGGAAACATTTTTAAATATTCCTGTGGGACGCTAAGCGTCTGATGAGTTTCTCTTCCTGACATTGTAAAGTAAGCCTCAGAGTCTGGACTTCCTGTGCCTTCCTGAAAAACTCTTGGATGGGTCAGGCTGCTGAGAGATTTGCTACAGATGGATAATCACTCTATAAGGGCTAGGAATCTTGGTGTGGACCCTGGGGTCAACTTTGGGGGAATAAGAATACTTGGATGTGCTTCTATTTCATGTTTTGTAGAAAATGAATATATTGGCCAGAGTGAACTTTGTCCCTTCAATAACAGGTATCCATTGAGTACCTACTATGTTCCAAACATCACCATCCAGGAGGCAACCATTATACCAAATTTCCTAGACATTCTCTCAAATTATTCTCTACAGGCCAAGACACACACACATGCATTTTGCAAAAGGTACTTTTGTGTACCTTGCCTTTTCACTTAACATTGTATCTTATAGGTCATTCTGTATCAGTGCATTCTTTTTAATAACTGCATAGCATTCCACCACGTGGATATACCATCATATATATGAATAACGCCTTGTTGATGGAGAGTTAGGTTGTTTCCAGTCATTTAAAAATGCTTCAGAGTATGATCTTATACACACATGGTTCACAGAGGTGAGCATATATCAGCAGGACAACTTCCTAGAAGTAGAATTTTTAAAAAATCCATGTACATCTTCTCTAAAAGTGGCAAGAGGGAAAAGTTCAGGCTTTTAAATGAATCAATGGGCTGTGGGAAAGTGGTGCCGCAGGGTGCACTGGCCCGGGAGTGCTTTATTGCAGATCATCAGCCAGTGAACTTGGGCAAGTCCTTTTACTTCTTGGAAGCTTGGTTTCTTCATTTGTAAAATGGAGCGCTGGGTCATTCAAGGCTGAGGGAGAAAGGCCCGTGAACTCATGCATCTTTTCAAAGCATTTACCTTCCTAACAGTAGATTTCCTCTCGATTCCCAGGCTTCTCCGAGCTGGGTGCGTGCATGCTAAGTTGCTTCAGTCGTGTCTGACTCTTTGCGACCCCATGGACTGTAACCCACCAGGCTCCTCCATCCATGGGATTCTCCAGGCAAGAATACTGGAGTGGGCTGCCATGCCCTCCTCCAGGGGATCTTCCTGAACCAGGGATCAAACCCAGGTCTCCTATGTTTCCTGTGTTGGCAGGCGGTTTCTTTACCACTAGCACCACCTGGGAAGCCCAAAGCTAGGTGAGGTGGTGGTTTTGTTTTTTATTTTAATATTTGTTTATTTATATGGCTGTATCAGGTCATAGCTGTGGCAGATGGGATCTTTCATTTTGGCACATGGACTCTCCTACCATGTGGAAACTTGAGGGAGCCAGAGATAAAGGTTCCCCCACCTCTCACAGGTGTGTTACAGAACAGGGCTGGGCCCTCTGACAGGTCAAAGCCCATGTGAGAAGAACCCAGCTATAAAGCTGAGGTGAAGTGAAGTCACTCAGTCATGTCCTACTCTTTGCAACCCCATGGACTATAGCCTATCAGGCTTCTCCATCCATGGGATTTAGGAGCATGGGCTTAGGTGCTCTGAGGCAGGTGAGATATTAGTTCCTCCACCAGGGGCTGAACCCAGGTCCCCTGTATTGCAAGGCAGATTCTTAGCCTGTGGACCACTAGTAAAGTCCTGAGGTGGTGGTGTTAGGTTCTATTACTTCCTAAGGAGAAGGCACCCTCCACTGCCAGCTTCCATTTTGCAGGAACATGCGGTTCAATGAAAACAGCCTTGAAGAACTGGGGAGTCTAACCTTATCCCAGCTGGGTGACATTGGGAAGTCCTCTTTTCTTGCATGGCCTTATTCTGTTGTTGAGTGGATGAACCAGGGGGAGGTTCGGGGTTCCAAAGAAGGTTAAAGCCCATTTCCCATTCCCCCCCGCCCCCCACCGCTTTTTTTTTTTTAACACAAGGGACCCTTCACAGGACAAACATGACTTCACTGTGTCCAACTTCCAAACAGGACTGAGTCCCTATAAGCATCCTTCCTTCCTGGGGCCAATGTTTGCTCAGAAGGGTGGGCCAGTCAGGGAGCCCCAGGTAGAGAGAGGAGAGATAATTGCTGGTGGGAAAGATTAGACTAATCCCCATAAGCCTGCAAGGCCGCTGATGAAGCCTTTTCTTCGGGTTCTGTCTTGTGACAGATAATCATTCATTACCTGAAGTAAGCCCTGAGGTTTCCCAAGAGTCGGGTTGTTCAGAAAACCCTGACCCAAGTGTGGGCACCGGTCACAATGGCACAAGTCCAGGACCCAGAGGGTCCCAGTCCTTCACCGATAGGCATCAGTCACCAGCAGCCAAATGCAGAGCTCTTGGTTAATGAAAGACTACTGTTGGTTGGTAACGGAAATGTCCACATGACCTCAAATAATGACCTTTGCTTATAGATTTTCTTTATAAATATTTTTGTTCAAGCTCAGGCTTGAGCCTTAAGGGCTGATTAGTGGAGGGGCGGGAGGTGTGTACACAAAGAAAAAGGCTGGGTCTTTGCAAGGAGATTTGACTGACTGCGATGGTATGAAGTTGAGAAACATGAATGAATAGGATTTGCTGTTGTGTGGAACTTTCCTACCTCCCTCAGGAAGAGTCTCACCTTTCACGTGAATCTTATCAATCCTCGAGCCTCTCTGTCAAAATAATTTCCCAGTTTTCCTGAAACTTCAGACTAAAGTGAATCTCCACACTTATGAAATTCCAGAATGGGGAAACAGCTCTGGGGCATCTTAAATTGAGGTCTCCTTCTGCCCCAGACCACCAGAAGTAGAGCGTGTCCCTGGCACCCAACACTTGCAGGCTGCAAGCAGGATGGCGGCCATCTTGGTCAGATCTTGTCCAACCCAAGCCCTATCACTTTACTTGGTGTCAAACCTACCTGTTAGCGCGTACTTGGGATTTCTTGGAAGACTTTGTCAGACTCTTCCCAAGCATTGCCTGGAGCTCAACTTTTCTCACTTCTAGAGTTTTCTCACCTGGCCCAGCCCCGTTCTTTACAGAGTGATCCCAAAACACCTTCCCACCTCTCTCCTTGTTGTCTGGGACCTTCTTTGCTTACAGACTCACAGCCACAGCTGCCTCAGGCCGGGCTTCTGTTCTGGGGTCCCTGTATGTGCACCTGCTCTGTGTCCAGATGCCTGGCTTGGAGACCGAGTCTTTTGGAAAAAGAACCAGCAAGGCCGTTCTGAGGGGACAAGCTGTGAGCTTCCAGAAGAAGGCTCTGAAGGGTCTTTGTGCTCCCATGGCCATGGCTTCTCCCTGTCTTCTGCAGCTTTCCCCTCCTTGGGTTTCTTCTGGCTCCCAACACCCCAGTTCTCACAGCTCCACAGCCTGGCAGTGTCACTCTGTTGGTTGGCTTCACTCATCAGCAGGTGGCATGAAGGACTGGTCCACTGACCCTGTTCAGTTTAGCTGGTGTCTAACTTTATGGCTTCCCTGGTGGCTTAGAGGATAAAGCATCTGCCCACAATGCAAGAGACCCAGGTTCAATCCTTGGGTAGGGAAGATCCCCTGGAGAAGGAAATGGCAACCCACTCCAGTACTCTTGCCTGGAAAATCCCATGGATGGAGAAGCCTGATAGGCTATAGTCCATGGGGTCGCAAAGAGTCGGACACAGCTGAGCGACTTCACTTCACTTCAGCTTTATAGCTGGGTTCTTCTCACATTGGCTTTGACCTGTCAGAGGGCCCAACCTTGTTCTGTAATATGCCTGTGAGAGATGGGGGAACCTTTATCTCTGGCTGCCTCAAGTTTCCACATGGTAGGGCAGTATTAGGGGGAACTCTTTGGTCTTATCTCTCTCTCTCCTCAGCGGTGTATCTGTCAGGCCATGTTTTCCACTGAAATCCAGGCAATTTGGGCCCATCTTTTTGGGATGGGCAGGCTGTCCCAAACCTGCCCCCTGCCCTGCCCCAAGTGGAGGGAGCTTACTTTTCTTACTTCCCAGCAATGCTGCCCAGGCCTGGGACTGTCACTCCGAACTTGGGAGGCAGGCAGGACATGGGTGGAGACAAGCAGAGTGCTTATAGCGCTCTTCAAACCAGCCTCTCGGAGCCTCCACTTTGGGCAAAGGGGCTGATACTTTGGCGCTAGTAGTAAGGAACCCACCTGTCAATGCAGGAAACATAAGAGACGTGGGTTCGATCTCTGGGTTAGGAAGATCCCCTGGAAGAGGGAATGGTAACCCACTCCAGTATTCTTGTCTGGAGAATTCCATGGACAGAGGAGCCTGGTGGGCTACAATCCATAGGGTCACATAGAGTCAGACATGACTGAGCAACACACACACACACACACACACACACACACACACAGGTAAATTGAAACTGGTTATCCACTGGCCAGCCCCAGGAAGGAGGAAGCATGGAGAACAGGTCTCCTCACTTCTAGTCAGTAGTGGGAATTAAAATGCCATGGGTCTCTCAACTGCTCAGTTGCAAATTCCAGAGCTTCCTCTGTGTAATTCCTCATTCTGATAGCTTCCTGGCTGAAGCCACCAGGAAAATGGTTCTTCCTCTGATTTATCAGTCCTTGTTGCTGTTGTTTTTGTTGCTAAGTCGTGTCCAACTCTTTTGCAACCCCATGCACTGTAGCCTGCCAGGTTCTTTCTGCCCATGGGATTCTCCAGGCAAGAATACTGGAGTGGGTTGTCATTTCCTTCTCCAGGGGATCTTCCTGACCCAGGGATTGAACCCAAGTCTCCTGCATTGGCAGGCAGTTTCTTTGCCACTAACCCATGTGGGAAGCCCTCCCTCCTGAAGAAGACTTCCCCTCCCCTGCAGGCCAGGGTCATCTCCCCAAGCTCATTAACATGGGGTCACCTTTTGCAACAGCACAACAGTGACTTTTCTCCTTACCACGTGCCTGTCCTTCCAGACCAAGAAGTGTCAGCAAACATACATATGGCAGTCACGAGGAGCACGCCTTCAGAAGCCTGCTGGCCAATTTCATCATGCTCCTGCTGGAGTATGAAGGTGCCTGGAGTCTTCTGTGCACCTCAGGCACTTATAGGAATAGGTGAATCCAGCTGAGAAATCTTTGGCTGCCAGTGTCATCGGGCCACTGGCCACCCTGCATGACCTTTCCCTCTGCCTTCCTGCAGACACAAAAGTCCCCAGAGGTGCGTTCACCCACAGAAGCCGTGACATAAAACTAGGTTCTGGTTTTCCTAAAGGGGTTCACCTTTCCTCAGCGCTGTGGCCCTGGGGAAGGTTTGCAGGGACCAGACAAGGCTTTCGTCTCTATCTTTCTCTCCAGCTCTATCTTTCTGCCTTTTCCAGACTTGTTCTTTGTTTTAGGGGGAAAAAAAAAAAGGTCTGGAGGGGAGGAGCCACGGTGGCTGTTGTCCAAGGGATGTAATTTTAACCCCCTCTGCTCCTAAAAAATCAATATTCCTTTGAGTCTCTGTGAAGAGTGTTTTATAGACTCCCTTCTGAGCAGCCCCAATCTGTAAAGGCTGATACTATCTGATGACCCTTCACTTACTTACACATTTTTTTTTTTAAACAAAATATTTCCTGAACCTCACCTTTCTCTAGAACTGAGACCTTATTGCACATATCTGCCTTGTGACAGTATGTCTTATCTGTCCAGTTTGGAAAGAAAAGCGCCTCATTTACATACCTGGAGGCACCGGTGGGGAGGGGGGGTGATGACAAAGGTCATCAGCTGACGTGGTAGCCTCCAGCTGGACCGGGAGCAGGAGGGAGGGCAGCCGTGTTGTCCAAGAACAGAGGAGGGAGGGCAGCCATGTTGTCCGTGAAGGGAGGAGGGAGACTCCAGGCTCTCAGCCAAGGTCAGACAAAAAGCCATCAGCTGGAGAACGTGTGTCTCCTGTGATCAGGTCCAGGCTTCACCAGTGTTGCCTCAGACCGAAGGCACCCAGGTTTATTCTTATTGTACGTGTCACTTCACAGCAGAAACAAGCCACCTCCACTTACCTGCCAAATTCCAGAGCTAGAAGAGACTTCAAATGTCATGTCATCAGACGTTATAAACTGATGGCTGGACAGGTCGCCACAGTGCACGTGTCTTTTTTGACCTGAGTAGCTTCTGTGGGTTGTGTCCTTGTTTCTTTCCCCCCGCCCCTGCTGGTTTTTAATTAAACCTTATATTTTATATTGGAGTATAGCCAATTAACAATGTTGTGATGGCTGGTGGCTCAGACAGTAAAGAACGCGGGAGACCTGGGTTCAATTCCTGGGTTGGGAAGATCCCCTGGAGAAGAGAATGACAACCCCTCTCCAGTATTCTTGCCTGGAGAAATCCCACGGACAGAGGAGCCTAGCAGGCGATAGTCCACGGGGTCACTGAAGAATCAGAGAGGACTTAGTGACGGAACAGCAACAACGAGCACTTTATAGGCACTTTGAGTGACTGTTGAACGCCTCTAGCAGAGCTGGCTATGATTGTTAATAACTAGCACAGAGGAATGAATGCATCCTCATCTGTTCCACCCAACCATCATGTTAGCAGTCCAGTGAGACTACTGTTGCTCAAAACTGGCCCAGAACTTGACCTTTGACCTTGCTTTAGGGGCCATCTGAACCACTCAAGAAAACCTGCCCCTTTTCTTTGTTATCATGTCAAGGTTTCCACACAAACAATACTTACCACCTTATTCAGTTGTGAGTCTCAAATCTGACTCTGTCAACATCGAGGATATCCTATGTCTCTGAACTTGTAAAATGTTCCATACATTCAATTGTTATTATTATCTGGCTAAATAGCCATGGCCAAATCCACTTTCAGGGTTGAAAAATTGCCGCCATTGAGAATCACCCAAAAGATATTTGAGCAATGAAAGAAATGTCAAGAGAGATATATCAATACATTTTGAACAATGGGGATGTCATTGGAATAAGAAAGTACTTTAAAGGAAAGTCTTTTCATTTAAATGAATGAAAAAAAAATCAATCCCATTGCTATATAGTTACTCTGTGCCTCAAGGAACAAGAGAGAGGGAGGAGAGAGCTAAAGAAGTAACAACACAGCATTCAGAAATAATAAGACCGAAGGTGGATCTCACTTGGTACATTTCTCTGTGTGACCTGATTCCTGGTTGTCTCCATTTATCACTAGGAAGAAGAGTAACCCCTGGGGTAAACCTTCTTTTTGCTCCAAAATAATGGATGCAAAAACTTCCTCTAACTAGACTTTTCCCAGGGATGGTGGAAGTGTTTAGACAGGCAAGGTTGAGTGCTGCAAGGAGGACCCAGATATGGAGCTGACATTATAGTCGAGGAGATAAAGCAGAACAGAGAAGCATGACCAGCATTAGGGAGGCACGCGAAGGGTGGGAGGAGGTCAGCTTCCACAGGTGCATCCCAGAAAGGTCCCGTGGAAGAAACAGCGCTTCTGTTGAGCTGTGAAGTCCTGCGGGCACAGGGAAGGTGTGGAAAGGACAGAAGGGGGAGGGGAGGGAGCCACACCAAGCTAAGAGAGCAGGCTGATTACTTATTAATAAATGACTCAGCTAAAAAGTTACACAATAGAGACACAGTCTGTGGATTAATCACCAACTTTCCTTTGCATCTTTCCTTGCAGGGTGGAAAGAGCAGCGTCAGTTTCTAATGCCCTGAAACTCATTTTCCATGCAACCCAGGAAGGTCATTGGGTCCCCTGGCACCTCAGGTTGCACATCTGTTAAAAAAGGGAGGAATACCTGACAGTCCTATCTCACCAGTGGTTCTAAGGATGGAATGACCTAGTGCATGGAAAAAATTATTCATGTATTCACACATCCATCTGTCGGGCCCTCTGGGCTCCCATCAGAAGCAGAGGGGGCAAGGCGTGGACATGGAATTCCAATTAGCTCAAGAACTAGAACCAGCTCTATCAGGAGGGAGAAGGGGATCGTAATGACTAGGGACATTTGTGCACTGGCTTTGGAAATGCTCTCTTGGCCCCTTAACTGCTGGTAACTGTGTCTTTTCTGTCTTTTCATTAACTGTGAAAAGAAAAGCTCAATACCAGCAGAGAAGCTTCTCTTGAGAGGAAGTCGGCCAGGATTGGGAGTGAGCACCCTGAAGCTGGCCTGGTTCCCAAAAAGAACCAGGTGCCACGATCCTCACCCCTCACCCACAGATGTCTTGCCTAGGGACTTCCCTGGTGGTCTCATGGCTAAGACTCCATGTTCCCCGTGCAGGGGTGCCCTGGTTCAATCCCTGCTCAGGGAAAGGGATCCCCCATGCTGCAACTAAGAATTCACACGCCCCAACAAATGATCCACAGAAGAACTGTACAAAAAAGATCTTCACGACCCAGATAATCACGATGGTGTGATCACTCATCTAGAGCCAGACATCCTGGAATGTGAAGTCAAGTGGGCCTTAGAAAGCATCACTACAAACAAAGCTAGTGGAGGTGATGGCATTCCAGTGGAGCTGTTTCAAATCCTGAAAGATGATGCTGTGAAAGTGCTGCACTCAATATGCCAGCAAATTGGGAAAACTCAGCAGTGGCCACAGGACTGGAAAAGGTCAGTGTTCATTCCAACCCCAAAGAAAGGCAATGCCAAAGAATGCTCAAACTACCGCACAATTGTACTCATCTCACATGCTAGTAAAGTCATGCTCAAAATTCTCCAAGCCAGGCTTCAGCAATACGTGAACCGTGAACTTCCAGATGTTCACGCTGGTTTTAGAAAAGGCAGAGGAACCAAAGATCAAATTGCCAACATCCGCTGGATCATGGAAAAGCAAGAGAGTTCCACAAAAACATCTATTTCTGCTTTATTGACTATGCCAAAGCCTTTGACTGTGTGGATCACAATAAACTGTGGAAAATTCTGAAAGAGATGGGAATACCAGACCACCTAACCTGCCTCTTGAGAAACCTGTATGCAGGTCAGGAAGCAACAGTTAGAACTAGACATGGAACAACAGACTGGTTTCAAACAGGAAAAGGAGTACGTCAAGGCTGTATATTGTCACCCTGCTTATTTAACTTCTATGCAGAGTACATCATGAGAAACGCTGGACTGGAAGAAACACAAGCTGGAATCAAGATTGCCGGGAGAAATATCAATCACCTCAGATATGCAGATGACACCGCCCTTATGGCAGAAAGTGAAGAGGAACTCAAAAGCCTCTTGATGAAAGTGAAAGAGGAGAGTGAAAAAGTTGGCTTAAAGCTCAACATTCAGAAAACAAAGATCATGACACCCGGTCCCATCACTTCATGGGAAATAGATGGGGAAACAGTGTCAGGCTTTATTTTCTGGGGCTCCAAAATCACTGCAGATGGTGACTGCAGCCATGAAATTAAAAGACGCTTACTCCTTGGAAGAAAAGTTATGACCAACCTAGATAGTATATTCAAAAGCAGAGACATCACTTTGCTGACTAAGGTCCGTCTAGTCAAGGCTATGGTTTTTCCTGTGGTCATGTATGGATGTGAGAGTTGGACTGTGAAGAAGGCTGAGCGCCGAAGAATTAATGCTTTTGAACTGTGGTGTTGGAGAAGACTCTTGAGAGTCCCTTGGACTGCAAGGAGATCCAACCAGTCCATTCTGAAGGAGATCAGCCCTGGGATTTCTTTGGAAGGAATGATGCTAAAGCTGAAACTCCAGTATTTTGGCCACCTCATGCGAAGAGTTGACTCCTTGAAAAAGACTCTGATGCTGGGAGGGAATGGGGGCAGGAGGAGAAGGGGACGACCGAGGATGAGATGGCTGGATGGCATCAGTGACTGGATGGATGCGAGTCTGGGTGAACTCCAGGAGTTGGTGATGGACAGGGAGGCCTGGCGTGCTGCGATTCATGGGGTCGCAAAGAGTCGGACAGGACTGAGCGACTGAACTGAACTGAACTGAACTGAACAAATGATCCCACATCTTGCGATGAAGATCAAAGATCCTTTGTCCTGCAACTAAGACCTGGTACAGCCAAATAAACACATACATATTTAAAATACACACATATATTCCCTAACTGAAACAAAACAGATATCTTGCCTAGGACTGTCAGATAATCCTCTCTTTTTTAACAGGTGTGTAAACAGAGGCACCGAGGGAGCCAATGACCTCCGAAGGTTACAGGGAAAACGTGTTACAGGGCATTAGTTATCTGTCTCTTCCCTTTTGGTAAACCCCCTAATGTGAAGAGCCAACTCATTGGAAAATACTCTGATGGTGGGAAAGATTGAGGGCAGGAGAAGGGAACGACAAAGGCTGAGATGGTTGGATGGCATCACTGACTCAATGGACATGAGTTTGGGCAAACACCGGGAGAGAGTGAGGGACAGGGAAGCCTGGCGTGCTGCAGCCCTTGGAGTCGCAAAGAGTCGGACACGACTGAGCGACTGAACAACGATCAATGGAACACTCTCCTTGCAGACGGGAGTGTTTTGCTTTTTGTTTCTCTGGACAAAAGGGAAGAACCAAGGGGCTTCTGGGGGAGAGGCAGACACACTGGTAAGAGTGAGCTTACCTTCTTTGAGGAAGACCCCAGAATGGAGCCTGTCGGCTGCCCTCCCCTGGCTTGATACCGGTGGAAAGACTTCCTGCTTTGTCTGAGTTTCTACCCTTCCACATTTCATCTGGGTTCTCAGGGCAGGGCAGTTGCTAGGAGTCCCTGAAGGAAGATTAGGAAGAGGTGAAAAGGTAAGGTCTGGGGCAATATTTACTCTCCCACGGCAGTCTGTGTGACCAAGAGGATGAATGAGGAAGAGTACAGATAAGGTTAATCAACACAACAAGCTCATGGCTTCACTGGGACACTGGTTACAGTTTTCCTAAACCCTGAGAATGCATTTTGATAAAGGGGAGACTCATGTGGGGTTTTTCACTCTTGAATTCCCTCAGAAAACCTGGCTTTTCCAGACGCTAGTTTGACACTCTCTGTAAACACAATTAGTCTGGGGTCCTTGCCACACGGTAGTAAAGATGCCTTCAGAAAGGCAGGAGGGAGATTAAATGATTACATTAGTAGAGCAAATATATGTATGATAAAGTTTTATGAGCTCTTCTTCCAAGAAAGGGGCTCTGCAAAAGCAGTATTTTATTATCCTTGTTTCAAGGCTCAGGGAAATGTAACCTCCCTTATTCAGCTTGACCGTTGGTGATCATATTTATCTGTTCATGACTTAGCCTTTTTGTTTTTTAAGAAAGAAAATTCAGACCAAGCATCATATTGGTATTACTAACATTATTTAGTAAAGCGTTAAACATCTTGTTTTATACCATTTATATTCTCTTCTAGAGAGGAGCTCAAAATTTCTCTGGCAAGATAGCAAAAGTTAACTGTGGCAAGCAAAGATTAAAATATTATATGAAGGGATTTCTGGCCGACA
Organism: Budorcas taxicolor; assembly: GCF_023091745.1. Taxonomy (NCBI): domain Eukaryota; kingdom Metazoa; phylum Chordata; class Mammalia; order Artiodactyla; family Bovidae; genus Budorcas; species Budorcas taxicolor. Next base: position 56,917,092 of record NC_068931.1, read on the forward strand.
CGATGAGATTTCCTTCTTTGTAGAATGCTTACAGTCATTTCACTGACTCCTGGAGAAGCGGATGGGAGCTGACGAGTGAGCTAAAATCAGCAGTCCCCTTTCAAGCACCAGAATCCGATTTAGGGAAAGACATCATTTCCATAGACAGGGGGTAGGGGGGATGGTTTGGGGATGATTCAAACACATGGCATTTATTGTGAACTTTATTTCTAATCTAATGCCTCTGCCAATCTGACAGCAGGTACCCATCCACGGCCCTGAGGTTGGGCACCCCCTGGGCTAAATGATGCTTAGGGCCTTATTGTTGCCTTTTCCACAACAACCCTCAGGTAAAATAAAAGCTTCTGTTCAGGGTTTCCCTGGTGGCTCAGAGGGTAAAGAATCTGTCTGCAAGTCAGGAGACCCAGGTTCGATCCCTGAGTCAGGAAGATCCCCTGGAGGAGGGCATGGCAGCGCACTCCAGTACAGTATTCTTGGCTGGAGAATCCCATGGACAGAGGAGCCTGGTGGGCTACAGTCCATGGGGTCGCAAAGAGTCGGACACGACTGAGCGACCAACACACACATTCTTGCCTTTGCAGCCAGGGACTTACAGTCCGAGACAGCCAGCTGTTGCAACAACAACATGCTGCTCTCGTGTATAGCTAAATGAACGTAACACAACTAACTTTTTGCATTAAGGGAAAAAATGTATCTACACCCAGCAGGTGAAAATGAAACTATGGGAGCCGTCCAGTAGGGCCAATCACTTGTGGTTACCTAGTGAGTTGAAGGAAAAGTTCTGTTGTTATATTTTGTTGTATGACAAGATGTCACAATAATTGGTTGTTAGAATGGATCTTTCCAAGGAAGCGATTAGAGCCTCAAAGTAATCAGAAGACAAGGAATCCTGGTTCTAGGTATTGTTTTCATGATGTTAGGTTTTTTCTTAAATCAACCTTGTAGAGGCATAATTTAAATTTTACAGTTAAAATGCAAATTTTAACTGTAAAATGCAGATTTTAATGGGCATAGAAAAATGTATCCAACCACGTAACAACTGCTTCAGTCAAGAATTAGAACCTATCACCCCAGAAATTTACCCAGGTGCCTTTGCAGTTAATAACTGCCCCTCTATCACATATGAAAGTGTTAGTCACTCAATCGTGTCCGACTCTTCAAAACCACATGGACTGTAGCCGGCCAGGTTCCTCTGTCCATGGAATACTCTAAGCAAGAATGCTGGAAGGGATGGCATTCCCTTCTCCAGAGGATCTATCCCACATAAGTGCTTCCAAACAAACATGGATCTGACTTGACCTTCAGGTTTTAGCCAACTGAAGTTGGAATAATTCTGACTCGGTGCCTAGCAATGCCCTGGTATATAATGTCAATATAAATAAGGATGCACTGATAATAATTAAACTGGTCCAAACAGGGTACAGAGGGTGGGGCTCTGTAACTCCCGGATTTGCTCAGAGCCAGACCAGGAAAATGGCTCCTATGCAGCGGCCCCTCCTGTGTCAGCCAGGGACAGAGTGACAACAGGGTGAGGTGACTTTGTGAGCCCGGAGAGGACTGCAGGGTGGCCGAGTCAGGGCATCTTGCGGGTCCAGGAGGGTCAGTGGAGGGTGGTGGGTATGGGGGATTGGTGTGAGAAGGGAGGTCCTCAGAGAAGTAGGCAGCCCAGCAGGGGTCAGGGCGGGGGGTGGGGATGGGGATGGGGGGAGCTGAGCCCCTGGACCCAAGGAGCAGGCTGTGAGACCCTGGCCGAGCGGCTCCGGAAGACCCCTGAAGCCTGGATGGCAGGCGCAGGTCGTTTCCATAATTATTACATCATACAGCTTATGTTGCATTAACATACATTATTTACTAAATAAATGCATGTTTCAAAAAAGTCCGACTGTGCTCCTGTTGCCCTTTGGCTTTTGAAAATGGCCTTGGTGCCTCTCAGCCCTTGGCCAGCTCTCTGGGGCTTTGGGGAGCCCTGGCGTGTGAGTGCATGCCAAGCTTCTAATGACAGGGGCCCATTAGCACACGGGGCTGGGTTCCTGGAACCACCAGGAAGCTTAGGAAATGGATCTGAGAATGAGCTGGCTGCAGGCTCTGCCCGGGGAGGCACCAGTGTGCCTAGCGGCGGCTCCCTGGAGGATGGAGTAGGTGTAGACGGCAAGGGTGTCCCCAGGTCATTCGGGCAGTGGTGCCGCTGCAGGCCAGCTCTGGGCTCCCCTCCTCTCTACCCTTTCTGGGCAGCTCAGGAATCCTTGTGGCCAGCAGGCCATGCTGTCACAATGAGGGGCAGTGCAGCATGGAGGAGGCTTGCCGAGGGGATGTGAATAAGCGCCCGCGGATGGCAGGCAGAAACTCAAACTGAAACAGTCTAAGACACAGTCCCTGCCTCAGTGAGAGGGATGGCAGAGGGGTGGGGCCAGTTATCATCTTAGACTAAGAGCCGTCTTTTGAGCGGGCTTCCCAGGTGGCTCAGATGGTACACTGTCTGCCCGCAATGTGGGAGACCCGGGTTCGATCCCTGGGTTGGGAAGATGCCCTGGAGAAGGCAATGGCAACCCATTCCAGTACTCTTGCCTGGAAAATTCCATGGACAGAGGAGCCTGGCGGGCTACAGTGCATGGGGTCGCAGAGTCGGACACGACTGAGCGACTGAACAATGACAGATTTGCATGTTGCAGTCTTGACCCTCCCCTCACCTCCGAAAGTGACCTCACTTAGAGACAATCTTTCCAGAGGTAACCCTAACCCAGTGTGACTGTCCTCATCAGAAGGGGACACGTGGACACAGATACTCAGAGAGACGAGGACATGCAGACTGGGAGAAGACGGCTGTCTACAACTCAGGGGAGAGGCTGGGAATGGCCCTCACAAGGAATCGATCCTGCCCACACTTAGATTTTGGTTTTCTGGCCTCTAGGACCAGGCGAAAACAAACTGTCATTTAAATCACCCAGCCGTGCAGCCCTAGGAAAGCTAATAGAGGTCCTGTGGCACCAAAGAATGTCTAGGCTGGTACCCGCGGGGAGAGGAGGGAGGAGAAACGGAAGGTCCTGTGGGCAGCCAGAGGGGGACTTTGGGGCTGAGGGTGTGGGCGGAGGGTGGGCACAGAGAAAGAAGCCTGAAGGAGCATCAGATGCCGAGCCCAGGAACCAGGTCTGAGGGCCAACAGAAGCCAGTCTCACAGCACGAGTCTCTGGAAATCATACTCTCAGAAATGTTTCCAATTCCACTGGCAACGTTGAAAACGCAAGCCACTGACACATTGACCCTGGGAGATCAAGAACTTTTTAAAAATTTTGATTGCAGTGATTGATTTATGTGAGTTTCTTGGATCATGTTCATTGTCAACAATAATATGAGCTTCCGCGGCTGGTGCAGGGATGGGTTTACTGGCATTTGGGGCTGCTCGCAGTTCTCTGGACCAACAGCTGTGAGTGATGCATCCTGCCTGGTCTTGCAGGGCGGCTGGACTCCCCTGCCCGCAGACGAGGTGTGAAGACTGATTGCCTGCTTTCGATAACCAGCTTAACACGGAACTAGCAAACTTCCAAAGTCAAGTGAAAATGAAAGAGAAAGTCCGCTCAGTCGTGTCCGACTCTTTGCGACCCCATGGACTATACAGTCCATGGAATTCTCCAGGCCAGAATACTGGAGTGGGCAGCCTTTCCCTTCTCCGAGGCATCTTCCCAACCCAGGGATAGAACCCAAGTCTCCCACACTGCAGGCGGATTGTTTACCAGCTGAGCCACCAGGGAAGCCCCAAGTCAAGTTAGGGGGTAAGGAAATAGGCTGAGGACTTGGATTTTAGTTCATTAATGTCCAAACAACATGGAAACTTTCTGAATGGGAACAAGACAAGCCAGAATATTTGGTCTTAAAAATCCTTCCTGGGATCACGATGGGGGTCCAGTGAAGAAGGATGGGCACTGGGTAACAAAGCTGGCAGGTAAGATTTTCCTTCGTTAGAATGCACAAAAAGTAAAGCATCTTGGGATGCTGGAAGGACAATACTTGCTTTGCAAATGAGTGGAAGGATAAAACTTAAAATGAAGAGTTTGGGCTGGCAGTTCTTGGTTCTCAGGAAGGTCACATGAAGATGAATAATGAACTTTCTCAGGGCCAATTCCTGGACAGCGGATCCTGTTTTATTATCCAAAGAAAGGTAGGGTCTATTCTCCAATGTTCTGTAGGCTGTCGAGATGGGGGATAAATCTGAGACCACCTTTAAATACTGGGTTTCAATTGCCTTCTTTCTTTCCTGGGCAGATATATGGGCTGGTGGTATGATTTAGTGCGTGAGCCCCAAGGAGCTGGAGTGCTCTGTAGGACCAAGACAGGGCTTTCCAATTATTTTTGTGCTTTCTGCCGAGGACAAGATTCAGTTCCCAGGAAAAAGACGCTCAAGCCTGATGATTCTTCTCGGGAGGAAAAGTGAGAGGCCATAGCTAGGGCCGGCCTGGCTCCCCTACTGCTTCGGGGTTTGGGAAGACTGCCTATATAACGGTAATAGTAATAGTTACAGTAACAGTAATAGTAATAATAATAGTTGCGCTTCCCAGGTGGCACTAGTAGTAAAGAACCCGCCTGCAATGCGGGAGGCGCTAGAGACACAGGTTCAATCCCCAGGTCAGGAAGAGCCCCTGGAGAAGGAAAGAGCAACCCTCTCCAGTATTCTTGACTGGAGAATCCCATGGACAGAGGGAGCCTGGTGGGCTACAGTCCATGGGGTCGCAAAGAATCAAATGACTGGGGGACTGAGCACATATAATCATAGTTGCTGTTTTGCGCTTCAAGTGGGAGAGGTGTTCATTGCTTAAACTTTCTCCCCTCTTGGTTCTCTTTAACCAATTAAAGAGCTAAACAAGATCGAAGAGTCACCCGAAGCCTAGGAATCCCTCATAAAACTGGACAGCAGCTCTCCTTTCTGAAATTACACATTCCGTGATCGGCTCTCTCAAGAGAGGCTCTGCTCCCGAGAGGATGGTGGTGGGCAGGGCCGGAGGGCAGCAAACTCCAGAACGTGCCCATATCCACTCAGGGACCCGGCTCCTGGCAGCTGTGACCTACTGGATTCGCCCAGTTCTCCTTTATCTCCCCGAGCAGACAAGTCACTCCTTCTCTCCCTGGAGCACAGGTGAGAGGTGGGGAAAGAAACCAGAAGTGTTTATTACAACATTTCTCTCTTCTAATTCTGGAGTAAGGAGCTAAAATATAAGGTGTAGGATCATCGCTGTATACATTTAATAACTGTAATTGTTGAGGACTTCCCCTGGTGCCAGGTATTCTGATGAGGATATTACATGCATCATTAATTTTTAAGGTGGTTTTGATTTCTTGACAAGGGACCAGAAATCACAGGCTTGCAAGTTCCTCTAAATAGTCACTGGCTCCACAAGCCAAGCTTTGGGTTAGCAAAGTGCTTTTACCCCTAGACAGTCACCAGGGACCACGGTTGGCCATAGCCTTGGTCTGCTGTGGGTCTTAGGGATTGGGAGCTCAGGAGGAGAAGGGATTGTCCGAATTTTCACGTTCCAAGTACCCAATCAGTATAATTGGTTCAAGGATGAAGTCTGACTCAGGTTAGTTCAGGGTTCAGTTCAGTTGCTCAGTCAAGTCCGACTCTTTGCAACCCCATGGACTGCAGCACGCCAGGCTTCCCTGTCCATCACCAGCTCCTGGAGCTTACTCAAACTCGTGTCTTTCGAGTTGGAGATGTCATCCAACCATCTCATCCTCTGTGATCCCTTTCTCCTCCTGCCTTCAATCTTTCCCAGCATCAGGGTTTTTTCCAATAAATCAGTTCTTTGCATCAGGTGGCCAAAGTATTGGAGTTTTGGCTTCAGCAACAGTCCTTCCAGTGAATATTCAGGACTGATCTCCTTTAGGATGGACTGGTTTGATCTCCTTGCAATCCAAGGGACTCTCAAGAGTCTTCTCCAACACCACAATTTAAAAGCATCAATTCTTTGGTGCTCAGTTTTCTTTATGGTCCAACTCTCACATCCGTACATGACTACTGGAAAAACCATAGCCTTGTCTAGACTCAGGTTAGACCAGGGGACAAAATACAGGGACTTTCTTTGGACATTTTCTTTCTCAGAAACCAGCTTTTTTGTTCATGGAGGTTGCTGATGACGTGGGTAATGGAGGGCTTCCCTGGTGGCTCAGATGATAAAGAATCCACCTGCAATGTGGGAGACCTGGGTTCGATTCCTGGGTTGGGAAGATCCCCTGGAGGAGGGCATGGCAAACCACTCCAGTATTCTTGCCTGGAGAATCCCCATGGACAGAGAAGCCTGGTGGGCTACAGTCCTTGGGGTCGCAAAGTGTCAGATAGGATTGAGTGACTAAGCATACCAATGTTAAGAGCAGGCATTTGGGGGAACCCTAGTAGAGAGACCCAGCTTGGGAGGAAAGCTAAACCAGAAATCAAGTCTTAGTGATCTTGTTCAAAAACTTGGGCCCCATGTGAGAGGCTGAGCTAGACATACTTCTGGCTTTCTAGTCCACTAAGGCTGCATGTTTTCTCCCCTATTTTGTGTTGGGTTTCTGTTGCACACAACCAGAAAAAGTGTTGGTTAATGTATTTGTGGATCTTCCCAACGGGATGAATGATCTTCAGAGAGTTTATTGTGGAAATGAAGTAGAAAAATGCATACCTAATGTTCTCAGAGCTTCTATGACCACACGTAGCCCGCTCCCACCTCCAGGCTGAACCAGAGCCTCTGAAGATGTCACCACACTCACCCTTTTAAATTTGGGATGAAATGCTATAGTCATTCACAGGAGGGGTACCTGGAGATGTCGGCCCGCAGCCTTGAGAATCTTAGCTGGGATTGATCAGTCCAGCCTTGGTCACTAATTAGGGATGGGGAAAGGGGTCCTGAAAAAGTGGATGTGCTGAAGGCACTTTATTATACGGGGAGGAGAGGTGGACATTATGTCGTCAGGCTGACCGGGGAGGATGCAGAGCAGTCAGGGTGGGGTGGAGGGAGCCTGGAAGATGCAGGGAGAGGTGAAGGGGTCAAATACCAAGTTTTCCTCGGTAGAGGTGTGACCAGAAGTGCAGAGAAGACAAATCTCCTGAGGTCCCAACTTGGCAATGAGCCGCCCCTACCCTCAGACAGTCGTGGAAGAGGAGCCACGTCGTCCATCAGGGAAATGGAGTGTGATCTGGGTCAGACTCTAGAGCAATTGTGGGTGGGGGTGTGGGCAGCCTCGGTGGGGGAACGGACGCAATCCCAAGTGTGTCCCGGGTGTTCACACGTGTGTGCCCATGGGTGTACGTGGTGTTTCAGAGTCATCAGAGGGGGGCTCAGCCGACAGGCAGCTGTCAGCCAAGGGGCCCTTCCACTTGTAATTGAGAAACGGCAGCGTGCTCTCTCTCCCAGAGCAGGATGATAGTAATTAATTGTTCATTGATCCCCACAGGTCAGCTGGGGGTCAGGGAAGTTGCTCCAGTGGCCTCCAAGTTTGCCAGGCAGCCAGGGAGCAGTGGTTTGAGACCTCCATGGGAACTGTCCTGTGCCCTAAACCCTGACAAAAGGTGACGGGATAATTATGGTAACCTCGGTGTCTGTTATTACTAATGATACACGAGCAAGCCGTTCAGGAACACCATGCCAGCACACCATCGAAAACGGGAAGGAGGAGCAGGAAGCGTGAGTGACAGAGGACACTTGTCAGAGTGGGATGCAGCAGCAGGACTGTTCAGGTCACTATCAGAAGCTTAAGTAAGTGTCCATCTGGGTGCGGAGGAGCACCTGGAAAGCCATGGAGGGCTCACTGCCGATCCATACAGGGGTCTACAGTCTAAGGTGGAGAACTCTTACACCGTCCGAAGGGCACACAGAGTGGATGGATTCAATAAGATTCAGGTCAGGTCAGCAAAGCCTTCTCCTATCCACCGTGTTCTTCTAGATTCCAATGATCCCCGACTTGATCTCCCAGGGATGGGGGGCCTGGTGCTAGGGCCTCAGGTTACATCTATGTTCCCGTGGAGTTTATACAGGTCCTGGGTTACCCTGCTTGTCTGCATCTCTCCCCTCCAACCAGACTGTAAGCTTTGAGAAGGCTAGAACCATCTCGGATGCCTTAAACCACAGCCACCGCCAACACTGAGTGTTGCGTTGTGCCAGGCACATAGTAAGCTCCATAATGCTTGGCACAGCGTGACACACGTACTAGTTCTTAATAAATATTGATTGATTAAAAATATGGAACCTAATTACTGCATTGATCATGAGGATGGTGAGGGGCGGGGGTAGGGTGCTGCTGTGGTGAAATCTTGGTGGGTTCACTATTTCCCAGAGGAGAAGAGGTTCAAGGCATTAACCTTCTGGTTATCTGCACTTGTATCTTAAAGGCTATGGGGTGAGATTACTGATGGAGTCTGTAATTGTGTGAATTTTTTCAGTGATGTATACTATCTCGGAGTTAGGGCAGAACTAATCTAGCCAACGCTAGAACAAATTAGTGTCTACATTTCAGAGGCAAAACCATTTTGACTCGGGGTAGAGAGAGTGTTTCGATGAAACCAAGGATCTGCTTTTCTTCTGAAACACGGGTGCTATCTGCACATCTGCCTTTTCCTACCGGGCGGAGCTGGACATGGTTGCCTTTTGCAGCTCTTAGAGGCCGGACAGTTCTCTCATTGAAGAACCTTCCATCTGTACGATGCCTCCCCCCAGAGCCATCAGCCACCACGAAATCCAAAGGACCCCACCTAAAGGATGCCTTTTGGAACCTTCTTGAAACTCAGTCTTTTGCAGGCTGTGATCTCTGGTTCTCATGGTGTTCCCCCCACCTCTCTGCCTGTTTGTCTCAGCCCCCTTCATGGGGTCCCCAAGCGTCTCTCCATCTCATCCAAGCTCACCACTGCAACTGCCACCTGTCGCTCTCTGCCTTCAGAGGGATGTCTCTCCCACACCCAGGTCTCTGTGTCTCTGGAGTTCTCAGGCACCAATCTCCACCTGAACGTCCCAGAAGCTCTTGGAACTCAGTAAATAAACACGGGTAGCATCATGTACACGTCTCTACCTCTGTGTCCTCATCTCCAAAGCTGTTCTGCACTTAGCAAACGCCACCCTCAGGCACGTTCCCCACGTCAGAAACCAGGAGTCACGCTGAGCTCCTCCAGCCCTTGCTCCTCACGCCCAGGCGGTGCCGGAGCTCGGGGATGAGACTGGCTGCTGAGTCACTGTGTTCTCTCTGTTGCTTTGTCACCTGCTGGGCCACCCACATAATTCAGTCCTCACCGTCTCCTCTGTAGGTCATTGGAAAGGCTGCTTAACTTTTCCCCCTTCCTTCCCTCTTATCCACATCCCATTCATTTTCCACCCCACTGTTAAAGATCTTTTAAGTATTTAGTGGGCTTCCCTGGTGGCTCAGTGGTAGAGAATCTGCCTGTCAATGCAGGAGATGCTGGTTCCATCTCTGGATCAGGAACATCCCCTGGAGAAGGAAACAGCAATCCACTCCAATATTCTTGCCTGGAAAAATCCCATGGACAGAGGAGCCTGGCGGGCTACATGTCCCTGCCTCTTTAAACTCCACCAGAGCTTTCCAACACTTCTAGAAGGTCAAACACCTGGCCTGGTTTATAGGGACTGTGATACTCAGGCTCTTGATCAGGGTTCCCTAGTAGCTCAGCTGGTAAAGAATCCGCCTGCAATGCAGGAGACCCTGGTTCAATTCCTGGTTGGGAAGATCTACTGGAGAAGGAAGAGGCTACCCACTCCAGTATGCTTGGACTTCCCTGGTGGCTCAGCTGGTAAAGAGTCTGCTTGCAATGTGGGAGACCTGGGTTCAGTCCCTGGGTTGGGAAGATCCCCTGGAGAAGGGAAAGGCTGCCCACTCCAATATTCTGGCCTGGAGAATTCCATGGACTGTATAGTCCATGGGGTTGCAAAGGGTCAGACATGACTGAGTGACTTTCACTTTCACTGGTTACTTCTGTGGCCCCCAAAACTGTCCTGCCACATGACTGTCACTATCCTGTATAGACTGATGCTCCCTCCATGGCCCATGAAAGGAACGCCCTCAACCACAGCACAACAGTCCTACTCTGCTTTAAGTCTCAACCTCTGAGCAGCTGCCATCATCCTGCTGATCCTCACCTCTGCCACCAGGCAGAGTGGCAGTGTGCTTTCCCTGTACTCCCATAAATGCCCCCCAATATGCCAACACTTAGAATAACAGCTGACGTTTAGGAAGCACGTGCTGTGCCTGGGCTGGATCTAGCCCAGAGCCCACCCTTTGATTCCCGGCTTCACGCTGCCTCTCCTCCAATCTGTCTTTGCTTGAAGATCTGTCCTCCCTACTTAAGTGTGAGTTTCCTCCAGGGTCTGGATTTGCTTTGTTCACTTTTTTTTTTTTTTCTTAACCCCAGTGCCTGTCATATCACAGGGGTCAGCAATTTGTAGAAAGAAAGTAGTTCTGGATCTGTCTACTCCAGAGTATATTCGATTTCACAGATTGTGCCTTTTATCATCTAAAATATGAGGGAAAAGTGTATATCTGGCATCCTCATGGCCAAGCAAGAGAAAGCATTCTTATCCCAGTATTTATCTTTTATCTACAATATTTACCTATGAGCTATTGAAAATGATTTTCCAAAATGTGTCATGAAGGCAGAAGGGCAGGACAGAAATTATGTCCTCCTGGAAAAATGTCCCTTTTTCTTCCAGGTATCAGGCTCCTTTTTAAAATTAGCTTCTGAATATGAACGACCCAGCTCTTTAAACTTTAATGTCCCAGCCATTTTAATTGTTTCTTTCAAAGTACAAAAGAGCAGCTGGGCCACATCGGCACTAATCACTTGCCAACTTTCCTTTTTACAAAAAAAAAAAAAAAACAGCTAAGCTCTTTCTGAGATTTAAAATCACTCCATCTGAGACCCCTGCTTGGCACCTACGTTTGCACTCACATAAAAGGAGCCTAACTTCTGCTTTTAAGAAATGTGTCGTGAAAGCAACTTTCAGTTTTGTTCTTTTCTTTGAAAAGTATAATAATAAAGTGTACAAATTTTAAAGTTTTTCTCTCCTTTTCCTTGGCCAGTATTCCTCTGCCCTTCTCTCCTTGGATTGTCCTGAGATAGTGTTGCCAAATAAAATACAGGAGATTCAGTAGATTTGAATTTCAGATAAACAACAGATACTGTCTTACTATACGACTGTCGAATGCAATATTTGAGATATATTTATATGAAAAATGTATTTGTTGTATATTTGAAATTCAAAATTTATTGGTGCCCTGTGCTTTTATTTGTGAAACCTGACAGTCCTAACCTGGGAGCTTCCTATTTCTACTAAATGGAAAACACTATGAAGAACAATATTCTGAAAACAAACAAGTGAATAAACCTAACAGCATGTCTTGGGATATCTCATCTCACATACATCCCCGCATACTCTCGGGTCCCTGATAAATAATTTCTTTCTTGCGATCCAGAAGGATAAGTGGATATAATTTCTGGACCCCTAAACAACCCCTGTCAATGATCTACAAGCACTTACTGAAAATGAGTATGTTTTTAGGGAACTCGTGACCCAAAGGGGAAGGTGGTGCTGTCCCTATTAGGGGTCGCATTCTAGGTTTTATGAAGCCAGAAAGAAAACGCTTTATTTAGGGTGGCCCCGATGAGGAGTGACGATGATTTCCAAGAAGGAACAGAGAAAGCAGCCAGAAAGGAGAGCAAGGTGCATCCCTTTGTAAACGGCAGGAGGCTCCCCCCAACCGCCCCTCCCTCCTCCTCTGGATCCAGGGCAGGGGTGGGTCTGGGGGGCTTTGGGCCGGGTCTCCGACTGCCACAGGCACGCCCCCTGGGGCCCTGTTTGGCCCTGGGTCTGAAATTGATTCTTTCTGGGTTTCAGGGCAGAGGCAGCAGCTCCTGCTGTCACTTCCAAGACTTTTATAGACTCTGACAGCGGCAGAGGCGCCCTGTCTTTTGTCTTTTGTATTCTGTTTGTGTTCAGCCTCTAATCCACGTGGGGCCTAACATGCAGGGGCCTGAAGGGGAGGGTCTGCTCCAGGGGCTGTGGGCTGGGAGGACAGTCCTGGGAGGCAGTGGGGAGGTCCCCTTGCCCCCAGGCCATCCTTTTAGATTTACACACTCACGCTGGGATCTCCTTGGGGGAGAGGCTTTGCTGGGCCCGTCACCTGGGATGACCCAGGATGTGCAGGGCATCCTGAGATGGGAGACGCAGGGAATTCCAGATGAGGGTGCTGCTCCCCAAGGCACTTCCAGCCTGCGTGGGGACACCAGTATTAAAACAGACAGGCAAGAGCAGAATGAGGTGGAGGTGGTGGTGCCTGCAGCTTCGTAGCAGGGAGCAGTTCCCGGGCCTGAAATAGTGCAGCGGCCTTTAGAGGAAAGACACAGGGCTAAACCTTTGAAAGAAAGCTGGGAACCAGACCAGAGCTGGTGGGCAAGGGAGGGAAAGGTCCACGGGGCCGGCGCGGTGGGGGGGTGGGGGGGGCCGCGGGGGAGGGGACGGCCAGGAGCAGCTGGGGGCGGGGAGTGTGTGTTTAGAGCCTTCCGCTCTGATCTGGTTTTCCCCTTTTTTAATTTTAATTTTTACTTTTGTTTTGGCTGCACTGAGTCTTCGCTGCTGCACACGGGGTCTCTCCTCACTGCAGCACGTGGCCGTCCGGTCGCCGTGGGAGCGCGGGCTCCAAGGTGCGCTGGTTTCAGTAGTTGCAACACGTGGGCCCGGCTGCCGCGGGGCATGTCGGATCTTCCTGGACATGGGATCAAACTCACGTCCCCTGCATTGGCAGGCAGATTCTTAACCTCTGGACCACCAGGGAAATCCTTCCACTCCAGTTTAAATGGCCCCCGATGCAGGAAAATGTGGTGTAGGTGTGGTTGAGAGGGTCTCACACTCGAGCGAACATCAGCATCACCTGGACGCCAGGGACTGTTGAAATAGACGTGAGTGGGCCCACCCCCAGAGTTTCTGACGCAGGGGCTCTGGGCGGGGCCTGAGCATCTGCATTTCTGACAAGTCCCCAGGGCTGCTGGTCTGCGGAGCTTACTGTGAGACCCACTGGTCCTGCCCAGGAGGACCAGAACTTCTTCCCTTCCTAGCTCACTGTGTCACCCCTTCCTAGAAGTGGCTATTCTGTAAACAATCAATCATAAAAGGTGATGCTGGCCAGGAGTGGGACTGCTGAGGCACATGGGAGGAAGTCCAAAAGGGAGGGGATGTAATGCATACATGTGACTGGCTCACTTTGCTGTGCAGTAGAAACTAACAACATTGTAAAGCAACTATACTCCAATAAAGCGCTTCCCTGGTGGCTCAGATCGTAAAGAATCCGTCTTCAGTGTAGGAGACCCAGGGTTCAGTCCTTGGATTGGGAAGATCCCCTGGAGAACAGAATGGCAACCTATTCCAATATTCTTGCCTGGAGACTCCCCTGGACAGAGAAACCTGGTGAGCATATAGTCCATGGAGTCGCAAAGAGCTGAATGCAACTAAGAACACATGCACTCATACGCCAATAAAAAGTAAATTTTTAAAAGGTGATCCTGGTATCTGCCTGTATTTTATTAAGATTGGCAGGAGGGGTGGAGGAGGAAGAAATTTTTCCCTAGTTTCTTTTTTCCATCTACTCAATCTTTGGAACTTCAGCTTTCATTTTTGGATGCTATTCCCAGCCCCATACCAATCCACCCGTCATTCTAATTCACAGATCATTACAAATAGCCAGCAGGTCTAAAGTATCCAGCCTGGTCTTTCCTCATCTCTGTCTTTGCGGTGAAGGTGCCACTGGCAGGAGGGGATGCCAGATTCAGGCAGTGTTCTTTATGAAGCCTGAGGGTTAAACACATTCTTGCTGCCCTCTACCATTTACAGCACTAAAACCACCACATTCCAGATAGAAAGAGCAAGAAAGCGGTTAAGGAGGTTGGGCATTTTAGACCTGTCATCAGTTGTCACAGTGTAATGGGCAAGCTCTGTGACAGAAAACGAAACCTGTCCAATGAAGATTTTTTTTAATATTTATTGATCTGGCTGTGCTGGGTCTTAGTTGTGGCATGTGGGATTTAGTTCCCTGACCAGGAATTGAACCCAGGCCTTCTGCCCTGGGAGCACAGAGTCTTAGCCAGTGAACTGGACCACCAGGAAAGTTCCATCCAGTGGGGATCTTAACAGATAGACAGTGGTCCAGCTCTAAGCCTTGGGAAGAGCTTGCGTCACTGACTGGTGAGCACACAGTGCAGGGGGCTTCTCACTGATATTTCCGTTGCCTGTTTCTTGCTGCTTCCACTAACGTGTTTGCTTCATTTTTTCCGTCTATCCTCGTTGTTAAAACTATCACGTCAACTGAGTACCGTGAAAATCATGAAAAGGAGTCACGAGTTGGGGAAGAGATGCCGAATGGTCACATCTACCTTGTTCTGGACAACAGGGAAGAGGGAGGGATTTCCTCGCCTTCCAAAGCAGAGCTTTCGAGGTGGAGCATCCTTACACGGTTTGGAAACTGCCTGCTGGGATCGCAGATGGCGCCGGCTGCTCTGCAGTCAGGAAAAAGAGACACAAGCGAGGGAAGCGGCGTTCTGAAAGAAGCAGCAGAACTAGAGGAGAGAAGGAGCCCTGAGAGGCGGCAGGAGGGCCATCAGACAAGGCAGCCCAGGCCACTTGGAAGGATTGGCAACCTGTGGAGTCCAGACCTGGGGGTCAGCCAACCCGTTCTCTGTACAATCAGGCTGTTCACAGCCCTCCCCCAGGAAGACAGGTCAGTTGATCCCAGGCCCTTGACCCCAGCTGCTGGGGGTGGGGGGGAGAATCTCCTCCCACGAAGAGGTCCCGTGCAGCTAGCTCTCTTCACCCCCAGCTTCCCCCAAAATTTTTCCCTTCCTCGACCCCTCCTCTGCCTTGTTCTTCCCTTGCCCTTGAAGCCCAAAGGCAGGCAGCCTCCTGTCTTCCAGCAGAATTAGTAGCAGGGCTACAAGGGGGTTGATGAGGGCCCTATTTGCTTTAGGACAAAAACTGACTGTTTCCAGGTCTGCTACTGCAGACTCCCTGTTTGTATTCCCTTCACGGGTTGGAGATGAAGCAGACTGAATGCAAATGCCAGGGGGCACTGCCTTTCTCCTAGTGGGAAGGGCCTTGTGTGGGGGCTTGGAGACCTGAGCTCAGTCCAGACAGCCGCACGACCCCCTGCGTGACCTCAGGCCGCCCCTGTGGCCTCCCCGGGCCCAGTTCCCTGACATGCCCACCTGTGACTCCGCAGCAAACATGGAAACTCCATCAGGAAGGCCACTTCTGAAAGCCTCCTGTGTGATCTGGAACAGGGAGATCAGACTCTGACTCGGGAGCACAGGTTGATTTTTCAAGTCGGTTCATTGTGTCCCAGCGCTGGAGAGATGAGATCACTGAAACCAGCAGTTAGTTTTGAGCGGCTGAGTTTTAAATCCAGGACTTCAGGGGATGGGTTTGAATGGCTGGACATCCTTCTGGGAGATCTTAGGGTCAAGACCTGGGACTGGGGGCGGAGGCGGGGGCTGGCGGGGCCAGGAAGCCCCGAGGCCGGGTTGGGGAAGCCCGTGCTGAATGGTCAGTAGACTCGATGCCCCTGTCTCCCCAAGGCTCTCCCCCTGCACCCCGCATGTGAAGTACATGGTCTCCTCCACGAAATGCACTGATTCGGAAATACTTTAGGCTGCTGGTTTCTGTCAGCCAGCACACGTCACTGATAACTGAGTGTCTAATCTAGACAACATAAGGAGAAAACAAACAAGTCCAGGCAAAATTAAAAAGTAGTAAAAATCACAAATATGTTTATACAACACACACACACACACACCTATACAGCTTATTGTGAATACGTGCGTGCACGGTCTCTTTGTCTCTCTTCAACAACTGAAAACAGGTCCTGAGCACTTACAGGATCTGGGAGGTTCAGGTTGGGAGACTGAGTTTCCAGACTAGATCTGGAAGAGGGTCCTGGCAGACCCCTGTCTGAGCTGCGTGGAGCCGAGGGCCAGTGGCCCCTGGAGACCCTCCCGGGCTTGGAGCCCCTGACCCACTGTCAGCACGGGGCCCGGCCCGACCTCCTGGGCAGGGTCCTCTCGGCCTGCTCCCAGGCCGCTCTCCCGCTCCTCCCAGCCCTGTCTGGCTGCAGCTCGTCTCCCCAGGTCCCTGACACAGGCTAATTGCTTGTAACCAAACTTGGCCTTAGAAATGTCAGGCGTCATGGGAAGCGGGAGGGGGAGGAAGGGGATCAAAAAAAACAAGAGGAGTTGGGCAGAAGCCACCACAGAGCGGGCAGCCCCCGGGGCCCCCGGGGCCAGCCGGGTTCATTAACTGATCCGGATCCAGAAGGTCACCACCTTGCACGGCGGCTGCTCCGGCCCCGCGGTCTCCAGGTAGCAGCTGTCAGGAGAACACCTTGGAAAGGGCAGGGAAGCGTCAGCAGGCCCTCAGCCCTGCAGAGTGCCCGGGGGCCCGCCCGGGTCAGCCCGCCTCCAAATGCCAAAGTGAAAGCATTTATTAAGCCAGCTCCTTTCAGTCCGCTGGGCCCTCCGCTGACAGGAGGCTGGCTCCTTCGAAGGCCCAGCCTTGACTCTTGGGGGCCGCGGGGTCCCCTTCTTGACCTCCTCCCGCCCCACCACACCTGCTACTGCTGCTCTGGCTGGGGCGGGGCTGCAAGCTAAGAAATGGCAAGCATGGCCTTGGAGCTTGCCCTCAAGAAACCCTGTTTTCAGTGCGCTAGTGGTCTCTGGTTTTAGAACTCTTGATATCACAGTCATTCAGAAACTGGAACAGTGAGGTGTGTTTTCTGGGGCATTGCAGTTCTCTGCAGAAAGGTCTGGCCAAGGGCAGTACCCCAGGCAGAGAGGTGGGGCTTCCCCTGGCGGGGTGGGGGGGGGGTTGCAGGGGGCTTCCCCTCGGGGTGTGGGCTTCCTTGGCTTTTCTGCCCCAATCCCCTCCACTCCAGACCAGCACCACTCATGCACTGCATGGGTCCCCAAGTGCCCGAGTGTCAGCAGTCTCTGGTCCCTCGCATCCAAATATGAAAATTGAACGCTCTTGAGATCACCTCCTTGCCTCTCTGGTGAGGTCCCATTGCGTGTTCAGAGGCAGCCCCGAGCACACAACTCTGCTTGTATTATGACGTCCTCAGCACACAGTGTGGGGGTTACGAGCCAGACTCCCTGGGTTCCGTTTCTCCGCGCCTTCTAGCTGTGTGACCTTGAACAAGTCACGTCACTGCTGTATATCTCAACTTCCCCACCAGCAAAACAGAGTGTAGTGTCTATGTCCATGGGGTTATTGTAAGAATTAAATGAGTTAATACAGGTAAAGCGTTGAGAAACATGCCTGGCCTGTGGTAAATAGGATATAAGTTTATTTGGTGCTATGTTTTTTTCATTTTCTGCTTGAAACCTTTGCAAGCCTGCTTTTAAGGGTAGCTCCTCTTCCCCAAACCCACTGCTAAGAGAGGATTCAATGGAATAGCGTCATCCAGCAGGGACTGACCACCTAGTACAAAGTGTCAGGCGCTGTGCAGACAGAGACTAGTCAGACCCCGGCAGACGCCTGTCAATTGCATCTCCCCCATGGACGCGGTCTCTCGCACTGAGGTTGTCAGCAAACCTAGGTGGAAAGTCTGTGGCTGGCAGATGATGTCAAGGGTCGCAGGGCAAGAGTGGTGAAGGGCTGCCAGGGGCTGGAGCCAAGCCCTCTTGACCACACATGTGGTTTTTTGGTTGTTTATTTAATAAGAGTGAAAGAGACTTTTAACAGGTACCTCAATTGAATCCTATATGTGGACCTGGTTTGGATCTTGCTTTGAACAAACCAACTGTAAAACCACAGTTTTGAGACCACTGGGAAAACCTGATCATGGACTGGTTGTTAGGCATGATCATGGTATCATGGTTATGTTTCAAAAAGTCTTTCTTAACTAGAAATATACACTTGACTGTTTATAGATGAAGTGATGCAATGTCCAGAGTTTGTTTTTTTTCCCTAGCTTTGTTGATATATGATTTACAAATAAAAATTAAATATATTTAGGCTGTAAGGCAATGGCACCCCACTCCAGTACTCTTGCCTGGAAAATCCCATGGATGGAGGAGCCTGGTGGGCTGCAGTCCATGAGGTCTCGAAGAGTTGGACACAACTGCGCAACTTCACTTTCACTTTTCACTTTCATGCATTGGAGAAGGCAATGGCACCCTACTCCAGTGTTCTTGCCTGGAGAATCCCAGGGACGGGGGAGCCTGGTGGGCTGCCATCTATGGGGTCGCACAGGGTCAGACGCATCTGATGCGACTTAGCAGCAGCAGCAGGCTGTACGACATGGTTTTTCAACAGTGAACAATGCAATGATCTGTGCGTTGCTGAGAAGTGATTTTTGGTGGTTGTTGTTTAGTCACTAAGTCGTGTCCTGCTCTTTGCGACCCCATGGACTCTAGCCCATCAGGCTTCTCTCTCCATGGAATTTTCCAGGCAAGAATGCTGGAGTAGGTTGCCATTTCCTTCTCCAGGAATCTTCCCGACCCAGGGATTGAACATATGACTCCTATTTGGCAGCCATCTTCTGCTTGTTAGGCAGATTCCTTGCCATTGAGTCACCTAGGAAGCTGAAATGACGTCCACTGTCAAATTAATGAACACATCAATTGCCTCAGCTTTTGTGAATTGAGGTCATTAGTGTGCTTGTGTGTGAGAGTATGGTGAGAATACTCCAGATCTATTGTTTTAGCAACTTACAATGCAATATTATTAACTATAATCATCACCTTGTTGTACATTAGATCCCCAGAATTTATTCATCTTGTAACTGGAAGTTTGATCTCCTTGCAGTCCAAGGGACTCTCAAGAGTCTTCTCCCAACACCACAGTTCAAAAGCATCAATTCTTCAGCACTTAGCCTTCTTCTTTATGGCCCAACTCTCACATCCATACATGACTACTACCAGTCAATCCTAAAGGAAATCAGTCCTGAATAGTCACTGGAAGGACTGATGCTAAAGCTGAAGCTCTAATACTTTGGCTACCTGATGCAAAGAACAGACTCCTTGGGAAAGACCCTGAGGCTGGGAAAGATTGAAGGCAGGAGGAGAAGGGGACGACAGAGGATGAGATGGTTGAATGGCATCACTGACTCAATGGACATGAGTTTGAGTAAGCTCC
This sequence comes from Budorcas taxicolor, assembly GCF_023091745.1. Taxonomy (NCBI): domain Eukaryota; kingdom Metazoa; phylum Chordata; class Mammalia; order Artiodactyla; family Bovidae; genus Budorcas; species Budorcas taxicolor. Next base: position 56,936,237 of record NC_068931.1, read on the forward strand.
AGGAGTTGGTGATGGACAGGGAAGCCTCATGTACTGTAGTCCATGGGGTCGCAAAGAGTTGAACACGTCTGAGTGACAACAGAAATGATAACTGGAAGTTTGTCCCCTTTGGCCAACATCTCCCATTTTCCCCACCCACCTCCTGGTAGCCACCATTATACTCTCTGTCTTTATGAGTTTGACTTTTTCAGATTCCACATAGAAGTGAGATGATACAGCTTTTGTCCTTCTGTATCTGCTTGCTTTAGTTAGCATAATGTCCCCGGGGTTCATCCATATTATTGCAAATGACAGAATTTCTGCTTTTATATGCTCCAAATACTATTCCATTGTATATATACGCCGCCTTTTCTCTGTCCAGTCGTCCTTGGACTGGAGAGACACTTAGGCTGTTTCTGTGTCTTTGTTGTTGTTCAGACTCTAAGTCATGTTGGACTTTTTGCGACTCCATGGAGGGTAGCCCGCCAGGCTCCTGTGCCCATGGGGTTTCCCAGGCAGGAATACTGGAGTGGGTTGCCGCTTCCTTCACCATTCCACATCTTGGCTACTGTGAATAATACATCATGTGAACAGCTACCGGTGTGTCATCAGGAATGTGCTGTATGTGCGGGAATGGAGGTATCTTCCAAGACACTGATTTCATTTCTTTTGCATATACAGCCAGAAGTAGGATTCTTGGATCATGGTAGTTTTCTTTGTAATTTTTAGGAGAACCTCATACTGTTTTCACAGTGGCTCCCCCAGTTTGCATTCCCACCGACAGTGCACAAAGGTTCCCTTTTCTCCACATCCTCAACTACACTTGTCCTCTCTCGTCTTTTTGATGAGAGCTAGTCTCACATTCTAACAGGTGTGAAGTGGTATCTCATGAGATTGTTTTTTCTTTTTGTCTTCACACTGGTTTTTATTTATTTATTTTTAATTGGAGGATAATTGCTTTACAGCGTTGTGTTAGTCTCTGTTGTACAACATGAATCAGCTATCAGTTCAGTTCAGTTCAGTCGCTCAGTCGTGTCCGACTCTTTGCGGCCCCATGAATCACAGCACGCCAGGCCTCCCTGTCCATCACCAACTCCCGGAGTTCACTCAGATTCATGTCCATTGAGTCAGTGATGACATCCAGCCATCTCATCCTCGGTCGTCCCCTTCTCCTCCTGCCCCCAATCCCTCCCAGCATCAGAGTCTTTTCCAATGAGTCAACACTTCGCATGAGGTGGCCAAAGTACTGGAACTTCAGCTTTAGCATCATTCCTTCCAAAGAAATCCCAGGGCTGATCTCCTTCAGAATGGACTGGTTGGATCTCCTTGCAGTCCAAGGGACTCTCAAGAGTCTTCTCCAACACCACAGTTCAAAGGCATCAATTCTTCGGCACTCAGCCTTCTTCACAGTCCAACTCTCACATCCATACATGACCACTGGAAAAACCATAGCCTTGACTAGACGGACCTTAGTCAGCAAAGTAATAAGTACATGTGTATCCCCTCTCTTGAGTCTCCCTCCCTCCCCAGCCCCATCCTACCACTCTGGGTCACCGCAGAACCCCGAGCTGAGCTCCCTGTGTGACACAGCCGCTTCCTGCTTCCTATCTGTTTCACACACGGCAGTGTGTATATGTCGGTACATACACAAACTCTCAATTTGTCCCGCCCTCTCCTTCTTCTGCTATGTCCACAGCCCATTCTCAACGTCTACATCTCTATTCCTGCCCTGCAAATAGGTTCATCAGTACCATTTTCCTGGATTCTGTATATATGCATTAATACACAATATTCATTTCAATGTAGCTTTGATTTGCATTTCTTTGATGATTAGTGATGAGCACCTTTTGGTTCACGAAGAGTTGGACACAACTGAGCAACAAACACACACCTTTTTGTTAATCTGTTGGCCATTTGTGTGTCTTCTTTGGAGAAGTGCCTATTCAGGTAGTTTGCCCATATTTCAATCAGATTATTTGTTTGCTACTGAGTTGTAGATGTTTCATCAGGAATCTGTTATACAGTGTGGGGTGACAGGGAAAAGAATGAGGATAAAACAAGACTGACCAAACTGGATAATTGTTGAAGCTGGGTGACAGCTACAGGGGAATTTGTGTGTGTGTTGGAGAATTTCTGTAATAAAAAATTGAAATGAAACACAGTGGACGCTGTAAATAGTCAACTAACCTTTGACAAAGGAGCAAAGGCAATACAATTAAACAAACATAATGTCTTTGACAAACGGTGCCGGATCAACTGAACATCCACATGCAAAATAAATTAACCTAGACAGACCTCCACAGAAATTAACTCAAAATGGATCAGAGACCTAAATAGAAAATGTAAAAGTATAAAACTCCTTGACGATAATATAAGAGAACACCTAGAGAACCTTGGGTATGATGGTGCTTTTTTAGATATAACATCAAAGACATGATCCATGAAAGAAATAATTGATAAGCTAGACTTCATTAAAATTAAAAACCTCTGCTCAGTGAAAGACAATGTCAAGAGAATTAGAAGGCAAACCATGGACTGGGAAAAAATATTTGTAAAAGACACATCTGATAAAGGAAGGTTATCCAAAACATACCAAGAACTTTGAAAACTTTATAAGAAGAAAATAATCTGGTTTTAAAAACAGACCAAAGACCTTAATAGACACCTCACTGAAGAAGATATACAGAGGACAGATAAGTTTTTGAAAAGATACTCCACATCCTCTGTCAACAGGGAAATGCAAATTAAAACAACGAGAAACCACTACACACCTATTAAAAAGGACAAAATCCAGAACACGGACAACACCAAATGCTAAAGAGAACAGGGAGCAACAGGAACTTTGTTACACTGTTGCCAAGAATGCAAAATGGTACTGCCATTTTGGAAGACTGCTGGTTTCTTACAAAACTAAACTTACTCTTACCATACGACCCAGCAATCATGTCCTGCAGTCTTTGCCCAGAGAAGTTGAAAACTCATGTCCATACATATAACTGTAGCCACTTTAACTATAACTGCCACAGCTTGGAAGTAACCAAGATGTCCTTCAGTAAGTCAATGGAGACAGCTTCATCCTTTGTGATTCTAACTGTACGACATCTGAAAGGGCAAAACAACAAAGACAGTGAAAAAGATCAGTGGTTACAAAGGGTGGATAGAGGGGAGAGATGCGTAAGGAGAGCATGGAGCATTTTTAGGGCAGTGAAGATACTTGATCCCATAATAATGGACACCTGCCATTATATATTAATATTCACCCAAACCCATAGAACACACACCAAGAGTGATCCCTAAGGCAAACTATAGATTGTGGTGACTATAATGTGTTAACATAGGTTCATCCTCGGTAACAACTGTGCCAATCCAGTGAGTGATGTTGGTTAACAGGGGAGGCTATTCATGTGTTTTGGAGCAGGGGGTATGTGGGAAATCTCTACCTCCCTCTCAGTTTTGTTGTAAATCTAAACTGCTCCAAAAAAAGAAGAAAACCGCACACAGTGGTGAAGCAGCTGCTTTGGCTGGGACATAACTGCCCACACCTTGCTCTTCAGACCTCGGCATGGCCATCTGTTTCTTACCCCAGGGGCGCCTGTCTGACCACAGGCCCTGTGTCCTTATCACGAAGTGAGCATACTCTGACGGTTAACCCGGGGGCTATGTGGACCAAGAATTCATGGTTTTGAAGAAGCCCTACAGGTAAAACATGGAAAGTGCGCTCCTGGGATTGCAGTGCACGTGCTAACCAGCCTCTTCCTACTCTGATCCAGGTGCCGCCAAGGAATTGCCTTTCCCCCCTCACGCATGCACAAGGAAGAGGTTTCCATTGCCTTAAAAGGCCCCGGTGTCCCTGGGCTCCTATGCTGTGCTGTTCCCAGAAGATCCTTCTGGTGCCAGAAAGCCGGATGGTTGTACCCTTGTCAGTGTCTCCGCCTCGTGCTTGAAGTATCCGTCCCTGAACGTCTGGGGGAATGGCTGTCACTTCCCGATTGTTTACACGCAGTTTGCAATTCTCTCTCTCAGAGAGCCCCATCACTCTCCCAAAACACCTCCAGAAAAGTCACCGGAGGTTCCTTTTTTCTCCCTCCCTCTTTGCTGAGTCCACTCCACAGCCCTGTTTTGGAGCTTGGGCAAGTGGTGGGGAGGTGACAGGGTTGTTCACCATCGTAGAAAAGCTACACAGCCCTACTGGGTTGTGGGGAAGGTGCTGGATTAGAGGTCAGGGGCCCTGGGATTCAGAGATCTCTTTTCTGTTATCTGTCAATCCTAAAGGAAATCAGTCCTGAATATTTGTTGAAAGGACTGATGCTGAAGCTGAAACTCCAATACTTTGGCCACCTGACTAGAAGAACTGACTATTTGAAAAGACCCTGATGCTGGGAAAGATTGAAGGCAGGAGGAGAAGGGGACGAGAGGACGAGATGGTTGGATGGCATCACCAATTCAACGGACGTGAGTCTGAATAAGCTCCAGGAGTTGGTGATGGACAGGGCGGCCTGGAATGCTGCAGTCCATGGGGTCGCAAAGAGTCAGACACGACTGAGCGACTGAACTGAACTTTCTGTCATCTGGTTTGGGTCATAAAAGGCAATTCTTTTTATCTTCTCCCATTTCACCTGTTCTCGTTTGGAGGACTGGATTGTAAGGTTGTGCCCCACTCTGAAAGTCAACTGTGCCCTCCTTTTAAAGACTGCCTGGCTCATTTCCACTTGAGGGAGAGCCCTCACGGACCCCATCTCTCCACACAGTGCCCCAGTGATGGTGGAAACGGCCTCCATGCCTCCCAGTGGGGCCGGTGCAGGCTCAGGCAGGACGCTGCCCAGCTGCTGTGAGCTCTCACCACTGCAGTCCTCGAGGAGGAGAGCTGAGTGGTCCCCAGATCAAAACCGACCTTTGAGCCCCCAGTGGGAGGGGACGCGGCTTTGTCAGATAAGCCTGGGGCTGCTTGCAAGACTTTCTGGGCAATCCTGGGGATGTCAGCACACCAATTAACAAGTTTCTGTTAAGCCTGCCCCTTCGTAGTCAACTAGCTAGGGTTCTTGCCATTTGGGAATCCTTTCCCACCTACCTGAAATTCTGGTCTCTTGGCTCCCCCAGCCCCACCTGGAGGAGGGGGTGGGATAGAAGGCAACCAAATGTTGTCTGCTTGGAGTCCTTCTTAAGAACCTGCTGGCACTCTGCCCCAGGTCCCCCTGGCCTTGGCAGTGGGGTCCCCCGAGGGAACAGCACTCAGAGCCAGTTCAGGGTGCCGGTGAAGAGGAAGAGGCAGGACCCTCTGGCGTCAGACGCCTGAGATCCATCACCAGCCCAGCCACTTACCGGTCCTAGGTGCTGTGCTGTGCTTCCTTGCTCACTCACGTCCAACTCTCTGTGACCCCGTGGACTGTAGCCTTCCAGGCTCCTCTGTCCATGGGATTCTCCAGGCAAGAATACTGGAGTGGGTTGCCATGCCCTCCTCCAGGGGATCTTCCCAACCCAGGGATGGAACTCAGGTCTCCCACATTGCCATTGTCAAAGAATCTCCTGGATTCTTTACCATCTGAGCCACCAGGGAAGCCCCCTAGGAACTAGGGCCAGCTATTTAACTTTTCTAGGCTTTTGTTTCCCCATTTGTGAAGTGGGGCTCATGATGCTCTCTACCTCAGAAAGTTTTCCGATGAGAATTAAATGAGTCAAGCTGTCAGAAAAGAGGGCTCAGGGACCATTAGTTACAGGATGACTATTCCACGCGCAGCTGCCCGTCACTGTGTGATCTTCAAAGAGCCCACAGTTGGCAGGCAGTGGAGTTACTGCGCAGCGGTAGGGGATGGTGGGGCGGCAAGAGTATCCGTTGTTTTATTAGCTCACAACTGGGGGAAAAGGAGTCTGTGTCCTCAGCTCTATGCAGACCCTGGGAAGCCGCTCAGACCTCGTTTACACTCTTTGGGGCTCACCCTGCAGCTCCCCTGGGCCAGGAGTGCTGGGGCTGAGTGATGGAAGGTTCGCTTTTCCTGGACTCAGGTGCCACAGCCAGGGTCAGCGACCAGACTTTGCCTGGGAAGTAATTCCAGCTTCACCTGGGAGGTGAATTAGTTCCCTTGGATGCCTTATTTGTTGAGTGCCTACTATGTGCTCCCACTTGACCAGGAGCTGGGGACCCAGACTGTGGCTCAAATTTTCTCTGTGCCTCAAGGCTCCTTCTCAGCACCCCCGTTTAACGAGCTCCACCCCAGTTCTGAGCCCAGCGCCTTCCTGCCTCTGAGCCTTCACCCTGCTGCCCCCCTTAGCTCAGATTCCTCTCTTCATAAGATACACTCATATGACTCTCCCGGGCTTCCTGCAGGACCATGCTTGAATGTCACCTCCTTAGGGAAGACTTCTTTGATTTCACTGTTTAAATCAACCCACCGGGCTCTATGCCTTTCCCCAGCATTTTGGTCTTCACTGAGCTTATCACTCAGTTCAATCACTCAGTCGTGTCTGACTCTTTGAGACCCCGTGGACTGCAGCACGCCAGGCCTCCCTGTCCATCACCAACTCTCGGAGCTTACTCAAACTCATGCCCATCGAGCTTATCAGTACCTGACATTATTCATGTAGTTTGTATTTTGCCCATCTCTCCCAGACTTGGATATATACCAGGTGTTCTTAAGATTTTTTTTTTTTAATGTCGCATGACCCTATTAGCAATCTGATGAAGCCTACAGATCTCATCTCAGAATAAAGTGCTGGAAATGCATCCAATCCAGTACAGTCTGGATTGGTTGAATCCATAGATGGGAAAACCTGTGGATACTGAGGGTCGCCTGTCTAGTTTTACAAAGGAAACCAACAATATTGAAATATGGCTATGGAAATACAGAAAAGCCCACAGATGTATGACACTGGAATATATGTGCTTCTTTAATAGCACATACAATAATGGTATCTAAATGGTCTGCCAAATCCCTAATTTTGAAGTAATGCTATTTCTAATAATTATTCCCAGGTATCTGCAATAGCTGCAGTGTGACATGAAAAAAAAAAAATATATATATATATATATATATATATATTTTTTTTTTTTTGGTGACAGACTGGTATTGCTAATACTGCTGTTTGTTGCCTACATTCATAATTGAAGGAATGTTAAAGTTTTATTTTTTTTTTGTAAAGTCGCTCAGTCATGTCCGACTCTTTGCGACCCCATGGACTGTAGCCTACCAAGCTTCTCCATCCATGGGATTTTCCAGGCAAGAGTGCTGGAGTGGATTGCCATTTCCTTCTCCAGGGGATCTTCGCAACCCAGGAATCAAACCCAGGTCTCCCGCATTGCAGGCAGACGCTTTACCATCTGAGCCACCAGGGAAGCCCATACTTCAGTGAAAATAAAGATACATTTTTCCCCAAAAGGAGTTAACAGATTCCTTTCATTCTTAACTTCTGCTTAAGCTCTTCAGGCCTGCTAGCACGCAAAGCCACGCCTGGCATATCACAGGCACTTGATTAATATCTCTTGAATAAACAAAAGCTTATGTTACAATCTAGTAGTTAGAGGGTTAAAGTTTTTCCCTATTCTTTCACATCCATTTTAATAATACTATGATGGCAATAGCTGGTGTTCAATCATATGCTGTGTGCCAGGCATGATTTTATAAATATTACGTCATTTATTTCTTCCAACAACTCTGAGGAAGGTGTTATTAATACTCCTTTTCTGCTGTTATGGAAACTGAGCCAAACAGAGATTAAGCAGTCTGTTCAAGGCTGCACAACAGGTGTTAGAACTCAGCTTTGTCTGATGTAAAGAGCTGACTCATTGGAAAGGACCTTGATGCTGGGAAAGACTGAGGGCAGGAGGAAAAAGGGACGGCAGAGGATGAGATGGTTAGATGGCATCATCGACTCAAAGGACATGAATCTGAGCAAATTCCAGGAGAGGGTGAAGGACAGGGAAGCCTGGCGTGCTGCAGTCCATGGGGTCACAAAGAGATGGATATGACTTAGTGACTGAACAAAAAGAATTCTCTGAGTCCCGAGCTGTGTTCTTGGACTCTCAAAGGAAGCTTCCTCAAGTGTCTTGGCCTGAGGAACTGCCCTCAGTTCCAAAGGCCCTGCCCTGGTCTCCTCCACTGGCTAAGGCTCAGACCAGCTCTCATTCACCCTCATCTTCTGAGGCGCTATCTGCAAGATCTCAGCTGCACCTCAGCTTAACAGAACCACCTCAAAGCTAAGGACCACCACCATTGAAATCTCCAAGTAACATGCTGAAGAGGGTGTGGAGAAAAGGGAACCCTCCTACACTGTTGGTGTGAATGTAAATCTCTGCGGCCACTATAAAAAACAGTATGAAGTTTCTTCAGAAAACAGCTACCGTTTGATCCAGCAAGCCCACTCTCCTGAGCATATACCTTGCCAATACTATAATTAAAGAAATGCATGCGCCCCTGTGTTTATAGCAGCACTGTTCACAGCAGCCAAGACATGGGAACAACCTGAATGCCCGCTGACGGATGAACAGATAGAGAAGATGGGGTGCGTATCTTCAGTGGAGTACTGCTGCTGCTGCTAAGTCGCTTCAGTCGTATCCAACTCTGTGTAACCCCATAGACAGCAGCCCACCAGGCTTCCCCGTTCCTGGGATTCTCCAGGCGAGAACACTGGAGTGGATTGCCATTGCCTTCTCCAATGCATGAAAGCCAAAAGTGAAAGTGAAGTCGCTCAGTTGTGTCCGACTCCTAGCAGCCATAAAAGAGAACAAAATAATGCCATTGCAGCAACACGGATGCGACTAGAGATTATCACACAAAGTGAAGTCTGAAAGAGAAGGACAAATTCCATAGGATATCGCTTGTATGTGGAATCTAAAATATGACACCTATCCATGAAACAGAAACAAATTCATGGGCATAGAGAGTGGACTTGTGGTTGCCAGTGGGGAGGCAGTTGGGATTAGCAGATGATGTAATTAATAGATTGCATTAATAGATGTAAGCTATTACACAGAGGATGGATACACAACAAGGTCTATAGCCCAGGGAACTATATTCAATATCTTATAATAACCTGTAATGAAAAAGAGTGTGAAAAATGATACATACATATAGCATTCACAATGGCTTTGTTTTGGTTTATTATATATGTATATTGTAACCGAATCACTTTTCTGTACACCAGAAACACAGCATTGTAAATCAACTATACTTCAATTAAAAAAAAAAAAAAGCTAATGACCGTTGGGTCAGTATCTCCAGGACAGACTTTTCTTCTGCTCTCCAAATCTCAACATCCATCCGCACACTGGGCATCTCCCCCTGATGTTCTTTAAACCCCACCATGCCAGTGTAAGGCTCACCTCTGCAAGAGCTTTCCTGACGCTTCCCCGATAGACCTGCCAGCCTGGTGTCTCCACTGTTCTCTACTCACCAGCATCCCAGTGGCACAGCACTACGGGATTTGCTCATATGCCTGCCGGCCCTCCCCATTCTGGCAGTTCCTTGGGGACAAGGGCTATTTTGAGGGTGTCTCTAAATCTCTAGGACTTAGAGTGATGTCTGATCCAGTTAGGTGCCCTGTGGATGTTTACTGAAAGGATGAACAGAAGAATGAATGGATAAATGAGTAACTGTATGGTCCAGCTCTAGCTCCCGCTTTGGCTATTGTGTTTATTATTGTTGTTGTTGTTTAGTCACTTGCTTGGGATCCACTCCTTTGTGACCCCACGGACTGTAGCCCACCAGGCTCCTCTGTCCATGGGATTTCCCAGACAAGAGTACTGGAGTGGGGTGCCATTTCCTTCTCCAAGGGATCTTCCCCACCCAGGGACTGAACCCAAGTCTCTCTCCTGCATTGGCAGGTGAGTTCATTGCCACTGAGCTACCAGGGAAGCCCTGTGTTTATGATAATTTACATGCAATCAAGCATCTGGTACCATTACATGACCCCAGGGAAAGGGATTCTGAAGGTGTGAGGTCTGAGTTCCTCTTTATTCCCAAGCTTGCAGTCAGTCTGAGCAGTAAAAATACAAAGAACTAGATCACATTAGGGTATTCTAGCTATTCGTTTCAGTTCCTTTAATCAATTCAAACCCCGTTAATACTTAATTTAATTCCTTGTTTTTTTCCCCCCTAGAACATTAACAGATATGTTATTAAGCTGTGGGGTCATCCATAATTGGTCATCTCTCTGTGAATTAAATTTTAAAAAGGAAAAGTAAGATCAAAGGATAATCAGATTTCCTATTTATGCAGGACAACTGAGTTAAATTATATTTTCTTGCTAAAAATAGATTATTTTCTTAAGAATTAAACATTTATTTTTATCTCAAACAATCTCCATACATCTTCTGTAGAGTTAACAAATAAATTCCAGGTAATAGTATTACATATTTAATAAATGTAGGGTTATTTGGATGGTATTAGAGTGCAAAGCATCAAGCAACTTCTGGAGGCAAGTAAAAATGGATTGAATGGTTTTGTCCCCAAAAAAGGAGTTTGTGAACCAAAGAAGGGTGTGAGCCTTGAGGGAAAGGCTGAGCAAAGCTGACCACAGAACTTATATTTCAAAAAACCAAGTTGAAGCTTTGAGACATTTTGAAGTGTTGGCCTAGTGACATGGTTCCTGGAGGAGAGATTTGTTGGGTCTGAAGAGAAAGAAACATGCGGTATAACAGAAGTGTTACCGTGAAAGTGTTAGTTGCCCAGTCGTGTCTGACTCTCTGAGACCCCATGTACTGTAGCCCACAGGCTCCTCTGTCCCTGGAATTTTCCAGGCAAGAATGCTGGAGTGGGTAGCCATTCCCTTCTACAGGGCATCTTCTTAACCCAGGGATCGAACCTGGGTCTCCTGCATTGCAAGCAGATTCTTTACCATCTGTGCCACCAGGAAGCCCATGTGGTGTGAAAGGCTTCCTTAAGTCACACTCACCTTATTAACTCCCCACAGTGATGAGTACCTCGAGCGTGTTCCAATGGCCACAACACTGCCGAGCACCTTTGCAGCTGACACTCCATGTGACACCTCTGGCATATGTGCCCAGGACTGCTGGTCACTAGGCACTATCCAGTCTGATAGCACAAAAGGTATGATATAGGCCAATGGTTCTCAGCTGGGCACAGTTTTGCGCCCCAGGGGACATATGAATATCAGAAGACATTCTGATTGTCTTGTCCGGCACATGGTGAGTAGGCGTTAAAGATGCTGCTAAACATTTTGCAATGCACACGACAGCCCCCACAGCAAAGAGTTATCCAGCCTAAAATGTCGATATGCTGAGGCTGAGAAACCCTAATCTAGGTATCTTAATTTTTTGGTCCATATTCCTTTTTGATGACCTACTGATGGAATTGAGTGATTCTATGAGCCTCCTGCAAATGTATGTCGAACTTTATGTGTGTGTGTTTATGAAATATGAGATGACGTCAAGAGCATCCTCCACGTGCCATTAATTCATGCACACCCAGAACCTCAGAACGTAATCTTGTTGAGAACCCAGGTCTTTACAGATATAATTAGTTGAGGATCTCAAGGTAAATCCTTCCTGAGTTTAGGGTGGGTCCTAAATCCAGTGACCTTAAAAATCAGAAGATAGGGAAGATACACGGAGATAAACAAGGAAGACCACGTGAAAGTGGAGACATACAGAGACTGGCGTTAATGCTGCTGCAATCGAACCCACGCCTCTTGAGCCTACTGCATTGGCAGGCAGATTCTTGACCACTGTGCCCCCAGGGAAGCCCTCAAGGAATGCCAGGAACCGCCAAAAGCTGGAAGAGGCTAGGAAGGCTTCTCGTCTAGAGTCTTCGGAGGGCGTGGAACCCTGCCAGCCACGTGATTTCAGGTTTGTGGCTGCCAGAACTGTGAGAGAATAAGCTTCTATCATTTCAAGGCACGAAGTTTGCAGCAGGCAGTGCTAGGACACGAATACGAGGAACGTGCATCCTTTTGGGGGCAAAGAGTTTGTTTTTTGCCTGCCCAACATTCTTTTCCTTTCATTTTATCTCGGCATCCCCATTTCCCTCCTACTTGTTTCATCCATCCGAGTGGTCCAGAGTGGGGTTGGCCCCACCCCCAGTCACGTGACCCAGGCCCAACCAGTCTCCCAAGTGATTTTTCAGTCGGACATGTGGCTCGAGTCATGTCCTTCTATGGAATCCTTTCAGGTCAGGTTGTCGGGTGGATACATAAGACTGCCTTTGCTGGTGGCCCTCTTTGCCACCGTGTAGAGACAGCCTGTTGAGGATAAAGTCAACACAGAGGACAATATAGCCACCAGAGAGGGGCTATCTGAGGATTCCACTGAAGACTCAGGACCAGTCTATCCTTGACGATTCATCTCTTACACTTTCCTGTAACCACCCTTAGTCTCACACGTTTTTAAATTCAGGATAAGTTGGGTGTTGGTCAACTGAAACTAACTAAAAGAGTTCTGACAAATAGAATCTCCAGTTTTCATTGACACTGCAATAGAATGACTCCCCTTAAATGTTTATGAATCGCAAACCTTTTTTAATTGTTAGAAAGGCTTGTAGTTCTGTGCTTAAAAGCTCATTGTATAATTGTAAGAGTAAGAGGGCTGTCTCAAATCCAGGAATAGGGCCTCTTTGGTTTGTTGAATTTCAGATTCTGTAAAGTTTTCACAAGTTCCTAGGGTCATGGAATATTAGAACTGAAAATGATATCAAAGAATATCTTGATTTTTTTAAGATAAAAGCATGGAAGAAGAGGATATTATGCATTGACAATTCAGATCATTAGAAATATAATTCATCTTGAGTCCTTTGAATAAGCACCTTTCATTGCACATGTAAAATAAAATGTGTTTAGAAAGATATTTCTCCATTGGCCTTCATTGGAATGCATCTATTATGTAAAAAAAGTGAAAGTAAAAGTCGCTCAGTCATGTCTGACTCTTTGCGACCCCATGGACTATACAGTCCTTGGAATTCTCCAGGCCAGAATACTGGAGTGGGTAGCCTTTCCCTTCTCCAGGGGATCTTCCCAACCCAGGGATCGAACTCAGGTCTCCCACATTGCAGGCTGATTCTTTACCAGCTGAGCCACAAGGAAAGCCCAAGAATACTGGAGTGGGTAGCCTATCCCTTCTCCAGGGGATCTTCCCAACCCAGGAATGGAACTGGGGTCTCCTGCACTGCAGGCGGATTCTTTACCAACTGAGCTATCAGGGTAGCCCTCTGTAAAGAAAGATGGGCTTATAAATGATGCAATCATATATTCAAATGATAAGTGAAGAGGAATATTAAAAGCTTGCTTGTTCTGATCAACATTCGTTTTCTGAGATGTCTGTCTGACCTCCCTGTGGTTTGTGATGCCACCAGTGAGCTCAGAAGTTCCTTAATGAACAAGATCAACACATCTCCACTGCCTGCCCTTCCTCTCCCCTAATCACCCCTCTCTGGAGGGATGCCTGGCAAACACTCACTGGAAAAAAAAATGAATATGAGGGTACCTGGGTCTTTATCATAGTTACACGTAGAGTCAGTTGTGTGGGTTTGGGGACCACATCTCCAAGCTGATCGACTTGTTCTTGGTGGTTTAGAAAGTGCATCATTGCACACCCCACACTTTGCACACCTACATGAGGTCTTAGTAAGAGTCCTGCCTCCTGGGTTCTGGGTTCTGGCATGATGGAGTGACCTCATTGGTCCCCTGGGCCCCTTTAGCAGTGGGAGGTGGTAGCAGCAGCATCTTTCTCTTCTGCTGGAACGAGGAAATAAGATGCACTTGCCAAATCCCTCTGTCCCTTCTCCCCTACCTTTCCTTAACTTGGGGGACGTTTGATGCTCTCTCGAGCAGATCTCAGAGAATACACCAAAGCAATACTGAAGCAGCGATGCTTTTTTCTGCATTTTTTTTCTGAAGCATGACCTTTAGATTCTGAGCAAGCTGCTATGTGGTTGTGTCCTCGTGTCGGGCAGGCCCGAGGGAGGGAAAGGCAGTGTAACCAGGCCTGTATCCCGGTAGTTGAGTTCACCTCCACAGCCTTCTCAGGAGCTCAGGGGGATTTCTGAGATTGACCTAAAACTGCCGTCAAGCTAAATAAGCCCCGCAAGGACATGAATTTCAGGCATGCGTGAAGGAATTTCAATACAATGTTAACCACTGAAGAGCTAAGACAGACCTTACAGAGGAGTTTTCTTGTACCCATGATCTCTACCTCTCCTATTGCTGATGTGCAGACATAGAATTGGGCTTCCCTGATAGCTCAGTTGGTGAAGAATCCACCTGCAGTGCAGGAGACCCTGGTTCCATTCCTGGGTCAGGAGGATATGCTGGAGAAGGGAGAGCCTACACACTCCAGTGTTCTTAGGCTTCCCTGGTGGCTCACATGGTAAAGAATCTGCCTGCAATGCGGGAGACCTGGGTTCGATCCCTGGGTTGGGAAGATCCCCTGGAGAAGGGAAAAGCTACCCACTCCAGTATTCTGGCCTGGAGAATTCCATGGACTGTATAGTCCATGGAGTCGCAAAGAGTCGGACATGGCTGAGTGACCTTCACAACTTCCACTTCAGACATAGAGTCAGAGGTCCTCAGACAGCAAGAGCACCTAACCTACTCATCTTGATTAAGATATGACAGATAAAGGATCCTCTGATAAGACAAAACTAATTGCAAAGGTGGGTTCATGCCAGGTATCCTGATTGTGGTTGTTTCAAAACATGCTTCCCAAATTCTTTGACATTCCTACCATGGATAGAGCATCCAGGTCCCCTCTCCTTGAATCTGGGCCCCGTGAAGGACTGACTAGCAGAACAATGGCAGGAGTCGGTGATCCTGCAGTTTCCCAGCAACAGACTTGATCTTCTGTCTCTTGGAACCAGCATTCTTGGAATCACACTGTGGAGAAGCCTGAGCAGCCTGTGGAGAGAACTGTGTGGAGAGGAATGAGGTCCCTGGCTGTTAGTCCCAGCTGAGCTCCCAGCCAACAACAGTGTCAGCTCACCAGCAGGCTTCCCCGGAGGCTCAGTGGTGAAGAATCCGCCTGCAAATGCAGGAGACGTGGGTGTGATCCCTGATCCGGAAAAACCCCACATGCTGCAGAGCAACCAGGCCCAGGAGCCACTACTGTTCAGCCTGTGCTTTAGAGCCGGAGAACTGCAACTACTGTGCCCACGTGCCACAGCTACTGAAGTCTGAGCGCCCTAGAGCCACGCTCTGCAACGAGAGAAGCCACTAAGGAGCCCCTGCACGGCACCTGGAGAAAGCCCTCGGGCAGCAACAAAGACCCAGCACAGCCGAAATAAATAAAATCAAAACAACAACTCACCAGCCCTGTGAGTACATCATCCAGAGAGTAGATTCTTCAGCCCCACCCACCTCCTGCCCCAGGTGGTGCCACAAGGAGCAGAGAAGGACCTTCCCTGCGGATTCACGGGCTAAACGGAGGTTTGTTTTCAGCATTTAGTGGTTTTAAGCTACTGTGTTTTGGGTGGTTTGTCATACAGCAATAAACGACTCGCACCCTCCCTGTCTGATACAGTCTTATTTCATCACCATCAGCCAGCATCTCAGGCGGGGGAGGTGGAGCAAATCAGAAGGTGCTATGCTGGTGGCTGTCACACTTAACCAGACAGAGTTGTGAAGTGGGGAGCTTGCTAAAAATGCAAGCCAGCTGACTTGGTCTGGGAGCCAAGTGGAACACTCTGGCCCCTTTCCGCCTGAACATGCTGATTACCTTGTACATTGCAATAACCTGCAAGAGGCTGTCCCTTCCAGCACATTTGCAAGCATTCTATGCATCCCCCCTGCAAGAACGTGGCTGCCCTGCTCCTTAATCAACTTGAGTGACACAGTCATCCCTCTGAGGACCAGTCCTGTTTCTCTCCTCCGAAGAGGCCGGGGCTCCAGCATGCCTCAGGGTGAGAGATGACCCAGACATCACTGGCTCCCTAACCTTCCTGAAGTTCGCAGTGGCCACCTGCACACCTGACCTGGCTCTTCACACACAGAATGGAAGTAAATGTCACTCCTGGAGATTTTAATTAATCGCCTTTCTATTTTTTTTTTTCCTTTTGGGTCAGACTCTTAAGTGTCGATCAAGTTGATGGAGCTCCAGGGAGTCTTCTGTTCTGAATAGGTGAAAAATTGTACCCACAAAAAGAGTTCCCCATCCGATCAATTCTCTCTAACAACTTTATTGATTAGCTGCAGGAACATTTTTCATTTATTAATTATGAAGAAGATGTCTCAGAGACTTCTTAAAGTTAACTATTGTAATTTTTTTTTAATCCTGAGTTAACATTGACTTGCCTCACACTGCTTCCCAGGGCACAGAGTCCTACAGCAGGTGTGGGGTGCCCAGGAAAGGAGGCTATCAAAGTGCCCACGAGCAGACGCTGCAGACTGAGTCTTCATTTGGGACTGATTAATTGATTCCTTGAAAAAAAAAAACAACAACAACAGTTTGTCCTTTTCAGTAATGTGTTAGCATCAAAATATCATCTCATTATGATGTCTAGGCTAGTGATGGTTAATTAATTAATTGCCGCCAGTTAAAAACACTGCTCAACCCAGGTAAATCTTTCATCTATTAAAATCGATTCTGATAATGGCTTTGCAAAGGGATTCGGGGCGGTGGCGGGGGGTGGGGGTAGAATCAGGAGTCTTGACTGGCTCCTCCTTCCCTCCCTGCACCATCCCTTCCTTTCCCCTCCTCCTCTGACCCACCAATCTCTTTTTTCCCTCCCTCCTCCCCTCCCCCTTCTTCTTCCCATCGCTGATATCCTGTCAGAGGCAGGGGTCTGTTACAGCCTCATTCAGCAGTGCCATTTGGGGGCTGCCTGGGCTCTGGATACTCTGAAGGTTATAAACTGGCTCCCTCCCTCTGAGTTGTTCAACAGAAAGCCTCTGATAGTGGACCACCTTGTCAGCTCGATTGCTCAGGCTTCCTGAGAAGGCAGGCTGGGCTGCTAGGAACCTGTGCCTGGAAATCGAACTCTGGCTCCCCAGCGGCCTTTCCCTTATCACACCAACCCTGGACAAGGTTCCTGTAAGTAACTCTCAGTCTGGACACAAGAAGGAAGGCATCCAGTTATCCAGCTCCATTTCACAAATATCCTGCGTCCATTGGGCTGGATGGACCAAGGTCTGTGGTGGCACAGACGTGAATATGGACTCATCCCTGCTCTCAGGGTGACTGCAGTCTACAGAAGGAGCCTGAAACCTTCTTACACTTCCAGGGCCATCAGAGAGTCCTCAGAGAATATATGCATATATATGAAACCGAATCACTTTGCTGGACATCTGAAACTAACACAACATTGTAAATCAAATATGTATGTGTGCTTGCTTAGTCATGTCTGACTCTACGACCCCATGGATTATAGCCTGCCAGGTTCCTCTGTCCATGGAATATTCCAGGCAAAAATACTGGAGTTGGGTTGCCATTTTCTACTCTGGAGGATCTTCCCAGATCCTCCCAGGGATAAAACCCACATCTCTTGCATCTCCTGCGTTGCAGGGGGATTCTTTACTACTGCCCCACCTGGTGCTGTGCTGCGCTTAGTCACTCAGTTGTGTCCAACCCTTCACAACCCCATGAACTGTAGCCCACCAGGTGCCTCCACGTCCATAGGAATTCTCCAGGCAAGAATACTAGAGTGGGTTGCCATGCCCTCCTCCAGGGGAGCTTCCCAACCCAGGGATCGAACCCAAGTCTCCTGCATTGCTGGCAGATTCTTTACCATCTGAGCCACCAGGGAAGCCCCATAAATCAACTGTATTTCAATAAAAAAATAAATAAATAAATGAAGAACCCTGAAGAAGAAAGCTAGTGGTGGGTGGGTAAAATCAAAGACAGGAGAAGATGCCCACCTCACCTCAAGTACTTCAGAGGAAAAATGGGTTTGATTCCAAAGTAAAAGTTTATAAAAGGGAATATTTCTCATGGGGATAGGAGAGGGCAAAAATGAATTGGATTACTGAATGTGAATGATCCCAGTGAAAATGAAAAGAGGGTGAGAGACAAAAATCAAACAAAACAAAAAGCAAAACCCTGGTGCTGCTCAGGGAGCTCAGAGCGGAGTGTGAGGTTGGGGAGTGCTGGTGAGGGTGGGCTGGCCCACCGCAGGGTGGAGTGGGCACTGAGTCAGGAGGAGCCCAGGTTCCCAAAGGGCTACATCGATTCACAAAAGTGCTAAACTATGTGTTGGTGTAATAAGAAAAAATGGGGTGGGGAGGGATCCAGGTTTGAGAAGGTTGATGGGGGAATCTCGGGGCCATGGAGCCCACCTGGGTTCTCAGGCGTGACACTCAGCAGTAGGGGGACAGTGAGGGACACAGGGGTGTGTGGCCGCTTGAAATGGGCTGATGTCGCCAGAGACATCTCATGTGACCTCAGTACTACTTTCTGTTGCTAACAAATTAAGGAAGGAGGATAGGAAAATAGGTATTGGTTAAAAGCCCTCATTTTCAGGTAAAAAAAAGAAAGGGTAGGTTCTAGAAACCTTAAATTCAAACCCCAGTAAAATTCCAGAACAGGTTATTAAAAGGAAGATTGAGGGCTTTTGGAAGTGAATCCAGAGGGTCTCAGTAGTTAACACAGATTTGTGAATCACCAGTCAAACTAACTAGATGCCCTTTATGATAGGGTTCTAGACTTGTGTATCACAAATACAGCAGAATCAAGGATCGTCTTGATTCTGGCGAAACAACTAAGCTGACCTTGTTCGACATTCTTATGGGTTAATTTGTAAGTTCTGGGTTCAATTTGTGCTGTTACTTTAAGTCACTATCAACAAAAATTCTTAGCAGAAAGACCTTGATTATTGAACCCAAGGAGGAGTTTAGTTTAGAATTCTGTTCCTGACCCAACCTTGTTCAACACTTTTCTAAAAGAAGTCAATGAAAGCACAAAAGACATGCTTATCGGAGTTACAAATATGACTCATGTCTGGAAGGAATAGGTAACACAGCAAAAGAACAAATCAATATTCAAAGTTATTCCGTTAGGTTAGAATATGGAAATAAACCAAGAGTATAACAGGAATGAACACAAAGTCTGAATTTAGGTTAAAAAAAATCAATAGGAAAGGCATAGCATCAGGTAAGTATGACTTGGCAGCAGTTGATATGAATAGAAGGTTGGAGATTTATCTGACTGTAAAATCAGGGTAAAGCAACAGCATAATGTCATGGCTGAGAAAGTCGATCCAGTGTTAGGCTCTGTGTTGGTTAGGGTACCCCAAGAAGCAGAATCCAAAGCAAGGATTCCAGTACAAGCAATTAACTGGGGAAGTGATCCCACAACGTCTCATCCTATAGGGAGTGGGTGAAATGGGATGGAAGTAGCGAGCAGAGAGTGAGAATCAAGCCAGTGGCTATGCGCGAGACAGGAGCTGATGCTGTGGGACTCTCTGAGAAGCGCGGAGAGAGTGAGGCTCAGGGCCACCTGGGTGAGGCGGGGAGAGAGCTGGGGCATTTATGCTCCAACTACCGTTGGTCGTTGATCGAAGACCGTCATGGCGAGCGTTCATTCCTTGACACTTCCAACTGGGCACAGTCCAGTGGGCTCTGGCAGCCAGAGAGAGCCCTCAGGTGAAGCCATACAGGTGCTGGCGGTTAGAAGTCAGCCTGGCAGGCGCTGAAATGGAAGGGCTCAACAGGACATGAGCTGCACACCAGTAATATCCGCCACAGTCTCTCAGACTCAGGTAACATACAAGTATCCTTCCTGTTGGTCAACTGTTACTTGGATCACTGTATGTAGTTCTGGTGTCACACGAAAGAAGAACCTTGAAAAATGGAGTATTTCTTAGAGCAGGGACCCAAGATAGTAAGTATTTTGAGGACCATGTCATCTGAAAATGGAACTCAGGAACCCCAGTTTGGACTTGGGGACAGAGAATGTATGCTTGACATCTCCTGACTGTCTAGTGAACATCTCCAGTCTGACATATCCATGTGGGAATTCAGTTCCTCCCCTGCCTCCCAAAAAACTACAGCACCTGTGTTTGAAATATTCGTGCACAAATACAGAAATATAATACAAGGGGGTCCCTGTGTGCATGCTCAGTCAATCAGTCCTGTCTGTTTCTCTGTGACCCCATGAACTGTAGCTCACCAGACTCTTCTGTCCCTGGGCCTTTCAGGTGAGAATACTAGAGTGGATTGCCGTTTCCTCCTCCAGGGGATCTTCCCAACCCAGGGATCAAACCCGGGTCTCCAGCACTGGCAGGTGGATTCTTTACCACCGAGCCACCTGGAAGTCCAACAGGGCTCCTACCTCCCACTAAAAACATGTGATGATATTTTTCTTCTACAAGAGTAGTGAGGAAGCAGGGATGAATAGATATGGAAGACCCATATCCAAATGCCAAAACCATACATGCATATAGTTTTAAAGAGGCACTAAAAGTTTATATTGAAGCAACTGGTTCAAAGAATATATAAAACTTCAAAAAATTTTTAATCCGAATCTTTAAAAGAATTAGGGAACTCATGTTTTAAAAAATCTAAAACGACATCATGGATGAACAAATATTTGCTACTCACTGTGAGCAGATATTATATGAATAAATATCCTTGCATACAAATACATATACACATATATAGTTATAGTTAACTGGTAACTATTCCGCTCACACATGTATGCACATATAGCAAATTAAGTGAAGAAGAGCTAAAAAGCCTCTTGATGAAAGTGAAAGAGGAGAGCGAAAAAGCTGTCCTAAAGCTCAACATTCAGAAAACGAAGATCATGGCATCTGGTCCCATCACTTCATGGGAAATAGATGGGGAAACAGTGGAAACAGTGTCAGACTTTATTTTTGGGGGCTCCAAAATCACAGCAGATGGTGATTGCAGCCATGAAATTAACAGACGCTTACTCCTTGGAAGAAAAGTTATGACCAACCTAGACAGTATATTCAAAAGCAGAGACATTACTTTGCCAACTAAGGTCCTTCTAGTCAAGCCTATGGTTTTTCCAGTAGTCATGTATGGATGTGAGAGTTGGACTGTGAAGAAGGCTGAGTGCCGAAGAATTGATGCATTTGAACTGTGGTGTTGGAGAAGACTCTTGAGAGTCCCTTGGACTGCAAGCAGATCCAACCAGTCCATTCTGAAGGAGATCAGCCCTGGGATTTCTTTGGAAGGAATGATGCTAAAGCTGAAACTCCAGTACTTTGGCCACCTCATACGAAGAGTTGACTCATTGGAAAAGACTGATGCTGGGAGGGATTGGGGGCAGGAGGAGAAGGGGACGACCGAGGATGAGATCGCTGGATGGCATCACTTGACTCGATGGACGTGAGTCTGAGTGAACTCCAGGAGATGGTGATGAACAGGGAGGCCTGGTGAGCTGCGATTCATGGGGTCTCAAAGAGTTGGACACGACTGAGCGACTGAACTGAACTGATGATACTGTGGGTGTGAAGCTGAGGCTCCAATACTTTGGCCATCTGATGTGAAGAACCAGCTAATTAGAAGAAACCCTGATGCTGGGAAAGATTGAAGGCAGGAGGAGAAGGGATGAGGATGAGATGGTTGGATGGCATCAACGACTCCATGGACATGAGTTTGAGCAAGCACCAGGAGATGATGAGGACAGGGAGGCCTGGCATGCTGCTGTCCATGGGGTCGCAAAGAGTCGGACACAACTGAGCAATTGAACAACAATGATACTATTAATACTAATTCCCCCTGATTGGATAAAATAGACTATGACACACCCATAAATAGAATATGAAGTCTCCATGTGTCTGTTGAGAATAACATTCAAGATACAGTTTTCTTCAAACACGCAGAGTCTCCCCGGCCATGGACATGGGCCCGTGTTTTACTTGGATTCAGTGCTGACAGGTCCCTCCCTTTCTTTCACTGCTCCTGGGTCCTGGTCAGGCTACTTACTAAGCATGAGCCCTTGAAAAAACTCCTCTAACTTCCCAGGATCAGTATTTTCCCCAAAACATTTTTGTCACAGGCTTGTTGCGGAGAACACTGGGAATAAGAACGAGCTTTTGGAATTGAGAATTTGTTTTTTTGTTGTTGTTTTGAGTTGACCAGAGCCGGTATGGCTCACATGGTAAAGAATGTTCTGCAGTGCGGGAGACCCAGGTTCGATCCCTGGGTCAGGAAGATCCCCTGGAGGAGGAAATGGCAACCCACTCCAGTACTCTTGCCTGGAGAATCCCATGCATGGAAGAGCCTTGGTGGGCTACAGTCTGTGGAGTCAGACATGACTAAGCGACAAACTCTTTCACTTTCAAAGACTAAAGAAATCGAAGCTGCCCCTGAAGCTTTTGTAGAAAGAAGCATTTTTTCCTCTCTTCATCCACTGTTGCTCTAGGCACGAGATAAGATGCTTGCTCCTGGAATCTGCTTCCCCCGAGGAGGCCGTCAGAGATGCTGCGATCTGGACTGCGATAGGGACACGCACAAATCAGAACAAAAGCAGCAGAACAATGCAGAGGAACAGAGAGAGCATCGGAATGCAAGTCACCTGGGCAGGTGCAGTGGAGGTCAGAAGCTGTGCAGGAGCACTCCGGGAATCCGAAGGCAGCGAAGGGCGGGGAAGCTGTCAGTTCTCATCTAAGCCATCCCAAGACCTCCAGTGACAGTCAGGATGTCACTGCAAATTGAATGAGCAGAAAGACACTGTGTGAGTACCAGACCCAGGAAACGTCTTCCAAAAATGAGAGCGAACTGAGCTGATGCAACTAAATGGACACTTGAATGTCTAGCTTTCATGAGAACAAATTCAAGGAGCAGCTACCTATAACGAAGAATTTGTTACTGTACAAAGCTAAGAAATTAAGGTCAGTATTTGAGGCCAGATGAAATAATTAGAGTTGACCCCGATGATGGAAAGATGTTCAGAAGGCTTTCATTGTTTAATCTGTTGCTGTCAGTACTTTCAAGAGAATAAGGTGGAATTTTGTCTTTCTTTCTTGCCAAGTGGCTGCCTTGCCAGGGACTGGCATTCTTGACAACTCAGCACTCTAGGCTTTGGAGGGCTGATGGTGGAAGAATAACAGTGCCTTGTACTTTACAAAGTACTTCTGCATCAGTTATCTTTGTTGACCTCAGCACCATTCAGAGAAATGCAATATGAGGAAATGTTCAGCTCAGTTCGGTTCAGTTCAGTCGCTCAGTCGTGTCCGACTCTTTGGGACCCCATGAATCGCAGCACACCAGGCCTCCCTGTTCATCACCATCTCCCGGAGTTCAGTCAGACTCACGTCCATTGAGTTGGTGATGCCATCCAGCGATCTCATCCTCGGTCGTCCCCTTCTCCTCCTGCCCCCAATCCCTCCCAGCATCAGAGTCTTTTCCAAGGAGTCAACTCTTCGCATGAGGTGGCCAAAGTACTGGAGTTTCAGCTTTAGCATCATTCCTTCCAAAGAAATCCCAGGGCTGATCTCCTTCAGAATGGACTGGTTGGATCTGCTTGCAGTCCAAGGGACTCTCAAGAGTCTTCTCCAACACCACAGTTCAAATGCATCAATTCTTCGGCACTCAGCCTTCTTCACAGTCCAACTCTCACATCCATACATGACCACAGGAAAAACCATAGCCTTGACTAGATGGACCTTAGTTGGCAAAGTAATGTCTCTGCTTTTGAATATACTGTCTAGGTTGGTCATAACTTTTCTTCCAAGGAGTAAGCGTCTGTTAATTTCATGGCTGCAATCACCATCTGCAGTGATTTTGGAGCCCTCCAAAATAAAGTCTGACACTGTTTCCACTGTTTCCCCATCTATTTCCCATGAAGTGTTGGGACCAGATACCATGATCTTCGTTTTCTGAATGCTGAGCTTTAAGCCAACTTTTTCACTCTCCTCTTTCACTTTCATCAAGAGGCTTTTTAGCTCCTCTTCACTTTCTGCCATAAGGGTGGTGTCATCTGCATATCTGAGGTGATTGATATTTCTCCCGGCAATCTTGATTCCAGCTTGTGTTTCTTCCAGTCCAGCGTTTCTCATGATGTACTCTGCATAAAAGTTAAATAAGCAGGGTGACAATATACAGCCTTGACGTACTCCTTTTCCTATTTGGAACCAGTCTGTTGTTCCATGTCTAGTTCTAACTGTTGCTTCCTGACCTGCATACAGATTTCTCAAGAGGCAGGTCAGGTGATCTGGTATTCCCATCTCTTTCAGAATTTTCCACATCTTACTGTGATCCACACAGTCAAAGGCTTTGGCATAGTCAATAAAGCAGAAATAGATGTTTTTCTGGAACTCTCTTGCTTTTTCCATGATCCACTGGATGTTGGCAATTTGATTTCTGGTTCCTCTGCCTTTTCTAAAACCAGCTTGAACATCAGGAAGTTCACGGTTCACGTATTGCTGAAGCCTGGCTTGGAAAATTTTGAGCATGACTTTACTAGCATGTGAGATGAGTGCAATTGAGCGGTAGTTTGAGCATTCTCTGGCATTGCCTTTCTTTGGGATTGGAATGAAAACTGACCTTTTCCAGTCCTGTGGCCACTGCTGAGTTTTCCAAATTTGCTGGCATGTTGAGTGCAGCACTTTCACAGCATCATCTTTCAGGATTTGAAATAGCTCAACTGAAATGCCATTACCTCCACTAGCTTTGTTCGTAGTGAGAGATCATTCTGTCGTTTTTGAGACTGCATCCAAGTCCTGCATTTCGGACTCTTTTGCTGACCATGATGGCTACTCCATTTCTTCTGAGGGATTGCTGCCCGCAGTAGTAGATATAATGGTCATCTGAGTTAAATTCACCCATTCCAGTCCATTTTAGTTCACTGATTCCTAGAATGTCGACATTCACCCTTGCCATCTCTTGCTTGACCACTTCCAATTTGCCTTGATTCATGGACCTGACATTCCAGGTTCCTATGCAATATTGCTCTTTACAGCATCGGACCTTGCTTCTATCACCAGTCACATCCACAGCTGGGTGTTGTTTTTGCTTTGGCTCCATCCCTTCATTCTTTCTGGAGTTACTTCTCCACTGATCTCCACTAGCGTGTTGGGCACCTACTGACCTGGGGAGTTCCTTTTTCAGCATCCTATCATTTTGCTTTTCATACTGTTCATGGGGTTCTCAAAGCAAGAATACTGAAGTGGCTTGCCGTTCCCTTCTCCACCTCTCCACATGACCCACCCGTCTTGGGTTGCCCTGCAGGCATGGCTTGGTTTCGTTGAGTTAGACAAGGCTGTGGTCCTAGTGTGATTAGATTGACTAGTTTTCTGTGAGTATGGTTTCAGTGTGTCTGCCCTCTGATGCCCTCTTGCAACACCTACCATCTTACTTGGGTTTCTCTTACCTTGGGCGTGGGGTATCTCTTCATGGCTGCTCCAGCAAAGCACAGCCGCTGCTCCTTACCTTGGACGAGGGGTATCTCCTTACCGCTGCTGTTCCTGACCTTCATCATGGGATAGATCCTATGAGGAAACACAGACTCTGCAAATTGAGGGGTGTCACATGTCAACACACCAGGTTTCTAGATGTGTTTCTCCTGGCATACCATGGACCACCCTACTTCTACAGGCCACCCCTCCACTTCTCAAATCTTGATTGATCTATTTCCAGCCCTGAAGTAGCATTCATTCAACAAACATATCTCAGGAATGCCCATACCAGGATGAAAATACCTCTAGGAGGATTATCACATGGATGACATTATCTGCCAATGAGTTTATCCAATGGGATCCTTAGGAGAGGAAAGACAAGACAGACACATTCTGAGATCAGGATGGAGAGAGCATAAGAAATCTGGAGCACACAACTCTGCTAGATACAGTTAGCGAATCCAGGCAAGGGGCGCAGAGGAACCTCTGAGTAGCCGGAGAGCACTTAGAGGGTATAGAGGGACCCAGAGGAAATGGACAGAAAGACCCCAAGACAAGTGTCACCTACATTGTGGTTTTATCTAGAGCTGGTCCAGATCACGAGACTAGGGGGAGGTCCTCCATTTCCATGCAGTTGGCCAGCTCAATGGGATGAGGAATCGGGTTTCGTTGAGGTAGACCAAAGGAAACTGGATACACAAGGACGACTATGGTGGAGGCTCGTTAGCACTGGGAAGGGTGGTCAGGAACTTTAAATCTAGACAGAGGCCATAATCCCAGGGTCAAGTCCATGCAGAGAGGAAAGGTCTACAACCTCCTGTGACGTGCTAGCCTAAGTCTCAGAGGCTGAGATCGGGGTCTGATGGGGAGCACATGGCAGGTGAGAGTGAGTGGCTGCCCAGACCCACCAAAGTGCCCCTGAAGTCACCAGTCCCCAGGGAACCAGGGGCCCAGCTTACAGACTTGGAATGTAAGTGATCAGAGGCCCAGGCTCTGTTACCCAAGGCCCTAGAGATTAGACAGGTAACTCAAAGAAGATGGGAAACTAGAGTTACGAAGAGCAACGCACACGTAGACCTACAATTCCACTTCCGTGAACTTTTTTCTACAGATACCATCATAGGAGTGTGGCGTGCCGAGATCTCGTAGTGGCTAGTGCTCTCCGTTGTGACCGCAGCAACCTCGGTTCGAATCTGAGTCGTGGCAGTAGTGTTACCCCTGGCATCTGCTTGCCCTGGGCTTCCCAGGGGACACCAGTGGTAAAGAACCTGCCTGTCCATGCAGGAGATGTGAGACGGGTTTCCATCCCTGGGTCGGGAAGATCCCCTGGAGAAGGACATGGCAACCCATTCCAGTATTCTTGCCTGGAGAATCCTATGGACAGAGAAGCCTGGCAAGCTGCAGTCTATAGGGTCTCAAAGAGTCAGACACAGGTGAAGTGACTTGGCGCACACACACATAATGTACGTACTCTAATCTATGTTATATATCCTTATACACGTGAGAAGTGGCGTACATACAAGAATACTCACTGTGGCGTGGTTAGGAATAGCCAGAGATGAGAGGCGATCTAAGTGTTCATCCATAAGGATGGCTAGAACAAACTACGGCCTACTCGTGCAAAGACATTAGGGTCCAGAGCTCTCTGTGCGTGGATCTGGGATACTCTTCAAACTATATTTCCCTCAAAATAAGCAGAGCAGAGGACTGTGTACAGCGAGCTACCATTAAAAAAAAAAAAACACATGACTGGGGGTCCCTCTAAGGCATGACACCTGGGCTCCTGTGCTATAGGATAGGAAGGAGAGCCTTTTGTTTTTGAACTCTTTTATTTTGTACTGGGGTATAGCCCATCAACAATGCTGTGATGGTTTCAGGTGAACAGCGAAGGGACTCAGCCATATGTATACATGTACCCATTCTCCCCCAAATTCCCCCTCATCCAGGCTGCGACATGATATTGAGCGGAGTTCCATGTGCTATACAATAGGTCCTTGTTGGTTATCCATCTTAAATATAGCCGTGTATACATGTCCATCCCAAACTCGTTAACTATCCCTTCCCCTTGGCAACCTTGAGACTCATTTTGTGAGTCTCTTTCTGTTTTTTACGTAAACTCATTTGCATCATTTCCTTAGGAAGGAGATATTTATCAATATGCCCCCTTGTCATGTTGGAGATTTGTACCCTGTGTATGTGTTGCCTATTAAGAAAATACAGGCTCGAAAGCATTAGACGACAGGGAACAGGAAACCCAGAGCAAAGTGTCACCCTATGCAGGGGCAGGATGGTGGGATGCAAGCTCACCGTCGGACCTGTGTGTTCCTAGCGGTGTCCAGAGGTGGCCAGAGAGGGCGGGGGTGGGGCAGCATGCCCCAGGAAAGGGACACCTGACCGCGAGGAGAGGGACAGATGACCAGGCAGCTCTCCCAGTGCCCTCCTGCCTTGGGGACTTTGTTCTGGAAGGGAATTTTCAGATCGCTTAGTCTGGTAAGATTAGTTAGTCTGAGATTTGACTGTGTTTCTACTAACCAGAGCCCTTGTCAATAAAATTCAGATGGATGGTCCCATCCTGGACCCCTAAAGTTTGAAAGTTTTGGGGGTGGGGTGGGACTCGACATTCCTGCAGTTTCTATGCACAGCCAGGTCGGGAACCACTGACTTTGACCATCCACCTCTCTCATAGCTGAAAGGGACTTTCAAGAAAGATGATGCTGGCGCAGGGCAGGCAGTGACCACAGATCAGTCAGGAGGCTGTGGGTGAGGGACAGAGCCCGCGAGCAGTGTGCTTAAGCAGCCACCGCAAGAAACACAGGCTCACGGCCGCACAGACTGTGGCGGAATCCCAGGCCTGATGCTTGATAGCTGCGTCCTCGAAGACGACTTAATTTTGTTATGCTTCAATCTCTTCATCTCTCACAAGAATTTAATAATGCCTACCCCATAGGTTTAAAATTGAAATGATTTTATATATATCTGCTCCATACTATGTAAAAGCCTAAATGGGAAAAGAACTTGAAAAAGAATAGTAAACGCATACGTGGGCTTCCCAGGTGGCGCCAGTGGTAAAGATCCCACCTGCCAATGCAGGAGACCTGAGACTCAGGCCGGAGAACTGATGCTTCTGAACTGTGGTGCTGGAGGAGACTCCTGAGAGTCCCCTGGACTGCAAGGAGATCCAACCAGTCCATTCTGAAGGAGATCAGCCCTGGGATTTCTTTGGAAGGAATGATGCTAAAGCTGAAGCTCCAGTACTTTGGCCACTTCATGCGAAGAGTTGACTCATTGGAAAAGACGCTGATGCTGGGAGGGACTGGGGGCAGGAGGAGAAGGGGACGACCGAGAATGAGATGGCTGGATGGCATCATGGACTCGATGGACGTGAGTCTGAGTGAACTCTGAGAGTTGGTGATGGACAGGGAGGCCTGGCGTGCTGCGATTCATGGGGTTGCAGAGTCGGACACGACTGAGCGACTGAACTGAACTGAACTGAAGAGACTCAGGTTTGATCCCTGGGTCAGGAAGATCCCCTGGAGGAGAGCATGGCAACCCACCCCAGTATTCTTGCCTGGAGAATCCCATGGACAGAGGAGCCCGGTGGGCTCGAGTCCACAGGGTCAGAAAGAGTGGGACACAACTGACGCCAGTTAGCCCTGCACATATATATGCATGACTGAATCGCTTTGCTGTACACCTGAAGCTAACACAACATTGTCAGCCACCCGTAGTTCAATAGAAAATAAGAAGTTAAAATCCATTTTATACATGTGTATATATACTACTCAGTTGTTATTGCCATCGGCTCTTCTGTTACTGCTGTTGCAACCTCACAGGAAGATAACAACCTTGCCAAGAGACAAAGGACTGTCATCACAGGAAGAGTCAGAAACCAGACGACCAACGTCTGCAGCGTCACTGAAGCCCAGGATCAAACCCTCAGAGGAACCACAGCAAACAGTGGGAGGGGCGTGGCGTCAGTTTTCTGTGAGGCTCATAATCCCACGGCCACCTGAGCCCCTCCCATGTCTATCCTGGCCGACATTTCATGCTTAATCACCCCCAAAACATCCCATTTTATGCTGGTGGTGGGACTGCCTTGGGCTTACGCTGTGAGCCGCACTAGAGGGAAAAATAGACTGGCTCCGGGTCTCTAGAGGACTTGGAGCACTCTGCAGTTTTTGTCCTGTTTAACTGAGCTCGTGATCGGATCACTTTCCTAGGATTACAGAATGGAAGCCCGAGGTATTCATCTGATCTCTTTTCCTCCAAGCGCCTAATTCCGTTAATGACTTCAGAAGCACCTTCCCCACAAGGTTTAATGGGTTTGGGCTCAAAGTCACTGCAATTTCGCATGAAGCCGGGTTGGTAGAGGCCCCAGAGTGCAGAGAACTTGCAGCGTGGAGCTTTAAGAAGCTCAGCCTGGCCCCTCTTTCTCAGGCAGAGCTAAATTTTACCCAGAGGCCAAGCTCCAAACAAATCTTTCTTCAGATTTGGAACTTTCAGGAGAGCCTGTACGTGGAGTGTGGTAGCTTGGTTGCAGTTGGGTTTTTAAAACTTTTCCTGCTTGGCTGTGCTGGGTCCAAGTTGCGGTATGTGGGGTCTAGTTCCCTGACCAGTGATCGAACCTGAGCCCCCTGCATTTGGAGCGTGGAGTCTGAGCCTCGGGACCACCAGGGAAGTCCCTTATTCTTTTTGTAGAGGCTGAAGAGAGTGGAGAAATGAAGAGGGGCTCCCTGGATCTGGTGCTGAGTCTAACTGGTGTATCAGGATTCCTTGTCATGCTTCTCCTCGGGCCTGCTGCATTTCATTTATTTCCTCCAGAATCTGGACTTCGCCAATATCGGAGCCTCTGCATCTGAAATGAGAGGGGAGAGAAAACTGGAAGAATAAATTGCAAGCAGATGAGGGGAAGGACTCACCCCTGAGAGATGGTCCCTGTGGACTGGACCCCACCCTGACTTCACAAAGAGGAGGCGACGGAGGCCTGGAGAGGTGGGGGGGTCTGTGGCCAAGCAGGGACCAGAACCCACAGGTCAGAGTCTGGTGAGTTTGGCAAAGTCAGGAAGAAAGCGCTGGGCAGGGGAAAGGAGGACCGAAGCTGAGGAGTCTGAACTAAGTAGGTGGGCGAACCTGTTCCTAGAGGTTTAAAAAATCATTTCTAAAATATTACATAAGTATCTCACTTTCTATTGCTGTGTAACAAATGAACAAAAGCTAAACAGCTAAAAATAACAAACAGTTATTATCTCTCAGTTTTTGTGGGTCAGGAATCCGGACACACATGATCCAGAGGCCTCAGGCTTAACGTTTCCCACATGACTGCAGCCACGATCACGGCAAAGGGGAGGACGCACTTCCAAGGTCACTCATTGGTTCCCGACAACGTTCAGTTTCCTGAGGGCTGCTGGCCAGAGGTCCCCACGGTTCCTGGCCATGGAGACCCTGTTGGTCATCAGTCAGCTCATAACACGACAGCTGGCGTCCCTCAAAGCAACAGAGACTGCCCAAGACAGAACCCCATCCTCCTTATTGTAATTTTGCAAATGTTATCCCATCAGCACATCCATGTTGTGTTAGTCACTCAGTCGTGTCTGACTCTTTGCAAGCCCATCAGGTTCCTCTGTCCATGGAATTCTCTAGGCAAGACTCCAGGAGTGGGTAGCTATTCCCTTCTCCAGGAGATCTCCCCTGGAGTCTTCTCGGATCAAAGCCGGGTCTCCTGCATCGCAGGCAGATTCTTTACCATCTGAGTCCCCAGGGAAGTCCTATGTTGGCTTGGCTAGGCTCAGCCCAGGGCAGGTGTCACTTGCCTAGGGTCTGCAGGAAGAAATTAAAGGAGGAAAAGGGGGACAGTGTATGTGTGAAGAGGAGTGCAGAAGGGAGAAGATTGGAAAGAAAGAAAACTGGAAGATTTTAGGCTGTGGTTGGAGTTTCTCGGCTTCTTCATGGGGAGAGAGGGAAACCATTTTCTCTAACAAGTGCAATTTTTGAAAGCATTTTATTTAGTTACTACTTCGCTGTGCTGGGTCTTCACTGCGACACAGGCTTCTCTTTAGTTGCAGGGCATGAGCTTCTCACTGCGGCGGCTTCTCTTGTTGTGGAGCATGGGCTCCAGGACTTGAAGGCATCAGTAGGTGGGCAGGCGGGCTCAGCAGGTGGGCTCAGCACCTGCAGCTCTCTGGCTGGGACGTGTGGGCTTAGTTGCTCTGCCGCATGTGGGATCTTCACAGATCAGGGATTGAACACCCATCTCATGCGCTGGCAGGCAGATTCTTTACCGCTGAGCCACTAGGGAAGCCCATGAATGATAATTATATAATTGATGCACAAATCTAGGGGCTGCTGTGGGAAATGAGATCTGCAAAGCAATGCCAGGTTGGCGTCTTGGGTGATGGTGTGAACCTGTGTGATGAAGCAGAATATCTTCTCTACACTGAAATATTTGCAGAATAAATCAGGACTAGAATCTCCAAATTGTAATCGTACATTAGGAGCAATGTACTTTATCTTTTCTTTTTTAAAATTTTATTTGGCCACGCAGGGTCTTAAGTGTGGCCTGTGGGATCTGTTTCCCCTGACCAGGAACTGAACCCAGTCCCCCTGCATTGAGATTGCAGCCTTAACCATTGGACCACCAGGGAAGTCCCACAATTTACTTTATCTTGATTCATCTCTTTGGAGGAAAATAATTAGGTATTTGGGGCTGAGCGCAAAAATCTATGATCCTTAGGAGGAGTTGTTCATGAAGACGAAAGGAGATACCAGAGAGAGGCTTTGAAAAGCAGATTCCTATACCTGAAGGAATTTATAAGAAGTTTCTTACTGCCTCATGGAGGAAAAGGCTCAAGTAGGTAAAGAGATATGACAGAAAACAAGTGCCCTTTAAATAATTGGCTCAGGGGACTCAGGAAAAACGCTGGAACGTAGAAAAGACAGGAAGCATCGCAAGATGGAGCTGCATTCTGGGATCTAGAAAGGGGCAGATGGGAGCAGACAGCGTAGGGAGGGGAGAGGGAGACCCTAAGAGGGAAGAACGAGTTACCGAGGAACAAAGAAACGAAGGTACGCGCGCACAGAAATGCTAAGACTGGCTTTTGTGAAAGTTTACCAGAAGTCGTCCTCATTTACATTACAGAAAAGAAAAACCCAGGAAAATACCTTTCCAGAGGGTCCGAGAGGACAAGCGGGTAACAGGATTCAAAAGAGCCAGGTTTGGTGGGTAGTTTTACTTCTGTCTTTAGCAAAAGATGCTCCAGTTGGATGTAAGGTCTGTGGGCTACGGTCAGAAGGTGACCACCAGACACTTTGTGGAAGCCGGCGCTCCCGGTCCTTCTTGAGATTTCGGAGCTCCTTTCGGCCCGCCCGCCGTGGCTCGTGAGACCAGCAGGTCGCTTCTTTGACCCTCCCTCTGCCTTTCACCCCAGACTGGTTCTCTAGGCTTGGAGTCCCACTCCCGTGACACGGCGGGGCCCAGGGTACCGGGAATAGAGTGGAGTGGCCTTTGCAAAGGGCTGTCTGAGACTAAACCCACGGGGACTCGCAACACTCAGTGGAATGGACGAGGGGAATTGACAGGGACCGCTGGGGAGGGACCAGCCATTATTCTGCGCATTTCCCAGACTCAGGCTTTACCTGGGGAGCTTCACAAAGAACAAACACGACGCCCATCTTTTAGGAAGCAGAAAAAGCTTCCTTACAGCCTGATCAGCTTAACCTGGTTTCCAGGGAAGATGCTAGAACAAATCATCAAGCAATCAATGTGCAGTCAGCCAGAAGGGGGCAAGGCCTGGGGAGCTCACGGTCACAGCCCTGTAAGGAGTAAATCAAGTCGGACCAATTTAATTTCCTCCTATGATAGACTGACAGGCCATGTAGATAAGGTGGAAGCAATAGATGCAATCGACCTGAGACCTCAGCAAGGCTTTTGCCTCTGCGCCACGTGACGGGCTCAGTGGCGAGCCCGCTTGCTGCGGTTCGGGCCAGGGGTCAAGAACCCCAGGGCTCTCACACTGGACGGGGAGCCAGCTCCCGCCTCGCTCCCCTTCTCTCCGCTCCGTCGCTGTTCGTTGTCACAAGACTTTATTTGATGAGCATTTGGGTTGTGCCGCCTGGGTTTGTGCCGTGAGGTGGTTTAGTCACTAAGTCGTGTCTAACTCTTGACGATTCCATGGACTGTAGCCTGCCAGGCTCCTCTGTCCGTGGAATTTTCCAGGCTAGAATACTGGAGTGGATAGCCATTCCCTTCTCCAGGGGATCTTCCCAACCCAGGGATCGAACCCACATCTCCTGCATTGCAGGCAGAATCTTTACTGCTGAGCCACCAGGGAAAATGCACTGAGGCCCTTCATAAATGTTTGTTGAATAGATGAATGGATTCTTGGGCATGTGAGCTGTAACCTTAGGAGGCTGGCACCAGGGAGCTTGACCACAGTCCACCTCCTCCATGCAAACAGACCAGCACCAAATACTCAGCTAATTACTCCTCCATCCATTCAAAATGTCAGAATCCAGTGTTATATTTATACCACGTTGATGTTGGATGTGTGCAGAGTAGAAACAGGGGTCTTTTCTGCTCTCAATGGTTGCCATGTTTTTCAGAACTGACTGAGAGAGAGACAGTAGAGTCAGTTCCAGAATGGATTTCAGATTACCCACTTTGTCTATAGCCTAGAGGACAGAATTTTAATAATACAAACTATCCATGAAAGAAAAAGTGTAAGTCAATCAGTCGTGTCTGACTCTTTGCGACCCCAGGGACCATAGTGCCCAAGGCTCCTCCATCCATGGGATTCTCCAGGCAAGAATACTGCAGGACATAGCCATTTCCTTCTCCAGGGGATCTTGCCAACCCAGGGATCGAACCTGCAAAACTTATCCATGAGTCATAACAAAATGGACTAAGTTGAAATGTTGAACCAGACCCAGAAAACAGCCCATGGCCTACCTACGGTACAGCCTACGGTACCCATAATACAAAACTCGGAAAAGAAACTGAGCAGGATTGTTTTTTGTCAAGTTTGCAGGTCAGGCTTGAGCTAACTGGGAACTAAATGTAGTTTTCAACAGACTCCCAGATGGTAGGAGTAGCCATACAGCTTCAACAAATGGCATAAGGTAAATGCCATCCAGCCAGGAATCAAATGTTCTTCAGGGTCCCACAGAGCAGGCCTCGTGTGCTTGTTTCTTCAGAGTGAGTGCAGGAGAAAAATGGCTGAAATAACTAAATGGTTGGGGAAATACCTGAGATATGAGAGAAATGGCTAAAGCAGTTAACTAATGAAAAGGCTATCAGACTGTCAAGGGTCTAAAAGTGGTGAGTGAGGCCCAAATAATTATTCTTCCCCTCCTTTTTGGGTCAGTAAAAAGGAAAAATGGAAGATTTTATTAAAAAAAATTTTTTTTAATGTTTGGCTGCACTGTGCAGCCCATGGGATCTTAGTTCCCCAACCAGGGATCAAACCCCTGTCCTCCAGCCCCCCTTTTATCTTCCCAGATTGTCCAAGCACTTCTTATTGGTGGAACCAAATCTCTTTTCTGACCTGGCTGCAAAGGAGTCTGGGAAATACAGACTTTGACTTGGTGGATTCCAGAGAGCAAGAAGCAGAGATCGAGTTGAGTGCTGCTCATCCAAGATTCTTCCTTTCTCAGGAGGAGCCTCCAATCTCGGGCCTGGAGTCATAAGTCAGTTCTCAGCGCCCTGGGAGCTAGAGGTGCTGATGCTTGGTGTGCCTCTCTCTACCTGAAGGTCCATAAGTTCAGAGTTTTCATTTTCATCCTAAAAATCCAAATGGATTTTGCAATCCACTGTATAATAAATCTTAGTTGGTTATAATATAAAAATATTCTCTGCTGAATCTTTGGGTGAAACAATGCTGCAGACAGCTGCTCCAAACTTGATTTGTATTTTAAAAAACTGCATCTTGATACTTGGTCATGTATCCCCCAGTGATGCATATCGTTTAGTTTGAGAAATACAGGTCTCAATTATTTCTCTTATATGTTAAGATTCAGTGACTATTTTCCTCTTCTTAGTAGGTAGGAAAAAATGAAAAACAACAAAAGAAGGGAAGCTTGAGAAGCAGTGACCTGCCCCCTGTTTTACAAATAAATCATAGCAGGACAAAACTGGAATGGAAAATTCAGAACAGTGATCAATACCTGGAGAAAAGAAACCAGAAGGCCATGTTTTATTGCATGATCCATGCACTACGTGCAAGAAAGCAGCTCACTGTGAACACAGGTTTCCAGGGCTGGGAGGAGGTAGAGACAAATCCTTTTTTCAATGAAAGGAGCCAGTGAGAGCCTGCTGGGAGTAAATTCAGCGCTTCTGGAAAATGCCACAGTCCTGCTTTACGAAGCTTATGCCAGCATGTCTTCGTTTTGTTTTTTACTGCAGGGGCACAAGACAAAGCAAATCATATATGGCTTCCACCCAACCCTTGAACTGGCTGTTGGTGACATGTCCAAGACACCACTCACCACTACGTTCAGAGGCCAAGCTGGGCAAAATTAGTATTAGGCAAAAGAAAATGAAAATTGGAGGAGCATGAAGTAAAGCAAAAAGAGAAAGATGTACAGTAACTCCCTAGATAGAGTGGGAGAGAAAAGGATGGAAGGGTGACTGAGGATGCTTGGGTTTGTGGTACCCTCTGGGGGTAGAGCATTTGGACAGACATGGACTCACCCAAG
Organism: Budorcas taxicolor; assembly: GCF_023091745.1. Lineage (NCBI taxonomy): Eukaryota > Metazoa > Chordata > Mammalia > Artiodactyla > Bovidae > Budorcas > Budorcas taxicolor. The sequence continues at coordinate 56,972,143 of NC_068931.1, forward strand.
GGCTTCCCAGGTGGCACCAGTGGGAAAGAGCCTGCCTGCCAGTGCAGGAGATATAACAGACTCAGATTTGATTCCTGAGTTGGGAAGATCCCCTGGAGGCAGCCCACTCCAGTATTCTTGCCTGGAGAATCCCATGGACAGAGGAGCCTGGCGGGCCACACAGAGTCGGACACGACTGAAGTGACTTGACACGCATGCACGGACCCATCCAGTCCTTTCAGTGCTGACAGCCCCGTTTTATAGATGAGTAAGTGAAATCTGGGCAAGCTTCAGAGATTTGCTCAACATTACAACATTACAAAGTAAATATTCATACCAGATCCTGGATTCTAACCCGGGGCTATGGGCTTCCTTGAAAGATGATCATTCAACTACCCTCTTATGTCTGAAAGGGATGGGCTGGCAGGCTGGGATACCATCCCAGGTCTACCACTAATAGGCTGTACACCACTGGGCATGTTACTTAAGTGGTTAGCTTCTTCATCTGCACAACAGAGATAATAATAGCATCTGCTTCACTGGATAGTCAAGGGAATTAGACAAGATAATACAGGTAAAATACTTAGCACAGGGCTTGGTGCATAGTAAGTGCTCAGGAAATGCTAGTTGCTGGGCAAACACCTGGGAGCTGTAGGAAAAAGGAGCATTCTGGGAAAACATCAAGCAGAAGAATTCTGAATGTCACTCCCGCTAAGAGACCATGCTAATTGCAATTCCCTGCTTTTCACGGAATCAAAGTGGTGGCATTTCTCAGCTGACTTCCATGTAGTTTGGGTCAAAGGCATCAGTCATAGTTCTCTAGAAAAATGGACCCAATCAGAGGTATATAGGTAGAAGACAGATAGATAAATAGATGATTGATAGATTTACTTTAAGAAAGTGGTTCACACAATTGTGGGGGCTGGGCAGGAGGGTCTAAAACTTGTCAGGCAGACTCAACAAGGCTGGCAGCTCAGACTGGAGTTGATGCTGCAGTCTTAAGGCAAAATTTCTTTTTCTCCAAGAAATCTCTGGTTTTGCTTTTAAGGCCTTCTACTGATTGGATCAGGCCCACCCAACTGGTGAAAGATAATCTCCTTCACTTAAAGTCAGCTGATTGCAAGCCAGATTACATAGATGCTAGCCATGTCTACACAGTGTCATCACTGCAACACCTAGATCAGTGTTCGAGTCAATGCCTGAGTCCTCCTGCCTAGCCAGGTTGACGTAACATTTACTGTCACAGAGGCACAGCCAGTGCGGGAGGCAGTGGGGATGGGGGGTAGGGGGCGGGTAGAGAAACCAGCATGTGCCTCCCACGTCTCCCCATCGCCTCAGGACCACCTGCACCAGTGAGAGGGGGCCCACCAGGCAGCCCTTCCCTCTTGGCCCCAGGTCCTCTAAGCAGCCCCAGACAATGGCTCTAGCTCCCATCAGATGGCCCAGCTTCTGCTGACGAGCCTTCCTCCACTGCCTCCTGAGCCCACAGTGGCAACGGCTTCCTGCTCTTACCAACCTTGGGGCTGTCTCCCTGTCACTGTTCAGCTTGCTCAGCATTCCTGTATCACCGATGCCATGCGTGTGTGGTCTCAGGTGGCTTCTGCCTTGACCCTGACCACATCAGAGGCCCTTTCTGTTACATGGGATGCTTGCCCAGGCTCTCTCAAACGGCACCGTGGCCTTAGGACCTTGTGGATGAGCTGTGGGGATGAATTTAGAGAAGCGAAGAAGACAGAGGCAAAATAACCTATCCTACGATGCCAGTCATAGCTGCTCAGTCCGGGCAACACCAGAAGGGGAGAGAGTATAAAATCCTGAGGCCAACCTCCTGAGGGCAGAAGCCGGGGAGACAGCCCTGGGCCCAGGGATTCCACTTACTCCTGAGTGTTGGCATCTGCTTCTCTCTAAAAGGGGTCATCTCCAAAACCCTGCACGTCCCAGAGGGGAGCCCCATATTGCACGTGCAGTTCCCCTCCATGCTCAAGACCAGGGCCATTTTGTAGTTTCTGAATGGCTGGGGCATGAAAACAGCTGGTTATCATGCCATCTCTGGGCACTTCGGTGTTTCATTGTAGAAGCATCTGTTTGAAGACAGGGGGGCTGCCAGTGAGGAGAGTTCAAGACATCAGGAGTCAATTCCTTGCACACACCCTCACCCCTTTCCCTGCTCAAATGTTTTCCCAAACACTTGGCAAAATCTGATGTATCATACATTTTGATTATTTATTTGCTACATTTATATATTATAATAGGCTTCTCTGGTGCCTCAGATAGTAAAGAATTTGCCTGCCATGCAGGAGACCCAGGTTAGATCCCTGGGTTGGGAAGATCTCCTGGAGAAGGAAATGGTTATGCACTCCAGTATTCTTGCCTGGAGAATCTCATGGACAGAGGAGCCTGGTGGGTCACAAAGAGTCAGACACACCTGAGTGACTAACTCTTTCACTATGTTGTAATATGACCATCAGTGCATTAATAGCAGCTCTGTCACTTCACATAATTATCATTTCTTTGTTCTGGTGGTAACGAATAAGATCTAGTCTCTCAGCAAGTTTGATGATTATAATACAATATTGTATTCACTTTGCATTTATTGTCCCTGGGCATTAGATCTCCAGGACTTACTTCTCTTGGGCTTCCCAGGTGGGGCTAGTGGTAAAGAACCCACCTCTCAAAGCAGGAGACATAAGAGACGTGCATCGATCCCTGGGTCGGGAAGGAGGGCATGGCAACCCACTCTAGCGTTCTTGCCTGGAGAATCCCATGGACAGAGGAGCTGATGGGCTACAGTCTGCAGGGTTGCAGAGAGTCGGGCACGACTGAAGTGACTTAGCATGCACACACTTACTTGCCTATTAGCTGCAGGTTTGTACCTTAAACAACATCCATTCCCCTTCCTGCAACCCCTGGTAAGCACCAGTCTACTCTCTTTTGACCAGTTGAGTCTGTTCGATTACATAGATAAGTGAGACTTCATAGTCCTTGACCTTCTCTCCCTGATTTACCCCACTTAGTGTATTATCTTGGAGGTCCAGCCGAGTCACCATAAACGGCAGGATTTCCTTTTTTCTCACGACTGAAGCTTTCTTTTTTTCTTGGCTGCTTCTTCCTCTCTCCCACCAGACTCTGAGGCCCTTTGCACACTGCCCGTCTCCCCCACCCCTCCACCTCGCCCAGAGGAGGAGATATAGTGGGGGCTCAAACACACCCCAGCTTCGAGAACCTCTCCTCGGGGCGGGGGTGTGGGAGGGGAACCATTTCCCCCCAGTTCGCAGGCAGAAAGACAACAGAATGAAAGGCACGATAGCACCAATAATTTCGCCAAGGCTACCAGCCATCTGTACTCCTTTTAATCATCATAAGAGTAACACATGTTTGTTTTAGAAAATTTGGACCATACAGAAAATAATTTTTAAAAGCCACATCTATCCTGGTGCATTTCCTGCCAGCAAATATGCACATGTTTTCAAGGAAATTGGAATCATAACAGAGCTTTTTTAAAACTGGAGTATGAATATATTTCTTCACTCGGATGTTCACAAGCATAACATCGTTTTTGATCCTTCTTTCCTTATTTTATGGAGAGATTTTTCATGTTGTTAAATAGTTATGTTAAGTATCTTTCAAAAATGTGATATTTCACAGCTGCGAAATATACCACCATATGGATGCACCCTGCTGGATCGCCCTATTGTGGGGGATTCCAAACATTTCCTGTCCCCTGTCGCCTCTGGGCCTGTGCTCCACCGATTAGCTCCATGGTGTGTCCACACAGAACATTCTCAGACCCTGCCTGACACTGCTGAGCCCTCCACCAAGCTCCCAAGCTCTCTCTCTTCTTCCTTTATTCTGTCTTGCAGAAGAAGCTTTTGAATTGTAGTGCTGGAGAAGACTCTTGAGAGTCCCTTGGACTGCAACAAGATCAAACCAGTCAATTCTAAAGGGAATCAACCCTGGCCGAAAGATATATGACCAGTGTAGAGCATGGACTTCCCTGGTGGCTCAGACCGCAAAGCATCTACTTACAGTGTGGGAGACCTGGGTTCAATCCCTGGGTAGGGAAGATCTCCTAGAGAAGGAAATGGCAACCCACTCCAGTATTCTTGCCTGGAAAATTCCACGGACAGAGGAGCCTGGTGAGGAGGAGCTACAGTCCGTGGGGCCGTGAAGAGTCAGACATGACTGAGCGACTGAGGTATTAGCCCAGGAGCATTCACGTTTTAAGTCTCATTTAACTGGATAGCGACTGACTTAAACTCAGTGGAATGAATCTCAGCTGGCGGGGTTTCCAGTGGTGTGGTGGGCCAGGAGGATCTTTAGGTACAGATCCTTTCCAAGTTCATCATAAATGACCCCATGAAACCAAGACTCCCAAGCAAGTAGGTGTGAATCCTATTGAAGGTGGTAAAAAGCTAATGGACACTAACATTCCAGTCTCCCAAGTCATTGACTCATGTTTGCTTTAGATGAAAGTTTAATTTCAAAGCAGAGCAATTAAGGAAATATGTAGAAAATTGTACTAAAAATGGTTAGAATGATGTTAGGCAAGAAATCTGCTCTGTGATCTGCAAATATTGTCTGATCTGTTTTCAAAGCATTGAGGGGTAAGGAATGAATACAAATGCAATCCAAAGCAGAGAATCACCTCTATCTATGAAGTATTCTTTCGAAAAGAATTACCCCTGACTCCGATCAAACCTTCAGATCTAACTATGAATTACATCAATTATAGAGAAGAGGGGACCATATTCAGGGACACTGAAAGAATGTTATCAGCAATGCTGTTTCAACCTTGAAAGTGAAAGTTGCTTAGTCGTGTCCAACTATTTACAACCCCAGGGACTATAGGCCAGAATACCGAAGTGGGTAGCCTATCCCTTCTGCAATGGATCTTCCCTACCCAGGAATCGAACCAGGGTCTCCCGCATTGCAGGCAGATTCTTTACCAGCTGAGCCACCAGGGCAGCCCAAGAACACTGGAGTGGGTTGCCTATCCCTTCTGCAGTGGATCTTCCTGACCCAGGAATAGAACCGGGATCTCCTACATTGCAGGCAGCTTCTTTACCAGCTAAACTACCAGGCATGAAAATCAGCTAGAGAGCTCTGGGGGGCTGGACAATTCTGATTCAGAAGGTTGGGGATGGAGAATTTCCCCGGTGGCTCCAGTGATAAAGAATCCACCTTCCAATGCAGAAACACCGGCTCAATCCCTGGGTTGGAAGATCCCCTGGAATAGGAAATGGCAACCCACTCCAGTGTTCTTGCCTGGGAAATGCCGTGGGCAGAGGAGCCTGGAGGGCCACAATTCACAGGGTCACAAAGAGTCGGACACGACTGAAAGACTGAGCCAGACAGGTTTGGGGGGGTGCCTGAGATTTTGTGTTTCTAACAAACTCCCGCATGATTGAGACAACTCTCTGAGAACTATTGCTGTGAAGGTAGTTTTTCCCTTTATTTCTTGAGATATAATTGACATATAATATTGTTTATTAGTTTTAGGTATACAACATAATGATGTACAAATATATTGCATAGTGGTCACCATGAAGTTTAGTTAAAATCCATTACCACACAGAGTCTACAATTTTTTGTGTATGATGAGAACCTTTAATACCTACTCTCTTAACATCTTTCAAATATATTAATACCATATATTATTATTAACCATAATCACCATGCTGTATATTACATCCTAAGGACTTATTTACCACAGAACTGGAAATGTGTACCCTTTGACCTCCTCTGCCCATTTCACACACACACACACACACACACACACATGCACACACACATGCACACACACACACACACGCACCACATGCCCCCTGTCTCTGGCAACCACCAACCTGTTTTCTGAGTCTGTGAGTTTGGTGTTTTGCCTAGATTCCGCATATAAGTTACATCATATAGTGTTTGATATCTCTTCCTTTTTTCTCTCTGTTTTAAAGAATCTTTATCTTTTACAGACACTGCAATATTTTCAAGTTTATTTTTGATTGGAGAATAACTGCTTTATAATGCTGCGTTGGTCTCTGCCCTACAACCCAGTGAATCGACCATACGCATATGCATGTCCCCTCCCTCTTGGACCTCCCTCCCAACCCCCTATCCCATCCCTCTAGGTTGTCACAGAGCACTGGGTTGAATTCTGCAATACTTATGGACAAATAATAAGATGTCTGGGATTTCTTTTAAAAAAACTCAGGGAGGGGGAAGGTAGGAAGTATAGGCATCACAAAACTGGCCAAGAGCTGATCATTACTGATCGTGAGTAAGTAACGGGGGCATGGGAATTTCTTACGCTATACTCTCTACTTTTGTGTATTTTGAAACCTTGCATAATAAAAGGTGAAAACTGAATAAATCAAGCAGAGGGTCATCTTTAGATTCATCTATACGTATGTAGTGGAGAAGGAAATGGCAACCCACTCCAGTATTCTTGCCTGGAGAATCCTGTGGACAGAGGAGCCTGGTGGGCTGCTGTCCATGGGGTTGCACAGTCGGACACGACTAAAGTGACTTAGCATGCATGCGTGCATTGGAGAAGGAAATAGCAACCCACTCCAGCGTTCTTGCCTGGAGAGTCCCAGGGACGGCGGAGCCTGGTGGGCTGCCGTCTATGGGGTCGCACAGAGTTGGACACGACTGAAGCGACTCGGCAGCAGCAGCAGCATATGTATGTAGGGCCCATCCTGTGCAGCAGTTTTATGTGTGTTTTCTTTAACTGTCACAACACTATGGGGCTCAAGTGGATGAAATAATTTGCATTTCATTCATCAGGGTTTCCACTCAAGTACGATGCTCCTTCTAGTCTATCAGTGGTCACCACCAGAGCAGGTTAAAGAAGCACCTTGAGAGCTATTTAAAATGCAGATTCCAACACCCCCTGAAGGTGTCTCTGATATGGAGGATTTGGAGTGGGGCTCAGACATCTGTGTTTTCACCAGTCCCCCAGGTGACCGTAATGCAGGTGACTTGGAGGCTGCACGCTGAGAACAGGGTCTTAGAGGGTTGAGCGAACTGGAATGAAGGATGCCAGGAGATCCACCTTCCCCAGAAAGACAGCAGAGTTCAGAAGCCCCAAGAGAGGATTCACCCCATCCGTGCCTCCTTCTGTAGGTATTGGGGTCATGAATCCCACTTTGGCTGGGTTTCTAGACCCTTCCATAGGGGCTAAATGATGAAGGCTGTCCTAAGGTATGAAAGGCAGGATTTGAGTCACCTAGAACAGCCTCCTTGAGGACAGAGAGCAGAAAGGCACACTCAGAAACAAGCGCCGTGTACATCCTTCTCTTAAAGGAGCAGCTTCCCAAGGCTGTAAATATCAGCCGTGTTCCTTCTGTGCCACAAAGGGGAATGAGCTCTTGTCTGATTCTAACCATGTCTGCTGCTGCCTGCCAAAGCCTTTAAGGAACATTCTGGAGCTCTCTGTCTTCCCTTGGCAATGCGGATAGAGCAGCCGTTGGGGCGTGCTGGGGGAGGATGTCATGAAGTTGCTTTTGAGACCTGGGGAGGCAAAGCCCTTCCGACACTCCACCTCCCAGTCAGAGAAGGCTCCTGGAACCCAGTCTCGCTTTTGCAAATGAGCGGGGTTTAGGAGGCCGGATGATACCATCTACCTTTGTGGTTCTGCCCCCTCAGCTACATATTAGAAAGATCTGGGGAAATCTGCAAAGCTCTGAATGCCTAGACCCCCTTCCCTGACTCCAGACCATCATATCAGGATGGTGACATTGGGACCCAGGGGTCTGTATTTCTTAGGACTTCCCAGGTGATTCCCTTGAGCAGCCAAGGTTGAAAGCCACTCCCAGTGGTTTTAACACTGAAAGCTGCTTAAGATCTGGTTTCCAGACTCTGGTACCTGAGTTCCTTGGGGACAAGGACTGGACCTCCCTCCTTGCCTGTATCTTCCTCAGCATCCAGAACGACTGGGGGTAGAAGCTATCCTCAGCAAATACTTTACCAATTCAACAAACGTTCATTGAACCTACTGTGTCCCAGACGTAGGGAATATAAAATCACTCATAATGCATAGTCCTGGCTGTGCAGAAACTGGCAAAAAAGAAAAAAGTGAGGGAAATAAGACACACCAACATAAAAGTTAAAATAATACAAAAGAATTAAATAGCAATTCAAGATAATTTGTCACAGTTGTTTGTCCCCTGTGCACCGACTGAGGGGTTTCAGGAAAGAGGGCAGTTATCGGGGTGGTCCTAGGAGGTTTTGCCTATGAGTTAGGTCTCGGGGATATGGAAGATTTGGGCATCAGAAGGAGAGAAGGCTGGGAGATGAGACTTCTCTGGTAGGTGGAGAAACCCACACTCAGGACTCCATGCCCAGCTTCATGTGGCCAAGTCCTCCACTTCTAGAACATGATGGCCTTGTAGGGAATCTCGTCTTGACTTTCTGACTGAGAATCTAGGCATGTATTTGAAGGATGACTGGACTGCAAGTCAGGAAACCAAAGGAGGATGGGCGCGTCTCAGGATCTCTGGTCCTGAGTCTCGATCACACAAGAGGTGGGGGCTAAGAGAAGTTTCAGTTCAGTCGCTCAGTCGTGTCTGACTCTGCGACCCCATGAATCGCAGCACGCCAGGCCTGGTATAGGCTTTGGTATAGTAAATAAAGCAGAAATAGATGTTTTTCTGGAACTCTCTTGCTTTTTCCATGATCCAGCGAATGTTGGCAATTTGATCTCTGGTTCCTCTGCCTTTTCTAAAACCAGCTTGAACATCTGGAAGTTCACGGTTCATGTATTGCTGAAGCCTGGCTTGGAGAATTTTGAGCATTACTTTACTAGTATGTGAGATGAGTGCAATTGTGCAGTAATTTAAGCATTCTTTGGCATTGCGTTTCTTAGGGATTGGAATGAAAACTGACCTTTTCCAGTCCTGTGCCCACTGCTGAGTTTTCCAAATTTGCTGGCATACTGAGTGCAGCACTTTCACAGCATCATCTTTCAGAATTTGAAATAGCTCAGCTGGAATGCCATCACCTCCACTAGCTTTGTTCATAGTGATACTTTCTAAGGCCCACTTGACTCACATTCCAGGATGTCTGGATCTAGGTGAGTGATCACACCATCGTGATTATCTGGGTCATGAAGATCTTTTTCGTACAGTTCTTCTATGTATTCTTGCCACCTCTTCTTAATATCTTCTGCTTCTGTTAGGTCCATACCACTTCTGTCCTTTATCAAGCCCATGTTTGCATGAAATATTCCCTTGGTATCTCTAATTTTCTTGAAGAGATCTCTAGTCTTTCCCATTCTGTTGTTTTCCTCTATTTCTCTGCATTGATCACTGAGGAAGGCTTTCTTATCTCTCCTTGTTATTCTTTGGAATTCTGCATTCAGATGCTTATATCTTTCCTTTTCTCCTTTGTTTTTTGCTTCTCTTCTTTTCACAGCTATTTGTAAGGCCTCCCCAGACAGCCATTTTGCTTTTTTGCATTTCTTTTTCTTGAGGATGGTCTTGATCCCTGTCTCCTGTACAATGTCACGAACCTCTGTCCATAGTTCATCAGGCACTCTATCTATCGGATCTAGGCCCTTAAATCTATTTCTCACTTCCATTGTATAATCATAAGGGATTTGATTTAGGTCATACCTGAATGGTCTGGTGGTTTTCCCTACTTTCTTCAATTTGAGTCTGAATTTGGCAATAAGGAGTTCATGATCTGAGCCACAGTCAGCTCCTGGTCTTGTTTTTGCTGACTGTATAGAGCTTCTCCATCTTTGGCTGCAAAGAATATAATCAATCTGATTTCGATGTTGACCATCTGGTGATGTACATGTGTAGAGTCGTCTCTTGTGTTGTTGGAAGAGGGTGTTTGCTATGACCAGTGTGTTCTCTTGGCAAAACTCTATTAGCCTTTGCCCTGCTTCATTCCGTACTCCAAGGCCAAATGTGCCTGTTGCTCCAGGTGTTTCCTGACTTCCTACTTTTGCATCCCAGTCCCATGCTCACTTTCCACCGGAGACTGTAATTCAGGCCCCAAGACCACGAGGCACAGATTCTGTGTTTATAATAAGCCTTATTAAGTTATAACTTACAGTAATTTGAGTGTATATTTTGATGAGTTTTCAAATATATAGACCCATCAGCCACCACCATAATCAAGACAGAGGACTTTTCCATCAACCCCATTAGTTCCTCTATATTCTCTCCCTGTCAATTGCCCCCCCTCCCCCCCCCCCCGCCCCCCGCCAACTCCAGCCCCAAGTAACCATTGATCCACTTTCTGTCACTATTATTAGACTTGTGTTTTCCAAAGTTAAATGCAAGTGTATACCTAACTTTATAAGAAATTGCCAAACTTGTTCCAAAGGCATTGTACAATTTTGCATTCCCACCATTAATGTCTGAGTGACCCATACGTTCTGCATTGTTGCTGAAACTTGGTATTGTCAGTCTTTTTAATTTAGCCACACAGGATATGCTTTGATATTAGATTTTAGGTTATCCCTACACAGCAAGGGATAGAAAGGCATTTCAGCAGGAACCCTGTATTATGCTGCTTGGTCCTAGGACTGGTTTATCCTTGTGAAATGCAGTGCCTCCCTGTTATTCTGGGGTCAGAGACACTGGTCAGTTTCACTGGAAGTTAAGATCAGGGTGAACCTGTTGAGGGAACTCAATCTTCATCATCCATCATGGATAATGCTTTAGGTTCCTCTGTAGTCTGATTTCGGAGGCCCACACCCCAGCCAGGACCTCCCAGAGGGCCCCTGACTCAATGCAAAGGAAGAGAGACCACCTTTGGGTACCGTGATGCTTTTCTCCCCATTTGTGCCAACCCCTTCCTTTTATGACATATTTTAATGAGGGAGGATAAAGAGAGAAAATGAGTGCCAGGTGCATTTGAGATGGGTCTGGACAATAATCACATTCCACAGTGAAGTGACAGAAATCCTCCACTCAATATGCTTCAGAAAGGGTTGGCAGGAAAGCAATATGTGTTCTTGAAAGCACAACTGAACAAGCACATTTCCAAGTTCTAGCACAGAAAAGATGTCCAAAACACCCAAAGAAAATCGAAATGGAACACCCTGCTTCTACTTTATGAAAGGAATAAATATGAATTGAACCTCAGTGAAGATGGAGAAGGATCAGCCCTGCCTAGCAGTGGACACCTCCCACGCTAGATTCTAGAACAGTGAGGGAAGATGCTGTGATCCTTCCAACCTCCCCAACCCTGGGGAATTTGACTGGGGGGCTGTTGGTCAGACACGGTGGTTTGCAGATGGAAGTGCCCCATGGGGCAGCTCACTCCCCCTTGGCCCAGCCCAAACCAGTCTGCAACTAAAGGCAAAGAGCTGGAGTTAGTACGAGCTGTATCTCTGGTCTTGGAGGGTGGCCCCCCAGAGGGACAGTGCCCTTGACACTCAGGGAGACCTACCGCACCCACTCAGGAGTCCAGATGCGCCACTCGCATTAAAAGTCCAGGCTTCTCTTAAAGCCCAGTATTTGCATCCCCACCCGTCATTCAAGTCCTGAGACCAACTTGGAGTCAGAACCTAGAAAGCCCAGCCACCCACACAGCCCGCCTCACCTTGCTAACAATGGCCATTTTCCCTTCACTTAGGTATTTACCACCCTCCCCCACCCCCCGGGGAGCCTGGTGGGCTGCCGTCTATGGGGTCACACAGAGTCGGACACGACTGAGGTGACTTAGCAGCAGTAGCAGCCCACCCCAGTAAAGTGAGGTAGCACATAGAAAACAATCTTCTAAAATCAAAATTTACAGTCCCTCTTCTAGGCGTGTATCTGGAGGAAAACATGATCTGAAAGGATACACATACCCTAATGTTCATCGCAGAGCTGTTTACAACAGCCAAGATATGGAAGCAACATAAATGCCCATCAACAGAGGAATGGGCCAAGAAGATGTGGTACATAGATACAGTGGAATACTGCTGCTGCTACTGCTGCTGCTGCTAAGTCGCTTCAGTCGCGTCCGACTCTGTGCAACCCCAGAGACGGCAGCCCACCAGGCTCCCCCGTCCCTGGGATTCTCCAGGCAAGAACGCTGGAGTGGGTTGCCATTTCCTTCTCCAATGCAGGAAAGTGAAAAGTGAAAGTGAAGTTGCTCAGTCTTGTCTGACTCTTTGTGACCCCGTGGACTGCAGCCCACCAGGCTCCTCCATCCATGGGATTTTCCGGGCAAGAGTAGTGGACTACTCAGCCATTAAAAAGAAACAAACTAATGCCATTTGCAGCAACATGGATGGACCTATAGACTGTCATACTGAGTGAAGTCAGTCAGACAGAGAAGGAGAAATATCATATGACATCCGTTATACATGGAATCTAAAAAGAAACGGTACAAATGAAATTGCTTATAAACCACAAAGAGACTCACAGACTTAGGGAACGAACTGATGGTTGTTGAGGGAGGGGAAGGATGGGGGAAAGGGATAATTAAGGACTTTGGGATGGACATGCATACACGGCTATATTTAAAACGGATAGCCAACAAGGACCTCCTGTAGAGCACAGGAAACTCTGCTCAACGTCATGTTGCAGCCTGGATGGGAGGGGAGTTTGGGGGAGGGTGGATACGTGTGTATGTATGGCTGAGACCCTTCGCTGTCCACCTGAAACAACATTGTTTGTTGATCAGCTATACCACTAACACAAAATAAAAAGTTTAAAAATACTTAGATAAAAGTTTAAAAATAATAAATAAATAAATAACTGTAGCTGTGCTACAGCTTTGTGAGATAGTATCATTGAGGGAAAGTGGGCAAAGGGTACAGGCAATGCCTCTGTAATATTTTTTACAATTGTATCGAAATCGGTAATTCTCTTAAAAATCCAAAGTATAATTAAAAAAATAAAAACAAATGGAAAGGGTAAGATCCTAAAGAGATTAGGTAATGTATGGGTTTGGCCTGAGATGCAGGAATGCCAAAGTGAAGAAAACGGGATTATTTTCAAGGGTTGGCTCATGAACTGTGGAGTCCAAGAAATCCCAAGAACTGAGAACCAGGAGAGTTGATGGTGTAGTTCCAGGCTGAGTTCTGAGGCAGAAGAAGGCTCTATATGAGACACGGTCAGGCAGAGAGCAAACTCTCTCTTGCTCAGCCTTTTGATAAACTCAAGCCTGCAACCCACTGGATGAGATCCGCTCACATTGGGAAGGGCCATCTGCTTTATTCAACTATTAACTCAAATGTTCATCTCATCCAGAAAGACCCTCACAGACACACCCAGAAGGATGCTCCACCAGATATCTGGGCACCCGATGGCCCGGTCAAGCCAACACTGGTCACGACCTCAGGCAAAGACCTCAGACCTTCACATCTCTGTGCCTCCCTTTGTTCATCTGTAAAATGTACACAATGAGAGCCCCTTCCTCATCCGGTTGAAGTTCAAGAAAAACAGAAAATTCACCATCCTTTGTAGTATCCTTAATGGAATATAGCAAGTGCCCCAGCTGCTGCAAGGAGTGGTGAGAAACTGCTCAAGGGTTTCCCGAGCAGGCATCCACTCTCAGTCGCTCAGTCGTGTTCCACTTTTTGCAACCCTGGACTGTCGCCCACCAGGCTCCTCTGTGCATGGGATTCTCCAGGCAAGAGTACTGGAGTGGGCTGCCATTTCCTCCTCCAGGGAATCTTCCCGACCTAGGGATCGAACCCTCGTCTCCTGCATTGCAGGCGGAGTCTTCACCACTGAGCCACCAAGAAGGCGCTCCCTGAGCAGGCTGGCCTCTGACTTGCCCCCAGGGTCTCTTCTCTCCTTCCTTGTCCTCTTTCAGCAGCGGTTCTAACACTGGCGTTTGAAAAGGTTCTGCTTCCTCAGAGTGACGTTTCCTTTTCATCCCTTTACCAGCAGCCTCTCTTTATGGAGAGTCTAATTGTCCCACCCAGGACTTCTGATCAAGACCCCGGCAGCAAGAGGGCTGAGTGGGTCTCCGGGATTTTATCGTCCTGACATTTGATACTGTGGGAACGGAATGGCTGCCTCCTTCACCATAATTGTTGTTGACAAAACACAAGAAGCCCAAAGGCATTCCCCAGTGCTGACCCAGCTCCCCCAGCTCTGGGCTTATTCAGATGACCACGGCAGTCCCGTGACAAGGGTTGGGGTGGAGAATTACACCTAACTGCAGGCGCAGGAGGCAGAGGCAACGGTTTATGTGAAGGAAGTCACCCCTTTACACACAAATATCTAAAAGCTATTCATTTGAGGGCAGCAGCAAAGAAGAAATACATGAAAGGAAAATTGATTTCTATTTAAATGGTATGTTTTCATCACCTTTCTTCAGAGCCTGAGCATCCATCTTTTGAGTACCTGTGCTAATTGATTTCAAATGCGATTCACCGTAGTCGCTGTAGAATAATAAATCTCAGGGCACAGAGGCTACGGGGGGCACCTGAGCAGAGCAGAAGCGGATGCAACCCATGGCCTCTAACAGGTGTGCCTGTGTCCTGGGGTGAGCTGGGAACAGCCCCCGATGGATGCTGGTGGCAGGGCGGCTCAGTTGCTGGTATCGTGGACAATCCCTTGCCCTTGAAATCTTCCTACGGATCCAGCGAGCGTCCATTTCTGGGCTCCTGCCTGGGGCTTGAGGGGTCATGCCCAGCTGTATACCGTCCCTCTTCTGAAGGATGAAGGCATTCTTGTGACCTCTCTTCCACTCCTCCTGGAAATGCCTGTTGCCTTCTGTCTCAGGAGCTTCTCACAGGCCTGGTCTTCCTGGGAAGCCTCTTTCTCATGACCCTCTTCTTCCTAAGCTTGTGCCCATTTCCCTGTCCCAGAGGGCTTTCAATTTGGGAGTCAAGCAGTTGAGTGGGTCCCTGGAAGGAATGACAGAGACCACCCAGTCATCTACCCCGGGGGAGGGCTGAACCTCTGAGTGAGATGAATCCTGGCTGGTCACAGAGGGCAAGTGGAGCATCTGGGCCTCATCCTGGTGATTCCCTACCCACTTCCCCACCGCCGCCCCCAGTACCATGCCGAAGTCTTGTCCTTGCTCATCCCTGGGAAGGATGAGGGCTGAGACCAGGATAGGAAGGATCAAGGAGGGCTCAGGCTTACTCAGTGGTCATGTGGCAGCTTTAATGTTTCCCTGAGTAAGAATCTAGCTGATAAGAAGGAGAACCACTAATCTGTCAAAATGCCCTGTGAAAAAGAAGCTAGCTGAACAATCACAAAAAATTGATGTGTCCACTCCAGAAAATAATTCCTGGGAGACAAGCCACTCCCAAAGCCTTGGGTCAGCAGGTAGCCATGCTAGGAAGGAAGGAAGTGGGAGTCTCATGAATCTGGGGGGCCCAGAGAGGTGCTGGGCCTGGCGACCTGTGCCCACCTGCACAGGCATTGTGTCCTGGCGGGTTGTACAGGGGGTAACTGTTAGATTTGTGCAGAGCCCTGTCCCCCCTCCACTGGCATCAAATCCTTATAACTCTCCACTTTATATTCCTGGAACTCTGCTGGGGCAGAGCTACTCCCAAGAGGAACTGAACTCTCTCCATGGGTTTTTCTCCAAATGATTGCGATCAGTTTATTTCTGAGAATGAACTGCCCTACCGAGGATCTATCCACGTAAGCCAGAAGCAACATCTATATAACATCAAGATACAGAGTCATTTCATTCAGTTTGGGCACAAAGTCAATTAAATCCAAATTTCCAATGCGTAGACAAATTATCCCAAGACAGACTAAATTATTGATGGACTTAATGGTCTCTTTTTTGGTACGGATATGACTTCATTCTTTAAGATATGCATTTCAGTAGTTACATAAGTACATTTAATCTGCCATGCTTTCCTCCCACTGAATTCTCAGCCCACATAAATCATTTTTTTAATTAAAAATTTTTTCCTCCAGTTTTATTGAGATGTAATTGACACACCACATGGTAAAAATGTAAGGGGTATAGCATAATGATTTGACTTGCCTACATCATGAAATGATTATCACAATCAGTTTAGTGAACATCTATCATCCCATGCTGCTGCTAAGTCACTTCAGTCATGTCCGACTCTGTGCAACCCAAGAGACGGCAGCCCACCAGGCTCCCCCGTCCCTGGGATTCTCCAGGCAAGAACACTGGAGTGGGTTGCCATTTCCTTCTCCAATGCATGAAAGTGAAAAGTGAAAGTGAAGTCGCTCAGTCCTGTCCAACTCTTAGCAACCCCATGGACTGCAGCCCACCAGGCTCCTCCGTCCACGGGATTTTCCAGGCAAGAGTACTGGAGTTGGGTGCCATTGCCTTCTCCAATCATCCCATAGAGATACAAAATAAAAGAAGTGGAAAAAATTTTTCCTGGTGATGAGAACTCAGATATTTCCCTCTGGACAGCTTTCATATATAACAGCTGCTGCTGCTAAGTCACTTCAGTCGTGTCTGACTCTGTGCAACCCCATAGATGGCAGCCCACCAGGTTCCGCCGTCCCTGGGATTCTCCAGGCAAGAACACTGGAGTGGGTTGCCATTTCCTTCTCCAGTGCATGAAGACGGCAATGTTAATTATATTTATCAGGTTATACATGACATCCCTAGTATTGTCCGTATTTATCTCAAAAGTAGAGGCTTGTATCTTTTGACAGCTTTCATCTGATTCCCCTCCTGCCACGCTTGCTGATGTTCACAGCATCAGATGAGCTGGATCCTCGTGTCCCACATCCCCGCCCGTTGCTTGAAAGCAAATATTCACCCATTCATTCATTCGTTCACTCACAGACTCAGCCCTCACATAGCCCACCGTTTGGTGGGGGAAGCAGGACATCGAACAGATGAGCATTTCTTCCTGTGTTGCGAGGATATGATAAGGGGGATTTAAAGCAAA
Organism: Budorcas taxicolor; assembly: GCF_023091745.1. NCBI lineage: Eukaryota > Metazoa > Chordata > Mammalia > Artiodactyla > Bovidae > Budorcas > Budorcas taxicolor. The sequence continues at coordinate 56,988,920 of NC_068931.1, forward strand.
AAGCCCTGACGCCTGGCTAAGCCGAGTCAAGCTTTCATTCCCCTCCACCCCCCAATTTCCCCATCTCCCACCTGCCAACCCCCCATGGGGCCTATTGATTCCTGACACGCCTTGATGTAAAATTACACGTCGTGATATCATTCAGAATAATGCTGACAAAGGCAAGGGGGGCCCCTGCGGTGCCCGCTGAGACCTCCTTCCCTCACTCCCACCACCCACCGGAGCCCAATCTTGAATTCCATTTACAGCTGGGAGGATGCAGACGGCAGCGAAGACACCCCACGGAGAGGGGAAGATAAATACAATTTCAATCGGACCCATTGATCTCTCCTCTGATCAATTTAACAGTCAGGGAGGTGGAGAAACAGGTAGGAAAAGCCCTGTTGGGCGTGCCGCCCGTTTAATTCGCTTCTGAGGGGCAGGGGACACGCCGGCTCACAGTCCCTGGGTAAGAAACCCTGGACTCTGCAGTCCCAAAATGGAGGGAAGGAGGCGGGAAGTAATTTGGAAGAGGAAAGAACAGGCATTAACAAGCCGGACTTAAAATACCCATTAGGTGATTAAGGGGATTAGGCTGGTATTATTTGTGATCGTTGTCTCTGAAAGCTATGAGGGAGGCTGAGACTCCGCCAGGCACGCTCCCTCCAGCCCGAGAGAGTGCAGGGTGACTCATCTTTCTCCCAGCAAAGACCCAGCGGCACCAGGGTGCTGGCTGCCTGCCTCTGCCCTGCACTGGGCATAGCACAGCTTCTCGTCACGAAGAAAATCAACCTTTTCCACTGGAGCGTGAACCCGGGTGCCTCTTTCTTTTGCTCAGGGTTCTGTGCTGTGAGGGGGTGGGCCGGAACTCAGGGTCTGTCTCAGGGGTCCCCCAGTTCCCAACTCTAGAATGCTGCTGCCCAAGCCTCCCCCTTGGGGTAGGCATCCCTTAAGTAAACCCCACAGCAAGTCTGCAGGTTCTCCAGGATGAACTGAGGGCAGCGGGGACCTTGGACCCACTGTCACTGAGCCCACAGGGGCAGCTCTCGGTCACCACCCAGGGCCACTCAGAGGAAGAGGCCAGGGGTGTCTCCCGATGGAGCAGAGTCCATGAGTGGATGCAACTGGACCTCACAGAGGGAAGGAGGGAGCTTTGCCCTTGCTTCTTAGGGCCTGCTGCCCCCCTGCCTGGGAACCCTGCCCTCCTCACCCCCCTGCCCCTGGCCCAGGCCCCTCAGGTCTTTCTGTGGTTTTCCACCATGTGCTCCTAGACCCCCACCATGGGTCTCTCTCTGGTCCTCCACCAGGCGTCCATGGAGGGAGAAGTCAGCTTCGCTCCTGCAGTCCAAGCCTCGAGCTAAAAGGAGGGAGCACTAACCAGGGTGGGCAGGCTGGAGCTTTCAGACAGAAGAGGACCGTTTTGGAGACCTGTGTCTTCTGGGGCTGCCAGAAGCACACCGCAGAGCCGATCACCCGTGCGTGGCCTCCCTGGAGGGCCCTGACGCACGCTGGGCATCGCTGTTGTTGAACCCTGCTGAGCCCCTTACCCGTCACCCCCCCCCCCACCGTGTGGCAAGATGGCACTGGCAGGGCTGGCAGCCGGTGGACACAGAGCTCCAGAATGGTGCCAGCTCCTTACAGGAGGGCCCCAGCCTGGGCCCTGGCAGCTCCACGCTGAATGTCCTCGGTAGGTGAAACGGCCGATGTCTGCACCCAGCTCTCCTGCCGCCTCCCAGACGGCCCTTTCCTGGCCCAGTCCCTCAGTCCGTCCACAGCCTCCAGCGGCTCCAGACTCCTTCACTCTGGCCCTCAGCTGTGTTCCAGATTGCCACATTCAGAGCCAAGTGTCCCTGGCCTGCTGGAGAGAGAGAGTTCTTTCATAGGAGAGGTTAAGTCCTGGAGCGGGTCTCTGCAAATTATCACACTGTAGAGGAGAGGGTCCTACCTGAGGGGTGGACCGACATCCAGGTGGCGGTTTCTTTCTGTATCTTCAATGTCTTCCCACTCACTCATATCAACAGGTATTCACTGGGCATTTGTTCGATGCTGGCCCTGGGATGACGGTAATAGACAAGCTGAATTAGTCTCTGCCCTCATGGAATGAATAGTCTAGAGTATGGGCCTCCCAGGTAGCGCACTGGTAAAAGAATCCACGTGCCAGTGCAAGAGACACAAGAGGAGCCGATTCAATCCCTGCATCGGGAAGATTCCCTGGCGTCGTAAATGGCAACCCACTTGAGTATCTTTGCCTGGGAAATCCCATGGACAGAGAAGCCTGCAGGACTACAGTTCATGGGGTTGGGAAGAATCAGACATGAGCATGAAGAGGGCATACAGAGGATGAGAGGGGATACAGAGTAACAGTGTTCCGCTGCAGCGTGGTAAGGACCTTAGCAAGAAAAGCGGAGGCCGCAGTCCAGCTCCTGAGCTCTTGGCGGAGGTCAGGACTGGAGATCAGCGGGAAAGAAGCAATGTCAGAGCTAAAACCTGACGATGAGCTGGAGTTAGCAGGTTAGAGGGTGGGAGGGGAGGGAGGCGGGGGCCGCGGGACGGAGGAAGAACGCGTGCAGAAGGTTGAGGCAGGATGTTGCTGGGCATAGTTCAGCATCTGTTAGAAGTTCAGCTGGAACTCAGACAATGGATGATGGGGAAAATGGGAGAGATGAGGCTGGAGAAATCGTGAAAGTATGATTCATAAGAGGCTTAGCAGACTGACTAGGGGGTTGGGCCTCATCTCTCCTAAGAGCACTGAGATGCCAGTCTAGGTATATTTGCTCAGTCATGTCCAACTCTTTGTGACCCCATGAACTACCCAGTCCATGGAAATCTCCAGGCCAGAATACTGGAGCGGGTAGCCTTTCCCTTCTCCAGGGGATCTTCCCAACTCAGGGATCGAACCCAGGTCTCCCGCATTGCGGGCAGATTCTTTACCAGTTGAGCCACAAGGGAAGCCCAAGAACACTGGAGTGGGTAGCCTACCCCTTCCCCCCCGGGGATCTTCCTGACCTAGGAATCGAACCAGGGTCTCCTGCATTGCAGGCGGATTCTTTACCAGCTAAGCTATCAGGGAAGCCCAAGAGGCCAGTGGGGAGTTTTAAAATGAGGCAGTGATGGATTCAGATCTGCGTTTGAGAAAGATCTTTCTGTCTGTGCTGAGGAAAGGAACTGGGGGCAGGAGATCGGGCTGACAGCAGTGGCAGGGCCCAGGCAAGGAGCATCACTGGGCGCAGAGATGCGGAGGGACAACCGACGCTGTAACTGAGACCTGGGATGCCATTTGCTGGAAGAGGGGTTGCAAGAGGAGAGATTCTGGAGTGAGCAGTCTCTCCCCATGAGCCCAGATGCGTGTGGACCCACACCAGGCACCAAGGGGAGAGAGTACACAGACCCTGAGCTTCTTGTCATTAGTCGACACGTTATACGCTTGTATCTCCAACACCTGGCACTTAATCGGTGGTGAAAAGTATTTATTAAATGCATGTATGAATGAATGCATGAATATACAGATATAAGATGGAATCTCTAATTTCAAAGTTCTTTGAGTTTTATTGTAAGACAAGGTGATCCTACATCAAACAATTAGAGAACAGAACAAGGTGGAACATAATTAAGTTCTAAATCATCTGGTTCAGGCTGTAAGCGCTGGCGTTTCAGAGAAGGGAAAGATCAATGTGGGCTGGAGGAGTTAAGGATGGCTTAAATATAATTCCCTGACATTACTGCACCCTGGAAACAACAGTGCCGGTCTTAAAACTGGAGAGAGATGAAAGCCAACACAGAGAGCCGTATTTACCCAGTGCTGTGCCACGGACCACCGTGATACTGGGGGACTGAATTAATGTCACTGGCCTTGGGAGGTTAACACTGCTCAAGTGGATTTATTCCTGTACAATTTATAGTGGGCCCTGACATAATCCATTCTCACTGTATTCTAAGGATGCTTTTTTATTGAGGTGAAATTCGTGTGACCTAAAATCTTAAAGCGTACCAGTCAGTGGCCCTTAGTACATTCACATCATTGTGCAACGACCTCCTTTCTCTAGATCCAAAACATACTCATCACCCCCTAGAAACTCTGCTCAATCTATGCTTGAGCCAGAAGAGCAATACGGTGGACCAGAAGGAGCCCTGAAATACGGGGCCCCGAGTTGTCATCTGGGGTCTATGACTAAGTTGCTCAAATCTGACCCAGGGCAAGTCACCAGTGTGATTTCCAGACCTCAGTTCCATCATCTCTAAAATGGGTGTATTTGATTAAGACGACAATCAAGGCCTCGTCTAACTTTACAACACTGAGGTTTTAAGTACAGTTGTCTTTCACATTTGAAGATGGTTGGCATGAAAATAGATTCGTTGGTGTTTCAAATTCGTTGGTGATTCGAGCTATGTTTGCATCCTGAATAATTTATTATCTAATCCCAAGCCTTAACACGTCTTTCTCTTTCTTCCTGCCCCAAATCTTTAATTACCATTTGTTGTTGTTGTTGTTTTTTAACCAGCCTCTCTGTGCACACCTCATGGAAAGAATGTGTTTCCAGTTTTCCTAGCAATTTCAAACTGTGCAGAGTTCAGCCAAACTCACAGAATATAAAAAAGAATGGAGCAAGACAGGGATGACTATATGCTGAGTCTCCTGGGTTCTTGGGGTGTCTCCTAAAATTCAGTAGCTATTTGGAAGTACCAGTGCATTGTCAAAATTTGAAATTGAAGACTGGAGGGTTTGTCTGAGCATGGGATTGCTTCCACATGCTGCACTGGATGAAGAAGCTAAATGTAAGTCTCATTAACTGAGCCTAGAAGTCTAGTTGTTAATGAGAAAGTTGAAGTGTTAGCTGCTTTAGTTGTGACCAACTTTGCAAGCGCATGGACTGTAGCCCACGAGGCTCCTCTGTCCATGGGATCCTGCAGGCGTGAATACTAGAGCAGGTTGCCATTCCCTTATCTGGGGGATCTTCCTGACCCAGGAATCAAACCCAGATCTCCAGCATTGCTGGTGGATTCTTTACCTTCTGAGCCACCAGGGAAGCCCCTGACTGTTCGCTAATGAAGTGCTAACCCAGTGTTCTGATTCCGCATAGGCTTAGACCAGAAATGCATGAGGCTCACAGATGCCACTGGAACAGAAACAAGGGCTAGAGCCACCCCTGGAGATGGTGCTACCTGAATCAGCACTTTTGACTTGTGATGAGACCAGACGTGTTAGGCAGCTTAGTGCCAAGTACTCAGAACTAGGGGAGAAAAACCTTAACTGACTGTATTTTTTCACATTACGAAGGGCTTCTTTAGGCTGGCACTGCATGAGGTCTTTTGATGTTCTCATAGGTGGATTTTTGCATGCAGAAAAGATCAGTTCAGGTTTTGTTTAGGATATAAGATTCTTCCATTTGTTTCTAGTGAGTGCTAACGTTTAATGAGTGATTATACATCAGGGATTATTCTAAGAGCTTACCTCTACTATCTTATTTAATGCGCTATTAGTATTCTGCTATTAATGTTAACATGTCCATTTTACAGGTGAGAATACTGAGGCACAGCCAGGTGAATCTACCTGTCCAGGATCACACAGCAATTCAATAGCAGTGCCAATTTCAAACGCTGGCAGTTTGGCTTCAGCAACCAAGCTCCTAACCACCATGTTCTACTGTTTCTCCTTAAAGAGCCAAATTTAAAAACCTGCTTCTAACTTAGACTTCTACATTTAGTTTATAAATCTCATTATTCTATCTGCGAGTCTAACACATTTTAACAACCACTTTAAGGGAGACTTTGATTCATGGTTGATTCCATTTATAACCTTAGTTAATTAAATTCCTTTAAACATTTTAAACTGCAGTTATAAATTTACTATGTTCTCTTTCCTTTTTAAGCACTTCATTTGACTGATTTAATAAACAAAAACCTCCCAACTGCTTACATTCTTATAAATCTAATAAATTAAACTTCTGAGTATGGGGAACCCTAAGTGCTCCTAAATGTTTTAACTCTGTATGTTAATTTTATAAAATTTCCATTTAAGATCACAAGCTTCATGAATCACTCTGTTCCCATTTTAAACTAAGCTTACAAGACTGAACTGTTCCTACAGAAGCCAAATGCTCTTCAACATTACAAAATTAAGATGCCAAATATGCAGAGAATTCCCTGCTGTGAAAAAAAAAAAAAAAAACCCAGTGCTACTAGTTTGATTCTTTTAAACATTCCTAAGTTTAATTTTAAAGATTTCTGAGTTAAAACATGCTTGTGCTTTAAAAAAACAATTTTTCCCTAAGCAAATGTGGGAGTTACTTTCCTAGATTTTTTTTTTTCCTTGCCTCTACTGGAGAGATTTCTTAAGTGACAAAGAGCTTTAACCAGACTTTGATCAGACTTTTGTCTGCAAATCCAGCGTCCAGGCTAAAGCTATGTTTGCAGTCACTGCTCCTGGTTTTCAAAACTCCAAGAATGGAGTAGTCATGGGGTCCTGGGTTATGATCTTAGCTAATTTTTAAGTCAGGCAGTATCTGCAGCCTCTCCTCAGGTAACCTCATGTTTGAGTGGGTTCAATAGTCTATTTGCCACTCCATCCCATTCTGATTTATTTTTCATTCTCTCTCTCTGTTAGGGTTATGCAACTTGTATGGATATTAACATAATAACGGATTGAATCCTGCATGTCTCCGACAGCCATGTCTGACCTGAATTAAAACTTCTACCAGCAACATTCATGTGTATATAGGCAACCTTCACCCATAGGCCCCAAGCTATTTTTAGGCTCACTTCGTGTCCCGGACAAGCTAGTGACCAGTTTTGAATATCCAATGGCATCATACATCAAAATATTTGTTTAGGTGGGTTCTAAGTGGAATGGATAAGAACATTTGCATAGATTAAATGCCAAGATGCTCGCTAAGGAAATATGGGTTTGATTGGAGATCTGAAATATAATTTCTCACGTAGCTTGGGAAATGCAAATCAGTTGGTGGCATACCAACCCCCACTGGACCAGGAAAATAGTTTCCTTTTGCTTTCAGACTTTTAAAAATCAGGTGTATGATTACGAAGTTCATTTTCTCTCCCCCAGACCCGACACATAAGCCCCCTGCCCGTGCATCATCAGAAAGCCGTGGTAATTGCTAGGACATGTTCATTTACCCTGCAAAGAGCTGGTTTTGTCTGCCTGTATTTAAAGGATTTGAAGGGGTCACAGGGAACAGCTGGAGAGAGGGGTTTGGCCTGTGAAGGCGGAGAGCCTGGGCTCAGAGAGGATGTGTTAGGACTCGGTTAGCTTGAAATGCAGCAGCTCACGGCCCTCGCCCCCCGCCTCCGGGGGCTCCTCGCACCGTCAGCTCTCACACTCTCTGCCGCCCCCAGCCCCGGCTCTCTGCGCTCTCCCCTGCCCTCCCTCGGTCCAGAGACTGGAGCCTTGCAGAGAGAGCAGTAGATCCGCCACGCCCGTCCTCCCACCAAAAAAAATCTCATTACTGTTGCTACAACCAGAATCAGGAGTGGTTTGAATGCTCCTATTGATGATCACAGCTGGGACTGCATAAGCCAAAGAAAGCCAGCAAAATCAGGGCTAGTGGACAGTCAGAGACCACGGAAAACCCATCGATTGTCGCTGCAGCTTCTCTCCATAGCACAGAAGGAGCACGGAAGAGCTGGACTCCGGGTAATTTTGAGCAAACAATGTGCTGTGGAGCATCATTTGTAGGTCCTGAAAATCGAAGTGGAACCCCCAGCTCCCCGTAGAACATGCTTCGTTAGTGTGGAACAGAGGGCCACTGCCGGCTGGGGATGGCGGCGTGGGGGAGCAAGGAGGCAGAGGGTCCTGTGGAAGCTCCGGGAGGCTGTGTGGACCAGTCCCTGCATCCCAGGGAGCTCCAGAGGAGAGCCACCGCCCTTCCCAGGGCGGGGACCGCCCTGCGTGAGGTCACAGATGCCAGCCCCGAGGCTTGCTAGTTGGGGGAGCTTCTCCCACCTGTCATTTTCCTCCGGTCTCCAGCGCAGGGTTCTGTGAGGACTCAGCAATGTTAAAGCACCTATTTCAGAGGCACTAATACGATTTGAGAGATCTCCTAGAACCAAGATGAGGCCCAAGGGTGTGTCAGGGAGCAGAATGTTCAGTTCACAGAAGAAACAGATGGCACCCATCAGGGTACCCCGGGGAGAGCGTGGGAAGGGACTCTCACAAAGCATAGACAGGGCTAAGGGAAAACAGCAAAGGAGGGTGGATCCCTCCCTGGGTCCAGAGAAGGAGACGGGCTCCAGAATTTGGTGAAAGCTTGCCTTTGTTAGGTGAACTCAGCTACTCCAAAGGATGACACACCCAAGGAGGGAAGGAGCACCCTGGCTCCACTCCTGTCCCTGCCTCTGATCTCCCGGCAGAGACTAGAACTGGTTCAGCCCTGTTAGAAGCCAGAGGACAAGAAGGCACATCGAGAATTCCCGGGTCTACCTCCCAGGACTAGCACAGATGAAGAAGGGCGGAAAGTTCTGGAAATGTCCAGTACAGTGACCCAGACCGTCCTGTGTCCCTAGCCCACCCTAAACATTATTCTTTGACACTTATCCGCTCACAGGGCTTCCCAGGTGGCACTTATGGTGAAGAACCCGCTTGCCAGTGCAGGAGACATAAGAGATGCAGGTTCAATCCCTGGGTCGGGAGGGTCCCCTGGAGGAGGGCATGGCAACCCACCCCAGCACTCTTGCCTGGAGAATCCCATGGACAGAGGAGCCTGGCGGGCTACAGTCCATGGGGTCTAGAAGAGTCGGACACGACTAAAGCAACAGAAAACGCCACACATGTCATCTGTTTGCATGAGACCCCTCGGAAACAGGCCTGGACTGACTGCAGTGGATTCAACAAATAAGAAGCAGCTGGGAGTCTGGGGGCTGCTGGAACTGGTCCCACAGCAACAGTGTCAGGGCTGGCTTCTCTGGGACCCTCTGGGCCTCTCTTTTATACTCGTCGCCTCCTGGTCACATGACCCAAGCATCCCAACATTCTAACCCCGGGGCCTCTCGTGATCCCTGGAACACAGAGGATGCTCAGGATATTAGGAGTGAATGTAGGAACGATGGGCCGACCAGAAGCTGGGGATGGTTCAGGGGCAGGTTTCCTTGGCCTGTGACTGCAGTCCTCTCAGGAGGCCCTCTGAGCAGAGTCCACACACCAGCCGAGTGCGGGGACCTCCCCTCTCCTCTGCTGCACCCCTCCTACCCTGAGCACATCAGCACCAGGACCACTGAACCCTGACTCTGCTCTCCCAGGTCTCCCCAGCTGCCACCCTGAGCTCCTGAGAGCAGACCCCATGCGTACCCATCCTTGTCACCCTCATGCTCAGCAGAGGGTCAGTAGTCCAATCCCCCTTTTGCAGATGAGACACTGTCTCAAGATCCTTGCTCTCTAGGGCAGCAGCATCTTCACGACCCTCCTACATAGAAAACAAAAGACAAACACAATCTGCTGCCATGGTCTCGCCACACCCAACCTTTCCCACCAGCCCACAGCCAGCTGCTCAGAAACAGGCCTTTCCACGGGATCTTGGTTCTTATGAAACAGAAGAAGGGATGGGGAGGAGGAAGAGAAGAACTAGAAGAAATCGTGCTCCAAACTCCTGGGTTGATTTAGAGGAGCCCAGATAGGTGTCTAACACATGAATTCCTTCAGCCCCCTGCCGCACTAACCACAGACCACTGTGTGGGGTAGGAGGCAGGGTCAGAGGGGGACCAAAGCCCCTCCCCTCTTCCAGGTTTTGCCAGGAAAACATTAATTCCAAAGAGTGGATACTGGGCCTTCCCTTCAAAGCACCAATTCATAGAATTCTTCCAGAGGGGAGGGCAACAGAGTTGAGCCAAATACAACAAGATGACATTTGTCTTGAAAAATAAACTTAATTTAACCTGCCATGTATTTTAAACAATGGACTAGGTTACTACATTAATTAGCTACAATACCACCCATAAGGAACAAGCCCAAGATAGACCCATATTTCTATATCACTTCAGATTTAAGCTGCTGTAAGTCCCCTGTCTCCTCCTGTCCAGTTGGTTTGCATTCCCAGGGTGTTTATTTTGTCCATGTACTTCTGAGAGGTCATCAGCATGTCCGCACAGCTGCCAGGAGGACTGCTGGGGAGAGGAAGGCAAGGGCACACTCCTCACCCCGAGGGCAAGACTTCATTTCCACCTTTCATTCTATTGGCCTCATTGGAGTCACCTGGCAACTCTTGGCTGCAAGGGAGGCTGGGAAATATAGTCTCTATTCTTAGTGGCCTTGTTTCCCAACTAAAAATTATTTCACTCTGTATTAAGGGAAGAAAACATTTTTAGGGACAATCACAGTCACTACTGTAGTTGTAAACATATGAAAACAGGTGTGTTTTATGTACAAGTTACAGAGTTTAAATTTCCCTTTAAAAGGTTGAAGGAACTGACAACCTTGGGAGCTACTGCTCTGGAATAAGAATCAGCAGGACCAAGTAGAAGCTGGGCTCATCCCCAATGGGGCAGGTTTTCCCCAGTTCCTACCTGGAACTGAGAAGAGCCTGGAGCTGAAGGATGCCCTTAGAGGCAGGGTAAAGTAATAGTTCAGATTAATCCAGCTCCAAGAGAGTAACCCTTTCCTAGTGGAAGGTTCTAATACACACCCACCCTCACCGCCAACTCTGCATCAGTGCCGTAAGAGCCGGAGTCCTTATTCAGTTGTTCATTTGCTTCAGCAGACATCACCTGCACACCCTAATGTACCAGTCCTTGTACTTGGCCCAGAGAGACAAAGAAAAGGACACAGACTTTGTCTTCCAAGAGCTTTTTTTTGGAAACATTTATTTTGGGGCCCCTCAAAGCATTTTAATATTAAATTAGCTCCTATATTAATATGTGTGTATCAATCCTCCACTGTGAACTCATCATAATAGGAGGTATCAGGGAGGTTTTCATGTAGCTTAAGATAAGACCCAGGACCTGCTGACCAACTAGAGAATAAATAAATAGTCCTGAAGAGTTTTACTCTGGGGAGTTTGGAGGCATTTCCTCCTTCTGGCCTTCTTCCCACTTCCCCAGGTGTGTGTACTCAGTATGGAGGGTGACATGTTGTTTTACGTGTTACGAAGCCACGTAGCACATTTCTTCTAGATCATCTGCTTCAAGACAAAAGACATTTCTCTGGCACTTCCACTGGTTCCCACTGGTGGAAATCACTGGCACTGGGCTTGGGATGGCCATAGCACATCGTTCTGTCGTCACATAACCAGTCTTTTGGGCTAGAACTTTAATTTTGACTCTTATCATCAGGTTAATCTACTTCTGACCCATACATGTACTTGGACCAAGTATAAGAGTAAGGACAAGCTTCCCTGGTGGCTCAGGGGTAAAGAATCCACCTGTCAATGCAGGAGACTCAAGTTTCACCCCTGGGTCAGGAAGATCCCCTGGTAGAGGCAATGGCAACCCACTCTAGTATTCTTGTCCAGAAAATCCTATGGACAGAGGAGCCTGGTGGCTACAGTCCAGGGTTGTAAACAGCTGGACATGACTGAGCAAGTCAACAACAACAATAAAGAGTGAGGACACAGGAGCAGATTTGTTTTGGTCCCCTTGGCACGGACTTGGTGCAGCCTCCCTAATCTCACCCCCACCCTCACGTGGAGATTCTCTGTGAGTTCCCTACTGTTAAGCCACTCTGAGGACTTGTAGTTATGAACACTGCTTTGGGACCATGTAGCACTGAATTTAAATCTCAGCTTTACATCAAGCATGCTGGGAGATTTTGAAACCATGACTTAAACTTTTGAGGCGGCAAGAATACACAGAAGAACTGTACAAAAAAGATCTTCATGACCAAGATAATCACGGTGGTGTGATCACTCACCTAGAGCCAGACATCCTGGAATGTGAAGTCAAGTGGGCCTTAGAAAGCATCACTACGAACAAAGCTAGAATTCCAGTGATGGCATTCCAGTTGAGCTCTTTCAAATCCTGAGAGATGATGCTGTGAAAGTGCTGCACTCAATATGCCAGCAAATTGGGAAAACTCAGCAGTGGCCACAGGACTGGAAAAGGTCAGTTTTCATTCCAATCCCAAAGAAAGGCAATGCCAAAGAATGCTCAAACTACCGCACAATTGCACTCATCTCACACACTAGCAAAGCCATGCTCAAAATTCTCCAGGCCAGACTTCAGCAATATGTGAACCGTGAACTTCCAGATGTTCAAGCTGGTTTTAGAAAAGGCAGAGAAACCAGAGATCAAATTGCCAACATTCGCTGGATCATGGAAAAAGCAAGAGAGTTCCAGAAAAACATCTATTTCTGCTTTATTGACTATGCCAAAGCCTTTGACTGTGTGGATCACAATAAGATGTGGAAAATTCTTCAAGAGATGGGAATACCAGACCACCTGACCTGCCTCTTGAGAAACCTATATGCAGGTCAGGAAGCAACAGTTAGAACTGGACATGAAACAACAGACTGGTTCCAAATAGGAAAAGGAGTACATCAAGGCTGTATATTGTCACCCTGCTTATTTAACTTCTATGCAGAGTCCATCATGAGAAACACTGGGCTAGAAGAAGCACAAGCTGGAATCAAGATTGCCGGGAGAAATATCAATCACCTCAGAAATGCAGATGACACCACTCTTATGGCAGAAAGTGAAGAGGAACTCAAAAGCCTCTTGATGAAAGTGAAGGAGGAGAGTGAAAAAGTTGGCTTAAAACTCAACATTCAGAAAACGAAGATCATAGCATCCAGTCCCATCACTTCATGGCAAATAGATGGGGAAACAATGGAAACAGTGACAGATTTTATTTTTGGGGGGCTCCAAAATTACTGCAGATGGTGACTGCAGCCATGAAATTAAAAGATGCTTGCTCCTTGCAAGAAAAGCTATGACCCTAGACAGCATATTAAAAAGCAGAGACATTACTTTACCAACAAAGGTCTGTCTAGTCAAAGCTATGGCTTTTCCAGTAGTTATATATGGATCTGAGAGTTGGACTATAAAGAAAACTGAGCACTGAAGAATTGATGCTTTTGAACTGTGGTGTTGGAGAAGACCCTTGGGAGTCCCCTGGACTACAAGGAGATTGAACCAGTCCACCCTAAAGGAAATCAGTCCTGAATATTCATTGGAAGGGCTGACGCTAAAGCTGAAACTCCAATACTTTGGCCACCTGATGCGAAGAGTTGACTCACTGGAAAAGACTGATGCTGGGAGGGATTGGGGGCAGGAGGAGAAGGGGACGACCAAGGATGAGATGGCTGGATGGCATCATCGTCTTGATGGACATGAGTTTGGGTGAACTCCGGGAGTTGGTGATGGACAGGGAGGCCTGGCGTGCTGCAGTTCAAGGGGTCACAAAGAGTCGGACACGACTGAGCGACTGAACTGAACTGAACTGAAAGTAGAGCTGGCTTCTCTCTAAAATGAAGGTAATCATGGTAACAATATAAGATTGTTCAGAGGAATTACCCCTTCATTCAACATATTCTGAGTTCTTACTATGTTCTAGAGGTTTTATTCCAGCACTGACAAATTCCCACTTTCATGTAACATGGACTAGGGGAATAAATGAGTCAGTTAGTGTCTGAGGGGACTGAGCCTGCTGGTGCTTGAAATATGGTTAGAACACTATTTGAAGGGAAGCTAGGAGAAGTGTCCATGGTGTCCCAGGAGCCTTGAATACCCCCAGGGTCCAGGGAAGAGACTAAAGAGGAAGTTCTAGCACCCTGGTCCTCAAAGGAGAAAGCTTCTACCCACTCATTCATCTTTAGAGTCTACAGACTCATTGTTGCCCACAAGAGGTCTTAGATCTTACAAGAAGATGCTTAGAAAGTCTCAAAAACAGAGACATCAAGATACGTATATATATATATACACACACCCACACATTAAAGCAAGCAAGCAATGCTTAACCTTATGCATAAACACCATGGTGAAGCTTCAGGTGCTGAGACATTTTGCTAAGATATTTGGAGGCAGTAAGCTTTCTAGTGCCCTCAGGTCACAGCCACAAAGGAGACAATCTGTGTGTGTGTGAAAGTCGCTGAGTCATGTCTGACTCTTTGCAACCCCACAGACAATAGCCCGCCAGGCTCCTCTGTCCTTGGAATTTCCCAGGCAAGAATACTAGAGTGTGTAGCCGTTCCCTTCTCCAGGGGATCTTCCAGACCCAGGGATCGAACGTGGGTCTCCTGCATTGCAGGCAGTCTTTATCGCCTGAGCCACTAGAGAAGCCCCAACAACCCCTCTGCTCCCACATAACAGCCCACATAAAACTAAGCCTTTCTTGATGCCTTCTTATTCCAAACAGGACACAAGGCAGCTTCCCTCCCTGGGTCTTCAGGAAACTTAGCCCCCAAATAAGAAGGCAAACCTACTGGCACTGTAGCTTTTCATTGCACCGGGGCAGGGCAGGGGGGGGGCGGGGGCATCTGCAGGCCAAACTGGGTCACAAACTACTGAAAATGGAAAAGGATGGGAAGCAACCCTCCTGATTGACTCTGTGTGGTGCGGCTTCCCCTGCAGGCTGTGGGTGCAGCGGGGAGAGGGAAGGCTCGTTGCCAGCCTCCTCTGTGCCAGGGGAGTCAGGAAAACGTGAAGAAACAACACAGGCCTTGAACAGTGATGCAGGGGAAGGGTGAACTTGCTTTTGCCTGAGGCCCCATGTTCTACCATTCAAGGATTTCCAGGGAAATCAAACCTGCCTAGCTGGCTTCCCTGGAAAACAAAAGAGCCCAGAGACCTGGGCAGAGGTGTCGTGGCCCCCAATCCCTCAGCAATAATCAAGGTGAGTCCCAAGCACAGGGTGTCAAGTCGGTGCCGTGGTATTTATGACAGTACCAGCTGGGGAAGAGCCGTGAGCAATTGGCCCTGTGGTTTATTAGTGATCAGCCGCCTTGGCCGTTGATTCTAAAGGAAACCGACATTAAAGGAAATCAACCCTGAATATTTATTAGAAGGACTGATGCTGAAGCTGGAGCTCCAATATTTTGGCCACCCGATGCGAAGAGCTGACTCATTGGAAAAGACCCTGATGCTGGGAAAGACTGAGGGCAGGAGGAGAAGGGGCAGCAGAGAATGAGATGGTTGAATGGCATCATCAACTCAATGGACATGAGTTAGAGCAAACTCTGGGCAATAGTGAAGGACAGGGAAGCCTGGCGTGCTCCAGCCCATGAGGTCACAAAGAGCTGGATGCGACTGAGCAACTGAACAATAACCACAACAAGCTTCCTTGGATGGCAGAAAAGAGGGTCCAGATTAAACGACCAACACAACAGACCTCAGAAAGGGGAATCAAGGAGACCACGAAGCCTCCCCTCAGAGCCTCGGGGTTCCTACAACGACCTCTCACATTTTTGCTTGGTTTGAACTTAAATGTTTTCTTTAATATATTAGTTTATGAGGGTTTCATTGATTATCATAAGATAAATGATGTCACTTTGAAAAACATTTTCTCTCTTTCATCATTTTAAATAAAGGGGGCGATACATCAAGTGGCAAAAACTCTCCTAGGTTTGGGTTCTTTCTGGGCCCATATATTTTGCAAAATAGATTTTTCAGCTCACTGGAAAGAGACCCAGAATGGGAAAGAAAAATGTAAGGGTTCCCTCTGCTCTTCTTGCCAATTTCCTTGAAGTTGAAAATCCATCTTGCCTGGCCTGATTCAGGCTAATTGCCAAATTGGGTTGCTGTCTCCTCACTTTCCTACTTATTTAGCTTCTTGGATGGTCTCCAGGCCTGGCTCAAAAAGGGCCACAGAGGGGTTGAAATGGGCCTTTGCCTGGGTCGATTCAGTGGGGCCCTGAGGCTACCTAGCCAGCTGTATCCATGGCAACCGTTTGCTCCCAGCAATAAACCCCCATCTCTGCCATCAGGCCCACTGGACAGGGGGCTCCGTTCGGGGGTCCAGTGGCCAACTGATTGCTTGGCTGCTGCACACTGGTCACCAGTCCCATACTGAGGCTCACAGCCAAACCCCAGCCTCTTGGGGTCAGGGAGGAGTTGAAGGCAACTTTTTCTTGAATGCCTTGGCCATCATCTCATTTCTGAGTCGTGTCCTAAATGCCTGTCAGCTATTCTGAAGACAAAATTGGGGCGATGGCTCCTATTCTGAAGATGTAAGATCGGCTTCCTTGCTGGCTCAGTGGTAAAGAATCTGCCTGCCAATGTCAGAGATGCAGGTTCAATCCCTGGGTCAGGAAGATCCCCTGGAGAAGGAAATGGCAATCCACGCCAGTATTCTTGCCTGGGAAACCCCATGGATAGAGGAGCCTGGCAGGCTACAGTCCATGGGGTCGCAAAGGGTCAGACTTAGCAACCGAACAACAACGAAGATGCTCTTAAAGGCATAGGTTTCAGCTTATACCAAATTTTTGTATCCAACCAGGTGTGACTCCCAGAACCACTGTGCAGTAGGGTTCAGTGCCCTGAACCTGACTCAGGAAACTTGGATGTGAGTCCAGGAAGCCCCCAGACCTGCGACTAACTTAACCCTGCTCTACCCTCTGCAAGGAGCTGTTGCAAAGACCAGATGAAACTGTGATTCTTTCTAGCAACGAAAGAGTTAAGAAAACAGCCTAAGGAAACAGGACTTGGGACCGAGGGAGCAGCAGCCAGGCCCTGATGGTTTTGGAGGTGCAGGAAGAGCCTCCAGGTGGGGACACCCCATTTCCTCCCAGGGTGGGTCTTACACTCACAGGACAGGTGTGAGCACTCAGGGGAGTCTTCAGTAGAAGTACTAGAAACATCACCCATGTGGCATCGCTCCCTGCTCAAAAGTTACCTCTAGTTCCAAATACATTTCCCAGCTCTCAGCTTTGGCCTTGAGGGCCTGCCCGCCCAGGCTTCTGGCCTTCTTGCCATACAGACCTGTCTCCCCAGCGACTGCAGAAGACAATTTCCATGTCCCCACGGCTCCCCCAGAACACTCTCCTTGGAGCCCAGGTTCCATCACGGCCTCATCGTGGCCATCTCAGAGGCCCACTCTGCCTGGCTCCCTCCTTTGGAGCTGAGAGCTCACCAAACTGCTCACTAGGCACAAGTCATGTGCTGCCCTCGTGGGAGGAATGTTTTGAGCTGTGATTCAACTCTTGGATTAAGACTTAACTTTTTCTGAGTTTTTACCTTGTTTCTGCAAGTAGGTTGGGAACTCCTCGGGGGTGAACGGGAACTGAATCTAATTCATCTTTGTATCCCCTGGCAGTGCAGTAGGTGTGCAATCGATGTGCTGGGAGTGATCAATACGGAAACGATTCCGTCTCTGGAACTTTGTTCAGACCCAAAAAATAGAAGACAGCAGACAACAACCTCCCTTGGTGACCTGGTTGAGTGCTCCCGTGGGCTGTGGCTACGGGCCTGGAAGAGAACCCTGCACCTCAGATCACACCCCCTCCCAAAGCCGGAGAAGACTCCAAGTGATGCCCCCGAGTCACAGAGCGTGTTTTGGTGGACCAGGGAGGTACCGCCTGCCGGGTCTTAGCTGTCTCCTCCTCCCTCCCAACCTCTCTCCTTCCTTGTCTCCCTCCACACTCCCAGCACCACCACTGCCTTCAGCTGCCATTCATTCGCACCCTGATGTAACTAAGGAGTATTTCCAACATGTATGGAGCACCAACTGTATGCCTGGCTCTGCGCTGTTTCACATGTGCTGTTCACCAGATCCTGGCCTCAGCCCTTGGATATGGGTCTATTCCCACCTAAAAGGAAACAGCGGTGAAGTCATTGCTCAGCGTTACTTAGGGAGGAGATGGTGTGACTTGCTCCCCTCCCGATCTTGTTCCGAAAGCCCCTGCTTTAAAACTACTGTCGACGGCAAGGTCGAGTCTTCCTCCTGGTGGGGGAGGGAAGGCATGCAGACGGCATGGACCTGTCTCCATTTTTGTAGAGTCCAGGCCACAGAATGCAACGCTCCATCGTGGCTATCCCAGAGACGATAAGGAGACCAAAGCCACCCCCTGACACTCGGGGACAGGTCCAGCGATTCATTTAGGGAGCACAGCATATCCGTACCTGAGTCACGCCAGAAGGTGTGAGTGACTCAAGCTCGTGGCATCACAGAAACTCTCTACTGACCACAGAGCACGCATCATATCCAATCACTCATCCACACAGCAAGTGTTCATGGAGCATCTGCCAAAATCCAGGCGCTGTGCTGGGGTTGAGGGGTAAAAAAGCATCAGTACTGGACCCGAAGACCCCCACTATCTGGTGAGAAGTTGTTCAGTTTAGTCGCTCAGTCATGTCCAACTCTCTGCGACTCCGTGGACTGTAGCACACCAGGCCTCCCTGTCCATCACCAACTCCTGGAGTTGACCCAAACTCATGTCCACTGAGTTGGTGATGCCATCTGACCATCTCATCCTCTGTTATCCCCTTCTCCTTCCGCCTGCAATCTTTCCCAGCATCAGGATCTTTTCCAGTGAGTCAGTTCTTTGCAACAGGTGGCCAAAGTATTGGAGTTTCAGCTTCAGCGTCAATCCTTCCAATGATTATTCAGGACTGATTTTCTTTAGGACGGACTGGTTGGATCTCCTTGCAGTCCAAGGGACTCTCAAGAGTCTTCTCCAACACCGCAGTTCAAAAGCAACAATTCTTCGGCGCTCAGCTTTCTTTATAGTCCAGCTCTCATATCCGTACATGACTACTGGAAAAACCATAGTTTTGACTAGACAGACCTGTGTCCACACAATTACAGAGACGAATCCGGGAGTGAGCAGTGTCCATGGAAGCCCCGGGGAGGAAGAAATCAGCTGTGTCGGGAGGTCCAGGGGCCTCTCCTGCAGCGCCTAGAGTACTGCTCCCCGTCCTCACAGATTTCCACACACGTTCACATCTAACCCCCTTGCCCACTTCCCCACCCTCTTTCCTGACCCTGAAAGGTTCCACCTCAATCTCCAAAGAAGGGCAGAGTGACTGACAGCTCAGTTTAGAAGATCTGGGCTCTCCCATGGAGATGGGGTGGGTGGCAGCTTGAGTCTCCTGGAGAGAGCACAGGTGGGGAGGGAGGTGAAAGGGAGAAGGGAGGAGGGGCATGAGAGAGAGGACTTGAAGCTGGCCACATTCCTAGGTGCACCTTAAGCTCGCTCCCTCCTTTTTTCCTCTCTCTCTGGATCTCCAGAGTGTGTAATCTCTGGCCACTGCTGGAAACAACCCCAAAATCCTGAATGCATTAAATACGTGCAAATACACACACACATATATGTATATATACACACACACATATGTGTATATATATACACACATGTACACATTTATCAGAGCCTCCTGCTTCCCCACTAAGTTCAGTGCCCCTCATCCTGTCCTCTCTATGAACACCCCTAAATGGTCCAAACCCCACCTGGAGGTGGTTTGGGATCTTAGCTGGCTTTAAGCCATCTGGAACCCATCATCAGGCTTGCCCAGCCCCTTGCCCATGAAGCCATTATGGGCGAGGTTAATTTAGCACAGCCAAGCTGGTGATGATGTAGACAGAATGAATCAATCAAAATATTCATTTTTATTTGATGAAGAAGAACCTTAAATGAATGAGCAAATGAACCTTTACTGAGGCCCTCCTAGATACCAGGGGCCATGCCAGGAATGTTGAAGAGTATTCGTTATTTTAATCCTCACACTCACTTTATGATGTAGGATTATTATCTTCATTTCGATGGTAAAGATTCTGAGGGTCAGAGTGAGTAAGTTTCTTTTCCAGGATAACAACAACAAAAAAATGCTCTTCAGTGGTCACAATGGAATTTAGTGGATTCTCCATTGTTCCACACGTGCACACGTATACTAAGTCGCTTCTGTTGTGTCCGACTCTTTGTGACCCTGTGGACTGTAGCCCGCCAGGCTCCTCTGCCCATGGGATTCTCCAGGCAAGAATATACTGGAGTGGGTTGCCATGCCCTCCTCCAGGGAATCTTTCTGACCCAGGGGTTGAGCCCACATCCCTTATGTCTCCTGCGCTGGTAGGTGGGTTCTTTACCACTAGCACCAACTGGGAAGCCTGTCCATTGTTCCACAGCAGGCACCAAAACTGTGTGCTCTGTCAGATGGTAGGTGCATGGTGGAAGTGTAAAAAATAAAAGATACAGATTTATATTTGGAGAGCTCACGGATTAGTGGAATGGGATAAAATGCCCCTCAGATACCACGGGAGTCAGAGGCCAAGCACTCCCATCCCCAGCAGAGCATATCAGACTGCATGTGATGGGAATTCAGGAGAGCTGAGGTCTTGCCCAGGGTCCAGAAAATGCCACATGGAAGCATAGAGCTCTGAGCTCAGAACACGGTAGCTTATTAAGAAGCACTGGGTTGGTCTAGTGCAGGTCTAGGTGGATCAATGGAGAAGCAAAAGAAAAAGTTCTCAAACGAGGCCATGTGTCAAAATATTGGGTTGGCCAAAATGTTCATTTGGGCTTTTCCATAAGATGTTTCCAAACAAATGTGTTGGTTAACCCAATCGTTCAGATTATGATAAAAGCAGCATCTCAAAGTTAGTGGACATAACATGCCTTCACTAGTTTGGGGACAACTGACAATTTGCTGAAAAGAAAGGCTTTATTCTGGCTTTGTACAGTACATAAAAATAAATTCCCAAAGAATTAAGGATTCACATGAAAATAAACCCTAAAAGAACTAGGAGAAAGTGTAGGTGAACATCTCATCTTAGAGGAGGGATTTTTCTAATTATATTTGTAAAGGAAGTTTTACAAATAATAGAACAGATAGATTCAACTCCATAAAAAATTTTAAATGCCAATATATCAAATCAAATACAATTAAAGTTTAAATAATACATAACAAGCCAGGAAAAACAGATGGAACAAATGTGAGAGACAGAGGTTAGTATTCTTAAGCTAGAAGATGCACTTACAATCAATAAGAAAAGAAAACCAATTTTAAAAAACATTGTCAAAGGATATCAGTGGCATAATTCCTAGTTGAGAAATGCAAATGGCCAGCAAGCTTATGAAAAAAATGGTCAAATTCAGTGAAAATGATCAATTGTAAGAGTGAGGGGCTTTTGAAATTTTTCATTTTATTTTTTGTTAAAAAAAGGAAGCATATTTACATGGTCCCCAAATCAAACAGCAAAGAATGCAATCAACAGTCTTCTTCCCACTCTGTCCCCCGTCGCCCTAGGGCTCACCACACCCTAAACAGGCAACCACTGCTACAAATATCTGTGTACCCTTCCAGAGTTTAAATACATATACACAAATATGCATAATTACTTATGTTCCTCTACATTAAACAAAATGTAACATTATATATAATATATTGATATGTACAGTTTCACACCCACCATCTCCCTTTTAATGATTTACGCTAGACAACGTCTTATATGGGTATTTCATATATTAAAGACTTCTTTACACAGCATTAAGTGGTTTTTATTGTATAGATGTACAATAGTTTACCTAGGTGGTTTCCAGTCTTTTACCCTTGCAAACAATGCTGTAATGAATAGCCTTGAACACACGTCATTTCCCAAATATGCCAGGGTACCTGCAGAATGAATTCCAAGAAGTGAAATTACAGGGACCAAGGATATATGCATTTTTAATTCAGAAAATGTTGCCAAATGGCCTTCTGTGAGGGTTTTTATCAGTTTACACACCCACGCCAAATATCCAAGTGTGCCTGTTTCCCCACAACCTTGCCAATGGGATGTGATATCAAGCTTCTGGAACTTGCTAAATGGATGAGTAAAAAGTGGCATCTCAGGATAGTTTCCATTTGCATTTCTCCTGTTGTGAGTCTGGGCATCATTCCATATAATAAATAAACATTTTATCTCCTTTCCT
This sequence comes from Budorcas taxicolor, assembly GCF_023091745.1. Lineage (NCBI taxonomy): Eukaryota > Metazoa > Chordata > Mammalia > Artiodactyla > Bovidae > Budorcas > Budorcas taxicolor. Next base: position 57,010,678 of record NC_068931.1, read on the forward strand.
ATGAAAGGTATGTTTATGTTCCTCAAATCATTTCCATTTTATTCTTTATAGGATAATAGATATCTAGGGAGTATCAGAGCACAAAGACTCAGACACACACTATAGATGGGGGGGGATTGATAAGTCCTTTTTAGGGGTCATTAGGCACATATGGGGCTTCCCTGACAGCTCAGTTGGTAAAGAATCCTCCTGCAATGCAGGAGACCTGGGTTTGATCTCTGGGTTGGGAAGACCCTCTGGAGGAGGGAAAGGCTACCCACTCCAGTATTCTGGCCTGGAGAATTCTGTGGACTGTATAGTCCAAGGAATCGCAAAGAGTCAGACACAACTGAGCGACTTTCACTCACTCAGTACATGTACCAAAATCCGTAAAAGGGAAATATTTTTTGACTCAGCAACTCCATTTGCAGAAATTCACCATAAAGAAATAATCATAAGTGTGGAAAGATGTGCATGTGAAAGGATGTCCCTCCAGGCATTGTTTGTGCTAGAAAACTAGAATCTGCCCCCCTCTGGATTCTCTTGGGTGCTCACTTACCTTCCTCTCAGTGTCTTTTTGCTTTTTTCTTTAACCTGGCTTTTCTGATGCCTGTTAATGTCAATCACTGATTGCTGCAGAATGGCTGCCCCAATGTGGATCTTCCCCACCCAGGGATTGCAGGCGGATTCTTTACCCTCTGAGCCACCAGGGAAGCCCTAATGTTTATCAAACTGAGCCACAATGCCTGTGATTTCTGTGGTTGAACCAGTAGCCGCTTCTTGTGAAGAAGGAAGAAGACACCTCAGTCGCCGTATACATGCTTGGGTGCTCAGTAGCTGCCATGCCCGACTCTCTGCAACCCCATGGACCCTAGGACACCAGGCTCCTCTGTCCATGGGATTCTCTAGGCTAGAACACTTGAGTGGGTTGCCATGCCCTCCTCCAGGGGATCTTCCCAACCCAGGGATCGAACCCAGGTCTCCCGCATTGCAGGCGGACTCTTCACCATCTGAGCCTCCAGGGAAGCCCAGGGATACTGGAATAGCTTATCCCTTCTCCAGGGGACCTTCTCGATCCAGGAATTGAACCAAGGTATCCTGCATTGCAGGTTTTTACCAGCTGAGCTACTAGGGAAGCCCCATCATATACAAACTTATAGAGAAAACATCCTCTTTCCAGTGTGCTGAGAGCATTTTGCACCTGCGAAGCCTTCTTGCCACTTTCATTTCCTGAATGCCAGGAAGAGGTTTGCTTAATTTCTTTTCTGGAGGAGAAAGGGCTTCTGGTGAATGGAGGATTTTCCATCAACTTCTCCTCAACCCAGGGGACAAATTTGAGAGGTATTTCAAAGCTATAAGACTTGGTGAGTAATCTGTTAGATGAAATAAAAGAGAAAGCTATGCTCTGGGATTTCTATCTTTGGAACTTGAGTGGAACGTGCTAACATGGAATAATCTGGAGTGTAGAGAGTATCAGAGGCAGAAATGCAGGGATACTAACCATGAAACAAACCTGCCTCCCCTGATACCTGGCACATGGAAGCCAGTAGTTGACAGTGTTGTCTCTTCCACAAGGACAGAAAGCAGGGCTTGGGAAGCGCTCACAGGTGGTCTGACAAGGGTGTTCCATTAGAGATGAATGAAAGAACTGCCACAGAGTTCTCACAAGCGAGGTCAGAAATCACTAACTAGTCAGGGCGCCAGTGAGCACAGTCCATGAATGCTTGCCAAACTGAATGAGGAGCTGGCTTCTCTCCCACGAGTCAGGACTGACCGAGGTGCTAGAGGGATCAGAGGACAGTGAGATTAGAAGGTGGGGAGACCCAAAGAGGCGTGACTGACCAGCAGGACGAGGAGAGGAAATCCAGCAGGTGCGGCCTAACAGTGATTTCAGCAGTCAGGATGAAGCAGACCCCCACAGCCACGTCAAGGCAGCTGAAGTGAGTATTTCCAAAGCCCAGTGGTCTTGGCGCCTTTCCCCCAAAGTTTGGGATGGAAAAAGAAAGGCAATTCCTTGGGTGTTCTGGAAACTGGAAGAGAGGACACTAACCCTAAATGGCTGTCACCTGGCACCAGAGAGAGAACGATGGTGGCTGGGTTCTGTTTGTCTCGAAGCAGACACACACCCTGGTAACCTGACCAGCTGGCCACTCTGGGCAGCTTCTCAAAAGGCTTGAAGGTAACGGAGATCCACAGCACAGGGTGTCCGGCCTACTCTGTGCTTCTTTGAGAAGCTTTCTGTTTCTGACCTGAGAAGACAGGAGGGGACTCAGAAAGCCACCTGGTTTTCTGGGTGGATAGTGCGAAGTGTGCAGTTCTATTTACTGCTCAGATATCTGGTAAACCAAGGCCAGCATTTCACCTATGACCAGCCATGAGGATGAAACATCAACAGGCCACAGCGCTGCCTCCTGAGAACAAAACTCTTTGCTGGCCCGTCGTCCATGAGGAGAGGCTCAGTAGACTCTCCAGCTCACGGGGCTCTGAGTGGTAGGGGTCACCTCTCACGTCCTGTAACAAAGAGGTGGCAGGCAGGCCCGGCGGTTGTGAGCATGACAAACTGTCTCATATTTTTTAATGAAAAAATGATACTTCATCTTTCTAATGACAGAACGTGGAAGAGGTTTACAGTAATATATGCCTTTTTTAATACATGGCTCGTCATCTCAGGGCAATGACAGCATGAAGGATGGAGCGGCAGACAAAAGGTTAATAGAGCACTGGGCCTTTTTTAATTGAAAAAATGACTGAGGGACCCCACCGCAGGCCGAGCGGTAATGGTATTACAGACGGTAAGTACCATTCCCGAGACTTACTGTTCATCTGGGGGTCCGCAACGGACATCACCCACATGTCACCAAGGCTCAACACGAGTGCGAGTCCATTCCCAAGGACGTTATTAAGCAACACGGTGTTTCTCAGAGAGATATTTTTTTAAATGCATATTTTTTAAATTGCATCTCTCCCTTTTTTATGTTCTTAATTTACTATTAGTTATTAATTTACCATTATGTCTAAGAAATAAACACACCATGTGTTGGCACAATTTGCATCAATTCTTTACCAACGTATCTGACCCAAATATAGTCAGATTTTCCAAGGCTAGTCTCACTCTGGGCAAAGTTTTATTTTGTCAAATATTTTAACTTTAAACAGTGCTTTCTAAGAAGGATCCAGTGTGAAATAGATAGTGAGTCAGTCATTCGTGATGGGCTAAGGAGGTGTAGATGAAACAATGGGGAGAAAATGCTGTGAAGACGTAAATACGCAAACAGGAACTTCTCTTTTCAGCCTTATCTTCATGTCACTGCATTTGTTCACATTAAGATTTTCAAAATCTCCCAGGGTGACTGGAAATCAGTGGCCTTTTAAGTCACATGGTACATGGGTCTGAGTCCAGGAATGGGTTAACATGTGAAGGACTCAGCCCAAAATAAACAAGGGGCTTCCACTGAACCCTGAGATTCTCAGCCAGATATGCTGAGGAGGACGAGGGAGGTGACCAGGCAGTGGAAGGGTCAGTCATGGAGCTGCCGATGGAACACAAAGTGGCCCGTCACAAAACTCGCAACTGAGAAGGGACGGATCCCTGCAAGCCCACCATGCTTCTACACCCCTCCTGGCTGACACCCTGCTACCCTTTACCCCTGTGAAGAGGAATGAAGTGATTAGATAAGCAAACATCAGGGCTCTTCCCCCTACAGGAGGTCCAACCCAAACGGTCACTGTAGCCAGTGTACCGTGAGACAGGTCTTCCCAACAGCTTCCAATCCAGACGCAAGCATGTGTCTTGTGTCACAAGTCACAAGGTGACTCTTACGGGTCTCTGCAAGCCTGAAAGAAGCAGCTCTCTGCCCTGAGTAACCAGAACATGTGCTCTCGACAATTCTCTTGATTGCAAACAGAAGCACTTCTAAAGGACAATCCTGCTTCTTAGAAGCTGAAAGAATTCATTTACACCCATGATAACTCAAAACATATCTGCTAAATACCAGTCTAGAAAGGTGACTTTGTTAAAGGTCTTTGCCATTTCTGAAAGTGACATGGGACATCTAGTGAAGATCATTGCCATCAAGCATAACCTTGCACAAGGCTCCTTTGCAATGGACCAGCAGCTGTCGTAGGACACATAGCCGCTCGTGGCCGTTTCGACTGTTTAACAGACAAGCAAAGTAAAATCAGCTTGCCTTTCTTCTCTCAAACAATGGTGCGTTTTTAGATTCTAGTCTTCTCTGGTTCCTGCGTATCTCCAAAAGATAAAGGGGTGTGGGAGACAGGCATTTTAGTTCTCTGAGAAATTAAAGCATCACATGTTGCCCCTGAAGTCCCCCACTGTCTGGAGCAGACAGAAATGGGGAGCAGAAGGCTTGACAACATCTGCATGGACATTTTGGGGCCGGCTGATGAGGGGTTAATTGGGGCTAATTCAAAATGCACAAGCCAGAAACGTTTTTCCCTGGAGAACCCATGACAGCATCATAGCTTCCCTGGCTGAGAGATGACGGCTCCCAGCTCACTGTCAGTTGCTCCAGGGAACTCAGAGAAATGATATGTACATGGGCCCAACAGAAAACATAAAAATAATAAATGAAACTAATAATGCAAAAAGGGTTGGGGAAATAAGTAGTCCCTTCTGACACGAGCTGCGCTGGAAGCTTTGGGGAAAGGAGGCTGGAATATTAAATGAAAGATGTAAATTGTAGAAATTGGAGCTGTAAATTTTCCTTTGGAAGAAGAGGAAGCCAACAGTTTTGTTCAGAGTTGACTGAGCTCACAGGAGCTGGTTACCAGTGCAAGTTGAATCCAAGGAGGGCAGTGCCCATGCCCCCCCACCAAAGGAGGGGGTGCTCAGGAGCAGGAAGTTGTGGGGAAGGGAACAGGGGGCATCTGAACAGGGTTCTGCCGCCCTCCACGTTAAACAGGGTGTGTTCTTTCTGTGGGGGCTGCAGGAGCAGCAGCTCCTTGCTAAACCCTTCCTTTCGCAGCAGAGACCTCCTTGCCACGGCCCTTCCTCCCCTGAGATGGCCAACCAAGGAAATAATGCCGCAGTGGCCAAGCGGGAGATCTTGACAAGGATGAACAGAAAAACCTAATGAGGTGAACCGGCTTGGATCTGATTGAAATGTATTTCCGAGGGAGTGTGGGGCCACAGGACATATCCATGAAGACGCTGGGTCTGTTTCGCTCTAAAAAGAAGGAATGAACAGAAGGAGGGTGGAAGGACCCACTGGTAAAAAAGAGGAGACTTTTGTTCATTTGTCTGTGTTACAACTGCCTGGTCCAAGTCACAGGGCTGACAGTTTCACTGGTGGGTCGTTTGCAGCTCAAAGCTCATTGGGAATGCTCAGACATTCTCCACGCTGCAGCAACCCAGAGACGTCAAATCTTATCTCATCCCCTCCTTTCCCTTTACCACACCACTCGCTTCTGAGCTCAGCCTGGACTCACCTCCTCCCTACACACCAGCCATTCCCTTACTGGGAGTGGGTGGAAAATGGGGGCCTTGGAGCTGTGGGGTCAATGACAGAGACCCTTGGTCTCCTGGAGGCCTGGCACCTCAGTCCTGCCCCCCTCTGTCAATCCAAGATGCAAAGGATGAGAGCAATCCAGAACCGACAATCCTCTGTGATACATTACTCCTTCCTGCGCCTCCCAAGTGAGCCTCGGTGCCACGCGAGGGACAGACCTGAGTGCGCCCCGCGGCTCACCAACTCAGCGCAGGGTCTTCGTTTATGAGTGTCTTCCGCACTCAGTAAATCTCTACTGAGTCCCAGGCCCTGGGTCTGCAGCAGCGAGTGGAGTAGACATGACCGATCTCGGGCCGCTTGTGTGGTCGGTACCCAGTACCCCCGGCTCCCTGAAGCAGGGGAGTGGATATGATCCCTGCCCTCCAAAGGCCTCCATCCAGGAGGGGAAATTATGCCAGGGCCACACAAGTGAGGGCAAAATTCCAAGACGATGCACCCCCGTCTCACAGAGGAGAGAAGCAGGGCTTGACCGAGGTCAGTGGTGGTGCAGGGGCCAGAGCTGTCTCTGCTCCACGCCCACCACCCCAGGAGTTGCAAATGGGAGAAAGAGCCTGGCTTTCTCCAGGGCCTGGGGCTGCAGTGACGTCACCTTGGCCTGCGCCTCCTTCGTGCGCCCCCTGCCGCCCTCCGGCCACAGTGCAGCCCAGTGAAGCCTCGCTGACCCACCAGTGGAGTCTGTATCACTGCCATCTCAGACTTCTCAGCTAAACCAGCGGTCTTCGTGTCTGTGGGCTGCTACAGAGAAGTATGGCAAACCGGGTGGGCCACAACACAGAAGGGTATTCTCTTATAGTTATGGAGGCTGGACGTTCAAAACCAAACAGTCAGCAGGGCCGTGTTGGCGAAGGACTCCTTCCTGGCCTCTTCCTGGCTCCTGGTGGTGGCTGTCAGCCCTGGGCCTTGCTTGGCTTGTGGACACAGCATTCCCACCTCTGACTCGTGGCGGTTTCCCTACGTGTCTCTGCCTCTGTCCATTTCCCTCTTCTTAGGACACCAGTCCAACTGGAATGCTTAAGGGTGGATTAACGGGCCACCCTACTCCAATGCAACCTCATCTTAACTGATTACATTTGCAATAACCATACTTCCAAATTACTACGTTCTGAGGTACTGGGAGCTAGGACTTCAACTTTGGGGGGGTGTGTGTGTGTTAAGTCGCTTCAGTTGTGTCCGGCTCTTTGCAACCCTATGCAGTGTAGCCTGCCAGACTCCTCTGTCCATGGGATTCTCCAGGCAAGAATACTGGAGTGGGTTGCTGTGCCCTCCTCCAGGGGATCTTCCAAACCCAGGGATTTAACCTGCATCTCTTGTCTCCTGCATTGGCAGGCGAGTTCTTTATCGCTAGCACCACCTGGGAAGCCCCAGCTTTGGGGGAGGGGGACCCAGTTCAAGCCATAACTGTGGACCATACCACTAAGCTCGCCAGAGTTCCCTCAAGGAAGCTTCCAGAACTGATGTGCTATAAGGGAGAAAAGAAATAACCCACATGTCCCCTTTCTACCATGATCGCTGGGTACCAGAAGATGCCTTCAATCAATACTTATTGAATGATTTTTTTTTTTTTTTTTAGTCTCCTAATCCCCTCACCCTAGACATCACTGTATCTGTTTTTAAAAGCAGAGAATCACGGTGACTTCAGGTCTTTCAAAAGCATGAGGTCCCCATTCATTTCCCCTCCAATATTTATTATACACACACCCCTTGAAAAGCACTGTGTGGGCTGCAGAAAACTGTGGAGTGTGCTTCCCCTAAGTCATGATGGTAGAGAGAAAATGCTCTGGCATGCTAAGTCTTTTAACTGTAGCCTGGTGGGCTACAGTCCATGGGGTTGCAAAATAGTTAAACGTGACTGAGCGACTGAACAACAACGATCTCCTCCCTGAGAGGTCAGCAGAAATTCGGCATGTATTTGAATCATGCCGTCTTCAAGGTCATGAGTGCAAAAGCGAGTTAGTTCCTTCACCAGCAATGGAGCCGGACCACCTACCCGTGTGAGTCTCTTCTTATCAGGGTTGGGGCTCGCCCTGTCCCGGATGGGAACAAGGAGTGACATGTTTAATGTGGCGATTTAAATTTAGCATTAAATTAATTTAAATGAAATAAAATTATAAATTCAGTTCTTCAGTTGCATTAGCCACATTTCAAGCGCTCGATAACATAGGTCGCTACCCTATTGGACGGCACCGATATAGATCTCCATCACCGCAGAAAGTTCTATTGAACAGAACGAGTCAATGCAGTCGCTGGAGTGAAGGGGTAAAAACATTGATGCTTCGTAAAAACAAAACGGCTCCCATAAGAAAGTAAACGCTTGAACAGATGGGGAAAGTGAAAAGGAAGTGAGAACAGCTCTTGAATAAAACATTCAAGTTCTCTGGATGCAACGATCCACAGTGATGAGCGGACGTCACGATCTAGGCGAAGGATGGGCACCTCCTCTGTGAGCATCGCAGCCGGCGACATATCCCCTGGGCCTTCCGCGAGAGAGGGGACCTCCTGCTGCGGCGGGCAGGCCACGCCAGGAGACACCCTCTGACTGCAGGATCAGGGGGAAATTTACAGAGAAGTGGCAACCGAGATGGACCTGGAAGGTTCGGTGGGGTTCAGACTGGCAGAGGCCGGGGAGAGCATTACAAGCAGAAGGGACTTGTGATGGGAGAGACCCTTGCTGTGCTCCCTAGACTCAGAGCAGCAAGGAGAATGGTGCTTCCTTCCTTGGGCTTCCAGAAACTTGAGCAGGTATGAACTAAAAAAGAAACTCTTAATGCAAATGACTGATACTGATACTCATGTAAGACACAAAGTGGAAGTCATAGTCGCTCGGTCAAGTCTGACTCTTTGCAACCCCATGGACTGTAGCCCACCAGGCTCTTCTGTCCATGGGGATTCTCCAGGTGAGAATACTGGAGCGGGTTGCCACTCCCTTCTCCAGGAGATCTTCCCAACCCAGGAATCAAACCCAGGTCTCCTGCATTGCAGGCAGATTGTTTACCAGCTGAGCCACCAGGGAAGCCCAAACTCAGGTCTCCTGGTCCCAAAGCCCTAGCTGGCCTCTCTCACCCGTGCAGAACCTTATCTCTCAGCTGCCTCAAGGGGAATGGAGACGCACCAATAAAGAGACAATGGGGTTTACAAAAGTTCTTTCCAAGCCATGGAAAATGACTGGGAAAACAACTGTCTGGAAGACACATAAGATGCCGATTGGCAAGAATTCTAATGAGCCTACAGGCTCCGCCGTGCATATGTGGACAGTATCCACTGCGCATCAGGAATGAGGGATTTATTCTGTGCATGAGTCAGAGAATAACTATTGTTATTATTTAGCATTGATTAATTGTTCCTCCAGCCCTCCAGTCCTCTCCGTACGGTTCTCAGAAAATCATTAAGCTTCCTGGGTTGCCCAGGCCTTGACATTCTAGGGAAAGAGCTGCACCGGGAGCACTGTGGGATGAGGCGGGCCTCTGAGCAGCCCGCAGCGGGCCCTGGGGAAGGAGACCCGGCGGCCCGCTCACCACCCCTCACCCCTCTGGGCAGGCGGCCTCGCAGAAGCTCCGGGGGTCACGGCGGTGACTCCAGCACCAGGGCGGAAATTACAGGCCTCCACTTCCTTACAGAAAAAACCAAGTAGGCCCGGCGAGCTCTCCACATGGAGAACTTCGGGAGCTGCATACACACTGCGTAACTGCTACTAAGGAAGGGCTTGCTCTTCCGGGGAAATACAGCAGCCAACGCTGCAGCCTCATTCGCGAGGGCCTGATTAAATGTAGCGTTGTAAAAGGCTCCAAGCAGTGAATTTTCATCCTGACATCCAATAACACTCCCTGACCCTTTGGATATTGTCCTTCCCAGAGGTCAAAAATATGAATAAATAATGGCTCTGACAACCTTGACATTGAGTAGAGGTGGGATGAAAAGCTCTCTGGGAGGAAAAAAAATCTGACATTACATTTGTGATCACAGAGAATAAAGGAAAATCCATACCCTAATTTTGCTAAATGCAGGCTTGACGGGAAGACCTGAGACTAAGCTCTGACAACCTTTGTGATGTTTATTCAGGAGGCAAGGGGCTCTCCAAGCTCCAGGCCACGCTCCATTCTCCATCATTCAACGCGAGGTGGGAGTGACTTCTTCCCACAGACAGCTTTTATTGATGAGAAATGATCAACCCAGGGAGAACGCCATCCGGAGGAGTTAGCTCCGAAACAATCTTGTTAAATAGTTAGCGGTGATGCTTCCTATCAGGTCAAAGGTAAGTCCACAGCTCAGGGCCATCTGTCACGTGTGAGGAGCCCCATTTACAGACAGACGGCGGAGCCAAGGCAATCAGCCTGAGATCCGCTCAGACGGGAATTTATAACAGTTGGGCAAAGGAAGGTTGTCTCTTGTTTTAGGTTCTGTCAGTGGGCGGGGGAGGAGCGGAAATCAAGGAACAGAGTGAATTACTCAGGTGGCCTTGGGGAGACCGTCTTTCGGATGAAGGCTAGAGGTCAATGTACAGACACCATCCATCCATCCCTCCATGCCTGGAGCCCATGTGCCATGAGTTCAAAGACCCAGAACACGGGACATAAAACCTACCAGATCTGTCATTAAACCCGTGGGGAACGTGCCAGGCAGGAGCCCTGCATCTCTCCAAATGCTGGATGGATGGTGGGCGAGAAACGAGCAAATGTCCAAGTCCTTGCACACCACTAGACTGTGTCAGCGGTGGGGGAGCCGACATGGACTCCCTTCTCTACTGAGCCCAGAAGGGTGCTCGTAGATAGGGGGCCCAGAGCACCATAACCCAGCTGTTCGTGGCCTGCTGGCATCTCCATTTCACAGAACAATGAGTTGATTTGATTTTGCAACACAACAGACTTTATGACTTTACAGCTTTCATCATTGCTTTCCCTCCATAGTCTGCCTCTAGATGCTTCCAAGCAGTAGAGGGCAGTGGTTAAGCATCCAGGCCACCTAGGTCCTAAACCTGGCTTTATTTCTTCCTGGGCACAGTGGGCATTGTGGTTTGCCACCCTGATGTCCCTTTCAGGACCAAGGCACTCCCTTCTGTAGCTGCAGGGAGCAGTGCCACGCCAAACAATTCTGCATTCCTCTTGTCTACATTCACGACAAGAGGAAAAAAATCCATGCTACCAATTTAAAATTTAAATTTTTGAGAGGTGTTTGTTCATCATGCATGGTTTCACTCATTGTAATTGTTTCATAATTATGTGTTAAAATATTGTTTATCTTAGCTGCTGACGTTTGACACCCCCTGAGATTTTGCACCCTGGGTGAAGATACCTCTCTTCTCTCACCCTCGCCCTGGCTTTGGCAGGAGTGCTTTCCGCTGGTGGCTCAGAGCTGAGCACCTCTGCAGGAATAACCCTTCCCTGGTGGCTCAGACGGTACAGCATCTGTCTACAATGCTGGAGACCCGGGTTCGATCCCTGGGTTGGGAAGATTCCCCTGGAGAAGGAAATGGCAATCCACTCTAGGACTATTGCCTGGAAAATCGCATGGACAGAGGAGCCCAGTAGTCTACAGCCCATGGGGTCGCAAAGAGTCGACACGACTGAGCGACTTCACTTCAGAGGGAACATGAGCCATGAGCTTCCCAGGTGGTGCTGGCGGTCAAGAATCCGCCTGCCAGTGCAGGAGATATAATAGATTCGAGTTTGATCCCTGGGTCAGGAAGATCCCCTGGAGGAGGTCATAGCAACCCACTCCAGTGCTCTTGCCTGGAGAATCCCATGGACAGAGGAGCCTGGTGGGCTGCAGTCCATGAGGTCGTGAAAGGATCAGATATTACTTAGTGACTAAACGACAACAACCAGGTCATCTCCAGTTTGAATGTGGGGGGCCATACTCAATGACTGGTTGATGAGCAGGTTCAAAGGCATGATACCCAGAACCAGCTAGACACCCACAAATGGCCATGGGATCCACTCCAGTAGCTTCTAAGAGCTGCCCTAACAAAGCACCACAAGCTGTGCAGCTTACTGTCTCACAGGTCTGGAGAGCAGAAATCGAAAGTCAGGATGTGAGAAGGATCAGCTCCCTCTTCAGGTCACAGAGGAGGCGCTGTTCCAGGACCTTCTCCTTGCTTCTGGTCATTCCCTGACCCGTGGCAGCATAACTCCAATCTTCACGTGGTTTTTCTAAGGGCACCGTGCACATGGTCACCCCAGGGCAGGCAGCAAGCCGCCTGTAGGGTCTCTCGAGTGTCAGAGCATGCGAGGAGGCCTGGTGAAGGGTGCTGTTCGGATGTGAGGGCTGTTTTGTCATACAGTAAATTTGGAGGCACCACTTGGATGCACATACCTACTAACTCTCACCTTTCATGAACCTGAAAGAAGGAAGAGAAAACCAGAGGCTGGATGAACATTTTATGTCATTTATTCCTTAGGGGTACCCTCCATAGGGATCAGGTAAATGAAGCTGCCCTGGAAACCCTTCCCATCGGATGGGTCCCAAAGTTTCCACCCTCCTCCGTCATGGCTTAACTCCTGATGCTTGTTCTGGGTTTGACCTGGGTTTTGTTGTACCTTCTCCCCCACGGCTTATCCCTCTGCATCGACTTCAAGCTAAGTTCTTGATGAGTGGCTTTCTCTCCTTGGCACCTGCTCTGACAGCCCAAGATGAGAAATGCTGGGTTTTGCAGGAATTTAGTCCTGGAACCGATCTCTGAAGAAAACATAGCTCCCTAGAGTTTTTTACGGCTTCCCTGGTGGCAAAGAGATGGGGAAACAGTGCCTGACTTTATTTTGAGGGGGCTCCAGAAAACTACAGATGGTAATTGCAGCCATGAAATTAAAAGACACTTGCTCCTTGGAAGGAAATTTATGACCAACCTAGACAGCATATTAAAAAGCAGAGATATTGCTTTGTCAATCTAGTCAAGGCTATGGTTTTTCCAGTAGTCATGTATGGATGAGAGTTGAACTATAAAGAAAGCTGAGCGCTGAAGAATTGATGCTTTTGAACTGTGGTGTTGGAGAAGACTCTTAAGAGGCCCTTGGACTGCAAGGAGATCCAACCAGTCCATCCTAAAGATCAGTCCTGGGTGTTCACTGAAAGGACTGCTGTTGAAGCTGAAACTCCAATACTTTGGCCACCTGATACGAAGAGCTGACTCATTTAAAAAGACCCTGATGCTGGGAAAGATTGAGGGCAGGAGGAGAAGGGGATGACAGAGAATGAGATGGTCGGATGGCATCACGACTTGATGGACATGAGTTTGGATAGACTCCAGGAGTTGGTGGTGGACAGGGAGGCCTGGCTTGCTGCGGTTCATGAGGTTGCAAAGAGTTGGACACGACTGAGCGACTGAACTAAACTGAACTGAACAGGTGGCTTAGCAGTAAGTAATCCACTTGCAATGCAGGAAACCCGGGTTCAAGCCCTGGGTCAGGAAGATCCCCCTGAGAAGGAAATGGCAACCTACTCCAGTATTGTTGCCAGAGAAATCCCACAGTTAGAGGAGCCTGGCAGGCTACAGTCCACATGGTTACAAAGAGTCAGACACAACTGAATGATTAATCCACCATCACAGAGACTTTCACAAAAGTGTCTCTGCCTGTGGGGAAGGAGGGGTCTGTCTGTCTTTCCTGACTACTCTAAACCCCAAGACAGAAAGAAGGCAAGGGTCAGTCCCAGGCTGAGCTTCTAGACAACCAGTTCTCTCCAGGAACAAAGCAAGATTGAATAAAGAACAAACATTCCCGGGCTTCCCTGGGGGCTCAGGGGTAAAGAACCCACCTGCCAATGCAAGAGACACAGGTTTGATCCCTGGTCTAGGAGGATTCCACCTGCTGCAGAGCAACTAATCCCGCATGCCACGACCACTGAGCCAGTGCTGTGCAGCCTGGGAGCCACAACAAGAGATACCCGCCGCAATGAGAAGCCTGCACATCGCAAGCAGAGAGCAGTCCCTGCTCTCTGCAACTAGAGAAAAGCCCACATGCATCAGTGAAGACCCAGCACAGCCAAAAATCAATAATAAATAAATAAAATGTAAAAATATGTACATATGTTATATATATGCATAGAATATATATATATACACACACATAGATCATTTGCTCTGTGTGTATGGAACAAGCATTCTCCCTTCCAAGGGAAATGGATTCCTCCAAAGTCCACCTGGGCCTCAACCCAGACACCAGGGCTCAGCCCTCGAGTTTGGGGTCGGAGGCGACATGCAGTCACTTCCGTGTCCAGCTGTTCTAGCTGGATGATCTCAACGAAGGGACTTAATCGCTCTGAGTTTCTGGGATGCCGTTGTTACCATGGAGACAACGCAGGCGCGCCTGCAACTGTGTCAGAGCTGGATTCTAAAGTCAGTTCCTACAGACGGACTCCATATTCGTCAGAGCTTCCCTTGCAAACCCCTTAGGTAGGCCACAGCCCGGCAGTGTCCTTTCTCCTACAGAGGAACAAGGCATGGCTCACTGCGCGGACCGGGCCTCTCCAGGTCATCAAGAGGCTCAAGCAGGTTTGTCTCCAGAAGCCAGGTTGTGTGAAAAGTGACTGTCCTGAAATAGTATAAGCACATTCTTGGCAGTGAGAGGCTCGCACTTTGAAAGGCGCTTAGGAACTGAATCTGATGCGGGAGAGAAGGAGGTTTACGAGGCCTGTCTCACCTCCTTCCACAGCTGTCTTCTGGTGGAAATATGACAGAACTGTCCCCCACTAGCGCATCTCCCTCCCTTCTTCTAATTTGTTATGGGCTAAATCCTATCCCTCCACAAAGGTACACTGAAGCCCTAAACCTTCAGCACCTCACAGTGTGGCCTGACTTTGTCCCAGAATCTCTATGAGGCAATCCGTGACAACAGGGTCATGAGATGGGCCCTGACTCAGTGTGACTGCTGCCCTTATCAAAAGGCGAACTCTGAGGGCAGAGCCACACACACTGGGCAGGGGACGTGAGGACACCTGGAGAAGAGGGCCGTCTGCAAGCCCAGGGATGCCAGGGCTTACCGGAGGTCAGGAGAGAGACCAGTCAGAGCTCTCAGGGGAAGCCAGTCTCGCCAACACCTTGGCTTCAGACGGGCAGCCTCCAGACTGCGAGACAACAAATGCCTGCTGTTTAAGTCACCCGCTTCGTGGTGCTTTACTATGGAAACTGCCATGAAACTAGCACACAGTTGGATTGCCCGAGTTATGTGTGCCTTTGGTGAGACTCGCCTGAAATACCTATCTCAGAGGGTTTTTGTGAGAATCAGTGAGCCAAGTTCTGAGTTCAGGGATTAGCTCTCTCCCTGGGGCGTATTAAATCGGCAGGGTTAGTGCTAACTGTGGCATGCATGCTCACACAGTCGTGTCCAGCTCTTTGCAACCCCATGGACTGTCGCCCACCAGATTCCTCTCTCCACGGGACTTTCCAGGCAACATACCCTTCTCCAGGGGATCTTCTTAACCCAGGGATTAAACCCATGTCTCTAGCATCTCCTACATTGTAGGCAGATTCTTTACCGCTGAGCCACCAGGGAAGCCTTCTAGTTATCACCCCTTTAATTCAGGTAAAGATATTGGGTGAGGAGCCATGATATCTCTGGTCTTAGTCCTAAGTAAGTGAGGAAGAAAGGCGCGTCTCCCTGGGATTTAGTTCTTGGCAAAATGAGGATTTGAATATATGTGTTTTCTTCCAGCCCTGACACTCTAGAGTTCTGTGATACCACAAGACACCAGTCAAGGGACCACATTAGGACGTCAGGTTCTGCCTTGACCCTGATTGGGACAGCAGGCAAGCAGGCCAGTAAATATTTCAGGGTCATTCCATGCTGGCCCAGAGGCTGACAGATGTTGACCTCCTTGGGTTTATTGTGCAGAAACCAAAAAATCAAAAGGACACAATTTTGTGTCTTGAAATTGAAACATAATATGTCTCCCTTTCCCATCTGCTAACTGCAATTGCTTTTCCTCTCAGGTCTGTGATGTTCGTAGGGAAACTGTTGCTTTTTCTACTGACTTATGTCTTTTTCTAAATAGAAAATGGAGAGCCTATTATATTCCCAAAAGTGTTCAGCTGGGTGGGGCCAAGGTATTGGAACATTTGCTCCCAGGAGGCCCTCACCCTACAGCCTCAAATCACCGTCATGTTCTCTTTTTAATGCTGCTGTTTCCATGCACCTCAGGACCTCAGCCGCCAGGCTCCCGCGTCCATGGGATTCTCCAGGCAAGAACACTTGAGTGGGTTGCCTGGCCCTCCTCCAGGGGATCTTGCTGACCCAGGGATTGAACCCTGGTCTCCTGCATTGCAGGCAGATTCTTTACCATCTGAGCCACCAAGGAAGCTCAAGGCAAGAGGAAAACGCAGCACCCTGGCCAGGGCCAAGGCAGGCTGCCTCCCCACCCCACAGGCAGAGGGCCGCCCAGACAGTTCTGCTACTTCTGTTACCAAGAGCACAACCGGCTGAGATGAGGAGCCCGAGAATCCCGCAGAGTAATGTCTCAAAATAACCACCTTACCAGGGTCTGGATGCCAATTTCTTTTATAGAACAGAGATGGGGGAGAGGCGAAGAAGCAAAGCAAAAAGCCCATTAATCTTGCAAATATCTCCTAGGGAATGTGTTCATCTCTTCCTTCCTGTGGCCACCCACAGGTGGACAGGGCCCCCAAACAAAAGTACTTTGGTTCACTCTTCAGACAGAGGGGCGGGGTTCCCCGGGGCAGACCCTTATGGATAAAGAGTATCAACTTAGTGAACAAAAGCAACTGAGAAGCAAAAGAAAGGATGGAACGTGGAGTCAGAATTAGTTCTTCTGGGCAGCAACTCCGGACATGCTCAGGACAGAAGGACCCAGACTAGGGGTGAGTGAGAGGCCCTGGCAGCCCAGCCCAGCATGGGGCAGCCACCACCAAGCCCAGTGCGGAAGAGCACACACCCTCCCCGAGTCCACACTCAGGCCCTGCCCGAGGGCAGCAGGAAGACCTGCGCCTCCCCTGTCAACGCCCAGGCTGAAGGTGGCAGTGGTGGAGAGGAAGAGAGGGGAATGGGGGCAGGACCTGGGGTGCCAGGGTACCAGGAAACAGGGAGTTGAGAACTTTTCTGGGGGTGCAGCGAGGCCCCAGAAGTGGCACTGTGCTTCACCGAGGCTCCATGGCCCCAGTACAAGTGCTGCCGTCCCATCGGACTTCCCTTACACAGCACAAATTCAAAGAAAGGAGTAGTAAGAATTTTCAGACTCACATCCACAGATCATCAAGCCCCAGGCACAAGGCCTTTGTGGGCATGGAGCCCTGGGTGGGTATATGGCTGCATGCCCATAAAGTCAGCCTGTTGTTTAAAAAAAAAAAAAGCCGTTCAAGCTCATCCCTTGGGAGCTTTGGAGCAGCAACAGCAGCAGCAGAGAGAGGGGCGGGCTTTTGAGGTGGGCCAACTCCGACTCTCCCACTGGTCCTCTCAGGCCCAGGGGATCTGTAGATGGAGATCTAATGCACTGCACGATGGCTGGTCCTCAGTGACGGCTGAATGAGTAGGAGCTGGTGGCTCAGCTGGTAAAGAACCCACCTGCCGATGTAGGAGACACAAGAGACAAGAATTCCATCCCTGGGTTGGGAAGATACCCTGGAGAAGGAAACAGCAACCCACTCCAGTACTCTTGCCTGGGAAGCCCCATGGACAGAGCTTGGAGGGGTACAGTCCGTGCGGATGCAAAGAGTAAGACACGACTGAGGGCCCACGCAGGTCGTGGTCACGTCCCTCCATGACGGAGTGGTGAGTTTCCAACAATAATGCCTTAAAGGAGGGGAGAGTCTGTCTAAGAAGGTGCCCCTGAGAACCCAGTAGGAATCCAAGAAAAGGAGAGGGGAGGAATCTAGACAGACCCAAAGGAGAGACTGCCTGAGGTCAGCTTATAAGGGATTGGGGTGGAACGAGGAAATGCTGTGTTTCTATTTGGGGAGTTGTTGCTTAGTCACTACGCTTGTGTTGGACTCTTCAGCAACCCATGGATTGTAGTCCTCCAGGATCCTCTGTCCATGGGGTTTCCCTGGCAAGAATACTGGAGTGGGTTGCCTTTTCCTTCTCCAGGGGATCTTCCTGACCCAGGGACGGAACCCTAGTATCCTGCACTGGCAGGTGGATTCTTTAGCAGTGAGCCACCAGAGAAGCCTGAAGCCTTAAAGCTGGGCTTATCACATGGCTCTGTTCTCTAAAAATGAAAACAGCAGACATCCTGATGGGGGTGGAGGTGTGCCTCATGGGGGGACTGGGACAATGACCAAAATCCATCAGCCACTGGGGGAGAATTAAGCTTACTGTCTGTGAGTTTAAATATCTATTTGAATACAGCCAAAATGCTTTGGAATCTAGTGCTTGGAAGTAATTATGGTGATGGATTTTGCATTTTGCCCTACAGTGCAATTAAGGGGTAGGGTTTTGCCAACATCTTAAGCCTATTAAGAGCTCCGTGTGGAAGCTGGCCACGACCTCCAGGACTCTGATGAACCTCCAGCCGTGACTCGCCTGCAGCCAGCACACCAGCTCTGGCCGTGCCCTGCAGGACGCAGGTCAGGGCCGAGGGGCCGGAGGACCTGGCCTGCCCGCTCCCCCGAGACCCAGCAGCACGTCTACACGTCACCACTGCGGCCCCTGTCACTTCTGACAGCAGATATGATTTTAGCTGTCAGGCAGCTGGCAGAAAAGAAAACGTAATTCACAGCCAAATGCAGCCTGCAGAAGCTCACGCCTGGCTCCTGGGGGCTGGAGCTCAGCACACACAGCCAGGGCAGGTTTTCTCAGGACTAGCTGTGCGGGTGAGACCCCTCTCGGGCCAGTCAGGGTTACTGTGAGAGGAAGCGGCATACGGAAATGCAGTTACTATTTCTGACAACTCCATGTCCTAAAACACGCTTTGAAAATTATATTACTAATAACCATTCGGCCATAATTACACTGTGAGCTGTAAATTCCCTATTGAAACTGGACTCACCCTTCCTTGGTTTTTGTTGTTGTTGTTTTGCTAATTCCAAAGGGAAATGATCCTTTACTTCTTTACCGCCAGTTCTGCAGACTGAGGCCTCTAAAAAGACCCTGGGGAATGAATCGTGCCCTTGAAGGAGGACACAATTTCAAAGCCCAGATTCTCAGGCTGGCTGCTTGGGGTTGGAGGGATGGAGACAAGACTTGGGAGAGGAGAGAAACTCGGAAATGTTGAGCTCTCGACTTCCCCTGCTTTCAGCGGTTAGTACTCAGTGGTCCCAATAGAGGGGGTGTAGGTTTGATCCCTGGGTGGGGAATGAAGACCCCGCAGGCCGCACAGCGTGACCTTAAAAAAAAGAAAAGGAAAAGAAATGCCGAGGTCTGTTTTCAGGCTTGGCAATGAGCTCTCAGAGTTGAACAGAGTCACGTGTGTGTGTAGGAGCATGTGTGTGTCCTGAAGGAGGCACATTTAATCAGAAATACGCAGAATGAGCCAGACCAAGATGAGACAACGGGAAATGTAAGCTGCCTGTGAAAATGGAAAATGTCGCCCTGTGGACCATTTGAAATGATGCTCACCAGCTGCACTGGGGCTCTGGGTACCTGCTCCTTGAGAAAGGAGACCCAGATTCTAGCCTGGAAGGTTCTTAACCCCTTGTGTACCATGCAGTGCAAAACAGAGGTAAAACCCAGCAGCTGGACCCGTCAGGCGCACCCAGGTTCAAATCCCGATTCTGCCACGTACTAGCTCCGTGAACTCGGCCAAATCATCTAAGCTTGCTAACCTCAGCCTTCCCTTCTGTTCAATGGGGATGAAAAGGATACCTACTGCAGAGGGCTACAGAATTAAACGAGACAGAGTATATGGAGGTGCAAAGCACAGTGGCCAGGACATAGCAGCTGTTCAAGAGATGGTACTATGGATGCGCCGTCACAAGTACTGATTGAGCACCGACTGTGTGCAGGCGCATGGACTCACACAGGGGTTAAATGTTTGAGCCCCGCTTTCAGGAAGCTTGACGGGGAGCAGAAAATACAAGGTGAGAAGAGGTTAAGATCCGTGGGGGCGACATCTGGACAAGTCACCCAGGAGCTGGGCAGGAAGGAAAACTCCAAGTCAGGGAAGTTGTGCGCATCACATAACTGATCTGTCCATTCCTCTCCCCGTTGAGAAAAGGGACGCGTGATCCTTTCCTCTCTTACCTCTCAGAGTTGGTATGAGGCCCCAAAGAAATTAGACTCACACCAGTGTTGGAAAGTACAACACACTCCAAACACTAAGGGAGCCTGAGAAGCAAGGACTTGGTAAGAGTGAGAGGGATTCTTGGAGATGCTGTGGCTTTGTGCTTTATGCTTTATGAAAATTCTGATCAGGGGCTCCACAGACACAGAAGACTGCCTGGGGCATGAGGCCTGCACCAGGATTTCAAATCCCAGCTCCAGTCCAGCAGACGCGCATGCCACTGCTTACACAGTTACACAAAGGGGGAGTCGAAAAGTCATGCCGACAAAAGTGGTGCAAAGCCGGAACTTGGCTTTCCGTGGGATCTTCTGCTGCAGGGCCTCCCAGGAACTCAGGAAGGTAGGAAGACAAAAGGCCTCAAAACTGTCTGTAGCCACCAGACCGTGTGATGTTTCAGGTCTGATCACAAGTGTCTGATCATCTTTTTTTAATTTTATTTTAAAAAAAAAAAGAATCTATCCTCCTGTTCATTTATCATCCAATAAAGCTTCCATGCTTTTTACGTGTGTCTGGAAGAGGTAAGGAGGAGACTGTCCATTTGTAAAGAGAGCTTAGTGCAGACGGCCGTCTTCCTAGTTCATTCATTTGCCCCCTGACTCTTATTGAAGGTGTTACGGGCTTGTATCCCCCCAAATTCATACATTCAAGTCTTAATTCCGAGTCCTGCATTTGGAGTCTGGATGTTTAAAGAGCTGATTAAGTTGAATGAGGCCCTAATCCAGGACTCTGTCCTAATAAGGGGAACTGTTAATTCCTAGAACTGCATTTGGAGTCAGGGTATTTATCTGCAAGTCAAGGCCATCTGCAAGACAAGGAAGGGCCTCGGGAGAAATCAAACCTGGATCCCAGACTTCAGGTCTTTAGAACTGAGAGAGAGTAAATGACTGTTAAGTCACCCAACCTGGGCTCCCTTTGTAGCCGCAGCAGATACAAAGGGCTACTCTGCGCCAGGAACACTGCTGGGCCTTGGGAATCCAAGGAAGAAGACCATGCCCACCTTGGAGAGCTCACCACCTTAGCAGGGAAGCACAGGCTCACAAACACAGCTTGACGGAGGCTGGGCTGCAAGAGAAGAACACGACTGCTCGGTCCTGGGGGCGGGCGTGCACAGGGGAGGACTCGCGCAGGCCCTGCTAAGATGACGCAGACTGGAAACCGCAGTGGGACCTGGCTCACCCCTCAGCCCCCGTCCTGTGTTGGCGGTCAGTCTGTAATTACTGAATCACGTCCCTTGGTGTGCAGGTAGGTGATTAACTTGCTGGACTTGTCCTTTGGGGAAGTAAAGAGGCACAAATTCTTGGGGCTGCAAGGTCTCTGGGGGTGTTCTAGTTCCACCGGACACCCTGGTGAGAGGTCACGTCAGCTGCTGCCATTCTAGACAGCCTGTCAAGGAGATCCGGGGTGTCCATATGGGGACAAGGCAGATGGAAGAAGGGAGGGAGCGAGGGAGAGACGGAAGGAGAGGAAAGGGGAGGGAGGAAGGAGAGAGAGAAAAAAGAATCTGTCCAAATTTCACACCGCTCTGGAAATAAAGGTTACATCCGCAGCTGCCTCATGTGGCTAAAGGTGACTGTCAGACCATCTTGGTCTACAAGGAGCAGACAAAACACGGAGAGGGTTGCCCACCGTCTCTGCACTCCGCCTAGACAGCAGCCTCACCCAGACTCACCCAGCAGGAGAAGGTGGTGTGCCTCAGGGAAGTGCAAGGGGGCTCAATCAGAACTTCGGATCCCCTCTCCAATCACAGGCCAGAAGACTGTCCCCTCTCTCCTGAAACTAACGCTTTGTCAAGCTGTCTGCCGAGGTCAGCCCCAGCTACCATATAGACACCTGTGTGAGCCGCCCTTACCTGTCCCTGCCAGCAGCGTGGACTGCAAGCTTGCGAGGAGCCCCAGCGCCCGGCTAGCCAGTGGTCCTCAGCTTGAGGACGTGAGCAGCACCCGTGGGCGGGTGAAGCACGCAGACTCTCAGGCCCACCCCAGCCATCAGCGGTCGAGGCGCGGGCCAGAAGCCACGTGTTCAGTGAGCACTGGGTGATGCTAACGGACCACACCTGGGGCAAGACTCACTCAGCAGAACCCACAGAGACGCAGAGGAGAAAACTAAGGCTCCAGGAGGCGCCAGGGGTTACCCAGGACCGCAGAGCCCACCGGCGGCAGAGCCCATCAGAACCCTCATTCTGGCCCTAAAACAGGAGCATCAAGTCAGCACGGTCAGTACAGTGGTCCCAGGGGCTCTGCCTCTTCCCCACGCTCATTGCCTCTCCTCACCTCCCGAAGTCCTCCCCTCCTCACCTCCCAAAGTCCTCCTCCCCTCACCTCCCAAAGTCCTCCCCTCCTCACCTCCCAAAGTCCTCCTCCCTTAACCTCCCAAAGTCCTCCCCTCCTCACCTCCCAAAGTCCTCCTCCCTTAACCTCCCAAAGTCTTCCCCTCCTCACCTCCCAAAGTCCTCCTCCCCTCACCTCCCAAAATCCTCCTCCCCTCACCTCCCAAAGTCCTCCCCTCCTCACCTCCCAAAGTCCTCCTCCCTTAACCTCCCAAAGTCTTCCCCTCCTCACCTCCCAAAGTCCTCCTCTCCTCACCTCCCAAAGTCTTCCCCTCCTCACCTCCCAAAGTTCTCTTTACAGAGACAGAACAAAATCAGAGGGAGATCAGAACTCAGGGCAAGAATCCTCTGGGTGAATGTTGGGAACCCTCTAAACACTTAAAATATCTGTGTCCATTTCTATTCTCTGGCCCTGTCACTTTCTATTTCCTCTCTGAGACAGTGAAATACACTGTACAAGTGATTGTCTGAATGAGCAAAAAGCTCGTTCAAGACAAATAGTTAAACAAACTTCAAAATTCAAATGGATACTTTGAGCTCAAATTAACCCACCATGTAATTAATATTTGTGCTTCTATCAACCTCTATTTATGACCAGGTAGTGCCGTTAAGACTTATTCACAAAAAAACCACTTTATACACATCCGTTCAGGGCTGAAAAAAAATAATCTTTCAAGATTATCAGAGGAATCCAAGGTGGAGGTGATTTCTCCCTTGGTGTGCTTGAACTTGGGAAGACTTTCGACATAATGGTTGACATATAAAAGACATTTATAATAATTACTTAGGCACTAATGACAGTTTGGACAATAAGAAGCCTGGTTCCAAAGTTCCCTGACCAGCAGTGTTTGCTGTGACTAAGGGCCATGTAGACAGCAGGCATCAACTTTGCCTAACCTTTGCACTTGTAATAAAAATGCAATAAAGTAATTGGTTAAAATCAAGACACCCCTGATAAAGAATATTTGCTTTTTAAAATAACTGGCTAAAATAGGAACATATCTGATAAATGAGTTTATGGAGGTGGGGGGCGGAAGGCCAGGCCTTGCTAATTAATTGAGATTCTGTTTCCTACGTGGATTCCTTCTTTACCTTTTTGGAGAGAAATGGAGCCGTGAAACAATGAACACAGCCTGCAATACTGACCAGAAGCATGCGTACTCCTCAGTTAATAGAGAGGTGTTTACACGCTGTTAACACTTGTTTAAAATTCCCAAGCTTCACAGCACTGGAGAACGCAGGCTTTGACGGCATATTTAATCACAAAACTGTGGTTCTCATCGGATCACCAATATACTTTGACCTTCTCTGCCATAAAGCAGAAGACATGGAGACGCAGGAAGAGACGTTCTGTTTCCTCTGGTCTCTTAATTCGTTGCCATCTGTACTTCAGTTGAAAATCCATGAATGTCTTGATCTTATTTCCCTTGAGAGTTTGCTCTATATTAGGTCCCTATTTAAAAGCTCCAATTTTTAATTAAATCTTATTTTTTAACAATTAAATATATAAAGGATGACACTTGGTATAATTATGAGCAGACCAGAATACATTACACATAGCAATAGTAATAGGAATGACAAGAACAAGGGTACCGTAAAAAAGCATGCATCGATTTCACACCTTTACGGGACCCCTAATAGCAATCAATGAGCCTGGGGGCAGTCATATTGCCTCTGGACCCTGTATACTGTGGAGGTCCCATTCCTAGGAACTGATGCTCCCTGAGCTGCTCTTGAAGGCTTCCCAGGTGGCGCACCTGCCAATGCAGGAGACATAAGAGACCTGGGTTCAATCCCTGGATCGGGAAGATCCCCTGGAGGAGGGCACGGCAACCCACTGCAGTCTTCTTGCCTGGAGAACCCCATGGACAGAGGAGCCTGGCGGGCTACAGTCCATAGAGTCGTACAGAGTCGGACACGACTGAAGCAACTTAGCTCGCATGCACTCGTGTACGGCCTGTACAGCCAGGCACTGTCCTAAGCACTTTACATTTAAACCATTTGAGGCAGGTCCCAGTACAATCCTGGTTTTACAGACGACAATTCTGGGACTCAAAGAAGTCACCACAGCTAAGTTTGCAAGACCACCGAGTGAGCAGTGACTCCAAACAGAACGCCTTAAACCCAGCATGATCCAGTGGGTAAAGACTTGAGTTTGGTACCACCAGACTGGACTTTTCAAAGTCCAGAGAAGACTTCAAGGCTTGGGAAGGTTTGAAAATCAAGTGTTAAAGCAATGTGAATTGAATGATCAAAATTCAGTTGTCTCAGAAATTAAATGAGTCTGTGTCCTCCATGAGTTCCCCAGTTCTTCCCATTCCCTCTACGCCAGCCTCCGTGGCCCTGGGGTTCAGCGCTCTCGGGACTAAAGTGTCTGCCACCTCCAAGGTGACTTCTAGCAGAAACACTCCCATTTCCCGGGGTTGGAGAATTCAGGAGGCAGGTGTCAGAGCAGAAAACCAAAGATCTCCACTCCAGCCGCCGGGGTGATTTCACGACCACAGTGATGCCAGGCTGGCCTGAACAGGGTCCCAATGATTCCTTTAATTGACTCCCAAACGACTGGGTTCTATTGTCTCTACTGCGAGGCATCACAAGAAGTGGTCTGAGCGCTGGGGGGCCTTTCAAGGCATCACTGGGCCTTGAAAGAGGTAATGGAACTATTCTACAAACAGAATAACTCAGGCTGTGAGGAGGGTTGGTGGAGTCGTGTTCAAAGCAACACGGCATCCCCTGTTCCTTCTCCAGGGAACACAGAGACACAGTAAAAGTGCCCATCCATTTGGGGTCAGGTCATACTTCTGTTGTTGTTTAGTCACTAAGTGATGCCTAACTCTTACAACCCTATGGATTGTAGCCCACCAGGCACCTCTGTCCATGAGATGTCCCAGGCAAGAATACTGCAATGGATTGCCGTTTCCTTCTCCAGGGGATCTTGCCAACCCAGGGATTGGATCCACGTCTCCTGCATCGGCAGGCAGATTCTTTACTACTGAACCTTACGTTGTAGGTAGCTTACTGCATAAGGGAAGCAGGGAAGAAGCCTTATGCAATATTAAGGCATATATTAAGGCACATTTACTGAGCATTTACCATGTCCCAGGCTCTATTCTAAATCCTCCACCTGTATTATATCATTTGAGACAAAAACCACATGAGGCGAATTCTACTATTGCCCATTTTACAGACAGAGAAACTGAGGCACAAAGAGGTTTAGTAAACTCACCTATAGATAGTAGTTGGTGGAAGATTCAGCCTCAGGCAGGCTGACCCCAGAGCTTAGGATGAAATTAGGGGCTTCATATGGGAATATCGATGTGATTAACTGAGAGACAATTGTGCTGCTGTTAGTCATGTATATACTATTAATAAATGTCAAGTCCACCAAAAACAAACATTCAACCAGCTCTCTGATAAGGCTGGAATGTCCCGTTGCAAATACTTGAGGCCAACCTCTTCCAGGGAAACACAAGGACATGAGAGGAAGGAGTTGCTGGCAGCTGGAGGGGAGAACACAGACCTGTGATGATCTGATCCAAGTCTTCTCAAATGTTGCCCACCTTGGGTTCCCATCAGTTCAGTTCAGTTCAGTTCAGTCGCTCAGTCGTGTCCGACTCTTTGTGACCCCATGAATCGCAGCACGCCAGGCCTCCCTGTCCATCACCAAATCCAGCCCCCCTGAAATGTCTCTCCCTCCTCCAGCACGAGGTGTGCCAGCTCCTGAAGTTTAGGGCACTATGGAGCTAATCTATGGCCACCCACTCCAGTACTCTTGCCTGGAGAATTCCATGGACAGAGGAGCCTGGTGGGCTGCTGTCCATGGGGTTGGACAGTGTCAGATACGACTGAAGCGACTTAGCATGCATGCGTGCATTGGAGAAGGAAATGGCAACCCACTCCAGTATTCTTGCCTGGAGGATCCCAGGGACAGAGGAGTCTGGTGGGCTGCTGACTATGGGGTCTCACAGAGCCGGACACGACTGAAGTGACAGCACCAGCAGCTACTGATCTTGTCTTAACCATGCTTTTCTTGCCTAAGAATCTGCCAGTGGAGGGAAGGGCTGCCCCAGTGTACTGCCCCAGACTCAGGCCCTTGTGTTGGCCTCCAAATTCTCCCTTCAATTCCATGGCATTGTGGAAGATTCTGTGACTCAGCCACGGTCACTTGCTCAGGCTGCTACCCCCCTCCTTCACTTTCATTGATTTGAATTATGATCAATTAAGCTAAGTTCCGGAAGCAATATCTTATTCAAATGTCCATCTCCCAAACTGTAAGTCTGCACAGATGGTCAAAACCCAAGGCAACACCTAAATTAAAGACTGGCATGGGGCTTCCCTGGTGGCTCAGAGGTTAAAGTGTCTGCCTGCAATGTGGGAGACCTGGGTTCGATCCCTGGGTTGGGAAGATCCCCTGGAGAAGGAAATGGCAACCCACTCCAGTATTCTTGCCTGGAGAATCCCATGATGGAGGAGCCTGGTGGGCCACCGTCCATGGGGTCGCAAAGAGTCGGACACGACTGAGCGATTTCACTTTCACTTCACTTCACTATACTCCACCCAGGTGGCTCGGTGGTAAAGAATCCGCCTGCCAATGAAGGAGACGCAGGTTCGATCTCTGGGTCAGGAAGACTCCCTGGAGTAGGAAACGGCTAGCCCACTCCAGTATCCGTGCCTGGAAAATTCCATGGACAGAGGAGCCTGGCAGGCTACAGTCCAGAAGTTGCAAAGAGTCGAACATGACTTAGTGACTGAGTACACATGTACTCTACCCCAAAGGGTTAATTCCACAGGGGCTCCCTAAGAAAGTGTTATTTCCAACAGCCGAGGGAGCGGAAAGGGCAGGGGATCTATATCCTGGTGACACACCCAATTCACCCATTTTTCAACAGAGATTTCTAGATCCTGAACCCCAGACGTCCACGTCTGTTGTAATTTTCCCTGTAGCCCTTGCTTCCCATTATGTCAGTTCTCTGACTTCTGCACCTGAGTGTACCACTAATAACTGCAGATAAAGATACAAAGGCTAACGGGTGACCTGTGCACGATTCTAACTCAACTTGGGGAAAAGCCAAGAGTTGAGTCAGCCAGGCTCCTGATTTGCCCCCACACCGTGGAATTACCAATTTGGTTGATACTATTTACTAAATTAAATTGTCCTCACACTGAATTGACCAGCTCCAGCATCAGGCAGGGCAGGAAGAGTGTATTAGGAGGCGTTCTTCTCGGAAACTGGGTTAAGTTCACATATAAATGTTCAGGCCTCAGAACGCGACAGTCCTGGCTATAAAATGTTTAACTCAGCCACTGAACACTATGTCCCTCTGCGACTGCTGTCCGTGAGCTGTTCAGCAGCCTGACGGTTCCACTGACCTACTTATTTCCGGTGATGGGCTCCTTCCATAGCTGGAGAAGGAGGAGGGGATTCTAGCAACAGTGGCCTCATGATCCTAAACCCTCTTTTAGGAAGTGGTCACGGTCAGAACGCAGTTTCACTTGCGTTCACCTGTTCATGGAAACAGGAATCAGCTCGTTAGGGGGTTCGGGGCAAGCCACCAAGAAAGAAGCGGCAGATACTTGCTCTCGAGGTCTCCGGGCTTTCTGCTGGCCCTCTGGGATTCTCTGGGATCTGAGTGAGCCATGTGAAGGCTCCCGGAGGCTTCCTAGAATGCAGAAGCAGGTGGGGACTCGCGATTAGGCTCAGCTCAGGGTGCAGACACAGACAGTTTAAGTTCAAAGGGCTTCCCCGCCCAGACGGTTACTCAGGTGGCAGGAATTGAGCACCGGGAGGAAAGTGACAGGTGCTGCTGACACCAGCGTAGCGAGAAGAAGCTCAGACCTCGGAGACGCACAGGGCAGGGGAAGCAGCTCGTCCTCCTCTCAGCAAAGCGCAAGGAGCTGGGGACATGAGCCAGTAACAAACCTGGCTGCGGGGCTTCAGAGAGGAAAACCGGGGGCATGTCCAGAGCCCTCTCTCTCCTGACCTGCCTCGGCCCCCACCAATGCTACAGGCCGGCTTGAATGAACAATTTCCCTTACCCTGCGCGCCAACAGCTTTAGACATCAAAGGACGTCGCCAAGCCTGGGCGTTTAGACAAGGTTGGGAGAGGAGTATCCGGACCATCTCGTTTTACTCCTATAACCCACGGGGCCTGGGAATTTGCCTGCCGGGAACCATGTTCCTCATGTAATCCGAATCGCGGAGAGGCCATGGAACTAACCTTGCTCATCAAGCAAAGTACGCGCCAAAGCTGATTCAAGACCCCGAGGATCTGGGTTTCAAAGCTACTCTTCAGCTTCTTTTTTAAGGAGGAAATTAATTGCACTGCACACCCGGTCCCTCCTCATCCTGAGCCCACAGGAGACTTGAAGAGAAAGAACCCCAGAGCTCAGAATGGCATGGTCCCCACCTTCCCCAACCTCTGCTTCCCCCACCCCTGTCTCCTTCACATTTCTGTCCAACTCAGGAGATAGCGCCTTTGGTCCAGTAGGAGTCCTTGACCCGTTGATTCAGGAAAGTTCATTTAGCTGAAGCAAATTCGACCTCTAGAATCCAAATTGTTGGCAGACTTTTGTGAGATTTGATCCTTGGAAGCCAGTAACGGCTCTATCCCATGGACTCTCCATTGACAATGTTGTATGAAAACCATCAGTGATGCCCCTACTGTGTCAGGTAGACAACTGAATCAGATCATTATCTGTACCTCCCTTGCTCTTCAGAGCTTTGAAGCTTCCTGAAAGGGAGAAGAACCCAGAGTTCTCAGGGATAGCAGCTGAGCCTGTGGACCTTGGCAAGTTGCCTTGTGAGACTGAGTGGGAAGAGCCTCTAGAGGAGGAAGGGGCCAGAGCGATGGTCTACAAAGCCCTCGGCCCTCTCCGGTTCAGCGCTCCCTGATTCCATGGTGTTTGTGAAAAGAATGGCCATTCGAAATCACCCAAGGATTTAGGACTTGGGCATTCAGATGCTTCATCTTAGGAACTGGATTTAGAACCAAGAACTAGGCTTCCAAAGCTGACCTGTGAGCAAAAGAGTCAAGGTGAATTGACAGGCAGCAACATCTTTTAGAGGAATTAGAAGCAATTATCATGTAACTTCTGATTCATCAGGGACCCAGCCCACCACACTAAGACTTTTAACGGGAATTTTAGACTTTTTATGTTTCACATGAAATGGAAGAGAGAAATTGGTGTCGTGGTCTTCGTCTCTCTCCCACAAATTAGCAGGTACCTTTTGCTCAAAATATCCAAGGCTTTTGTTGTGGAGCCAAAATTGATCAAAGGTTACTGCAATCTAAAAACAAAAGAAAGAAAGGGAGAGAGAATTCTCCAGTTGCCTGGTTGCTAAGCAACCATAGTCTGTTCTGGTAACTGGGTTCGGGGGTCTTTGCTTTCATTTGCTGCTGACTTTCACTCCATATATAATATATACCAGCATGTTTATTCTCCTGTAAATGCCCAGCAAATAAAAAGCGATGAAGCCCTTTCACTGAAATTATTCATGTGCTAAAAGCTGTTATCCACATCACTGGTGTGATTGACAATATCATACCAGCAAGCTTCCCAAATTAGTCCTTGTTCTGCTATTGTACTCCTGGGCTTTCTGCCTTTAATAAAAGGAAAAGCGCTACAGTTTTATGTAAGCTTTCTACAGCCTGGCATTACAGCTCCTCAGTACCAATGATGAAGATGTCATGTCTATTCCAGGCACGTCTTCCTTCCAGCTGCCGTCAACTTTTTAGAGAAACTACCTTTCAAGTGATTTTTCTCCCCCTTGAAAACTTTGCTTTGCCTTGAGAGTTAATTCACAGGAGAGAATTTGAATGTGCTATATGTTCACATAAATGGGTTGCCTTTAAGGAAATCCATGTGATATATGATACTCCTAAGACTGTTTCTCAAAATGGGTACTAAAGATCACTTCCATCAAAATCAAAAGCCACGGACCAGGCCTGAGCATCTGCATTTTATCAAACAACATGCCCCTCTCTGCAACAAGAAAGTTGGATGCACCCTGAAGTTTGAGCACCACGGCCTGAAAGATCTTGACTGTCTTCGTTTGAACGAATCAATCAGTCCTGGGCAGACCTGCATTTTGAAATCAGAGCTGGGAAGTCTCTTATTTGGGCAAAGGTTTATGGATCACTCAGAAATATACAGGTCCTGTAACTAGTGGCTGCAGGCTCTGACAAGTAGCCTGGTCACTCCCTCGCCCGTAGAGGATGCCAATTCAGTAGACAGAAGCCTGAACAGCAAAGACGGCCACGCACGCAGGACTGACCACGGTCCGCAGGCGCAGAAGCGCGTCGCCTGCTGGTAAGTTGTGCGTCTAGTCAGCCCCACACCCCCTTTAACTAAAGATGTTACCTTTACCAAATCTTTGCTTAATCTTTACTAAAGATTAGTATCCAAATGTGTACTAACAGGTACAAATTTCCTTAACCTTAAACTGAGGCCATTGTGTAACACATATAATTTAACTACATTCCTGAGGGTCTCTGGTTAAATGCAGGTGAATATCATCATCAGATACCCTACTAGTAAGTATCTGGAGAAGGAAGTGGCAACCCACTCCAGTATTCTTGCCTGGAGAATTCCACTAGGATGCGGTAGGACTTCCCACCTGGAATCAAGATAGCTCTACTTCAAGGTCAGTGCAGTTCCCCCAGCCCTGGATGTGCTGTGATTACAGGGGCACCCTCGTCAGCAGGTCTAAAACCTCTCCCGGTAGGCCACTCCACTGGGTCACAGTGTTCCCTGCTGGAGACCACAGTTCAAGTAAAACCCAGTCTACCTAGGGTAATATAACACAGACAACTAGCGGCCAGAAGGCCTTGAGAAGCTGGGACATTGCACAGATGCCCTGTGAGGCGGGAGGCAGGCTGATGGGAGGCACACTGAGATTCCACAGTGGGGCCAAGATCCCAGGGATTAAAGAGAGGGATCTGGAGATGGAACACAGTATGGGGGCTGAGAAGGAACAGATACAGGAAGCTTCTGCTGCTTCCGATTTGCCTTCAGCCAGCCTTCTTTCCCAGCATCAACCTGCAACAGTCTCGGGTCTATGGCTACAACACTGCTTCTCTCACGCCTAACAGACTCTAAGAGCCACTAGCTCAGAAATAAAAAGGACTCCTCTTTTTGAGCAGGGCCATGACCAGCACCCCTGAAGAAAGCTTTGGATGCTCTGCAAGCAGCTAGTGGTTTAAACAGTCATTGCATTTGTACCTAACCCTCTTCCATTGTCATTTTTATGCAGTGTTATTTTTCCTCCTTTTCTTTTTCATTGAAAAAGCTTTCAACCAGAGAGAATCCTAATTAATTTGAAACAAGAGTAATTTTTCCTCCATTTTGTTGCTTCCAGTTCGTGGTTAAAAGGAGCAATTTCGAAGTGGGCATCTTTAAACCTTGCATGTAATATTGAGTGGTTCTGCTAAATAGCTTTCAGATGTGCTGTTCATGTGTTATTTTGATGAGAGCTGGTGATGGTGTTAATTTCTGATAAAACACTGTAGAATCCTGGCTTCTCTTGCTAATAGATGTTTCTGTGCAAAGGGAAAGCCGCCAGTACCTCATTTAGCCAGATTTCGTTATATTTGCCATAATATTGCTCATGTCTTCTCTTCTGTAAATCCCTTCACAGCTTGCCTTGGGATGTATTGTTTCATGTACACATATTTGATATTTCCAGCTGAATTCCAGCCTGGTCCAGAGTGGGGCCCAGCCTGTCCCTAACAGTATAGGTTGCATTACCTTGAT
Source organism: Budorcas taxicolor (assembly GCF_023091745.1). Classification (NCBI taxonomy): domain Eukaryota; kingdom Metazoa; phylum Chordata; class Mammalia; order Artiodactyla; family Bovidae; genus Budorcas; species Budorcas taxicolor. The sequence continues at coordinate 57,042,421 of NC_068931.1, forward strand.
GAAAAGTACCACCTCAACTCTGCTAGCTTGAATGGAAAAGAGAGCTGATTTGATTTTATACAGAATCGTGTATGTTTCATGGCCTTCGTGGGGCCGTGGCAGCAGATATGGAAAAACCACTCAGACTGTGAGATGGACATATAGGATCAAGCCATGATTCCCATGTGGGTATCAGTTTTCACTTAGAGTTATGAAAGCCAAGGGTATAAATGAAATTGCCTGGGCAGGGAGCATAAAATGAGACAAGAATAAGAACCCGGGATAGTTCTTGAACAATACCATTTAGAGACTCGATGAGCTTCCGAAGGGACAAGGGGAATGACAAAGAGAAAGAACACCATATTGCATTGGGGAAAATGTGTTCCAATACAGCTCAACTCTGTTCAATGCTGCCAAGGAGTTAAGGGAAGGAAAGATGTCTGTTAAACTTAGCTGAGCAGAGACCTTAGCAAGAAACATTTCTGTGGAATGATGGGGGTGGAAGCCAGGAGTGGGTGATGTGTAAATGCCAGGTAAAGAACCAAAGATAGCAAAGTGTGATCAAGGCTTTCAGAAGTTTGTCTGTGAAGGGGAGTAAAGAACAAGGGTGATCGATGAAGGGGAGACAGGATCTGGGGACGTGTCCCTCCCAGTTTTAAAATGATTCCATCATAGAAATAAAAAGTTCAAGATAAATGATTACGGAGAGCATCCTCTTTCTCTTTAAATATGTACGTTCCCCTTCCCATCCCCAATCAGTTCAGTTCAGTTCAGTTGCTCATTTGTGTCCGACTCTTCGTGACCCCATAGACTACAGCATGCCAGGCCTCCCTGTCCATCACCAACTCCCGGAGCTTGCTCAAACTCATGTCCATCAAGTCAGTGATGCCATCCAACCATTTCATCCTCTGTCATCCCCTTCTCTTCCTGCCTTCAATCTTTCCCAGCATCAGAGTCTTTCCAAATAAGTCAGCTCTTTGCATCAGGTGGCCAAAGTATTGGAGTTTCAGCTTCAACATCAGTTCTTCCAATGAATATTCAGGATTGATTTCCTTTAGGATGGACTGGTTGGATCTTCTCGCAGTCCAAGGGACTCTCAAGAGTCTTCTCCAACGCCACAGTTCCAAAGCATCAATTCTTCGGTGCTCAGCTTTCTTCACAGTCCAACTCTCACATCCATACATGACCACTGGAAAAACCATAGCTTTGACTAGACGGACCTTTGTTGGCAAACTGGTGTCTCTGCTTTTTAATATGCTGTCTAGGTTGGTCATAACTTTCCTTCTAAGGAGTAAGCATCTTTTAGTTTCATGGCTGCAATCACCATCTGCAATGATTTTGGAGCCCCCCAAAAATAAAGTCAGCCACTGTGTCCACATCTTTTTGCCATGACGTGATCCCCCCTACTCACACATATACATAAGCCATTATGCAGCCATCAGTGTATCGTTTTTCTGGCAGGAAAATTCTGCAGATAAAAAAGTAAAATTCAGAGCTATTTCCTTGACACTGATATACCACCTAGCTACCACGGTTGGCCAACCAATCACAAAATGATGTTCGAACCCCCTCTCCCTGTGAAGCCCAGGATTCTCGTTCCATAGACCCCAACCCCTTGATGCAAGGATTCTCAGTGTTTGTATGGCCCTTGTCCTGTGAAATCTCAGAGAGCTAAGTTCCACTAGGCTTCTAAGCCATGTGCTTTTTGTCTCTTACAAAAGGACGGACAGTGTGGCTGTGCATTTTTAAACAATAGTTTGCACCATCTATTCTAAGTCAGACAGGCCTGGTGGAGGAGAATTGTGACTTGCCATTGAGGATGGCAGAACTGGGGCCGGTCCCCACATCCCCCCAAGCAGGCCAGGGCCTTTCCACGAAACAGATGAGCTGCTGCGTTCTCCCTCTACCCAGGTGACATTGGCTTCTTTCTGGACTCAGAGAACTAGCTTGCGAAAAACCTCAATAGGTTACTTTTCCCTGCCGCTGCCACAGCCACCGTTTTACAGGCCGGGAAACCGAGGCCCATAGAGGGTAAATGACTCAGCCAAGGGCACCCAGGCATCTCTAAAGCCAAGTCCCAGGCCCACATGCTTACGTCTGCAACATGCGTGCACGTGTGTAAGGACAGACCTGGGTGCTTCCCAGCAATGCAGCAGGAGAAGCAAAGACCCGCTTTTCTTTTCTTTGTCTCTTAAAAAGATTGCTCTTCTCTTCTCAGGGACTTCCCTAGTGGCTCAGTGGTGAAAACTCCACCTGCCAATGCAGGAGACACGGATTCAATCCCTGATCCAGGAAGATCCCACATGCCGGGGAGCAACTAAGGCCGAGCACCGCAGCTACCGCTGAGCCTGGGCTCCAGAGTCCGGGAGCCCCAACCGCTGAGGCCCCGAGCCGCACCTACTGAAGCCTCCGAGGCCTACAGGCCATGCTCTGCCACAGGAGAAGCCACAGGAGTGAGAAGCCCACTCGCCTCAGCAAACAGTAACCCCGGCTCGCTGCAGCTGGAGAAAAGCCCGCACAGCAACGAAGACCCAGCACGGCCAAGGGAAAAAGATTTATTTTCTCTTCTTGCCTGAATGTACAAAGGCAAAAAGAGTACAGATTGTTTATATAAACATATGCGTGTGTGTGTGTGCGTGCACGCACGCTCAACCATCTTCAACTCTTTGCCACTCTATGGACTGCAGTATGGCAGGCTTCCCTGTCCTTCACTATCTCCCTGAGTTTGCTCACACTCGTGTCCACTGAGTCGGTGATGCCATCCAACCATCTCATCCTCTGTCATCCCCTTCTCCTCCCACCTTCAATCTTTCCCAGCATCAGGGTGTTTTCCAAGGAGTCAGTTCTTCACATCAGGTGCTCAAAGTATTGGAGCTTCAGCTTCAGCATCCGTCCTTCCAATGAATATTCAGGGTTGATTTCCTTTAGGATGGACTGGTTTGGTCTCCTTGCTGTCCAAGGGACTCTCAAGAGTCTTCTCCAGTACCACAATTTGAAGGCATCAATTCCTCAGTGCTCAGCCTTCTTCATGGTCCAACTCTCAGAAAACAGTTTTAACTTTCAGGTCCAAAAGAGGGCAGGACTTTTTCTTGCCCCCATCTTTAGGAGCCAGCAGGGCCTTTCAAGACAGCAGTCGATAAGAGGAAGCAGTTGAGGCGTGAGTGGTGACTTCTGGTCACCATGGAAACCCCCGAAACCTCCACACCTCTTGCTGCCACAATGGGACAGGCTGCCTCACCTTCCCACCCTATTTCTCCAAAGATGAGGCGGTTCCTGAGTCCACCTGCTTCTACAGTCTGCCCAGCAGGCAGAGAATCCCATGGACAGAGGAGCCTGGTGGGCTACAGTCCATAGTGTTGCAAAGAGCGGGACATGACTGAAGCGACTTAGCACACACACACACACAATATTTGATGCACATTTCCTGAGTCATTTTATAGATTTTTAAAAACCTCCCCTTCCCCAACCAATGAAAGATAGTATCTATTAATATGAGCACATAGCCCCAGGCCTCCTGGAGCCTAAGGATTGATCATGTTAAAACCTTGTGACACCAACCTCTTACCTCATCATCAGCCAGGCAGAGAACTGGACATAAGCCGATCACAGACCCTGCCACCCACAACCCCCACTGGCTTTTAAAAGCGCTTTGTCGAAATCCTTTGGGAAGCTCTTTGTGGCTCAGATGGTAAAGAATCTGCCTGCAATGCAGGAAACCCGGGTTCGATCCCTGGGTCAGCAAGATCCCCTGGAGAGGGGAATGGCAACCCACTCCAGTATTCTTGCCTGGAGAATCCCACGGACAGAGGAGCCTGGTGGGCCACAGTCCATGGGTCACAAAGAGTCAGACACGACTGAGCGACTAACACACTTTGGGGAGCTGAGAACAGCAGGTTCGAGACAGGCACGAGCAGCCTTGTCTCCTTACATGGCCTTGCAAGAAGCCTTTCTCTGCTCCAGTCTCGAATGTTTTGGTGTATTTGGCCCCACTGCGCGTTGGGCACGCGAACGGGTACTTCTTTCCACCTTAGAAACACCCTCCCTTCCCCTCTACTTGGCCTCAGTCTAATCATCCCACGGGGCCTGTTCTAACCTCACTTCCTCCTTCACGAACCCAGTGACACCTGGTCACCCTGAACTCTAGTTCTCCTTGTTCTCCCTGCTGATACTTTTCTACTAGGATATAACGCTAATTATTTTATGATGGGTGTAACTATTCAGTTCAATATTATGTGAAAGATATATTCGGACCAAGTTCCCCAGCTAGGGAATAAAATAGGTGGGGAGGGGCTCTAAGGACAATTAAGTCTGTATCACTGGCAGGCTTGAGGGCAGGGAAAACGATTTAGTCTCACCACAATCTCTCTCAGTCACCCCCTTCTATTCTTTAGCTTGGATGATTTATGCTTTCTTAATTTTAGCTAAAAATCTATGGAGCCTAAGGAGGTATAGCTTTCCCTGTCATCCAGATGGAAATTCTAGAACCTTCCTTTTCTGTTAAAGACCCAAAAGGAAAAATTATCATCACGTAGAGTATCTTCACTGACCACAGTGCAATACAGCTAGGAGTTAACAACAAGACATTAACTGCAAAAACTATCTATACTTGTGTTAAAATACGATAGAGACTAGTCTTAAAAAATCCTCCAAGCAAACAAAGCCATGGAGTGAAACTAAATTTAGCTTATTTTTTATTAACATAAGTGAAACTTCACTAACATTATTTCCTGCAAATATCTATGATACGTATAATAGAAATTTAAGTCATCTTCCAAAAGATGGTATAAGATAATCACTTTCAATCAATCCTCTGCCATTTGGAAATCCCCACTACAACAGCCAATCATTGTAAAAGTTAAACTGCTTCCTCTTTCACACTTTATAAGCCATCCTGGGATGAGCCCCTGCATTTTCTGTCAATGTTGAACTTGGAAACTCCAGTTCAAGAACTATTTTTATACGTACAACAGACTCTTACTAAATGCTATTTTACTGATCCAGTGGTTTTAATTTTTATATTTCTGGATTTCTGACACTTGAAAACATTAAAACATATTTTTAAGTAACTCCCAAGCTAGAGAGGAAATATAAGCAAATTACAAACTATAACTCAACAATGAAAGCAGTACTTGGCAAAATTTATAGAGTGCAGCCAAAATGGTACACTGAGATCAATGAATAGTAATGAAGACATCTATAAATACAAAATATAGATTCAAGATAAATGAGCTCAACTTTCAAATCAGGAAGAAATAACAACAAAACAACACCACCATCTCAGGGAAGTATAAGGAAGGAAGTATTAAAGAAAAAAGGAATTATAAAATCAATGAAACAAAACTGGCACATTGATTAGACCAATCTTTGGCAAGTTTGACAAAGAAAGAGAAAGTACATGAACACCTGGTACCTGAGGAAGGCGTGAGGCTAAATTTCAGCCTGAATTTCAGCACAAAACAAGGATTCTTCAGTCCTACGCAAGTTCTTTAACTTCTCTGGGTACAGGCTTATCATCTATTAAGTGCAAATAACAAAAAATCCTGTTCCAGTGGTTGATGTCAGAAATAGATGAGATAGTGTTTGCCAAAAACTGAGTACATTGCTTGGCTCAGAGAAATCAAAAATAAATACTAGCTATTATGATATCATTTTAATGTCATGGAGTTATACGGAGCTGGAACTCTCAGTCCTGGCTTTCCATCAGGATAACTTGTGATAATTTTAAAAAGTCTTGCTGAGTGACTATTTCTATTATTAGGGGCACTCTGATTTTTTCATTGAAGAAATAGTTTTTGTAATTCTCCAAATTATATTGTTAGCATAACTGTGCTTCATAAGTGTCCCTAAACTTGAGGATGTCTGATTCTGTATTCTTCTCTTTTTTCCTTGAATAGTTCTTTGGTTTCTTTACATGAAAAGTTTCAAGATTGGAAAAGTCTGCAATTGGAAAATTTTTCCACTTTTGTTTTCCTTCTGTATGTCCAAGAGTCCATATTAAATGGTTAGTTTGAGCAACAAAATAAATTTTCAAAAGGAGAAGCTATCTTAGTTTGAATTCCCCTGGAAGCAGACTCTGAGACAAGGGTCTGAGTACAAATGGTTTATTTGGGAGGTGATCCCAGGGAGCACCAGGGAGCACCAGTTAGAGTGCAGAAAGCTGAGCGGAGGAAGAGAAGGAAGCCAGCGAGACGACGCTGCCACTGTGGCGTGTGTTTAGATGCCAAAGCTCTTTCACTATTTGTAAGTCAGAGTGTCTGCAATGCTCCCACCCATCTTTTTTTTTTTAAGCTATTCTTTTCTGTTTATGAAAATGAACTAACCAAGAAGAGAGAGGCAATCAGTCATAAAACCAGCAGGATATAAACTTCTAATAGACACCTTGGGGTTCAGAGATTATTCTCCTTGGATTCAGATGGGTTATCTATCAGATACAGGTTATCTGTATTTCCTGAAATATAGTAAGAAATGAAAGTAACAGTAATACTGTGATTTGTAGGATCCCTTCAACTTCCCAAAGGTTGTCAGATTAACTTGGGCACTCATTCAACATGTCTTTACAGTGAAGTTACATTTCCTAAGAAGCTGTAAGCTCTAAAAAAGTGTGTAAGATAAACATGAACCTTAAAAATTCTGTAAAAAACCCATAAAGTACCATATACATGGTTCATGCATTCACCAAGTAGTGGGTTTGCATTTGGACACTATGTTGTATTAAAGACATGTATCTTTAAACGCTGGGCTGATAATCATGTTTGGTACAATGAGATGCTCCCTCTCAGGGTGCTCAAGGGGACGAAAACTAACAAAAGAACAGCAGGTTCAAGCCTATCATCTCCACTCTTTCTCTAGAGCAGGAGTTGGCAGACTTTCTCTGGAGAGGGCCAGATGGTAAATATGTAGGCTTTGCAATCGCTCTCACAAGTACTCAACAAGTTTACCACCGTAGCAGGAATGCAGACACAACAATAGGTAGATGAATGAAACCAAGCATGTGTTTCCACAACTAGACTTTCTTCATTTAGAAGAACAGGCAGCAAGCAGGGGATGACCCACCACCCACAGTTGGCAGACCCCTCTTCTAGCTGTCTGTCCATCACCTGGGATTCTGATGCTTCTCTCCCTCTCTTTCTCTGTGTGGCAAAGTTTTCAAGAATCAAATACACAGATGAGGCAAGACTACTGGACTGAACATCTGTGTCAGGAATGATGCTGGATGCTGGACCTAGGGAGGACAGCCTCCTGCCCTCACAGAGACCCCAGATGTGGAAAAGAGCGTTGACTGTCCAGCAAAGATTGAGACTCACCCTTGCATTGAAGAGAGTTGTCTCCCGTGCAGGTGCCCGGCCAAAGACTGTAGTTCTCAGCTTCCTTTGCATCTAGTTGGAACCATGTGATGGTTCTCACCAATGAGATGTAAGCAGAAGTCTCTCATAAGCCAAGACAGTTAAGAAGCAAGTGCGCATTCTCCATACAAACATCATATGTTTTCTGGCCGGATGTGTAGGACTCCAAGGATCTAGACGATAACAGAGTCACAAGATAGAAGGAACCCAAGTCCCTGAACTTCTTCATGAAGGTGCTCATCGATCAAGTAATTGATAAATGTACATCGATTGGACTAAGGCTCTCAAACTTTAGGGTTTTATTCATCATGGCCACAAGCATTATCTTAACTGACACAACAGTCCAGCTGATACAAACTATGAAATGTCAGCAGTCAGTGTGGTAAGAGGTATATTAACCATGTGCCACGTGCATGAGTGCAGAGTCAACCCCGTGGACTGCAGCCCACCAGGCTCCTCTGTCCAGGGGATTCTCCAAGCAAGAATACTGGAGTGGGCTGCCATGCCCTCCTCCAGGGGATCTTCCTGATCCAGGGATTGAACCCACATCTCTTATACCTCCTGCATTGGCAGACGGGTTCTTTACCACTAGCACCACCTGGGAAGCCCAACACTGTGCTATAAGAGTACCAAGTAGGGAATGATGGGAGAGACAACTTCCACTGGAAATTCAAGGGATATTTTTATCAGAGTCAGTGGGCCCAGAAAGATTAGCCCATCTGATCTTCACCAACAACCCTGTCATCACCATTTGATGTCCTAAGACTCTGAGATTCAGAGTGATTGACTAGGGCAAAGTCATCACCCCAGACTCCTGGATCAATTCCAGTCCTCTTTCCCTTGTGTGACAAAATCTCAAACCTCTTTTTGGAGAAGCACAAACCCATAGTTTGGACAAGGGACTGGATCTCCCAGGATCGCGTTTAGCCTGAAGCTCAGCTCCTCTCCACACCACAGTTTTAGCCCCACTTCCGAAAGTGACCCTGCTCAGGGATTCTCTAATAAGCCAACTCCTTTCCTTCCTCAGGAGCCAAGCTAATCAGGATAGGTGACCTTGGGCAGGGTGGAGGGTCTTGTCCACGGGCAGAAGTACTCTCTGCTGAGCAGCATCTGTGCCCACCACAGATCTGAAAGACCCTCTCCCCATCCGACAGCAGGCTGGCAGCGTGGAAGTCAAGAGGCAGACAAGAGAAGGGAGCGTGGCAGGGAGGAGAGCGGGGGCGATATTAACTGTTTCTATTTTTGACTTTGAAAAGAGATTTTTTGACACATTAAGTATAAGAATTTTAATACATCTGCAGGCACTAAAAAGCCAGTTCCCGAATGCAGCTCTTCCCGGCTCCACTTTCTTCCTGGCATGAGAAAACAACCCACACGTCACCTGGCTTTTACTTTTCCTTGAGCATCTCAAAAGCAGATTTCTTCTTCTTCTTTTTTTTTTTTTCCTTAGTGAAACAATGAGCCCTGACTCAGGGGGCTGTGAACAACAAAAGGAACTTCACACCTCCCCGCCCACACACCTCGACACCCAGGACTCTCCAGATCTCCCGGGTGGTGCCCATTTGAATTACGCTGAAAACAAACCCATCTCCTTTATCTTTCTGCAGATGGATGGCTTCTGATGTTTGGCAACCCTGCATCAGACAAAAACCGGATTTAAACCCACAAGTCTGTGCTAAAGAGCAGCAGAATTCAACCAGAGCAGATTGGATTAAGATAAACAGCTTTAAAAAGACATTAACTATTTACATTCTTTCTCCTCGTCCTCCTACTCCCCTGTTTGTATCCACGGACACAAACCTATTTGACTAAATAAACTTAAAACTAGCTAGAATGCTGGTGGGAGGGTACACTATGTGACCTTTCTGGCTCCAGGTATCAAACATCTTTATAATCTACATTCCCTTTGACCTAGTAATTCCACTTCTATGAATTTATCCTAAGAAAATTTATCCTAAGCTTGCAAGCTTACAAGAATGTCCATCAAGGAATTTATAATAGCAAAATAAAACAAACAGAAAAAGACTTAAATATTCAACAACAGATAACAATAACTTTCTGGACTATGGTGCATTTCTATAAAATGGAATCATATGAAGCCATTTAAAATGGTAGTTTTTATGATTAAGATAGAAAAACCTGTTAAGTAAATACCTACTTATAAAACAGTATGTATGGTGATGGTGATGTTAGCCGCTCAGTCGTGTCCGACTCTTTGTGACATCATGAAATATAGCCTTCCAGGCTCCTCTGTCCATGGGATTCTCCAGGCAAGAATACTGGAGTGGGTTGCCATTCTCTTCTTCAGGGGGTCTTTCCAACCCAGGGATCAAACCTGGGTTTCCTACATTGCAGGCAGAGTCTTTACCATCTAAGCACCAGGGAATAGAGCATATATGTTAAAAATGCATATTTTGGCATTGGAAAGCCTGGAAAAAATGTTCACCAAAATATTCAGAGTAAGTTCTTTGATTCACAGAAATTCACATGACATGAAAAAAAAATGTTGTTTGCTTTAGCCATATTCTCTCATTTTTCATTAAACAAATATTACTTCTACCAAAAAAAAAAAACTGAAAAAAATAAATACATGAATGAAACTACATGTAGTGACTCTAAATATTTTTGGTCATCATAATTCCAGCTACCTGGGATGGCTGAATTCTCACTGACCTGTCAGTGGCTGCAGCATTAGAGCAAAAACTCCATGTTCAAACTATACAGCTAACCAATGTTCAAGTCCTTAGTTCTGGGTCAGAGTTTCCAAGGACCTTCATCATAACACTTCCAAAAGACTTTATAACATAAATATATATTTTAAAATACAGGTACAGTAACTGGAAGTTAGTTCCGGTCTAGTCTTCCCAGATACGTAGAGAAAGAGGGAGGGGTCTACTGTGGGTTTTTTTTTTTTTTTCTTTTTAGCAGAAGGATCGTAGAGAACAAAGAATAACGTTCAGTTGACAGGTCATTGATGGATGCCCTGGCCATCTGAGAAAGGCCCCAGAGCACCTCGGTCCTGGAAGTCAGCCAGGAGCCGGCTGACAAGGAGGGCTCTGCAGCCTGGAAGCTCTGACATGGGGCTCCCTGCAGCAAAGGCTGGGTCGCTGGAGTTAAAGAAAGGCTGCAAGATTCATCTGTTTAATCAGCAAGCTCCCAGATGATGCTTGGAGTTTGATATGGATCATTCCAGCCTCGCTGAGATCGATCAGCAAGTATTGATTGAGTGCCTACTGTTTGCCGGGCTTGAGGCGAGGCATTTTGGGAGATGCACGGTGAGTACAGAGCAAGGTCTCTGTCCTCTTCAATTAGCGCTACCAGCCCAGGCGTAACAAGGTGGGAACGGCCTGAATGTGACGATGTGAGGTACAGGAATGCAGAGCTCGGGGCACGCTGAGATTGGGGGCCCAGGAGGACGTGAAACAGAGGTGGGCTTGAGCTACAGCAGACTTGAATACAGATGGGTAACATCACTGGTTGAAGGGATACAAATATGTATTGGGGGACCCTAGCTACATTAGCAGAACAGCCTGAAATATCAGGGCCTTAACACAATAGGAGTTCATTTCTTTCTCACACAAAGGCCGCTGGGCAATAGGGATAGAGATGGGACTCTTCACACAGTCATTCAGGGTCCCAGGTTGTCAGGGGTTTCGTGATCCCCAATACACACCTTTCAAGGCCACTCAGGGCTTTAGTATCCACCCAGCGTACGGGGAAAATGTGAGCAGGGGTCACATGGGAGGTTTCTATAGTCCAGGCCCACAAGGGGCTCGCATCACTTCTCCCACATCCCATTGGCCTCAAGTCAGTTTACTGCCCCACCTAGATGGAAAGGGGATGAGAACTATGGTGTCCGGTGGGTCAGCCAATTTCAAGCAACAAAGATCTGAAAGGGGAACACAAAATGCTAGTGGAAAGTTAGCCACAGAGGACACAGGTCAGAGGTCAACCCAGCACAGCAGGGTGTGAAACTCAGGAGATAGTCACAGTGGAGGAGCTAGAGTCAGACATGGACTACTGAGACCCAGGTCAGGAGGAATGTAAGAGCAAGGTGCTTTAGGACTATTTACACGGTAGTGACAAACCATTAGCCTGGAAATCTCCATCTGGGCAGAAGTCAGCCTTGGAGACTGTGGGCTCTAGGGACTGGAATGCCTTCAGAGAAGGTTTGCACTCCCCTGGTGCCACAGTAACAACCTCTTAAAGTTTCTCAAACAGGCCCACCACCCATCTTAGTTATATTCTTGGCCAGAAAGCATATGACCCCTTCCTTAAACATTATTTGGATCTGAGAGAAGGTTCGTATTCATGAAGGAAATCAGAGAGACCAGGAGGAGCTCAGTTGGAAGAGGAGGTGCTAGGGAGTTCTTGAACCTCATGAATAGGTTTTCAGGAAAACCCAGAGCACCTACCCTGAGGCTGTGGGGATCTGCTCTAAAAGCTCTTAGGGACTGAAGCCCCTCCCCATCCCAGGGCAAGAGAGGGATGAGATGGCTCTCCTATAACGCTGAATTCATTTGGTTACATTGTTTTTTCAGTGATGGCACCATGGACAGTGGCCTTAGACAAGACAGGAGCCTCTCCAGGTCTCAGCTCTTTAAGAAACAAGCAAGTCTGACACCATGATCTCTATCCTCAGCCCTTCCAGGTATAACATCCTGTGCACCTGAGTTCTTTTCACACAGGAAACCCACATATGCATTCATTAGATCTTAGGAAGTTTAGAATTCAAAATTAGGAATCAAAATAGGGGAAAAGGAAAAGAAGAGGGAACTTAGACACTGATAGACTAATAGTTCCCAAAATGTGTTTCAGAAGTATTCTTTCTTCAGACTTACAGTAGGATGTGTCTATACATGTATGTTTGTGTGTATCTATCTATATCTATGTGCTAAGTCACTTCAGTCATGTCCAACTCTGGGTGATTTCCAGGGACTGCAACCTGCCACACTCCTCTGTCCATGGGATTCTCTAGGAAAGAAAACTGGAGTGGGTTGCCGTGCCCTCCTCCAGGATCTATATCTATATAGTCTATATAGATATTTATTAAAATTTTATAAAATTTACATATAAGCCATATTTTAAATTATATATAAAATTTATGTATAAATACATAATTTTATATGATGTACAGATACAGGCATACCTAAAGGTAAATGCATGCATGCTTATGTCTACATACATAACATATAGATATATTTACAGTGAAAGTGAAAGTTACTTAGTCATGTCCAACTCTTCATGACCCCATGGTCTATAGCCCACCAGGCTCCTCTGTCTATGGAATTCTCCAGGCAAAATAGTGGAGTGAGTTGCCATTCCCTTCTCCAGGGAGTCTTCCCAACCCAGGGATTGAACCAGAATCTCCTGCATTGCAGGCAGAGTCTTTACCCTGAGCCACCAGGGAAGCCCATTTATCTCTATCCATCTAACTCTCTACAGTAAAAACTGACACCCACACTGTAAGACAAGCACTCTGTAAAGCGTTTTTTATGCACCGATTCCTTTAATCCTCTCAGCAAACCTATTATCATCATCATCCCCATGTTATAGATTTTACGACGTTTTCAGAGGTCACTCACTTTCCAAGGTCATAACAGTTCTAGGTGGAACGGAAAGCTGCAAAGCCAGCCAGGTCGGCCTCTTGAGTCTGCGTTTCCAGCCACCACACTCTGATGCTTCCCGAGGGTTCTCTGGTCAAATCGGTTTGGGAATTGCTGGGATAAACAAAATTAAACTGGTTTATTGCTGCAAAACTTCCCAGATCCCTGCCTCCCTATTGCGATGGAGGGGCACAGATTGGAGAGAAGCACGGATTCAGAGGCAAGAGCCCACATTTGCCCTCTACTAGCTGTGTGACCTCGGGCACATCACCTAACCTCTCTGTACCTCATCTGCGAAATAAGAATAACAACAGCACTTGCTTCACAAGGATTGGATGAATGTTTTTATATCAAATATACATATATATGATATCAAACTTTATGCCAAAGAATTAAAAAAATATTTCTCATATCAAAACCAAGTGCTGCTTAAGGGTTGGCTGTTACTAGAATGGGCTGTGCTGTCAACCACATTAGCCTGGGGCCCCATTTTTCACCGAGAGCCCTGGGCACTTGCAGCTGGCAGTGCTGACCTCCCATCGGGGCGGCCAGCCTCTCTCCCGGTGCTGCCCAGAACACGCCTGGGAGCTGGGAAAGGCTGGCGCAGAGAAGTAATCCCACTCTGGCTCTCACAGGGAAGTGTTTTAGAAAACAGAAAGGATTAAATGCGACAATGCCCATCAATCCCAGGTAAAATCAGACAGGGCTTAGGATGGAAAGCATCCTGTTAGGATGCTGCTGCTTCTATTCGTGTGGTTTCTCTCTGCATCTCTCCATGGGTATCTCCCTGCTGTGGCAGGTCTTCAGAGTGGCTGGGTGTGTGTGTAAGTGAAGTGAAAGTTGCTCAGTCATGTCCGACTCTTTGAGACCCCGTGGACTATGCAGTCCATGGGATTCTCCAGGCCAGAGTACTGGAGTGGGTAGCCTTTCCCTTCTCCAGGGGATCTTCCCAACTCAGGGATCAAACCCAGGTCTCCCACATTGCAGGTGGACTCTTTACCAGCTGAGCCACAAGGCAAGCACACAAGGGAAGTGTGTGTGTAAAGAGAGAGAGAAAAAAAGAGAGATTCAGAAGAACAAGGAAGCAGGAAAGAGAGTGGGAGGGAGAGCCAGGAGACTTCGTGAGCTTCAGGGCCCCATCCCGTGGTCCTTTCTCAGTCCAACCTTGTTCCATGTGCTGCCCGCTGGTGAGTTGCACCTGCCTGGTTCCAAGGTCTGAGCCAAGCGCCCAACCTGCTATCCTGCCATCCTGACTGTAGGAGTGAGCTCGCCACTTCAGGCCCAGGCTCTCCTTTGTGCTCTGGATTCCATTTACCTTCAGCTCAGTTCAGCTCAGTCGCGCAGTCATGTCTGATGCTGCCACCCCATGAACCGCAGCACGCCAGGCCTCCCTGTCCATCACCAACTCCTGGAGTTCACTCAGACTCACATCCATCAAGTCAGTGATGCCATCCAGCCATCTCATCCTCGGTCGTCCCCTTCTCCTCCTGTCCCCAACCCCTCCCAGCATCAGAGTCTTTTCCAATGAGTCAACTCTTCGCATGAGGTGGCCAAAGTACTGGAGTTTCAGCTTTAGCATCATTTCTTCCAAAGAAATCCCAGGGTTGATCTCCTTCAGAATGGACTGGTTGGATCTCCTTGCAGTCCAAGGGACTCTCAAGAGCCTTCTCCAACACCACAGTTCAAATGCATCAATTCTTCGGCACTCAGCCTTCTTCACAGTCCAACTCTCACATCCATACATGACCACAGAAAAAACCATAGCCTTGACTAAATGGACTTTTGCTGGCAAAGTAATGTCTCTGCTTTTGAATATGCTATCTAAGTTGATCATAGCTTTCCTTCCAAGGAGTAAGCATCTTTTAATTTCATGGCTGCAGTCACCATCTGCAGTGATTTTGGAGCCCCCCAAAATAAAGTCTGACACTGTTTCCACTGTTTCCCCATCTATTTCCCATGAAGTGATGGGACCGGATGCCATGATCTTCGTTTTCTGAATGTTGAGCTTTAAGCCAACTTTTTTACTCTCCTCTTTCACTTTCATCAATAGGCTTTTTAGTTCCTCTTCACTTTCTGCCATAAGGGTGGTGTCATCTGCACATCTGAGGTTATTGATATTTCTCCCAGCAACCTTGATTCCAGCTTGTGTTTCTTCTAGTCCAACGTTTCTCATGATGGACTCTGCATAGAAGTTAAATAAGCAGGGTGACAATATACAGCCTTGACATACTCCTTTTCCTATTTGGAACCAGTCTGTTGTTCCATGTCCAGTTCTAACTGTTGCTTCCTGACCTGCATATAGGTTTCTCAAGAGGCAGGTCAGGTGGTCTGGTATTCCCATCTCTTTCAGAATTTTCCACAGTTTCTTGTGATCCACACAGTCAAAGGCTTTGGCATAGTCAATAAAGCAGAAATAGATGTTTTTCTGGAACTCTCTTCAGTCCCAGGTTATTAACGACTATTTATTACTCACCAGATGCTGAGAACACAGAGCGATTTTCTGGACCAAATGCTCCAGTGCGCCCCATTTCCACTGAAAGAGGAGGCTTCCAGGGGCTCACCTCTATGGAATGGCCTGGCCAGGGTCTTCAGGCGTCGGCTTGGTCGGGGGACGAGAGTTAATGGGCTTCACAAGTGAAGTCTGTGGGCCCTCTCAGCCTCTCTGGCCCAACTGCAGGGGCACCCACGTTAAGAGGGGTGGGCGAGCCGCTGAGAAGGAAATCTCTCTCTCAGGCTTGCCAACCGAATAACCCCAGTCATGACAATTCAGCCTGTAAATGAGATGCTCCATATATACAAATGGACACGGTTCAGTTTCAGGCTCCTCTCAAACCCAAATCAAGTAATATTTTACATATACTAAATGAGAAAGTAAATTAAATAAGTATCGCCTATTCGTTGTTTTCAGTATACTTAGGATACTTTCTTCCTTTGTTTTGATCATTTTTGAGCCACTTTCCTGTTCCGTTTTTTGCTCTGTCTGTATTTTTTGGTCACACCACGTGGCTTGCGGGGCCTTAGTTCCCTGACCAGGGACGGAACCCAGCAATGGAAGCATGGTGTCCTGACAACTGGCGTGTGTGTGCCCAGTCGCTTTGTTCATGTACGACTCTGTGACCCTGGGGACCGTAGCCAGCCGGGTCCTCAGCCCACAGGATTCTTCAGGCAAGAATACTGGAGTGAGCTGCCATGCCCTTCTCCAGGGGATCTTCCCGACCCAGTGATTAAACCCACAGCTCCTGCATTTCAAGCAGATTCTTTACTGACTGAGGCACCAGTGGTTGGTGGTTTCGTCACTAAGTCATGTCTGACACTTGCAGCCCCACGGACAGTAGCCAGCCAGGCTCCTCTGTCCACGGGATTCTCCAGGCGAGAATCCTGGAGTGGGCTGCCATTTCCTTCTCCAGAGCACTGAGCCACCAGGGAAGCCCCCTAGCCACTGGACTCCTAGGGAATTCCCCACTTGGTAGTCTTGGACTGAACCAACTAGCTTTACTGTTACCCTTCCTTATGTGTAGATTCAGGCAGAGTATGAACATGGGGTAGGAGCAAGAAACATGAAAAATGGTAAGAACCACAGCTGCTGCTGCTGCTAAGTCGCTTCAGTCGTGTCCGACTCTGTGCGACCCCACAGGCAGAAGCCCACCAGGCTCCCCTGTCCCTGGGATCTTCCAGGCAAGAGCACTGGAGTGGGTTGCCATTTCCTTCTCCAATGCAGGAAAGTGAAAAGTGAAAGTGAAGTTGCTCAGTCCTGTCCGACTCTTAGCGACCCCATGGATGGCAGCCCACCAGGCTCCTCCACTCATGGGATTTTCCAGGCAAGAGCACTGGAGAGGGTTGCCGTCGCCTACTTGGTAAGAACCACTATGGTTGCTCAAAGCAGCTCATATTACTTGTTAAGTCCCCTTATTACCCATCTCTCCCCAGAAATGTTTACGGATCAGCAGCATCTATTGATGGTCACAGCTGAAACTGCTGAGGATCGTTTACTCATCAAGCATGTACAGAGAACTTACTATATGCCAGGTACTGTATGAGGCCCAGGGACCCAGCTTCAAACAAGAAGGGAGCAGTCTCTTCCTCTGGAGTTGCCACCAAGGGGCTCAGGGTACCAGAGAGGAAAGGGGAGTTGCCCAAAGCCGTCTTGCCCCTGAATGCAGGAGCTGGAAAGGAAATTCAGGTCTGCC
Source organism: Budorcas taxicolor (assembly GCF_023091745.1). Lineage (NCBI taxonomy): Eukaryota > Metazoa > Chordata > Mammalia > Artiodactyla > Bovidae > Budorcas > Budorcas taxicolor. Next base: position 57,059,536 of record NC_068931.1, read on the forward strand.
AGCCCAAGGTCGGGCTCCCCTAAGCCTGCACCCTCCCCCCCCTAATGGAAAAAAGCGTCCCCAGTCAGTTCCTCTGTGCCTGCCTACATGCTGCTTGTAGGACCATGACGACAGAGAGCTGGAGGAAAGTCACATCTGAAATCATATTGTTATGGGGCTTCTGCCCTGTTTTCTATCTGAACATGCGAAGCAGGTCACCAGCTGCCAAATGGTTGCTGCCCAGGCTTGCTAATTACAGAAAGATACTTGGGAAAAAAAAAAAAGAAAGCCCTCAAAATATTCATAGAAAGAATTGCTTAAGAAGAAAAATCTCTTTCTAGACCAAGACACTGGCTCTCTTTAGAGCTCAAGGAGTTTAGAGGTGGAGGAAGAAGTGAACTGACCTGAGACGGAGGTCAGAGTGGACCTCAGCCAGGAGTCGTTTCTTTCTGATCGCTGGTCCCTGGTGCCCTGGGCCATCAGTCTCTCCCCCTCCTTCAGAGAATCAGGGCAGGAAAATAGAGAGGGAGCCAGAGGTGAGCCGTAAGAAAAGAACAAATAATGGCAGTACCTTTTACTTACTAGCACCTTCTGTATGTCTACAGTTTCATTACGCTCAGCATGTCATTAAGTCCCCACTTCAGCTGGAGAGATGGGTGCTACTTCTCCCCATTGAGGAAACCAACTGGGACCTTCCTCTCACTTTCTCAGCCAGAAAGCAGCAGGACTTGGACCCCAACCTGAGTCCATTCGACTGGAACGAGCATCCTTCGTCCATCACAGTGCAATATAATGGAGAAAGGTTCCTGAGAAGATGCGATGGGAAGGAGCGTGACGAAAGCGAGGGGAAGGGAGAAGGCTCAGGTGGTGAATCAACAAATGTTTAATGAGCACGTGTTATACACAGGCGTGCCGCCAGGCATCTGCTGCGAGGACGCCAAGGAAGCCGGGCCCTCCTGCCGCCCCCCAACCTGGGCGCCGGGCCAGCGCTCACCTGCCAGGCAAGCCAGGAACGGGGGCAACATCAGGGACTGCCCTCTGTTCCTCATCCCCCACTTCTGTTAACTTCCGCCACCTTGATCCTTCTGTGTACCATCTGTTTACCCTGCTCATTTGTAAAATGGGGACAGTCGGGTGCCCACTTCATTAATGCAGAAGTAGTTAAAGGAATTAGTGCAGCCCAAGGCACCCAGCAAGTTCTCAGTGACGGAACAGAGCCAGAATAGCCATAGCGGATTCTCAGCTCGATCATGTTAGCTGTCATTACTGTGCTTTCTTGCCTGCATATTGAAATGATGGGGAAACTGATACTTCAGGCCTGAGAAAACAAGATCAAATACAAGGGAAACTAGGGGTGGGTTTGTGGCCAACTGATCTACTCTCCTCACTAAATACAGCTGGTGGTGTCAGGTACCTGCATTTTTCCCATGATGCAGGATCCTATGTTCCTCTCTGTCTATTCAGAGTTTATAATTTCAAGACCCAAATGAAATACAAGCTCTCTAGGAATGGGCTCTCTGACAAAGTATCTTTCAAAGCAGCAATGTACAGTAGAAATATTTAGAAATTTTTAGCTTTGTGCAGCCACATTTTAAAAGATAATGGCTATTATAATTTAACATACTTATGCAATATATCCCAAATGTTACCATTTCATTGTCTACTTCATATAAAAATGACTAGTAAGGGCTGTTGCACCCTTTTGTCTGTATCAAGCCTTAATTGCCTAGTGGCTATTTTATCCTCACAGCACATCCTTTTGGACCAGCCGTATTTCCAAAGCTACGTGTGGCTGGAGGCTACCATTCTGGACATTGCACCGTTAGAGCAGGCCGCAACTGTTCCTTTAAAGACCAAAACATCTCTCATTAATTGGGGATGTGTGTGTGGATCATTAGAGTAGCAGGTGGTCTGGCTGGTCTCTCTGCCCCCAGGGATTGTGTGAAGAAGGAGCCTGTTTCTAGCCAAAGCAAATCACACAACCCATCTTAAGGCCCTGCTGATAATACATTCATAGAGTTTCACACCCCAGCACACAAACAGGCTCTGGCTAAATAGGCTTTTAAAAATGCCTTCAGATGTGTAACCACCCCTACCCCAAACCAGCTTCACAGAGACAAGACTTCTGCATCCCAATACTCCCTTTTAAATGAGCTCTCAAATCTCCCACTTTCTCTAGCTCCCTGGCAAAGACACAGTTGTGAATATTTTTTTTTTCATTTGATACAGGTTTCCTGAGCACCCTGTATGCTGAGCATCATGCTAGATGAATAAGCTATGGCTCCGGGCCTCAAAACTCTCAACGAAGGACACAAGAAATATCAGGATCCGCCTTTATTTTTCTGATCTTTTTGAAATTCCAATCAGAATTATCATGAGTAGATCCCAGACTGGGAACTGCTTGGCCTGGGAGCTGGATTCTGCGCTTAGTTTGGATTTCATTTGTTCATGTGCTAAACACTCTCTTCCCTCTGGGGCACCTAAATTAGCTGCCCTGAACTATCTCCATTACATAGTTCAAGGTCACAGCACATGCCGGTTCCCCAGGTCCATCCAGGTAACCTGGAGAAGGGATGCTTATTCAGCTGTGTCTCTGACCCAGGCTGGTCTGGACCCCAGAGAGATGCAATTGCCATGTGGAAGCTGAGATGGGGAAGCCTACGAGAGGAGCAAGTATGGAGGCGAAGATCAGGAGTTCAGTTTGAAAAATGACAAGTGAAGGTGTTGAGATGCCTATTGAACATATGAGTCTAAATTTCAGGAATGGGAATCCAGCTAGAAATAGAAATCTATCAGACATCAGCATATAGATGACATTTAAAACCAGAAACCTAGATAAGATGATGGAGGGAGACAGAAGACAGGAAAAATAAGGAGTCCAAGGGCTGGGTCATGTAAACATCTGGGGGCTGGAGGAATGATGAGATCAGAAAGGGTTCTGAGGAAGTGCAGGCCTCAGAGTAAGAAGGAGGTCGGAATAGTGAAGTGTCAAAGACCCAAGGGAGGAAAACGTGCCACAGAGAGGGGCATACACAGCAAAGGGCATACACTTCAGTTCTGTGGCAAACTAAACGAGAACTGAGACTTGCTCAATGATTTTAGCAACATGGAAGTCATCAGCAAACTTGATGCGAAGAATACCTTTGGATTGCTGGAGGCAAAAGTCCTATTGTAGTGGATTCAAGACGAAATGGAGGGTAGCTATTGAATACAGCAAGTATAGACAACCTTTCAGAGTTTTTGCCATGGTTGGGAGCAAAAAGATGGGCTATGGCTAGAGATGAACATGAGTTTTGTGTTTTAGTAAGAATGTGAGAAAGTGCAGCCTGTTCACGTGATGACGGAAAAGACCGAGTAAGAAAGGGGAGTTTTAACAACGTAAGAGAAAGCAGGGTATTTTCAGGAACTATGTCTGTGAATAGAAGAAAGATAAGGGCACCCAGTGCAAAGGTTGAGATTCTGGACCAAAAGGAGCATAGACTACTCCTCCATAGCAAAGGGAGGGAAAGTAGGACTTCCTGGTATCAAAAATCCAGAAAGACAAAGCTAAAAGCACCAGATGAATAAAACAGTATTGAGGAAGAGTTTATTGTGCATAAAAGAACTGAGAGTTTCACAACGCCCATTGCCATCTGGGAGTTTTCAAATTCAAAACTGATAAACTCAGTGGCACAATGTTACAGACTGGCTTATAGAGTGGTTACCCACTCCAGTATTTTGGGGCTTCCCTGGCGGCTCAGCTGGTAAAGAATCCACCTGGATTGCAGGAAACCTGGGTTTGACCCCTGGGTTGGGAAGCTCCCCTAGAGAAGGGAATGGCTACCCACTCCAGTATTCTGTCCTGGAGAATTCTGACCTCCTGTAGTCTACCGGGTCGCAAAAGAGACGGACACGGCAGAGCAACTTTCACTTTCACTTTATAAGGTGAGGAAGTGCCTTAAGCTTTGCAATAATCATCACAATGGGAGTTTCAAGATGGCAGGAAACTGGTTAAAAGAGATTATTTTACTTCCGTTTAGGAAGGTGACTGAAATTTCTCTTAGGTCATCAGAGACATTTGCCAAAAATAACCTAAGTTATGTTTCACTTTTGTTCATTAAATAAGCTTGATTTAGTTTTGCTTAGCTGGCTGAAATGGTTGTGCATGCTCAGGGAATTTTCAAGTCTAGTCTCTGTTTTGCATTTAATTTTAATGTTTCCCTATGTGTGCTAAGTTGCTTCAGTTGTGTCTGACTCTCTGCGACCCCAAGGACTGTAGCCCACCAGGCTCCTCTGTCCATGGGATTCTCTAGGCAAGAATACTAGAGTGGGTTGCCATGCCCTTCTCCCTACTTTTGGCCATTCTCTTAGCAGGCTTAGAGTATGACCAACTAGCAGAGTAACTCTTGGCTACCACTTTTAATATAGTCAGGCCAGAGAAAAACACAATCACTGTTTCCACCAGCTGAGTCATCTAGACAGAGGGCCACATCATCACTGTTATTACTGATACCTTTATTGTTGAATTTTCCAGTTGTCTGATCCTGGTGTGTGAGTGGCTGCTGAAAGGCATTTAAACCCCTTGAGAAAACACAAGGCATTAGAGAGGTTAATATGACGACTATACGGAGAATAACAGCCAAGGATTGAAAAGTTCCTTGGAGCAGAGATTCCCAAGAGCCAACATTTAACCAATGAATAAAACAAATAGGTTATAGTCAGATTCAGGCTTTACCTGTCTAAGTCAACCTACACTTTTGTGGATAACGTGTAATTGGGTTTCTTTTATTTGTGTTATTTACATAGAAACACATGAAGCATGAGCAGTCACATGTCCTCAGGATTACTTGAGACAGGATGAACAGGAGGATGTTTTATTTCAGGAGGCAGTGTACAGGTGAAAGAGTGTAAGTGTCAGTCGTTCAGTCATGTCCAACTCTTTGGGACCCCATGGAATATAAATATAGCCTGCCAGGCTCCTTGGTCCATGGAATTCTCCAGGCAAGAATACTGGAGTGGGTTGCCATTCTCTTCTTCAGGGGACGTTCCTGAACCAGGGATCGAACCCAGGTGTCCTGCATTGCAGGCAGGTTCTTAATAGTCTGAACCTCCAGGGAAGCCCAGTGTATAGGTGAGCTTCCACCTAAATCAGGTCACTATATAGAGTGATCATTCAGGTAATTTAATAAATACACTTCTATGGAAACAAAAGTAAAACAAAGCTTAATAGTTAGAACAAATTATTAACTCAATTTCTGAGTTTGGAGAGCAGCCAGCTGAGAAAATTTCTAGACTGAGTTCAAAGCTTCTTGAGATGGTGGAATGAGGAAAGCAGCTACAAGCGGATGAATTCTCCTGCTTTGCAGTTCGACTGTCTTTGATGACATCATCATGAGTTCTGGTGAACTCTCTCAAGTGACCAACACAGAAACAGAGATGAAGCTTGTCTGTCTGTGATCCGTTGTGATTTCTTTGAGGTTTACGGGTAAATTACAAAGCCTCAAAAGCAATGAACAGACTAGAATCTGATAACAGGTACACTGTACTTTTTCTATTAAAACATAATTTTTTTCTATAGTCATTCCATTTTTATCAAAGATAATTACAGCAGAACTAATTTATCTGTAACATAAGTCTAGTTCTAATAAATGTGGCCTATTTACATAAATATAGCAAGAAAACTTATTCTATTCATATTCTCAAATATGATACTCCAGTCACAGTTTTGGTACTGTCCAAGATGCTTTATTATTTCCATAAAGTCAACCTCGGTTCCTTAAAATTGTCTAGTGAAAGGGAACCTCAGATTAGATCTTTAAAAGTCTCTTTAGACTAAGAAGCCAAGCTAATGATTTGTCTAATTACGTCTTGTTACAACAAGAACAGATTATTATTGAATTTATGTAAATAGGTATATTACTCTTCTGTAAGAAGAGAGAGCAAACCTTTTGAAATCTTCTGAAATCTTTTGAAAACCTAAGTCAGTCTGAGATCAAAAAGACAATTCAGAATTTGATTTCAGGAATTTTGTCCAAAATGCCAAAAGAGCCGGTGCCCCACTCCACAACAAAATAGTAGCCCCTGCTGGCTACTATTAGACACAAGAGCAGTCAAGTGCAAATGATGGATTTCTCCAAAGAGAAGGGGGCCCCCTGGGGATGTGGCCTAACCTGGGATCCCCTCCTGTGACCCCCACCCCTCCACAGGGTTCCCCTAGCCTTGCTGAGCAGCCTCAGTGGGCAGTTGTAGAGACCCCGGAGGGAGGGATGGCAGCAGCACGTAATAATCCCGGAAGGTCAAGAAACGGGGCTCGGCCACTGGAACAGAGGTCCACGCTGTCACAGGCAGTCACGTGAACCCAGACACAGAGCCACTAGCCTGAGGTCACACAGCTGCTTGCTGGCAAGACAAGGGCTGGAGCTTCAGTGGGCTGGTGTCTTTCCACAGCCCCGCCCTCAGGCATGGACCTAGGAACCGACAGCCGGGTCAGTGAATGGAAAGTCCTGGCGATGAGCCCTGCCCCTCACTTTGCTGCGCTGAGAGCAGTTTGTCATTGCACCATATGCCGCAAGGACCAAGTATAGATTCTGGTGACAAAATTAGCATGGCTATTAAAGACCGTAAAGGAAATGGTCAAAGAGCCGGAGTTAGAGGCAGGACAGCTAAACTTCCCTCCTCTGCTCTGAGGCTCGTCGGGACCACCCTTCCAGATGGAGAGAGGGCTATAGCACCGTTTTCCCATGCCAGGCTCCCGGGCGGACTCGGCTGGGGCAGAGAGCAGGGGGACATCGCAGAGAGAAGGTGAGGAGGCAGGGATGCGCAGAGACGACAGCAGGCACACGTCATATGCTTCTACGCACCGGGCACACGCTGCTCTCCGCGGCCCTTGGAAGCAGCTGTTACTGTTATCCCCATTCCACAGACTTGGAAACTGAGGCACAGAGAGGTAACAAGATGGAAAACAGACCATGATCTGGGAAGAACACGGGAGATTTGTCCATCACATTCACCTTTCCTTCTCCTTGCTGGTGCTGACTTCAGCACATAAACATGATCAATTGCCCCATTTTAATAGAAAAGAAATCCTTCACGTTGACCACAACGAGCAGGATCCATTGCTTCTGCCACCAACTTCCTTGAAAGAAATAAACCGTCCCCACTCCTGTCTTCTCAGCTGCCGATCCCTCGTCACTTCAGGCGGCCTTCCACCCCCATCGCGCCCTTACGATGGCTCCCCTGGAGCTCCCAGGGGTTGGACCCAGCGCCCCCGCCTGCCCAGTCTCCCTGCCTCTCTCGTTCCTCTCCTGATGCATCACTGACTACTCCCAACCTCAGCCAGCCCTCGCCCGTTAGTCACACCTAACGTCCTTCTCCCTCTCAGAGACTCTGCCTCGGTCACCTTCGCTAGCTCCTCTCCCTACGCCCACCTCCTGAGTTAACTCTTCCCCAAAATCCCCCAAAAAAGACTTCGGGGCACTGACATTTGGGTAGCGGTTCTCAGCCCAGGTGAGACCTTACAGTCACCCACCTCAAAGCCAAAGGCTCTGAATTAATTGGTCTAAGATGCCACCCCACGTATATGTGCGTGTGTGTGTGTGTGGTGTGTGTGTGTGTGTGTGGTGTGGTGTGTGTGTGTGTGTGGTGTGTGTGTGGTATGTGGTGTGTGTGTGTGTGGTGTGTGTGTGTGTGTGTGTGTGGTGTGGTGTGTGTGTGTGTGTGGTGTGTGTGTGGTATGTGGTGTGTGTGTGTGTGTGGTGTGTGTGTCGTGTGTGTGTGATGTGTGTGTGTGTCATGTGTGTGTGTGGTGTGTGTGTGGTGTGTGTGGGGGGGTGTGTATATGGGGTGTGTGTGTGGTGTGTGTGTGGTGTGTGTGTGGGGGTGTGTATGTGGGGTGTGTGTGTGGTGTGTGTGTGTGGTGTGTGTGTGTGGTGTGTGTGTGTGTGCCGTGTGTGTGCAGTGTGTGTGTGGGGGTGTGTGTATGTGGGGTGTGTGTGTATGTGTGGTGTGTGTGCGTGTGTGGTGTGTGTGTGTGATGTGTTCGTGTGTGGTGTGTGGTGTGCATGTGTGTGATGTGTGTGTGTGGTGTGTGTGTGTGTGGTGTGTGTGGTGTGTGTGTGTGTGGTGTGTGTGGTGTGTGTGTGTGGTGTGTGTGTCATGTGTGTGTCGTGTGTGTGTGGTGTGTGTGTGTGGTGTGGGGGGGTATGTGGGGTGTGTGTGTGTGGTGTGTGTGTGTGGTGTGTGTGTGTGTGGTGTGTGTGTGTGTTGTGGTATGTGTGTGTGGTGTGGTGTGTGTGTGTGTGTGGTGTGGTGTGTGTGTGTGTGTGGTGTGTGTGTGTGTGTGTGGTGTGTGTGTGTGGTATGTGTGTGTGTGTGTATGTATGTGTGTGCTCAGTTACTCAGTCTGTTTGCCACTCCATGGACCGTAGCCTGCCAGGCTCTTGTGTCCATGGGATCCTCCAGGCAAGAATACTGGAGTGTGTGGCCATGCCCTCCTCCAGGGGACCTTCCCTGACTCAGGGATCGAACCTGTGTCTCCTGCATCTCCTGCATTGGCAGGTGGGTTCTTTAACACCCTGCCACCTGGGAAACTCTTCTATGTACAGGGCTTCCCAGGTGGCGCTAGTGGTAAAGAACCCACCTGCCAACGCAGAAGACATAAGAGACTGGGGTTCGATCCCTGGGTCGGGCCTGGAGGAGGGCATGGCAACCCCCTCCAGTACTCTTGCCTGGAGAATCCCATGGACACAGGAGCCTGACGGGCTACAGTCCATGGGGTCACAAAGAGTCAGACACGACTAAAGCGACTTGGCATGCATGTACGTGTGTGTATATATATAAAAAATATTTATGTCCCCTACACAGTTCTAATGTGTGGCTAGGGTGGCAAGTCACTGATGTAAGGGAGTCTCCCCATTTTGGAGGAAGGGGGATTGGGGACACACTCAGGTTAAGTGGGAAGAGCAGAGTAAGTCCCAAGAGGAAGGCAGACGAGACTGGAGAAACCTGCCTCCAGCTCAGAGAGGATGCCTGATACCTCTCCCGCTTCTGGTTCCTTAGGCGAGGTGAGGTGAAGTCGCTCAGTCGTGTCCGACTCTTTGTGACCCTGTGGACTGTAACCTACTAGGCTTCTCTGTCCATGGGATTCTCCAGGCAAGAATAATGGTTCCTTAAGCCACTTCTAAACCTTCTCTAGTGAATCCCGTCCCCTGCCCCCCGCCACCCAAGCTTCAAGCAGCCTGCCAGAAAGGAGTAGACTAGACTGCTTTCTCCTCCTCAAGACAGCTCCATAAGAATTGCTTCATTGCTTTATTTGGAGCTTAATATTTTTTAAAATAAGATCAGGCAAAACTGGGCATTAGTATTCCACACAACCACAGAGGTGACCCTTGATATTCAAGGAAAAATAACAAAAGGCAACAGACCGTTCACGTTACATGCTCGGTTGTGTTTTTTTCTCACAGCCTTTACATGATTCAAATCATTAAACCGGGGGCCATGAGAAGGTCCCTTCAAGGCCATCCGGCTTGGCTCCTCAGCCCACAAGGAATTAGTGAAGCTTCACTCAAGGAGCATGGACTTGCCAGGAGGCTGACCTGAGCTTTTGTCTCAGCCTTGACCGATTTCTAGCTGAGCCACTTTGGATGTGCAACTTACATCAAGGTCTGTGTGTTCACTCGTTTGGAAGATGGGGCTCATGGTACCCACCTCCGCCACACCACAGAGCCATCGTGAAGAATAAGTGAGAACAATAAACCTTAGTCCTCTCGGTAGAATCTTGAATCTTGAAGGTGATATGTGACCTCAAACCCCAACCACACACAAAACATTCCAGGGGAGCAGTCTGACACCATCAGCTTCCACCATTAGCAACTGGGACACTCTGCCTCATTTGTAGGCAGACTACGGGACCACTGCTGATAGCTCAGTTGGTAAATAATCCACTTCCAGTGCAGGAGACCCAGGTTCGATCCCTGGGTCAGGAAGATCCCCTGGAGAAGGGGATGGCTACCCACTCCAGTATGCTGGCCTGGAGAATCCCATGGACTGGATAGTCCATCGGGTGGCAAAGAGTGGGACACGACTGAGCGACTTTCACTGCAGGGCCACCAGACCAGAGGCCCCCGTATGCCAAGATACCTTCCCCCAGCAGCTTGCCACAGCGCCAGGAAGCTCATCAGTACTCACAAGGTGGGACTGGAGAGCGGCGTGGTGAGAGGAGAGGGCGCCCACACTGGAGTCTAAAGGGCTAAACCGATCCCCATCCTGGTGCAGATTTCTAGCTGGGAGGCCTCAGGCAGGCGACTTCACCTCTCTGAGCCTGCTTTCTCATCTAAAGGTGAGGATGGTACTTTGCTTGCCTGCATACTCTGGGGGTCGGATGCAACTGTATAGGGCAGAGCCCTCCATCAGTGGCACGAAGAGCCATAGAGAACATGGGGACACTAACCTGACGTCTCCGTTTAGACTGTTTTCAAAGGCCACATGATAATACCAAACCCACGCCCATCCCGAATCTGCTCCTTCTCCATGGGGCTCTGTATCTTACAACCGCACCGCCATCCATCCGTCCACAGGGTCGCTCGGGCCAGAAACGCAGGAGACACTAGCTCTTTTCCCTCGCTCAACTTTCTCAGCCAGTACATCACTGAGTGCAGCCAACTTTCCCTTAAAAGTATCTCTGGACTCCATCCAGGTCTCCACCATCACCCCAGCTCCAACCAATACCATCCACTGCTCCTGATACCTCCGTGTCTGACTCTGTCTCCCTCTCTTTCTCTCTCGCACACACACACATATTAAAACTGTTAACAAGCGCTCCAAACGCTTTTGTAGCCTGGGCCCTGGCCTGACTCTCCGACTCCGTTTCTTACCATTTCCCACCCTCTCACTGGTCATCTAGTTGGGGCTCCTGTACGTTCCCGGAAGCCACGATGCCCCAGGACCTTCCCACGTGCCTCTCTCCTTCCCTGGACACTCAGCTCTCCCGCTCCCTTCCCCAGTGAGCGCTGCTCTTCCTGCAGATTCCAGCTCCCAGCACCGAGTCACCACTTGCTCAGGGAACTGTTTCCTCACCACGTCAGACCCCCACCCCCGTTATCCCTCCTGGGCCCCCCAGCTCCTCCTCCATCGCACCCAGTACACTGGTAGCTTTACATTTTCTTCTAAAAGAGGACACACCATCTGATTTCTAGCTGACAGTTATATTCACAACATAAAACACGGGGCCTGGCACTTAGCGGGAACTTCATATTCGTTGCAGGAGTGAACATGGTTCACAAAGGCAAATTTGAAGTTTATTCTTCAAAACACCAATCAACCCTCAGGTTCATTTCACCTCTTGTTAAATAATTTTTGAACCTCTTCTGGACCACGACTAGTTTGGGGCCTGATGGAAATACCTTTATGCGAGGATGTCTGAGGTGCCCTCCATAGGCAAGGCTGTCTGGGACAGAGAGAGGTTACCATGCTCTGCCTTCCTGGCACCACATCCTGCTTCCCCAGCACTTCCCAGGGGCTACTGAGAAACCTGCTGGCTGGCTCTTCCCCCTGGCTTAGAGCCAGACCTCCCTACAAAGAGACTCGTTTCAGGAAGCTCTCCTGAAAACCATCTGGCTGACCTCTGCTGTTCCCCTTTATAAAATCCATAACCAGCAACACGGCTGAGAACCAGGCTCCGCCAACTGTGGCCCAGGTTTAGCGGGGAGGGGGCCGGCGGGTGCTCCATCAGGAGAGGAAGTGACCCTTCTGTCTCCTGTGGGGTGGACCCCCAGGAGTCCCTGGAGGGAGCCTGGGTCTTCTCTCTGCAGCCCACCCCAGAGGGCCGTGCTCAGACATGGCCACTGTTCTAAACCTATATTTTCCACACACTCCCCACCACACACAAAGAATATTGAGCTTCTGACCCAATGAGATTTCAGCAAACAAAAGATGGAATGTGCTATTTTTTTTTCTCCTAAGGTTTTCAATGTCCTATGGAGCAAACACAGGTTCTTGGTACTGCGGTATCTATTGTCTAAACACTTATGTGCACAAAAGGAAATGCAGGGTGGGGGTGGGGAGAGGCCAACCGGCAAGGAGGGGGTGAGACGGGAAGAAGAAATGAAGGAAGAAAGAAAAGCAGAAAGAAGGAAAGAGTAGACAGAAGACACAGAGAAATGATAGAAGAAATGAAGCTCATTCAAGGGAATTTTTTTATTAAATTCCAACCCAAGGAAGCTGTGTACACAGGCTCCCCGTTTTCTCTTTCTGAAGCCTGAAGGCAAACCAAGATGCTGTGTCAATTACAGAAAAAATCAATGAAGATACTGTTCAGGAGTCCTTTTCACCATTCAGCGCGGATGGTATCCTTCACTTTCTAGCACTGATTCATTTACTTTCAGCCTCTCTGGGGGCTGCTGACATATTGCTATCTCTGAAGAATTGGAAGCAAAATCACCTTTGTTTCTTACTGCAACTTGTTCCTCTGTGTGGTTAGAGGAGTCATGTGACCTTGCTAGGCCTGTAGGGCTGAAAGGGCAAGACCTCGCCGGGCAAAGCCGAGAATTCGGGTGACTCCTTCCACCCACCAACCATCTCCTCTGAGGTGTCCAGGGCCCCTCATAGTTCCACGGCCCCTTCCCTTCACTCTGTCTGTCTGGATGTGATAAAGTAAAACCCGCCCCTTCCGGCTCAACAGCATTCAGGAGGGAACTTTCTTAGAGAAGTCAAACAGAAGTGAAGTTGCTCAGTTGTGTCTGATTCTTTGCGACCCCATGGACTGTAGCCTACTAGACTTCTCTGTCCATGGGATTTTCCAGGCCAGAGTACTGGAGTGGGTTGCCATTTCCTTCTCCAGGGGATCTTCCCGACCCAGGGATCGAACCCGGGTCTCCCGCGTTGCAGGCAGACGCTTTACCCTCTGAGCCACCAGGGAAGCCCAGCCATACCCAAAGCAAAGACACTGAGGAAGGAGATGTAGGCAATACAAGGCGTGAAGAACATCCCAGAAGCAGGCCTTCTACATGAGACACATGGTCACACGTGTGGCTGAAACCCGCCATCAGAAACTCATCCATCTGAGTGAAGTCATGAGCTTCTCCTTTGGGTCTCTCAGATTTCAAGCGTTTCCAGGGAGGTCAAGGCTTCTGCCCCTCTAATGCTTTCCTCCTGCTGCTGTAACAAACAACTGAAAACTTACAGCTTAAAACCACACAAACTTCTCCTTGCAGTTCTAGAGGTCAGCAGGGCTGCCTGCTTTCTGGGGCTCCAGGAAAGGAGTCATTCCTTACTTTCCCGCTTCTTAGAGGCTGCCTGGCTTAAGTCCCAGCCGACTTCAACCATCTTGAAAGCTTCAGCATAGCATCTTCCAGCCTGTCTCTGCCTCTTGTGGTCTCCTGTCTCTGTCTCACAGCTTCCGTCATCACATGGCCTTTTCTGACCACTCGTCCTTGGTCACTTCTCTTTCTCTGCCTCTGACCATCTAACTTCCCTCTCGTGAGGATCCTTGTGAGTCCCACCCCATAAGCCAGGAAAAGCTTCCCGAGTCATATTCCTTAAGTGAATTGTATCTGCAAAGTTATTTCTGCCACATAAGGTAACAGATTCACAGGTTCTGAAAATGAGGGTATGGACGTTGAAGGGGAGGCATGATTCTGTCTGGGCTTCCCAGTGCTGCTAGTGGTAAAGAATCCACTTGCCAGTGCAGGAGACGCAGAGTTCGATCCCTGGGTTGGAAAGATCCCCTGGAGGAGGACATAGCAACCCACTCCAGTACTCTTGCCTGGAAAATCCCATGGACAGAGGAGCCTGGCGGGCCACAGCCCATGGGGTTGCAAAGAGTTGGACCTGACTAAAGCGACGTAGCACACACACACGTTATTCCGTCTACCACATTCCCCAGTGTTTCACATCAGTGAATAATACAATCATATTTCTTCTCAGTTAGTTGACAGGGGAGATTGGTGGAAATGCTCAAGAGCTGAGTACGAGAAGAACATTAAGTACTAACAGGGGGTAAAGAGTGAGGAAGCAAGAGGCAGAAGTAATACAGCGTTGATTTCAACAGCTTTTCTCCTGATTCTATATGACTAATATTCAAGGGGAAAAGTAATCAATAGAATTGACCCCATCCCTCCCTAGATGATGCAGGAAAATGGATTTTTAAAATTCTGGTATTTTTCTACAATGAAATATTACTGCTGTCTGGGGAGGCCTTACAAATAGCTGTGAAAAGAAGAGAGGTGAAAAGCAAAGGGGAAAAGGAAAGATATAAGAATCTGAATGCAGAGTTCCAAAGAATAGCAAGAAGAGATAAGAAAGCCTTCTTCAGTGATCAATGCAAAGAAATAGAGGAAAACAACAGAATGGGAAAGACTATAGAGATCTCTTCAAGAAAATTAGAGATACCAAGGGAACATTTCATGCAAAGATGGGCTCGATAAAGGACAGAAATGGTCTGGACCTAACAGAAGCAGAAGATATTAAGAAGAGGTGGCAAGAATACACAGAAGAACTGTACAAAAAAGATCTTCACAACCCAGATAATCATGATGATGTGATCACTCATCTAGAGCCAGACATCCTGGAATGTGAAGTCAAGTGGGCCTTAGAAAGCATCACTACAAACAAAGCTAGTGGAGGTGATGGAATTCCAATTGAGCTGTTTCAAATCCTGAAAGATGATGCTGTGAAAGTGCTGCACTCAATATGCCAGCAAATTGGGAAAACTCAGCAGTGGCCACAGGACTGGAAAAGGTCAGTTTTCATTCCAATTCCAAAGAAAGGCAATGCCAAAGAATGCTCAAACTACTGCACAATTGCACTCATCTCACATGCTAGCAAAGTCATGCTCAAAATTCTCCATACCAGGCTTCAGCAATACATGAACCGTGAACTTCCAGATGTTCAAGCTGGTTTTAGAAAAGGCAGAGGAACCAAAGATCAAATTGCCAACATCCGCTGGATCATGGAAAAAGCAAGAGAGTTCCACAAAAACATCTATTTCTGCTTTATTGACTATGCCAAAGCCTTTGACTGTGTGGATCACAATCAACTGTGGAAAATTCTGAAAGAGATGGGAATACCAGACCACCTGACCTGCCTCTTGAGAAATCTGTATGCAGGTCAGGAAGCAACAGTTAGAACTGGACATGGAACAACAGACTGGTTCCAAATAGGAAAAGGAGTACGTCAAGGCTGTATATTGTCACCCTGCTTATTTAACTTCTATGCAGGGTACATCATGAGAAACGCTGGCCTGGAAGAAACACAAGCTGGAATCAAGATTGCCAGGAGAAGTATCAATCACCTCAGATATGCAGATGACACCACCCTTATGGCAGAAAGTGAAGAGGAACTAAAAAGCCTCTTGATGAAAGTGAAAGAGGAGAGTGAAAAAGCTGGCTTAAAGCTCAGCATTCAGAAAACTAAGATCATGGCATCTGGTCCCATCACTTCATGGGAAATAGATGGGGAAACAGTAGAAACAGTGTCAGACTTTATTTTTTTGGGCTCCAAAATCACTGCAGATGGTGACTGCAGCCATGAAATTAAAAGATGCTTACTCCTTGGAAGAAAAGTTATGACCAACGTAGATAGCATATTGAAAAGCAGAGACATTACTTTGCCAACAAAAGTCCGTCTAGTCAAGGCTATGGTTTTTCCTGTGGTCATGAATGGATGTGAGAGTTGGACTATGAAGAAGGCTGAGTGCCGAAGAATTGATGCATTTGAACTGTGGTGTTGGAGAAGACTCTTGAGAGTCCCTTGGACTGCAAGGAGACCGAGCCAGTCAATTCTGAAGGAGATCAGCCCTGGGATTTCTTTGGAAGGAATGATGCTAAAGCTGAAACTCCAGTACTTTGGCCACCTCATGCGAAGTGTTGACTCATTGGAAAAGACTCTGATGCTGGGAGGGATTGGGGGCAGGAGGAGAAGGGGACGACCGAGGATGAGATGGCTGGATGGCATCATGGACTCGATGGACGTGAGTCTGAGTGAACTCCGGGAGATGGTGATGGACAGGGAGGCCTGGCGTGCTGCGATTCATGGGGTCGCAAAGAGTCGGACACGACTGAGTGACTGAACTGAACTGAAAATAAATAAGTAAATAAGAATGAGCTACCGGTACAAACAACGTGACTGAATCTCAAAAACATTTTGCGTGAAAGTGACCACACACAAAAACTGTATTCTGCATGAAACCATTTATAAGAAGTTCAAGAACAGGAAAGCTATACATGGTGGGAAAAGTAAGAATGACTATCTATAACGGTGGGAATTTCCTGATGGAGGCATAAGGGAACAATCTTGGTGATGGAAATGTTCTGAATTCTGTTGGGGGTTGTGGTTATAAAGGTGCAGACATTCGTCAGATTGTACACTTAACATCTATGCATTTCTCTCCATATAAATTGTACCTCAATTAAAAATTTTTTAATAGTTAAGAAACATAGAGAATAAACTAAAAGACTCAAACATACATGTGCTTAAACTTCTAGAAGAGAACCTAGGAACTGATGGCAAGGAAATATCCAAAGAGGAAATGCCTAAGAATTGCAGAGAGACGAATTCTCAGACTGAGCATGTATACTAAGTGCCAAGCAGAATGAATGAAGAGAAATCTCCATTTAGACACAGCCTAGTGAGATGATCGGATATTAAAGATAAAAGGCATGAAAGTTATCAGGGAGAGGCGGAAGGAGGGAGAGAGAGAGATTACCGACAAACATACGCTCACTGAACCAGTTTCGATCTTTTCAGCAGCAACAACAGACGCCATGAGACGGCAGAACAACATCTTTCGCAACGCTGAAGGAAGCAAGAAACCTACGTGCTCTGCTAAACGCTCACCGAAGAGTGAGGGCAGAATAGACACCTTCAGTACTCAAAAGCGAGTGATTTTCTTTTCTTTTTACCACACCCACACTCCCTCTCTGCATAAACCACTTATGTGTGTTCTTCAGCAAAAAGAAAAATCAAACTGAAGGTAAGACGTGGGCTACCCAGTGAGCTCAGAAATTACAGAACCCATTGGAAACTTCCATTAACTAGTAATTATAATCCGTTAAAGAGCCACTTCACTTTTATTTTAAAAGGTAAAATAATATGAAAGTAATATAATTAATGGTCATAGCAGAAAACTTGGGGAAAAAAACCCAGAAAATTATAAAGAAAGTAAAGACCCCTCACAGTCCCTCATCCACAGAATCATAGAGCTGTTTCCACTGACCCTGTGTCCAGCACTGAGGCCCTAAGCCAGTGCATATTCTTGCCAAGAATACCTTTTCTTTTTTAATCTATAAAGTGACAAGTGTATTTTACTTTTTCTTGGAATATAATTTCTTCACAATGTTGTGTTAATTTCTACTGTAGAACAAGGTGGATCAGCCATGGATCTCTCTCTGGTCGCTAAAGTTGTGTCCAACTCTTGCAACCCCATGAATCATAGCCTGCCAGGCTCCTCTGTCCATGGGATTGTCCAGGCAAGAGGACTGGGGTGGGTTGCCATGCCCTCCTTCAGGGGGCCTTCCTGACCCAGGTCTCCCGCACCGCAGGCAGACGCTTTATCATCTGAGCCCCCAGGGAAGCTTGCCTTCTGTTGCTGCTTAGTGGCTCAGTCGGTTCCGACTCTTGCGACCCCATGGACTGTAGCTCGCCAGGCTCCTCTGTCCATGGGATTCTCCAGGCAAGAGGACTGGAGTGGGGTGCCATTTGCTTTTCTTCAGCCATGTATACACATACATATATCCCCTCTTGAGGCTTCCTCCCCCCAACCCCGCCCCTCTAGGTCATTGCAGAGTACTGGGCTGAGCTCCCAGGCTGTACCGTACTTCCCATCAGCTAGCTGTTTTCCACGTGGTTGGTGTACAGACAGCAGTGCCACCCTCTGAATTCGTCTCCACTTCTCCTTCCCTCTCTGTGTTCACAAGTCTGTTCTATACTTACCTTGTCAGAGGAGATACAACCATCACCAAGAATATTTTAAATTATATATAAAAGTGAAGTTGCTCAGTCGTGTCCAGCTTTTTGCGACCCCATGGACACCAGGCTCCTCCGTCCATGGGATTTTCTAGGCAAGAGTACTGGAGTGGGTTGCCGTTTATATATGTGTATATATATATAGTACCTTTGGAGGTTGTTACATAATGAATAATACCAATCTGCCTTTAGATCCCCACTCCAGTGTTCTTGTCTGGAGAATCCCAGGGACGGGGGAGCCTGGTGGGCTGCCGTCTATGGGGTTGCCCAGAGTCAGACACGACTGAAGCGACTTAGCCGCAGCAGCAGCCTTCAGATCTGTCTCTGTATTTTACTTTTTCCATAACATTGCCATAAAGATCTTTGTGGATATATTTTTCTTTTAAAACAATTTTAATATAATTTTATGTATGTATCTTTTACTGTGCTGGGTCTTGGCTGCACAGGCTTTCCTCTAGCTGGGCCGAGCGAGGGCTGCTCTCTCGTTGCGATGCATGGGCTTCTCATTGAGCAGCTTCTCTTGTCGCACAGGCTCAGCCCAGGCTCTAGGGCGCGGGCTGCAGTAGCTGTGGCTCTCGGGCTCAAGAGCTGCGGCACATGGGCTGAGGTGCTCTGCAGTCCGCGGGATCTTCCCAGAGCAGAGATGGAACCTGTGTCTCCTGCACTGGCAGGCGGGTTCTTTAGCACTGAGCCACCAGGGAAGCGCCACATATATTTTTCTATGTGTCACTTTGTTGTTAGGATAAATCTCTAGCAAAGGCTGTTCTAGGAAATTCTGACCATCACGGCAAGGCCTGGCCTTGACGGAGCAGACGCACCTTCTGGTTACTCTCAGATGAAAGGCCCTGAAAGAGGGCAAACAGCCCCGGTATGACAATGCCAAGAACACACAATGGGAAAAGACAGTCTCTTCAACAAACGTGTTGGGATATCTGAATATTCACATGGAAAATTGTGAATGGACCCTTTTCGAATACCATACACAAAAGTCAATTCAAAATAAATTAAAGACTTAAATGTAAGACATGAAACTATAAAACTCCTATAAGAAAATATAGGGGGAAATCCTCATGACATTAACCTTAACAATAAATTCATGGGTTTGACACAAGGGTACAAGCAACAAAAGCAAAATTAGACGAGTAAGATTCCATCTAACTGAAAAGCTTCTGTACACAAAGGAAATAATCAAGAAAGTGGAAAGGCAACCTGCAGAAGAGGAGAAAATACTTGTGAACCACATTATCTGAGAAACAGTTGATTTCCAAAATATATAAAGAGCTCCTATAACTCCACAGCAAGAAACTGACATCTTGATTAAAGGGTGGGTTCATGTGGAAAAAAGCGTTAGTCACTCAGTCGTGTCCGACTCTTTGCAACCCCATGGACTGTAGCCTGCCAGGCTCCACTGTTCATGGGATTCTCCAGGCAACAGTGCTGGAATGTGTAGCCTTCTCCTTCTCCAGGGGATCCTCCCAACCCAGGGATCAAACCCATGTCTCCTGCATTGCAGGCAGATTCTTTACCGTCTGAGCTACCAGAGCAGCCGAAAAAGTAGGTTAAAGGCCAGAACAGATATTTCTCCAAAGAAGACATACAAATGACCAGCACGTATATGAAAAGAGGTTCAGTGTCCCTAATTATCACAAAAACATAAGTCAAAACCACAATAAGATATCACTCACATCTGTTAGGATGGCTGTTATTTTTTAAATGATGAAAAGTGCTGTTGAGGATCCAGAGAAATTAGCGCCCTGCACAGTGTGGGTGGGAATGCAAAAGTGTGGAGCCAGTACGGAGAGCAGCGTGGAGGGTCCCCAAGTCTAACAATAAAACCACCATGTCGTCCAGCAATCCCCCTTCTGGGAATGCATCCAAAAGGAATGAAACCAGGATCTCAGAGAGACACTAGCAGCCTCACGTCCACAGCAGCACTATTTACAATAACCGAGATGTAGCCACAACCCAATTGTCCCTCAACAAACGAACAGACAGACAGTGGCACGTATACTCAGTGGAATATTGCTCAGCCTTTAAAAAGGAAATCCTGCAGTAAGTGATAACATGGACGGACCTGGAGGACATTATGCTAAGTGAAATAAGCCAGTTACCGGAGGACAGCAATCACTGTATGATTTCACTTAAAGGAGGTAAGAAAGTGAAAGTGACCGTGTTCATCACTCAAGTCATGTCCGACTCTTTGTGACCCCATGGACTGTAGTCCACCAGGCTCCTTTGTCCAAGGGATTCTCCAGGCAAGAATACTGAAGTGGGTGGAAATTTCCTTCTCCAGGGGATCTTCCCCACCCAGGGATTGAACCCGGGTCTCCTGTACTGCAGGCAGATTCTTAATCAAATTCATGGGTAAAAAAAAAAGAGGAATGCTGGTTGCCAGAGACCGGATAGAGTGAGAAATGAGGAGTTGCTACCCCATGAGCAGAAAATTTCAGTCATGCCAGAGGAACAAGTTCTAGAGATCTGCAGTACAATATTATGCCTAGAGATAGTAATTCTGTATTTGTACACTTACAACTTTGTCAAGAGGATAAATCTCACATTAGGTGTTCTTATTAGAATACAATTCAAAGTTTTTTAATTTAAAAAGAAAAGATGCTGGACTTCCCTGATGATACGGCAGATGGGAATCCACCCGCCAACGCCAGGAACGTGGGTTTGACCCCTAGTCCAGGAAGACTCCACATGCCGTGGGGCAGCCAAGCTTGTGTGCTACAACTCCCGAGCTGTGCTCTAGAGCCCACGTGCCTCTCCCCAAGAAGAGAAGCCCATGCACCACGGCTAGAGAGTAGCCCCTGCTTGCTGCAACTAGAGAAAGTCTGCACGCAGCGACTGTCCCTTAAAGGAGGTACGGATGGGAAAAATCCCATGGGTGGAGGAGCCTGGCAGGCTTCAGCCCATGGGGTCACAAAGAGTCGGACATGACTTGAGTGATGAACACTGTCACTTTCGCTTTCTTACCTCCTTTAAGTGAAATCATACCTTAAACACCCAGCACAGTCGAAAATAAATAAATACAATTTTTTATAAAAACAGATGTTAACTGCGAATCTGCCTCTGCCAACTGCCATCTCATTAGCCTAACTGCCTCTCCCAGCTCCAGGAGGGTCCGCTGGAGGTGATGATGGCCCTAGGCAGAGGGTGTCTCAGGTCTCCACCGCTCCGACCTGCGGTGACTCTGCAGCCCAGTGAGCAGCCCTGACTCATCTAGAACGATCTCTGCCCTCCCCGCTAGAAAAGGCCCTGGCTCTGACACGGTGGAAACTTCTCCCTAGTTCCAAGTTCCCTCGGGCAAGTGACACCGAGAAGCGAGAGCTACCTGCAGAGAGGTGAGACTGAAACCGCAGGCCTGCCTGGGATTGGGTTTTACCCAGCGAAGACCAGCTCTTCAGCCAAGACCAACCCCAACGCCCGGCTCTGCCTCTCAAGCTCCGCCCCTGGGATAGGAGGTGGGGGTCTCTGGCCCTTCACAGGGATCAGACCCCCCACCCTACCCTGGGTGGATGCTCTGGTGCAGGGCTTCCCACAGGCAGATGCTGGGGAGGCAAAGCCTCAGGCCTGGGAAGGGGCAGAAAAAAGATCTGCAGGAAAAATCTGTTTTCACCTTTGAAGTGCAGGTGCTTTCTGTATTTTATTCCACGCTCTTTCCATATTTATTTTGGTGTAAGATCTTTCCCTCATTCTTCTGGTAAAATTGGTACCCCAGGAGGATGCCTTTATCCTGTGCTTTAAGTCCAGCCAGCACCTATGACACCCCTCATGGAGGGTACATACACTCAGTCAGCAAAGCGGGGGTGGGGGTCCCTCAGGAGGACTCCTGGCCCACCCGCTGAGCTGGCTCTCAGCCCCTGCTTCTGGCCCCCTGCCACCACTCCTGCATTTACTCTTGGCATGTCTCAGGGTCAGAGACTTGGCATTTTCTTCAACCCAGACACCTGCCCCTAAATCTTAGAGGACAGCCTGTTGTGGGCCTTAGACGCACAGAACCTCACTTCCCAGCACCAGTGAGGAGGGGGTGCGTGTCTGACACCACCTCCCCAACATTCAGTGTCTAGGGGACAGTGTTGGATCAGGGCACCCTGGCCAGACCCCCTCCCCACAACATCTGTATCTAGATAAACCTAGGCAGAGAGAACACCAAGGGCAGCAGGAGAGATGAAAAGTGGGGTAAGGGTGGGGAGAGGATTACGCAGAGCAACAGAAGAACCACTTACAAACTGGGATGTTGCTGGGAAAGACCCTGTGGGCAGGGGGTCAGCCCCAAGGCCTGTGCCGGCTGTCTTCCCAGGGGCACCAGGGTGTTCAGTCCCAGGGGGAAGTGCTGGCACCTTCCATGAACATTGGTCCAGGCAGGAGCAGACCCACCTCTCCAGAGAGAAGTAAACCCAGCTCTTTGGGCCCTTGGGAGAAACCAACTATTGGCAGCTTTTGCAAAAACATTTGCTCAAATCACTGATGCCTTAGAACAATGGTTTCCTTTCCCCTCTACTCCAGGAGTGGCATTCTGGACTTTTCCTGATGGTTTCAGCCAGGAATTTCTAAAAAATCAATGGTCTCCAAAGTTTTTGGATCATTCATCTCCATTTGCAAAAATTTTAGATGCACTCAATATACGTGTATCTAAAAACTTATGAATTGTATATAACTCTGCTTAAATATTTGCACATCATAAGGCATATACAGAAAAATAGGCATTTTCCAAAGGAGGAGTTGAAAATTAAATATAAGTAAAAGATTTATTGTTTTTTTCTCTGTGCTGTGCTTAGTCGCTCAGTTGTGTCCAACTCCCTGGGCCCATGAACTGTAGCCCGCCAGGCTCCACTGTCCATGGAATTTCCCAGGCAAGAATACTGGAGTGGGTTGCCATTTCCTCCTCCAGGGGATCTTCCCGACCCAGGGATCTCGAACCCGTGTCTACTGCATCTCCTGCACTGGAGTGGCTCTAAAGAGGAAATTAACATCCAGCGGCTCCAGGCTAATGGTGAAGGGAACGCCATGGAATCTGACGAGAGAGTTGCCACTGGTCAGTTGCTAGCAACGGTTTTTCATCCTTCGGTGTGCGTCAGAATCACCCAAGGCACTTTAAAATGCGCAGACGGCTGGGAGCTACTGCCAAGATCCTAGTGCAGTTGGTTTGGGATGGGGCTTGGGCATCGGTATTAAGTTGCTCTGGTGACTTAAAGGTGCAGGTCAAGTTGAGAAACACTGCTTTAAATAAAGTGACTTCCACAGGAGAGGCTAGATTGCAGAGAATAAAAACAGAGAGGTTTTTTTCAGTAGCGAGACTAGCAGTCTTAACATCAGACAAGGATATTTAGCCTCGGTCTCCTCTGCCTCGCTGGGGATTTAACTCCCTTGTTTCTTATCTATGAAATCAAGATAGAAATACTTGCTGCGCCCAGCTCACAGTTTCCTTGGGAGGTGAAGTCGGGATAATAGATGTGAGAGTACTTTGAAAAAAGATTGAAGGGCTATAAAAATGTAAGATTTATACGGTTGTCAGTTTTTTCCCCAAAGATGGCCCTAAAGATAGTGATTATCAACTGTAGAGACCTAGGAGGAACCAGCATCCTTATCCATACTGAGCTCACAAAGGGAGCATCCTTTGATAAGTACTCACAGCCACTGTCTAAAGGTCTGATGCTGTCTGCATCCCTCACTTTTTCACAGCTAGCTTACACCAGATCTATAATAGATGCAGTTTCCACAGTCTTACAAATTCTACCTAACATTGCTAACTACACAGCCATCCCACATAAAACCAAAGAGTTGAAGGATGTTGCTGTGAAGATTAAAGAGTAAGTTTAATGTTACAAGGTCCCCATTTAGCCGTCAATCCTAATTCTCATAGAGAATGAGGAAGGCAGAGGACAGACTTTTCAGAGTGCAGACGATGCTGCAAGGTCAGTAAAGTGTCGTTTGCTTCGCGGATGGGGAAAGGTTGTCCAGAATCTAAGCCCAAACCGGGAGAATCCAGTAACCACCTTTGAGTCAACTTCATACCCGGGTATGCCTACAAATACATGACATGCCAGGCCTCCAAGGAATGAAGCAATATCTCAATCTCCCGCACTCATTCCCTTGGAGTAGCACCTGCCCCCACGTGAGCAGTGGTGCCTGTTTATGGTGACTGAGTTCCAGTTAGGAGGTTTTCTGTAACCCTAGATGATCACAGATGCAAAAAAGCAGTATCACAACATGTGCTTTACTCACTTTTGTTGGAGATTTTCCTTTGGGAAAAATACAAGAAATAAAATTCTTTGTCAGGGACGTAGCATACACGGTGGTTAAGTTTCTTTCTTTCTTTTTTTTTTTTTTTCCTACTGAGTGGTTGAACTCAGAGCAAGAATAAAAGCCCTACCCTGGAGTGAAGCCAGGTGTCAGATAACCAGCGTAAGCATCAGAGATATCCTGGGGAAGATCAGTTACCTACCTCTCACCTCTGAGCCCACCCTGGCTCCTTCTACTCGGGTTGCTGTTAGGGGGAGGTGGTAATCACATTCTCCACCTGCCGGCAAGTCCTCTGACGATCTCCACTCAAACTCTTCTACCTGCAAAAAGGCCAACATCAAAACTGCCCTCCCCCAGCACATTCAAGGCAGTTCTAATGAGGTGGGTGAACCTAGAGCCTATTATACAGAGTGAGGTAAGTCAGAAAGAGAAAAATAAATATTATACATTAACACATAGGCATGGAATCTACAAAGATGGTACTGACGAACCCATCTGCAGGGCAGCCACGGAGACAGGGACATAGAGAAGACTTGGGGACACAGTCGGGGAAGGAGAGGGCGGGGCGGATTGAGAGCGTAGTATGGAAACATGTACATTACCAAACGTAAAATAGCCAGTGGGAATTTGCTCAAATCGGTGCTCTGGGACAACCTAGAGGGGTGGGATGGGGTGGGAGATGGGAGGGAGTTTCAAGAGGGAGGAGACATGTGTGTACCTACGGGTGATTGATGCTGAGGTATGGTAAAAACCAACACAGTATTGTAAAGCAGTTATCCTCCAACTAAAAATCAAAGGATTAAACAAACAAAAAATACTGCCCTCCTTCAAACACAAGTACAGACACCCAAAGCCAGACACTACCTCATCTTACACTACCTCCAACCAGACTCATGTAAAACTACAGCGTAAAATGGAATTTTGAAATAGAGACAAAAAAGATTCCTCCCAAGTTTACATCAGTCATCTCCTCCACTGAGAAACCACCTTCCTCATGTTCAGACATCCTTGTAAAAGGCTGACCATAAGGAGAAAGGGATATAGAAGCGGAGGTGGGGACCACATCCTTGGCTCCTTTTTAAATGAGAAACATTCACTTTGAGGAAGCATCTTTCGTGCCCCAGTGTACAGACCCTAACCTTCTGGCATGGAAGGCAATCAGATTTGGTGAAAAGTGGAATAACTATGCAGGCACTCAGTCCTATGTTAAAATCCCATTAAAAAAAAAAAAAAGCTACTGCGAATTTGGCCAAGTTATTTAATGCCCCTTAGTCTCTTTTCCCCTTATTTATGGCAAGGAATAACACAGTGTCATAGAGCATTCTGGTGGCCGTGACGCAGAGCATGGAGGGCCACAGTGTGTAACATGGCATGGCTCTACCTGCCCCCTGCTCCGCTGAGACTGAGTTTTTCAATGTCGGGAAGTCCGGTGACCTCCTATTCTTGTGACTTCCCTGTGAACACAAGAAATCTCATCTAGAGGCACGTGCTTGTCATCGGGAGCCAGGCGCTGGGGAGGGGATTCTTAGAGGTCCTTCCTTCCACAATTCCTACCATTTTGTCTGTTGAAGCTGTCCTCATCAATAAATCAGCATGTGGTAGTGCATTTTTTTAAAGTCACATGGAAATTTTATCATTTCTTTTGTTATAATAATATACAAACAGAAGGGTTTTCCCCCTGCTCTGACAGGTACGCTGTTGACAATTACAGTTTCAGAAGCACAAGGGACAAAAAGTGCCCCAAAACTCAAGATGAAGGCTAAAATTAGATTTCTCTTTTAAAAACACCTCCCTGTTCATCCCTAGGAAATGTTACCGCAGCTGCTCTCACTGTGGGTGATTTCCTGTTCCCAGAGCCAGTGCTATACAGAGACACAATTGACATAAGAATAGCTTAAAACTTAACTCTACGATTATTTTTCAAGTAGCTTTTCCAAGTATAATACCTCCGCTTCAAGAAAAAAACAATCTCTGCAAATAGTTGAAAAGTCGAAATTCTATGCAAGGACCCTGGAGATTAACACAATTGAACGTAATAGCTCCTTCCATACCATTTCCTAGGGACTGGACCACAAAAAGCCTTAAGACAGCTTTCCAAATATATTTTATCTATTCACTGAAGAAAAGGCTATTTGAAGTTCTTGTATTCCTTTCACATACAGATGCTTCACTGAGCTTTAAGAGAAGTCTGTGGGTGCAAAATGAGGAATTCCTCAGCTTCTAGAAAATGTAATCCTTTCAAACATCTGAAATGTTAAAATTTTATGCAAAAAAAATGTCTTTTGTAAAAGATATAGCTAAAAACCTTGAAACTTATATCACTCCAAACTGGCCTTGACATTTATGTTGTAAAAATTAATACACAGTCAGATGCCTACGAACGCACAGAGTGTCTCTGGGTGGCAACAGTGGCTGTCTCTGGGGAGATCAGAGTAGGAGGGCGTTTCACCCCTCCTGTGCTTTATATTCTGTATTTAATTAAACCCATTCTCTTCAATAAGCAAGACAACTCACCTATCCCATTCAAGATGAACGATCCATCTCTACAGTCAGCACTGGAGACCGGCCTTCTCCCTAACCTGGACCTTTGTCATGCTGTACATCAGAGAAGCTCTTTGCCTTCTTTCCACGCTGGGCATGTGCTGGGTGCTGTGCTGGGTGCTGCGGTGGCACGACGTAGACAATGAAAATAAGATGCTGTCTCCAGAGTGACCCCACAGGTCGGCTGAGCACCACCCCCCTTCCTATACCCTTCCCAATCTCCTCCCAGCCACAGACAGGCTACTGCTTTTCATGGATATCACTACAGTCTTTTCCTTGTTGCCACGTGTTCCCCACCCTTGTGATTAAATAGCTTATTTTTGCTGCATCGGGTCCCAGCCTCAGCACACTGACATTCGTCGTGGTGCATGGGGTTCTCTCCAGTTGTGGCTCTCGGGCTCGGATACCCCCTGCCATGTGGGATCCCAGTTCCCCATCCGGGGATCGAACCTGTGCCCTTGCATTGCAAGGCACATTCCCAGCCACTGGATCACCAAGGAAGTCCCTAAATGACTTTTTTAAAGAGGCTAATATGCATTCTTTTCCTTGGTAACCCTGAGACACAGTGCCCAAGGGAGCAGGTTCAGACTCCTCTTCCTTTTGGTCCTGAAGTATCAGTGGAAGACACTGAAGCCACTTGCTGCGTGATTTCGGCAAGTTGCTTAACCTCTTTGAGCCTCAGTTGCTCATTCTTGAAAATGTGGCAGTCATTAAGCCATCAGGACTTCTCCCCAATGGCTCAGCGGCAAAGAATCCGCCTGCAGTGCAGGAGACGCAGGAGATACATGTTCAATCCCCAGGTGGGGAAGATCCCCTGGAGGAGGAAATGGCAACCCACTCCAGTATTCTTGCCTGAAAAATCCCATGGACAGAGGAGCCTGGTGGGCTACCACCAAAAGGATCGCAAAGCACTGGACACAACTGAGCGACTAAGCATGCCCACACACATTATACCGTCGGAGGGATGGGATGGAGATCGAATGAGATTAGTGAGTAATCTAATTATGTAATCATAGCAAAATGCCGAGGGCAATACCCACCACATAGCAGGTGTGCGATGTGAGATGACATCGCTTATATGACATCACATCATTTTCGCCTTCGACGGCAGCAGCATGAACTGATTCTCACCATCGAACGATTATGCTTTCAAACTTTCCAGGCCTGCACACTCTTCCAGCTCTCTGTCTCTGGACCTGCTTTAAAGGGTGGGCTTCAAAGTCAAAGAGGCTTCACCTTGAGCAAATCCTTAACATCAGTTTCTTCAGCGATAAAGTGAAGGGAATGATACTTTCCTCACCCGATCAAGAAAAGATTACGGATGATGTATTTAAAGCACCTGGCCCTTAAAGAGTGCTCTCTACATGTCGGCTGTTTTTCCTTTACTCCAAGGGGCTTAGCCATTCGCTGGCCCTGACATGCCCTTCTCCCTTGTGCTTCTATGTCTTTGTTCAGCCTGGTTGCCCCTAACTGCTCTGCCCCTGTGACCATCTCCATTTCTGGAAACTTCAATGTATCTTTCTAGACTCTGTTCCAGTTGAGAGCTTTTGTGAAGCTTTCTTTGACCACAATGGCTTTCCCTACCTCTGAACTCATAAAGTATTTATCTTCTGTGGGGAATTAGGAGGTAGAAATCCAGGGGGATTCCAAGAGCTTTCCTCTGTGGCCAGTGTTAGACCCACTAGAAGCAAAGGAGTCAGGCCACAGGGTACAGAACAAACTCCTTCGCATGCGGCTTGGGGGCCGTCTGCTGGGAAATGGCTCCTTGAGAGTCTCCCGGTGGCTTGTCGTCTGGAGAAGTCACCTGTCCTTCCAAAAGTCAGCTCTGTGATGTCTTATTCAGCAGTGTCTCATAACAGAAAGTGGCCCGCTTTTCTCATTCATAAATTAAGGCACAAGAGAGGCTGGCGGGCCCCTGGATGCATCAGCTGGTCTCCACGTGAGCAACCGCTGTTTCCCTCTCTCCGTGGACCTGACTTCAGCTGCTCCTACACACGCTCAGTTCAAGTCAGACTGAGCCCTTGCTCTCTGCAGACTGTGGACGGTTCTGAGCCGTGCTGCTGAACGTACAGTGTCACCGGGAGCATTTGAGGGTGGTCTTTGCGGCAATACGCTCATGCTCTTGCTGTTCCCCAGGCTCACCGTGACCCTCCCTGCCTCCTATCTTCACCCCTCTTGGGGATCCTCAAGTTCTTTGCCTAGTGAATCCCACTCACGCTTAAAACTCAGCTCAGAGGTTGCCCTCTGTGAAGAAGCCCACCTCCAACCTCCCCAGACAGGGGGCATCGCCCAGATCTCTCATCAGCCCTTCGTTGTTGAGCTGGTCACACAGCACAGACAAGAGGTCTCCTTCCTTCTCCCATCGCAAGACTGTAAGAGTCACGAGCTTGAGAGTGATGTTATGATGCCTGTGTCTGCCCCACTGTGGTATATGACAACCAGCACGTCCTGTTTAGTGAACAGATGAAAGAAAACAGAAATAAATAAAGGAACAATGCAGTTTCTAACCAAAGACACCACCCCTCCCAGATTTCCCATTCAAGTGGTGCCTATAACTTACTCTTGGTAGGCATGTGTTGGCGAGGAACCCACAGGGCAACAACTGTGTCTGCAGAAAGTGTTGTTCTCTGTGTGCTTAACTGTGTCCAGCTGTCTGCCACCCCACGGACTGCAGCCCACTAGGTGCCTCCGTCCATGGGATTTTCCAGGCAAAAATACTGGAGTGGGTTGCCATTTCCTAATCCAGGAGATCTTCCCAACCCAAGGACTGAACCTGCATCTCTTGTGTTTCCTGCATTGGAAGCGAATTCTTCACCACTGTGCCACCTGAAAAAGTGGGGACATACTTGTATCCAAAATAATAACTCCCCTAGGAAACGTTAAGTCAAAGAAGTCTTGATATATATATGTATGTATATATGTCTTGTATTCATCCTCCTGAACTCCTATAGAGCTCAGATTTCCAATGAAATCTGAAGAGTGACATTTTGTAAAAGTACCTGATTTTTATTTTACTAAGTGGCTATAATCCCAGGCCTGAAAAATATCAGATTCTGTAACCTCAGTTGCTCTTTGATGAAGCCTTCCCAAGATTTCTCACTCTGGTAATTACTGAGCAATCCATTTTTGCCTTTAGGCCTGGCATAGGATTCCTGCATGCCTATTTATTTTCTAGCTAATTTGGTTCCTTTACATCATGTGACCTGCAGTGATCCATATGCAATAGGGGAATTATCCTAGCAGGACTTTCTTCAGAAGGTTCACAGAGGTGTGCTAAGCATAAGCAATACATCAATTTTTAAGTCCAAGCGGAATGAGTCCGTATCATATGTCCCAGGAAAACCTGTAAATGCTGTAAGAGAACCAAAGAGCTTCTTTGCTATTTTCTGTAGGAAAATGCCTCACCAAGTACATCTTTTTCTATACATTCTACAGTAGGATATTTATGGGGTCACAGAAAGACACTAAAAATGTACCCAGGCTGTTTTAGCTCATATTTATTAACTGTTCAATACAAGCCAAGAGCTCTGCCAAGGCCTTTACCCGCCCTGTTTAATTTTTTCTCAGATCCTGGGGGGTCTTTATTTCAGTTCTGAGATGAGGAGCTAGAAGCACAGAAACTGGCAACTTCTCCAAGGTCAGAGTCAGCGTTCCAGGGCCAGTCTGCTGACTCCAGAGCCTGGAGCTGTAACCGGTGTCCTCTGGACTCCACAGCAGACCCCTCTACTCCTGATCAAGGAGAGTTTTTTCCAACATGTATCATTCCCAGACAGCTCTCATAAGGTCTTATTCCTTTGGGCATTTTATACTGTACTCATATGATCTCTTTTTATAAAATTGTATTTATTCAAAAAATATGGTTCAAATATTCATCATGCACGGACCCGTAAGCCCTCTCTGTAACTTTTACACAGTAAAAAGTCCCATGGGGGAAAAATTGTGTCCTCTTGACCTACATTTTTAGATGTTGATATAAAATGTCTTGAGTGGGTACAAATTACTGTCTTTCCATTGGAAACAGGCAGTTGCATTCCATGCACTGCTGTGCATACCAAACATGCGTTTCACAGGGAGCTTCTTAGGCCCTCAAACACTCCTTAAACATCTAGACCGAACGCAGGGAGCATGTGGAAACAAGGGCCTCCCAGGTGGCGCACTGGTGAAGAATCTGCCTGCCAACGCAAGAGACGGAGGAGAAGTGGGTTCGTGGAGATTCCTAGATCGGGAAGATCCCCTGGAGTAGGAAATCACAACCCGCTCCAGCATTCTTGCCTGGAAAATTCCATGGACAGAGGAGCCTGGTTGGCTACAGTCCACTGGGTTGCAAAGAGTCAGAAAAAACTTGTTGACCGAGGGTAAGTACGTGCGTGTGCACACACACACACACACACACACACACACAGAGCAACAGGGCAGAAGAAGACGCCGCCCTGGTTCTGCAGGAGCTTCGAGCCCAGGGATTCACCACTTTGAGGAATTCGCAGCCCACAGACAGGCCATAGTATCAGATCCACCAAAGCCCATAAAATCAGAAGTTCAAGACAGGAAGATATCATAGTCACCCTGGAAAACATCAACTTGTTTTGTTAGAAAAGGCTCTTGAAGACCAATTTCTCCCCTCTGGCTTCTGTCC
Source organism: Budorcas taxicolor (assembly GCF_023091745.1). Classification (NCBI taxonomy): domain Eukaryota; kingdom Metazoa; phylum Chordata; class Mammalia; order Artiodactyla; family Bovidae; genus Budorcas; species Budorcas taxicolor. The sequence goes on from NC_068931.1 coordinate 57,090,872, forward strand.
TTAGTGCTTGCTGACCATTATTGGAAGGACCAGTTAGTCAGTCAGTCAGTTCAGTAGCTCAGTCGTGTCCAACTCTTTGCAACCCCATAGACTGCAGCATACCAGGCCTCCCTGTCCAACTCCCAGAGCTTGCTCAAACTCATGTCCATCATGTTGGTGATGCCATCTCACACTCTGTCGTCTCCTTCTCCTCCTGCCTTCAACCTTTCCCAGCATCAGGGTCTTTTCCAATGAGTCAGTTCTTTGCATCATGTGGCCAAAGTATTAGAGCTTTGGCTCCAGCATCAGTCCTTCCAAGAATATTCAGGGCTGATCTCCTGTAGGATGGACTGGTTGGATCTCTTTGCAGTCCAAGGGACTCTCAAGAGTCTTCTCCAACACCACAGTTCAAAAGCATCAATTCTTCATCACTCAGCTTTCTTTATGGTCCAACTCTCACATCCATACATGACTACTGGAAAAACCATAGCTTTGATGAGACAGACCTTTGTCAGCAAAAAGGACGAGGCCAAGAGTAAAGATAGAGGGAAGAAACCACAGCTAACTTCAAAGGACAGAGCCAAATAAACATGTGGGTTGCCCTCTGAGCATTCAACAGCATGACTGAAAATGAATTAACTTTTGTTTCCAAGGGACATTAAACCAGGTAAGAGGTGAATATGCTAAAACAAACTGAAAGTCGAGCAACACAAAGTGTTACCTGGTAAGCTTTCCCTCCACCCTCGGAGGCAGCCTCTCTGCCTTGGCTCCTGGGGCTCCTCCAAAGAGAGCTATGGGCATTCATAATGGATGGAGGCTTATCATACTCCAGCTTCTGGTCTGGGGCTTCCCCCACGGCTCAGCGGGTAAAGAATCTGCCTACAACGCAGGGGACAGAGGAGACGCAGGTTTAATCCCTGGGTTCAGAAGATCCCCTGGAGAAGGAAATAAGAACCCACTCCAGTATTCTTGCCTGGGAAGTCCCATGGACAGAAGAGCCTGGTGAGCTACAGTCCATGGAGCTGCAACGAGTCAGAAACAACTTAGCAACTAAGGACACAGGCAGCTTCTGGTCCAAGCTAAGCTAAGTTAAGCTTCAGGGCAAAGTTGAGCTGCCCATCCTGAAGGCCGGGCCCCAGGGATGAGTCAGAAAAGTGCGAAATGGAAAGTTAAATCAGAGCGACCAGCTGCAGTCCTGGTCAACTCTGGGGCATGTCTGTCGTCCACTTGCCGTGTGCTGGGAACCAGACACTGGGAGGAAAGAGGGGGGCAGTCCAGCCCTCCACCCTCACAGCTCACCTAACGGCTCTGCTAGGCATGACCCATCTTCTAGAGAGAAGTAAAGGATGCTCTGGGCAACCCAAGTGGATAGGGGAGAGATTATGGAAAATGCCAGGAAGGTTTGAGATGCTCACAAGGCCCAGTGGCTCTCCAGGGCTTCCTCGTAGGGTGCAAGGGCAGTTGATCGGTGGGACCGAGCTTAGTGGTGAGAAGCTTTTTAATATCTGCTCCCAAAACCACTGTCCCAGCATCTCAGAAACACCCAGCTGGTGTGTGTCCTCCAGGACAGCCCACCCAGTTATTTATCTCTGTATTCCACGATATACTTATAAAGCAATGAACTGTCCACGGAACTAAGTTTGGGCGTCTGTCTGGCCACAGGCATCGCCCTCGCCGGCATGCTCGGCGGGGAAGGCCCGGTAGACGCGGGCTGCAGCCTTCCAAGCCTCAATTCCCCTCTCTCTGCCACCTCCCTTCACCCCTCCCTCCCCCTCCCCTCCCCCGGTTATTTGGGAGATTAGAGTTCATTAATTAAATCCTGTGCTTAGATCGAACTGTAACATTATTCCAATCACATTTGTCTTGCAGGCGGCAGAGGAGATGGCAGCCTCGCTGGAAACGCGCGGGGGAGCCTGAGCCGGCGGCCGGAGACGCACGGCGCGCCGCTCCAGCGCCGCGGCGCCGCGCAGACCCTCCGTCTCCCTGCTCAGCCTCGCGGGCCCGCTCGCCCCTGCCTCCCGGGCCCGGCTTCTCTCTGGGGCTCCTGCCCACCCCTACCCCGGGGCCCGTGCGCGGCTCCCCTGCCCGGTCCCCCTCCCCCCGGCACATACGCTGACACGCGCGCGCGAACACACACACTCACACACACACTGACACGCCAGCGAGCTGCTGGCCGCTCAATGGACCGATTTCCCCGCTTTTCCTGATCCCAAGCCGGCCCGGGATGAGAAATTGCAAAATGGCCCGGGTCGCCAGTGTGCTGGGGCTGGTCATGCTCAGCGTCGCCCTGCTGATTTTATCGCTCATCAGCTACGTGTCCCTGAAAAAGGAGAGCATCTTCACCACTCCCAAGTACGCCAACCCGGGGGCGCCCCGAATGTACATGCTCCACGCGGGATTCCGGTGAGTGCGGGGCCTCTGGGCGCCCGCGGATTATCTGGTTTATGGGGGCGGGAGGTCGGGGGGTGGGCGGAGGGAGGGTGTTTTGCCTTCTCCGAGACACTTTGGGCAAGGTAACTGCGTGGTCCTTCCATGCCTCTCTCTGATTCTTAACACCACCGCCACCCACCTCCTGCATTTTTTAAAAAAATATCCAGACGTCGTCCTCATCAAAGTGATTGCATTCTCATATTCTTCTTTGGCATCCCTTCCCCTATTTCAAAAATGGGGGGGTGGGGAAGGTGGTTTAAGGAGAATGATGGTGGATGGAGAGGCCTTGTGTGTATCTGGGAGTGGGCATGCAGAGATGGACATGCGTGGCTGTGAGCGCCTACCCCGCGCGCGGACCGGGGCGAGTTAATGGCGCAGGCGCCGGACTCCTCTGGCGCGCTTTCCTGCTTTCCTCCCCCACCCATTAGCCATCAAAAGAGGCTCGGGTCTGTTCTCTTGCAGCCCCTGGGGTCCTCGACCTCGATCCTTACCCGCCGCCCCGCCATCGCCCACCGCCCCCCCGCCCCCTCAACTCTTTCCGGGATTTCCGCAATCCCCCCGCCCTCTGCGGGAAGCGAGCAGCTTAAGGGCCGCCTCCCCTCGCCCCGGGTCCAAGTCACCGCCGGGCGCGAGGCTGGACCGAGAAGGCAGGCGCCGGGCGAAGCGCGGCGGAGCTCGTGGAGACCTTCTGCCCCAACTGTGACCGCACCCCCACCCCCCACAAGAGCTCTGCCAACAGAGCCTCCAAGAGGGGCTGGTGGCGAATACGAACTGCACCCTGTGGTCTCAGCCAGACCCGAGGTGCGAAACCCAGGGAAGGAGTGGAGCGGGCGTCCGGAGGGCCCCCGGTCAGGGGGAAATCAGACCGAGGCTCGGGAAGGAAGAGGTTAAGGAAGGAGCCATCCCCCAACCCACCCCCCACCAAGCCTTCCCCAGGGTCTTGGGTTCATCTGCCCTTTTCTCCAAAAATCAATCGGGCCGCGGCGCGGGGGCGGCGCGGGCCCGGCCCGCCTGGGCGCGGCCGCTGTCCGCGGTGCTGACTCCCCGGCCCTCCCGCCCGGGCGCGGCCGCTGTCCGCGGTGCTGACTCTCCGGTCCCCCTGGCGCGGCCGCTTCTGGCCGAGCGCCGGGCTCCCGGCCCTGCTCTCCGCGAGACGGCCATTTTATGGTCTCTCCCGCGCCCGGAGGGATGGACAATGGAGACGGGCTTCCCCAGTATCCCCTCTTCCTCCTGAGTGTGTGTGGGGCGCAGAAGGTGGCCCAGAGGAGCAGGGGGCTCTGGGGCGGGATGTCACCGAAGGCCTACGCCAACTAGCCTTCCGCGCCACCACCGTCCCCGCCCTGCTGCCATCCGGCCGGACCTTAATGGCTGCCTTGGCTCCCCCGAGCGGAGCCCAGCGCGTTTGTCTGTGTACTCATGCCCCTCTCCAGGTCGCAATTTGCGCTGAAGCTTCTAGATTCGTCATTGGTGCCCTTTCCGCATTCTGTGACTCATGAACTCCAAGCCAGACCTAAGTGGACGTTTAATCGGACAGCGTTTTTACATCAAAGGTAGGATAGGAGATCCAGGAGGTGTTCTGAATTCTGGAGCTCAAAACCAAAACAAAACGAAATAATAACAGAACAACAGAAATCCACTCCCCCCAACCCGAGGTGTATCTGCACTGCCTTCTTGGCCTGACTGCACAAAGGCTGATTAGCAACCCTTTTCTGTTTATGGAGTGCCCCCTCATAAAAGGAAAACACCAATAGGCCAATTTGAAAAGAAGGGGGGGGGGGGATATTTCCTGTATTCTCCTTAACTTGAGCTTAATTGAGCACCATGGTTTATAGGTAACATGTATGGCTAATACTGCCAAAGCCATTTATTAAAAAAAAAGTTAATGACAGAAAGACCACCCAATGCATTTTCATTGCCCTTCACTGGGAAAAAGAAAAAAAAAGTAAAAAAGTATTGTCTCACTGAAATACAGAAGACACTATACTTCATCGCCAACAAATTACTAGTGAAAAATCTCAGCCCAAATATATGCAGATCTTTAAGTATGGTTTTGGTTTTTTAACCTGATTGTTCTTATTAAACTTTTATAGCTTTTAATATGTTGTAAAAGCTACCAAAATTACTCTTAGTTGTCTTACAGCAGCTTCATTTATACATGGAGTGTGTGTGTGTGTGTGTGTGTTTCCTTTCTTTTCTGTTTTTCTTTTTTGAGGTGGGGGAAGAAGGATGAGATTTATGCGAATGTATGCATTCTCTTCAGTGATTTCTGGTCTAGTCTTAGCAATCCCAGATAAGTCATTACTTCTTCCTTCTTGGTGGGATAATTATGCTGCTAAATGGAATGTGAGCCATCTAGTGTATTCATTAGGGGTATGAATACTTATTTTACAAAGGTTTATTTTACCACTCTATTTAGGGTGTTGTGTTTTGGTCATAGAATTTCTAGTTATCGCACTTTTAATCTAATGATAGAATTTTTAAAAATTCAGTAGCTATCCATGGTACATGAAAATGTTTACTTGAAAAGCTGGCATAAAGTCATGATTATGATTAAAAATTTTAAAACACTATTTAATTAGCAATTAGTCCATGAGAATAATTGATTAATTCTAAACCTCTGAAGGTCTTTTTTTTTAACTTTTGTGGTTTTAATCCAACTTAATTTTCTAAGCAGCCCAGAAAATTGTCAAATTTATTATATATTTCCCAAAACATATTTCTGTCTCAGTAAAAATGTTCTCCCCACACTAGGCCATGTGATCCAAATAACCAATTAGAACAATATTTCCTTCTCAAAACTTCCCTTCTTTCAATCCATTTATTAGGTAATCTTTAATTAACTTGCTCAGTGTCACTTTAAACTTTTACCTTTGTAACAGTTTGCAGTGAACACTTAGTAACTTTGGAAGTTTGCTTTAAAGCCTTCAGTGTATGTCGCTCTGCATTTTGACAAATTGAAGTAATTTTTTAAAAAGTAAGATTCCAGGTAAAGAGATAGTATGCAAAGCATTTAGTTTCATTCCTGCTATTTTTTTTTTTTTTTTTTTTTTTAGGCAAAAGACAGAGGCGTTCAATGTGATTTCTTAGAACTGGAGAACCTAGTAGCAGAGTAACACATGGCCGATCTCTCCTAAGTATTTTAAATAGCAGAGACTTTAAGAGGAGATAGTTAATTTTACTTAATGCTCAACATAAAAGCAACCAGGAATTAGTGCTAAGTATCACCCTTGCCTGTTTATCCTCTGAATTCTTAGAATATACACATGTTTTCAGGATTTACAATAGCTTCTTTTTCTAAAGAATTAGGTTTCTCTAACTTAATTTGGTTTCTATATAATCAAGTAGAAAAAGATTCCTTTTTCATTATTCAAAGGACAATAATGAGATTATCATCTCATTTCTATTAAATATTCAACTACTCCCGCTGCTATTACCATTTTCATATTTTAATAATAGATAGTACCATACTGACTCATATCTGTTTGACTCCTATTTGGACACTAGTGATATTTGATATTCCTTGTACACTATAGCCCAATAGCAAACAAGTAGTCCCTAGCTGAAAACTGTAAGTCACCAATGTTTGTGCATTAATGTGAGCTCCTTGGGGTCTGTGTAAATTGTCTCCCTGTATCTTCTGACACAATTTGGCCCATGCCTCCCCATTGATCAAATACAGTTTTCGGGTAGAGCAGAACCCCAAAGAATCAGCTACTGAAAACCATAAATCACAACATTTACAAGCCTTGGATTACACCCAGAATTTGAGAGACTAGAGCATGTCTGTAATCCTGAAGCAGCTCTCCCTTCAATTATTATGAATGTATAATCTTTCTTGGGTTCAGTGTGCCTACAGTTCTTGCCTGAATGAAACAGTGTAAGACCTAAGATGGAAAATCAGTTCTTTTGAATGGGATACATTTAATGAATCTCTTTTTATTTTAGGCAAGAAATTCTTCAGCATGTCGATGTAATAAAAAACTTTTCTTTGACCAAGAATAGTGTTCGGATTGGACAACTGATGCACTATGATTATTCCAGCCATAAATATGTTTTCTCTATTAGCAATAACTTCCGATCACTGCTTCCAGATGTGTCTCCCATTGTGAACAAGCGTTATAACATTTGCGCTGTGGTTGGAAATAGCGGGATCCTGACAGGGAGCCGGTGTGGACCGCAGATAGATAAGTCAGATTTTGTTTTCCGTTGCAATTTCGCCCCTACGGAGGCTTTCCAAAGAGATGTTGGAAGGAAAACCAACCTTACCACCTTCAACCCCAGCATCCTGGAAAAATATTACAACAACCTTTTGACCATTCAGGACCGTAACAACTTTTTTCTCAGTTTGAAAAAGCTTGACGGGGCCATTCTTTGGATCCCTGCCTTTTTCTTCCACACGTCGGCCACTGTTACCAGGACATTAGTTGACTTTTTTGTTGAACACAGAGGCCAGTTAAAGCTCCAGTTGGCTTGGCCTGGAAATATAATGCAACATGTCAACAGGTGTGTATGTTTTATTGCCTTTAACTCACACCCTACCAGATGGCAAATCAATGTCATAATCTCTTGGGGGTGGGAGCTAGCTATCTGATTAGTTGTTGTAGTTAGCATAGTAGCCTAGAACACACTCTGACATTTTGTAACAAATGAATGGATGGTTCTAGGTAAGAAGTTCAATCTCCTACCCCAGCTGGTAACCAAGTGTCAAATGGAAGGACTGGTGTTTCATCAGCTTTGCTTCTCCATCCCCCATCCCCTTCCGTGGTGGTAAGCCTAACAAGCAGTCATGGAAATCACCACAAATCAATAATTTTCTCTGAATGGACAGCTACGTCCCAATAATGCCAACAACTAAAGTAGACAAATCAAGTGGTTTTCTTAAAGATGCAATTGACTTTAAATGTTCCTTTTTCTTTGATGGGTGGTTTTGTTTTTTTCAGATAGCCAAGATTAGAAAACCACCTAGACAAGTCAAAATTGTAAAATCGGCTTTTATCACTGGAGATTTGAGTGCCAAAACATGTGAAAAGTAGTTTAGCAGCTCGTTGTTATCCCCCTGTAATTTGAAAGACAGATTAACCAGGATGCAGTATTTTCATCTAGTCTGATGAGTCTTAACTCTGGCTATACCTCAGAATCACTTGGAGAGATTTTAAAAAATACTCTTGTCTGGGCTCTGCTTCAAGAGATCCTAGCGTGATTTGTCTGGTGGGGAAGGAGAGCGGCTCAGATACTTGGTATGTCTTCATAACTCCCCAGATGATTCTAATGAGCAGCCAGAAATGGGAGCAGGCATTTAAGGGCTTTCCTGGTGGCTCAGATGGTAAAGAATCCGCCTGCAATGCGGGAGACCTGGATTTGATCCCTGGGTTGGGAAGATCCCCTGGAGAAGGGCCTGGCAACCCACTCCAGGATTCTTGCCTGGAAAATTCCATGGACAGAGGAGCCTGATAGTCTGTGGGGTCTCAAAGAGTTGGACATGTCTGAGCGTGCACACACACACACACACACACATTTATAAAATGAAGGGAATTTTATAAAACAAAATTAATTGCAGAATTTTTTTCTGTGAATAATCTGAGAAAATCGCCTCACCTCTAATGTCCCCTATTCGAGCAGCCCCAATGCCCTCACATACTCTCTAGGTGTTACTGCAAGTTAGAGTGGGTTCTGGGAGGGCTGGTAGAAAAGGTTCTAAAACCCTCATCGCATCGCAGATGGGTACATAGTAGACATCCTGTAGTCCTCTAACATCTTCCAGATTTAAGATCTTGTAGTTGACCTCTCATGTAAGGAGGAATGATCATGTAATCAGCTGGTATGTATCTAACAGGCAGGCTGATGCCAGCATTTATAGTCCATGCTGGAACTTCTTCTTGGAAAGAAAAAGGGCAGTATTAAGAATTACGACAAAGATAACAGACAGAAACTGGGGCTATTTCAGTTTCCCAGGATGTATGGTTTCCTTTTAAAAAAGTAATATAACCCAGCTTCTAAGTTTAAAGACGTATCAACTGAGGTACAAAGAATGAGGTATTCACTGAACATCACTGCCCAAAATGGGCAGAACCAGAATTAGAAGCCAGGCTTCCTGCCAACCTGCCCTGTGGTCTTTCTGACTTCATCATTTTGCTCCCCTCTCGCTCCATTTAAACACAGCTGTACTGAAAGAATCGTTAGAAGTCATTCTAACTCCTTAGGTAAGAATATAAAAACTAAGACTGAACTTGAGAATTTCACCTGGAAGGGGAATGTCCACGTGAAGTCTTCAGGTAGTGAAGAAGGGTCTAACTGCATGTGATAGAACCTTCCGGAAGCAGCCTGTGTGGCCCTCCTGGCCCCCAGCCTATCAGAAGGCCCGTGGAGTAGCCAGAATGACCCACTCGGGCTTGGACCAAACACAGTGGCTCAACAAAACCTTGGAGGAAGTACGGTCTGTGGAAATCTGATTCATGAACAGTTTGAGTATGCTTGCACACCAGTCACAAGTGCAGAGGCACACGCCTGCACATGTACACACACCTTCATGCCACAGCAGTCTCAGATACTTGGCAGTTTAGGTAGCCAGGCTTCAAATTACTGTCTAAATACGGAAGGCACAACAACCATTATTTAGCATTTTTTACAAATTCAGGAAGTGTGTAAATACTTTTCTTAGGTGCTGGCACGTCAAAGAAGGACTTGGAAGCCCTTGGTTAAGACACAGAAACAGGAATTGTGGTTTTCACAAAAGGGTAGAAAAAAATAAGGCCCCACAATCTTTCCAAACCCACGAAGAAAGATTTAATGTCTGAGTTTGGGTAAGGAAGTGACAGAGGAGGGCCCCTTAGATTAAATACCTGCTCCCTACTCCCAAGCGCCCTTTACACATGAGAGGCATGGACGTTCCCATTGGTGGGCTTTTACGGCATTGCAGGGACTCAGAGACACCACTCTTTAGGACAACCCAGAGCAAGGCCGCTCCAGTACTTCTTGCCTGGAAAATTCCATGGCTCCAGAGGAGCCTGGCATGCTACAGTCCATGGGGCCACAAACAGCTGGAACAACTAAGTGACTAAGCACACAGAGCAGGGACAGCTTCAAACGCGGGACTTCCACGGTAACAGACGAGCCCGCGCTCAGAAGGGCCGACACTTGGTTTAATCCTCTGCTTTGCCCTCTTGAAATTCTTGAGTATTTTTTAAATAAGGGCCCACATTTTCATTTAGCATTGGATCTCACAAAGTAGATGGCCCTGCCCTGAGGGGTTTTTTGTGGTCTTCAAGATAGATTCAGAGTAGTACTGGTTAAGTTACTTGGATAAATTCACTCCCCGCCCCCACCTGGTCACAGTGACTCGTCTGACGGAAACCTTCAACACTGGCCTCTGAATCCACCTGTACTTATTATTCCACAGGTATTGGAAAAACAAACACTTGTCACCCAAACGGCTGAGCACAGGTATTCTCATGTACACCCTGGCGTCAGCAGTCTGTGAAGAGATCCACTTGTATGGATTCTGGCCTTTTGGATTTGACCCCAACACAAGGGAAGATCTTCCGTACCATTACTATGACAAAAAAGGAACCAAATTTACCACCAAGTGGCAGGAGTCCCACCAGCTGCCGGCTGAGTTCCAGCTGTTGTACCGAATGCATGGGGAAGGGCTCACCAAGCTGACCCTGTCACACTGTGCCTGAGAACCGAACGGGAAGTGCCAAACGGCCTGTTTAAAAGTGCCCCGACTCACGCCGAGTAGCCCGTCAGAACAGACCCCTAGAGAGTCTCTCGTTAAGGACCGTCTGCCCCTTAAGAGCAAAGGGGTCTTTTCTTCCCTCTGCCCTGCTCTTTTAAGGGTCTTAGCAAGACAGATGCTTTGAAGCCTCGTGATCTAGACTTGATTGATAAAGGGACCGTTGCATTGAGAACTCTGCTGCTAACGAAATGGTTTGAAGTATTTTCAAGTTTGTATTTTAATAATAAACTGCCTCTTTTTTTTTTTTTTTTCTAGTGAGGATTAGAGCTGTAGTGTCTACAGCTTTGCTCAGATAGAGTCCTTGCGATCAGAGGCCTCTGGGCAGAGGTTTGGGCAGGATTTCAGTTTTGCCTGGGTGGGATCAGACTCTTCGAAATGAAAACAGAAAAAAATGGTTTGCGAATATCCTCTCTCTCTTCCTCTCTCTTCCCCCCTGCCCCTCCCACCCCCTCCCTTCCACCCCCTACAACTACTTTCCTGGCCCCACCACCATGGACTTTTATATTTGGCTAAGAGTCATGTTGAAATCGCTTTGCTTGTATGTCTTGCATCTGTAGTTGATACGTTCAAGGCTCTGGGTAACTGATGTTTCATGACAAACTGAGCAGGTCATGATGGATCCCCTTGCGATTCCTTCTATAAGAAATGACCCTCGGGAAGTTCTCACTGTTCCATGCAGCCATCCTGCAGCAGAGCAGCTCCTCTCTGCTGGGAGGCACGTGATCCAGGGCATCTTTGACCATCACTAAGAAAGCCTGTGGCGCGGGTGGCATCTCATCTCGTCACCCTGAGTGCTATTATGGCAAATCATCCTGATGCCACACCTTCAAGGGCGTTCCAGCCTGGGTGCAGTGCCTCCCACAGCCCCAACCCAAGCACTGGACTGGGAATCCCCTCAGAACGTAGAGGCAGGGAGTCAGCTTGAGTCTGGTACTTATAGTAGAAGGGGAAGGAAGGAGAGTACTTAGAAGTTGTTATGGATCCCATGGCCCCTAAAGTGTTGTAACTATGGTCAGGGCCTCTGAGAACCAGCAGGGTCAAAGCAGAGGAGGTGCTCTGAGGCTGGCCAGGCCCGCATGTGAACGGCACTGAGGTGAGGTCATCCTGAGTGTCACCACGTCCATCAGCACCGCTCCAGAACTCCAAGGCGATGGTAGACATCAGATATTCCCTGTTTCCACTGAAATCGGCTCTGCAAATCTAGCATTTCAAAAGAAAAAGCCACTGTTTCGTGGCAAGACTGGTACTAAACAAACCCTTGGAACTGGAGATGCATGGGCCTGTGGCAAGGGGCTCACCAGCTGCTCCCCTTTCAGCCTTAGGAGTAGAAATCACATCACTCCTGTCCCCAGCTTTTCACCACGCAGCACTCTGTTCTGCCACTACAGCCCAAAGTCTGGCCAAGTTGATGTTAAATTTTAATAAGAGTTTCTTTCTTCTCTCCAAATGCCAGTCAAGCACATTTATAATATATTTGGGTGGGGTAGCTTGTTCTTTTCCAGAAATCTCATCTAGACTGCTTGTAATGTTACAAATACTGTTTAAAATCATTGCTATTGTTCAGTAAGCAGCTCCCTGTCCCTCCTTGGGAAGGTACCATCATGCCGAAAATCTAACCAAATATAAGTCTGATTTGATAAGGAAAGATGCGGTTCTTATGCTCATGTTCTGCCTGGCTCTGAAGAGGGCTGTTTTCTTCTAATTTTTCCCAGAAAGCTAATCAGGGCAGCTTCCATAGATCCAGATACTAACCAGTGACAGAAAAGTCGTACAGGTCCAAACGTGTTACCACTGGTGACACACCTCACTCTGTTGTGTGAGTGACAATCATCCAAATAGACAGGAAGACATCGGAATGGGTGTTTTGAAGTGGAAGCCACTAAAACAGCTCGATGCTTGAAATAATTAGAGGGGGCGATATCCGAAACACTTCTAAATGCAATGATACAATTTGATGGGCACACAAACCACATGCTTATTCCCTTATCACTTTAAAGAGGAGAAGTACTACATTAAAAAAGAAAAGAAAAAAAAAAGAGGAAAGTACTACAGTCTTGGTGCTGTTCTCTGTTAGGGCCACAGGGAGATGGGAAACTGACAGGAGGGTTCAGTTGGATCTTCCGAAGCACTTAGTTCACTTGGTTTCAGCTAAGTGATTATGCCAATATTAGGATGAGACGGCTGGATGGCATCACCAACTCGATGCACGTGAGTTTGAGCAAGCTCTGGGAGATGGTGAAGGACAGGGAAGCCTGGCGTGCTGCAGCCCATGGGGTTGCAAAGAATCAGACACAACTGACAGACTGAACTGAACTGAATATGGGCCAGATCCTGACTCTGGAGTTTTAACCCCAGTGTGCCCACTAGATTTCACTAAATATGTGGACACTTGGAACCAGGCAGGTGAAAAGAGCAGAAGCCCTAAAGCCAGTTAATTATTCTATTTGTGGACCATTTTTATTAGCTGTCATCAGAATGGCAAGTTTGGGGATTTTTCTTTAAGTTCAGGGAGACTGAGTAAATCTCACTTCACTCTTGGCTCCATTTTAACCTAGAGTTCTGAGAGGACTCTGTCATCTCCCACCATCATTTCATCCATCACTTTCACAAAAACTCAACATGCTGAGGAAACAGACCTGTCTCCCAGACCCAGGACAGAGAGATAAGGCTTATCTCCTGTTCCCAGGTAGGACTTCCTGGAGCTGATCCCAGAAGACCACCTTTCCCTTTGTCTTTAAAAATCTCTGAAGACAATCCCAAGCCCTCCCATAGTGGTTAACCACAATTCTCATAATTTACCCATTCTTTATATGCAGGCTTTATCCTTCTATTGCAAAAAAAAAAAAAAAAAAAACCTAGATTCAGCACGTGGGTAAAGCATTTATCTCAGTTTTCGGCATGTAGTCAGCACTCAATATATGGCACCTTTTACTGTTATTTTTATTGGTTAGTTATGCCCTTGACCTACAGTTTCAGCATAGAGAAAAACAGCCTCTAGCTGATGATACAAAAAGTCTTTTTTGTTTTTAAAGACAGTTCCAAAGATTAAACCTATATAACTACTGTCGACCAAAACAGCTGGTGGGTCCCGTGGGTCCCGTGAGCCCAGATTAGGAAGGCAGTGGTATAAACAGCCAGGGTCTCCAAGGCTGTGTGTTCAACAGCAGTGGCATGGGCAGACAGGCCTGTGGGTCCTCCTTCCTGATTCAGCCACACGTACCAACCCCTGGTTTTCCCATTGACTTTGCTCTATTGGTTATAGGTTAAGTGCATCCTTTTGTCAGAACCTTTCTTCTTTTTGGTGGCTTAGATGGTAAAGAATGCATCTTCAATTCAGGAGACCCACGTTGGAGCCCTGGATTAAGAAGATCCCCTGGAGGAGGAAATGGCAATCCACTCCAGTATTCTTGCCTGGAGAATTTCAAGGACAGAGGAGCCTGGCGGGGCTACAGTCCATGGGGTCACAGAGAGTCAGACATAACTGAGCAACTAACACTTCTTTTTTTCAGATACTTATGGCAGAGTCCATCCTCACTATTGGAATAAATATCACCATAAGGCCCCCAAGTCTGTCTACATGTGACACCAACACAAATGACCGATTCAGTTGCACAGAAAAACAAACAAACAAAAAGAAACCCACAAGTATTTAACAACCTGCTAACGCTACTCCCTCGGTTTTCATCAGTTGTTCTGGGTGTCCTGTGCAGGCATGCAGATCCAGGGGAGACAGCGTTAAAGTGTGGTATTAAGAACCCCTCTCACACCCAGAAAATCTCCATATTTGATGCTTAAACCTCTGCAGTTCCTCTGCTTTGCTTCTGTGTCCTCAGTGTCCTTGACCGTGGTACAGGTGTGTGTGCCTAGCAGTGCTGGCTGTGACCACCGGGCCATCTGTGTGACTCTGATGGCAGGCCCCTGACCATGGCGCTACCAGCCAGGCTGTGCAGGAACAGGGTCCCCTGGCCTCCTCGTGCCCAGGCCTCCAGTTAGCCAGTTATCCACGGATGTGAACGTTGGAAGTAACCTGACTGGGTGGGGAAGCAGAGGAATAGAAAAGCATTTCTTTTGACTTGGGTTGTTGCCGTTGTTCAGTTGCTAAGTCATGTCCGACTCTTTGCAACCCCATGGACTGCAGCACACCAGGCCTCCCTGTAACCTCTCTATCTCCCAGAGTTCGCTCAAACTCATGTCCAATGAATCAGTGATGCCATCCAAGCATCTCATCCTCTGCCACCCTCTTCTCCTTGACTTGGGCAAAGTTCTAATTATTAGACACAGTTAGTCAGCAAAGAGGTGTTGAGGGCAAAGGCTGCAGGGAGAGAATTCTAGAGACCTAGGACACTGGAAATGGAAGAGCCTTTCAATATCTCTGGTCCTAATTCTTGACCTTCCAAAATGAGAAATGGAGAAACAGAGGGGTTAAGCGATTTTCCCAAGATTGCACAGGTAATCAGTGGAGAAATTTTGACTCTTCATCTAGCACTTCTTGGCTCATCAGCATCCAGTAAAAGTGGGCTCAAAGAGAAAGTGATTATGGTCTGGCGTCTACAAGGGACAGAAAATAAAATAAGTTAGAAAAGCTGAAAAAGAGGAAAAAAGATTTTCCCTCCACTTAATTATTTCTCAATGCAAAACAGAAAAGAAGATGCTTGCCTAGGTATACAGCAGTCCACTAGTAATAATCTACATTCTCCCCTAACATGAGAGGAAACCTACTTGGTGAATGATGATTCTGATAAATCTGGTAAACCACAGTGAAGTTACTGACAGTTCCCAGTTGACAGCTGGGATCTTAATAATCTATTCATCTTAATAAAACCTTGTTTTAGTAATATGTATGCATAATTTAAAAGTTGAATGCTGAGAGCGGTTATGTACTTTTCTGTATGTAAAATTTTCATTTGAGGACTCTAGGTAAAAGTACATGTTGTCAGTGCCTTTCCATGTAATAAGTAGTTTCAAGAGCAGACTTCACATTCTTGCATTTAGTTCAATATGCTGAGAAGATGCGCAAATAACAATGAATAATTGAGGCTGGGTCTTCCTGTGGGAGATGAGAGACGGCCATTTTCTTTAAAATTCTGGACCCTTTTCCCCGCAGTGGTTTGAATGTGCCAAGCCAAAGCTTATGTCTCGCCTCTACTTCTCTCTGAGTGTATAGAACTATACTTTGGCTCACAAAGAAAGTTTGGGCTGTGCGTGTGTGCGGCTGAAAAGCCCAGACTGAGGGTCATGGGTGCTGGGGACTTAGAGCCCCTGGGTTACCTGCTGGTCCTGTCTGGGCCCTGTGGCCCAATTAATCAAGGCCACAGATGAGCTGATACCACAGACCAAAATGACGAAATATGCCTCTCTCGCCCCTTGATTACTTTGCCATATAGATCTAACATTTAAAGTGGAAAACATTTTAGAATGTCATTATTGTATCACGCAGTATTTATGATTTCTTTTTATTGTGATGACTTATTGAAGATATATGTGTTTGAACAGATGTTTTTATCCTCAATGAAGCTCATTCTCTTGCTGTTAATTACAATGGATAATCACAGTGATGAGCCTGTTGTCGAGTAACTGACTCCGATTTAAGATGACAATGGGGCTGTGGGGAGAGGACCTGGATTTGCTACCCATCCACCAGCAAGCCAAGCTGGAAGGGGGGAGGAGCTAATACCATCCTTGCTCTCCTCCCTAGACCTGTGGCTCAGAATGTCCTGGAATAAAAGCCCACTTACAAAGATTCCCAGGTAATTCTGATGTGGCCCCAATTTGGGAACCAAAAATATAGGGCGAAGTCACGTACACCGTGTTGACCAAAGTCGCTGAATGCTTGTCACCTCTCATGCAGTTATCATCAGATCTGCTCCCTGGGTTTATCACGACAATAGAAACACAGTCTTAGTGACTCAACCATTCAACTCTTTTGGCTAAATTGACCAGTCACTAATTTGTAAGTGAACAGTAACTGGTCAATTTTGTCAGAATGGATGCAGGCCCGAAGACAGTCAGAGTAGGGAACATAGCTTTAAACTACTTTACCCCAAGGCCAGCTCTTTATATGTCACTCTGGTTCAGACTAAGAGCGATCTCAGGTCACTCATCTTTAAAAATAGGCCGACTGAGAAATAGGAAAGTTGAACAATTCATTCAGATTCTACTTAGATGTCATTCCCAGAGCCTAAAATAGTTTTAAAGGGGTCTTATTTCTCAACCTCCAGGAAGTGCCCCCAAATACAAAGATCTTCGGGTTAAAATGAAACCAATCAAAAAAGAAAAAAGAAAAAAAAACAAACAAGAAGCTAAAGTTCTAAAACCAGCTGAATATAAAAGGGGTGGTCAGTTGGCACTGGTTGCCTGGTGCCAGCCTCTGTTAAATAAGGTCCCTCCATCCTAATGAAGGGCTTCCTTGATAGCCCAGTTGGTAAAGAATTCACCTGTAATGCAGGAGACCCTGGTTCGATTCCTGGTTCAGGAAGATCCGCTGGAGAAGGGATAGGCGACCCACTCCAATATTCTTGGGCTTCCCTGGTGGCTCAGCTGGTAAAGAAACCACCTGCAATGCAGGAGACCTAGGTTCAATCCCTGGGTTAGGAAGATCCCCTGGAGAAGGGAAAGGCTACCCATTCCAGTATTCTGGCCTGGAGAAATCCACAGACTGTATCGTCTATGGGACACAAAGAGTCGACACGACTGAGAGACTTTCATTCCTGAATTACTCTTAAATTACATCCTAATGAAGTTTTGGCCAAGCTCCTTTCCATAGCTGTGCACATGCAAAGACTTTCATCATCAGAGATACTAGAGATCGCCTCTCTTTTCCCTACTGTGGGTTTAAGAGACAGCTTTAGCTCTTTGGTGTGATGCTAAATGTTTAACAACTGGCTCTGAAGGATGATGGAGCCCTGATTTGTAGGAGTTGCCAATTTCCATGCTATAGATACTCTCCTCATAGCCAATTTCCAACTACTAACTTGATGTCAACCAGCTGAAATGTCACAATATGTTCTCAAGAGCCATTATGAGCTGGCTCCAGCGCAGCACTGCCTGAGCAATTTCTGAGTCAGTGAGCACCAAATCGAAGGGCTAGCCGTGGCTTCCGAGGGGCTCCCGTGGACCCCGCTTGCCGCAGAGAGGCATGGCCACCTTGACTGATTCTGTATTTTTAATATATTATTGGTCCTTGAGGCTAAGGACCTTTAGGGGTTCAAAATACTCCCTAAGCCACGTGACTCTTAGGAACCTCTCAACAGACTCCTCAGAACCTTAGGGAGTTACTAGCCATGGCTTGTCTGGTTTCTAAAGGTGACCTTCCAGGTAAACACTCTTTAATGTAACTGCCAGTGGAAACCACGTTTGGCTGATCTTTCCTCACACCCTATCGTCCATCGCCTCTTTCCCTATTTGGCTAATTTTCCCTGTCCACTTACTCCTCAACCTTCTGATGTGGCACAAAAGTGACAGGCATCCAGAAATTAGTGCCTGCAAAGGAGCAGGGGGGAGACAAAGACCCGAATAGCTTACCTGGACCCATCACCCTTGCCTGGGGAGGCTCTGTGGTTCAAAGGTCTCTACCTCACCAGGGGGACACTCGGCGAAGCACTCCAACCCTGCCCAGGGCTTGAGTTTGCACTCAGCTGGACTTTCTCTGCACTCAGAAAATTCACAGTGGGCTAAAAACACCGTTAAATAAGAATACTGCTAGGAACACAGCGAGGGAAGGCACCGTGTGTTGCCTTGCCCTTAGCGAAGCCCTGAGCTGAGGCTGGACCTGCCAGCAAACATCCAGCCGCTGCAGTCCCTGGGCACTGGGCTCAGCTTTCCTTCCTTCTCACCACCAGTCGTAAGTGAAAGCCCTATTTCTTGAGTGTTTGGAAATCAGACTGAGCCACAGAACAAGCTTCGTTTGCAAATTAAAGGTTTTAGGATGGAAGTCATTCTTAGGCGGGTTTAATTAAATCCTTTGGAAGGCAATGCTGGGAGAAAAAAAAAGTGTACTTAATTCCTTACACACAGTGAGTAGCCATAAGTTTTTATTCTGTATGCAGTAAATCGAAATCAGATCATAAAGGACCAGGTCTACTTTCCTTGCTGTAGTAAAATACCCTACACGTTCTGTAAAATATTTCTAGACTGTGAAGGTTTGAAACTCAACTTGGACATTTTCTGTATCACGTTCAAAAAGTCAGGGTATACCTCTGTTTTCTGTCCTTCTTAACAAGCATCAAAATGAGCTTGTCCCACTATAGCTAACACATCACATTTTATTTTAAATGAGTCAGGTACATGTTAAAATGCTTTTCTCTGTGCTCAGGGAAATTTGCACATATCCTGGGCACAAAGTAGGCTTTTTTCTGGCTCTTTTCCTGATACACAAAGAGGGTTAGCTCACAACTAAACAGAAGCGACTCAACAGTGGTCCCAATTTTACTAGGAAGAAGTTAACAGCAAAACCAAGACTGAGGAACCAGCCACCCCCACAACATCTTCATCTTGTGAGGTCGGGAAGAAAATCTGGTAGACAGTGGGAGAGAGGTTTGGTCAATGTACGTAGGTGAAATAAAGTCATTTAAATATTTGCAGAAAGGAACCGATTTCCCTCTGAAATCTAGAACCTAGACCATTTTGCAAGACTTAGAAGAATAGGTATCCACGACAGAAATGCTCTTTGACCACATTTCAAGATCCAGATCGAAGCCCTTACTAGGCAGAACGCAGCCTTACTACCAAGAGCCCTGGGAAGGGTTTATCGACAGGCTGAAATCCGAATACGGAGCGTCAGCAATTAGCACTGAAATTCTCCCGGGACTCAGAACAAAAGCACTGAACCAGCCCAGTGAGGCATCACTTATTCACGCAGGGCAGTCACCTAAGTCCACAGCAGAACCTCACAAATCTAGACATTAACTCAGGTCTAGATTCTAGGTGAATATCCTCAACGTGGAGATGGGGCAACTGAGGTTCAGGAAACAGAGAATGACTTATGTTCCCAGCTTGTTAACTGGAACTAGAGTCTGGGTCTCCCAACCACTGTTTCTATTATACTACACCACGCCATGCTGCCTCCACTCTTTAGATGGGAAGTTGACAATCTATTGTGGAAGCACGAATCAGAAATCAAGACAAAAGAATGTATACAATATCTTCTCTCATTTAACCTACTTGGTTTCACCGCCTCATTTTAGCATCATTTTAAGGAATGTTATAACAATGTAGGGTGAGGAACAAAGTTCTTTATAGAGAAATGATGGAACCAAAAGGTCAAAAGGTAGGAGAACAGCGATTGTAAATTATAATAGAAATGAGGAAGGAGTATATGTCAGGAAAAATAAATGCTTAAGTTTGTTACAACCACGGAGCCCTCCCCCACGCACCGGATGCATTTGTTTTGGAAAAGCTACTTCCTGCTGAGAGACTGGCATTGAAGGTTTTACTCCTTTCCAGCAAACGAGGAGACCCCTTGCCCTCTGAACGAAGCTTCAGCCCTTAGGACTCAGACTCACATCTCTTACGAGCGGCAGCCTCAGTCACTCTTAGAAACAAGCTGCCAGATGGACAGGGCTGCGGAGACTAGACTGAAGCCAGCACGCTGGACTGAGGAACGTGTAAATAGCCTCCTGCCTTCTTGGTGAACAAGGATGATCACCTTTTTTTTTTTCTTTTGTAAAGGTAATCGCGTGTATATTGTGACTGTAGTTTGTGAAGAAAATGCAATGAGCTGCTTCGACAGCTCCCCAAATGTACCTGTTAAGTGTGAATGTGCCTGCCTCATTGCCTCCTGTGCCAAACACAGTACTGAATGCGTTGTTTTTAAATAAACTGTTTTATTGTGCATTGGAAAGCACTACTGGTTGTCTTTGTCCCATTCAGGGACACACACACACACACACACACACACACACACACAATGCACATACACACATGCATGCACACACATGCCCGCACACACACACACACACTGCATCCAATGAACAGATTAAATGCATCCTCCTTATCTCATCCCCTGCGTTTTAAGGATCTCTTGGGGACTTGCAGGACTCCAGAAAGGTTGAGCTTGGTTATCTACAGCCATGAACGAGTAGCTAATACTAACTAGCCCCCAATGCCCAGTTTTTCCCCAGGTCTTTTAAATGCAAATCATGAAACAGGCCTTAACATTAATAATGATGATGATGATGTTACTCCTGAGTGGTACGGTCACATACATCAGCTTATTTCATCAGTAATCAGGTGAGGGAAGGATGCTTAAGAGCTTGACTCCTGCCGCAGAGTGAGAGGCAGCGCTGAAATGAGAAGCTGACTCTCAGTCCAGGGCTCTCTTCCGAGCATCTTCCGGCCATTCTGGTCACTCTCTAGCCCACCTGCCCTGAATACCCCCGTCAGCCTCCGTCCCCTTTCCCTTTGTTATGTTTTTAAAATGAAAATTTCTCTACAGTGTCGTGTTGGTTTCTGCCGTACAGCAGTGCGAGTCAGCCACCGTGATGCGTGTGTCAGCTCTCCCCTGAGCCTCCCCCTCCCCTCATCACACCCCTCACAGTCATCACAGGCCGCCAGGCTGGGCTCCCGGTCACAGAGCGCCGTCTCGCCGGCAGCCTGTTCTACACATGGGAAAGTGAGTATATGTCGATGCAACTCCCTGAGTTATTTTTTCGAAGGATTTTCTTCCTTCACTTGAAAAGACAGTATCGATGTATTTATTCACTGTTTTTCTATGTTGCCCACTATATTGTAACCTCTGCCTTCTCCAAAACAGGCATGCCTGTTTTAATCACACTGTGGCCCCGGTGCCCAAACCAGTGCTAGGAACTTGTTAGGCCATCAACTGGTATTTGATGGATGGACGGATAGACGGATGCATGGTCAGACCATCGAGTCTGCATCCTGCTTCTGCTCCTGTCCTCTCCCTTCCCATCGTTGTGCCGACATCACAGATGCCAGAAGTCGTCCCCCTGCTCCAACTCCGCTGCCTCAGCGAGCACCATGAATAAGTGTTTGTTGACTGAAGGAATAAACAGCCTCAGAATTGTTTCTCTCAAGACACATGCTCCAACATTAAGATGATCCCGGGGACTCGATCCAGTGGTTAAGACGTCGCCTTCCCAGGGCAGGGGGTGCAGGTTCAATCCCTGGTCAGGCAGTTAAGCTCCCACCTGCACTGAGGCCAAAAAACAAAAACAAAAAAAACAAACATAAAACAGAAGCAATATTGTAACAAATTCAAAAGACTTAAGAGTGGAAAAAAGAATGTCCCAGCATATGAATACACCATAGCGCAGCGCCCTGATGTAATCTCAAGCAAACGGAGAGCTGATGGAGGGTGAAAGAGCCAAACTTTGGTAAACAGGGAGGCATCAGAGAGGGCTGGCTGCAGTACTCTTTAAAATTCAAATCAAAAGTCACTCATGGTCACCTATGTGTGACACCGGGCAGGATAGGAACAGGATACAAAATGGGCAAAACCTCAGTGCCTAGCCAGAAGGAACTTAAAAGTCCTACTGGGGAAACAGGTCAACACATTACAAGGGAACATCTTCTACCCTATGCAGCTCCAGGGGAGGATGGAATACAGGTAAAGGACAGAGAGAACGAGAGGCAAACAGCAAAGGATGGCCCCATTATATTCAAGTGAAGACAATAAAAATTTTAGAGGCCAGCTGTATTACTCAGGGCTTATTTTTCTAAAAACGACTTGACAAGCTGATGATTGCCCCCGTCACCTCTTACAGAGAAGCGGTTTAGTTGTTCTAAAATAAAACAAAACCCTTCAGAAACTTCAGCAAAACATGGAATTGACACCAAGTTTATTGCAGGCTCTCCTTGCCTGGGGCCAGTAGGTACAAATTAAATTTTAAAAATAGAATTTTTTTCCCTAAGAAAATGCATTGCCGCAACTTGACCAAAACGAAGATTAAAGAAACCTCACCCATAGAAGGGCCAACTTGACCCAACTCTCCCAGGCCAGTAAGGCAGTTGGCTTTCTTAGTCTAAGCAAGAGTCTGGGCTCTTTCTCCAGTGCGCCTTCCACAGGGTCTGTACCAGCCTCAATAAGTGGGGGTAGACCCCATCTGGGGGCTTCCCAGGTGGCGCTAGTAGTAAAGAACCCACATGCCAATGCAGGAGACATAAGAGATGTGGGTTCGATCCCTGGGTGGGGAAGATCCCCTGCAGTAGGGCATGGCAACCCACTCCAGTATTCTTGCCTGGAGAATCCTATGGACAGAGGAGCCTGGTGGGCTGCAGGCCATGAGGTCACAGACAGACAGACACGAAGGAAGCGACTTAGCAGGCATGCACACACACACGCACCCCATTTGGAGTGCACTGTTCTCAGAGAGTGGGTTTCCCCAGTGGCTCAGTGGTAGAGAATCTGCTTGCCTATGAAGGAGGCGCAGAAGACACAGGTTCGATCCCTGGGTCGGGAAGATCCCCTGGAGGAGGAAATGGCAACCCACTCCAGTGTTCTTGCCTGGACAACTCCATGGACAGAGGATCCTGGAGGGCTACAGTCCATGAGGTGGCAAAGAGTCAGACACGACTGAGCGCTCGGGCATTTTTGGTGAGTAAGTTAGCTTGATGGATAGGCTGCTCTGAACACTATCTCATACCACACAGAATGTCACAGGTGACCAGGAACTTAGATATGTAATGAATTCAATGCTCTGGTTTCCAGATGAAGAAACTGAGGCTTAGGTGTGAAAGTGACTTATCTAAATCACATTGTCCTCATAAGCCACATTTTAAGTAATTTATCAAAGTTACTTTTATACCAACAATTCTCAAATCTAAATGAAAATATTTAAAAGCAAAATCTGCTCACTTTATCTCTTTTTTTATTATTATAAAAATATTCTTTGAAAAAAATGAGAAAATAGGGATAAAGAAAGGAATAGTAAAAACCACCTACAAACTTCATCTGTTTTTCTGAGTGTGTGTTTGTTCCTAACCATGTGTACTGTTGCGTTCTTTTGCTTTTTCTCCGCTTAAAAATATATCAAGAAAGCCTTCCATGTTATTAAATATTCTTTGATAAGTTCACAGAATGGAAGCTCTATCTTATTTAACTAATTCTCCATTATTGTTTCAAATTTAAGTTTGGATTCTCTGCTATAAATAGTGCTTTGCTGAACATCTTTGAATGTTTGAACATCAGTGATTGTTTCTCTGTATAAATCCCTTTAAGTGGATTTTCAAGTGATACGACTCATTTTTTTAAGAGAAGTCTTTCTCAAAACTGGTCAGAAAGGTTCAAGTAGAAGGTCAATGACCAAATTTATAAATCTTTATTTCACCAGAAAAGTTGTAAAGGCTTTAAAAAAGCACAAAGTTTAGGTGGGAAGCATGCTTCATCAACAGGATGACTCCTCAACAGAGAGGCAATGCTTATTTGTACACGATGCTAAGGTAAGTAAGTAAGCTACTGCTGTGTGCTACTTAACTCAGTTCCTCCATGTCTCGTTTGGGAGCCGGGAGAACTGTACACATCAAAAAGAGGAAGCCCATCCAATCACGTCCTTAAGCACCAGGACCATTTAGGAGAGACAGGCCTTCAATATAATGATATTGATAGACAGCTCTTTCCCTTATTCTCAGAGTATGTTATTGCTTACTAATTATGCTCTCAATTCACATTAAGTCCAAGAAGTCAAAATGAGGAAGATGAGGTAAATGATCTACCTTAAGGCTTCATAAATCCTATAGACCAGCTGTTTGGTTGAAGCTTTAAAAATCAATATCTCCACTTCTATAAAAGAGATGTGACTTTAAGCAAATTCAAAATTTGAACCTACAGACTTTCAAAGCAGATTTATTAAGGGAGGTCAATGAGATAACTACAGAATTCCCCATTCCCTATCATCATCCCATCTCTTAAGTAAACCTGTATTTGCATGCCCCAAAATGAGTAAATAAATTCATTATTGTGGGTCTCCTAGTCTCCATCACAACTATCTAACCCTCCATTGTAGGGCAAAAACAGCTAGAGATGATACATAAATGAACAAGTACAGATGTGTTTCAATAAAACTTTATTTACAAAAATAGTCAGCAGCCATTTGGCCTTCAGATTTTGGTTTTCCAATCCTTGCTTTAAATAACACACTCCTTCCTATATGTAAAATATTTCATTTGACAACCCCCACTGTATGTGTTTCCTAAGGTTGTCATGATAAATTACCACAAACGCTCCCTTAAAGCAACAGAAATTTATGCTGTAATAGTTCTGGAGGCCAGAAATCTGAATTCAAGTTATCAGAGAGGTTGATCCTTCTGGAAGTACTGATGGAGAATTGCTTGATGTTTCTGTCCTTGCTTCTGGGGCTGCCAGCAACCCTTGGCTACAGAGTCCAATCTGGCTCCATCTTCACATGGCCTTCTCTGTGTGACTGTATCTTTCCCCTTCTCTTGTCTTATACGGACCTGTCTTATAAGAAATTTGGAGCCCACCCCAATTCAGGATGATCTCATCTCAAGATCCTCACCTTATCACATCTGCAAAGATCCTTACTACAAATAAAGTCACATTCCAAGTGGACATATTCTCAGGGGCCACAATTCAACCCACCACATTCATTTACAACATTACCCCATCCACCAAGGAATTCAAGGACCCATAGAGAAGAAGCCATGGAACGCCGTTCAGTGAGGCACAGGCTCAGCTGTGCTCCAGGTGCCATTAATCCCCTTCAGAGCTAACAAAGCCAAACTGCAAAATCCCAGCAGCCTGACTGCGCGGAGCAAATCATGTCCTTAAGTTATATTTTACAGAGCTTTGTGGAATCTACGGACAATAAATGGATGTGCTTCCAACAGTGGATTCAGGGACAAATCAAACACCACCACCAAAATCAAAAACTCTGAAAATGCTCCTAGCATACAAAGAGCTCATGTCCCGCACCACAGTGCTGCTCAGTGCCGGGGAGACTGCTCAGCACCGGGGAGACTGCTCTCGGATAGGTGGGTTTCCAGCTGGTGTACGTGCACCACACTGGGAAAGGGAAAAAACATATGGAGAAACTATGAAAGTTGATCCACACATGACATGAAGTGATAAGTTCAGAAGAGATGTCTAAAACATTCCAGTGGACATGGTTGCTCGACACTTAAAGATCAATTTAAAACTCATTCTCATCTTGTAGCAGACTTCACAGATATATAGATATAGATCTCAGCAACTGTAGTTACAAACACTAATACTTCCGATTTAGCTTCCAGAAACCTTTGTGACCTAATCAGTAAGCAAAGCCTATTGGGAACTAAAGTGGAAATTTAGTTGGAGATACCTTTCTCAGAAATGGAACACACTGAACCTATCTTTAATGAAGTGTAGAAGATAGTTAAGGAGGGTGATTGAGTGACTTAAAGGAGAGAAAGATCAGGAAGTGAAAGGGCCACAGAGATTTGTTTGGTCCAGTCTGAAGCATGATATCCTTTAAAATGGAATGTATACGAGAAAGTTTCCTGCAGTAAAGTATTGGGTTGGCCAAAAAGTTCATTTGGGTTTTCCCATAACATATTGAAAGTGTTAGTTTTTCATCTATGTCTGACTCTTTACGACCCCATGGACTGTAGCCTGCCAAGCTCCTCTGTCCATGGAATTCTCCAGGCAAGAATACTGGGGTGGGTTGCCATTTCCATCTCCAGGGGATCTCCCTGACCCAGGCATCGAACCTGGGTCTCCCACATTGCAGGCAGACTCTTTACCGTCTGAGCCACTACGGAAGCCCTTTCCATAACATCTTACACCCAGATGAACTTATTGGGGTCAACCCAATAAGTCAAGGCCAGAATGACTACTTGGAGCTCTCATTTTTAGGAGACAAAATTACATGACATGTGGGGGCCTAAATGGTCTCTCCTGTTAGCAGCTGAGGGTTCCCAGATGGAAGACATCCCTCCACCCCCACCGAGACGTCCCTGACCAGGAAAGGATCCACTGGTGACAGGGAACACCACACGACCTGCCCATTCTCACTCTTGAGATCCAGTTCTGACTAAGAAAGGGAATTTTCTATGTGATGAACGCACTGCACACAAGGGCAGACACAATGAATGATGGAAGAGGTAAATTCAGCGAGTCTTTGGTATAAAGGAGGAGGCTTGGGTTGGTCTGCGTGCTCAGTTGCTCGGTCCTGTCTGATTCTTTGAGGTCCTTTGGACGGTAGCCCACCAGGCTCTTCTGTCCATGAGATTTTTTTTAGGCAGGAACACTGGAGTGGGTTGCCATTTCCTTCTCCAGGGGATCTTCCCGATCCGAGGATCAAATCTGCCTCTCCTGTGTCTCCTGCATCTCCTGAATTGTGGATTCTTTCACCCGCTGAGCCATCAGGGAAACCCTGGGTTGATCTGGATACTGTTGAAAGAAAAGAATCATGACTACCAACCAGGGTCAAGGAACCAGAGAACTTTGTCATTCTCTTTAACCTTTGTGATTCCCAATGTTTCTTTTGCTGAACACCTAGACCGTTCCCCTGTTGTGGGTAGTTAACTGCCTGGCAGCCCTTTGAATGGTCCCAGCATTCTGCTTCAGGGATAGTCCTCTTTTCCTTTTCACCTAATTACACTGACTTTCCTCCCATCTTACTTCCCCGGAGCCCCTTTCCCACTCAGCTCCCAGCTTGGTGTCCTCATCTGTCCCTGGCTGGATGCAGTAATGCCAACTCTGGATTCCACTTTGTTTTCTAACTGGGGACTGCCCTTGAGATGCACACACAGCAATAAGCTTAGGCTTGTGATGGTGTCCCCCAAGCCAGGCCCTTGGAACACGACTCGGCCAGCCCACAGCACCCCAAGACCCAGCCCACGCAAGTAGAGAATTATCAAGGTAACCCCACGAGTTGGAACTAGGAGTCTGGATCTCTGCTGCCAGCTGGGGACACACACAGAAGCTCAAGAGATAAAACAGGCAACAACATTGTGTTGAAAAACCAAAAACAGGCTTAGTCCCTCTAGGGAGGAAGAAAGTGGCTATCGGCAGAGAGGCAAGGAGCTGGGGTGGGCAGATTCCCAGCTGCTTCACAGAAAAATAGCGTCTTCGGAAACCTAGTCATGATTTTTGCATTCCCAGAGATATCTGAGTGAGCCAAGCCAAGCTGTTACACCACTGAGATTTGGGGGTTAATGTGTTACCAAAACATAACCTGAAGAAGTGAAGTGAACTGAAAGTCGTGTCAGACTCTGAGACCGCATGGACTATAGCCCACCAGGTTCCTCTGTCTCTGGGATTCTCCAGGCAAGAATACTGGAGTGGGTTGCCATTCCCTTCTCCAGGGGATCTTCCCCACTCAGAGATTTAACTCAAGTCTCCTGCATTGCAAGCAGATTCTTTACCGTCTGAGCCACCAGGGAAGCCCAAAATGTAATATCAGTTCAGTTCAGTCGCTCGGTCGTGTCCAACTCTCTGCGACCCCATGAATTGCAGCACGCCAGGCCTCCCTGTCCATCACAAACTCCCGGAGTTTACTCAAACTCCTGTCCATCGAGTCAGTGATGCCATCCAGCCATCTCATCCTCTGTTGTCCCCTTCTCCTCCGGCCCCCAATCCCTCCCAGCATCAGGGTGTTTTCCAATGAGTCACCTCTTCATAGGAGGTAGCCAGAGGATTGGAGTTTCAGCCTCAGCATCAGTCCTTTCAGTGAACATCCAGGACTGATCTCCTTTAGGATGGACTGGTTGGATCTCTTTGCAGTCCAAGTCTTCTCCAACACCACAGTTCAAAAGCATCAATTCTTCAGTGCTCAGCTTTCTTCACAGTCCAACTCTCACATCCATACATGACCACTGGAAAAACCATAGCCTTGACTAGACGGACTTTTGTTGGCAAAGTAATATCTTTGCTTTTTAATATGCTCTCTAGGTTGGTCATAACTTTCCTTCCAAGGAGTAAGCATCTTTTAATTTCATGGCTGCAATCACCATCTGCAGTGATTTTGGAGCCCCAAAAAATAAAGTCTGACACTGTTTCCACTGTTTCCCCATCTATTTCCCATGAAGTGATGGGACCGGATGCCATGATCTTAGTTTTCTGAATGTTGAGCTTTAAGCCAACTTTTTCACTCTCCTCTTTCATTTTTGTCAAGAGGCTTTTTAGTTCCTCTTCACTTTCTGCCATAAGGGTGGTGGTGTCATCTGCATATCTGAGGTGATTGATACTTCTCCTGGCAGTCTTGATTCCAGCTTATGCTTCTTCCAGCCCAGTGTTTCTCATGATGGACTCTGCATATAAGTTAAATAAGCACGGTGACAAAATACAGCCTTGATGTACTCCTTTTCCTATTTGGAACCAGTCTTTTGTTCCATGTCCAGTTCTAACTGTTGCTTCCTGACCTGCATATAGGTTTCTCAAGAGGCAGGTCAGGTGGTCTGGTATTCCCATCTCTTTCAGAATTGTCCACAGTTTCTTGTGATCCACACAGTCAAAGGCTTTGGCATAGTCAATAAAGCAGAAATAGATGTTTTTGTGGAACTCTCTTGCTTTTTCCATGATCCAGAGGATGTTGGCAATTTGATCTCTGGTTCCTCTGCCTTTTCTAAAACCAGCTTGAACATCAGGAAGTTGACGGTTCATGTATTGCTGAAGCCTGGTCTGGAGAAATTTGAGCATGACTTTGCTAGTGTGTGAGATGAGTGCAATTGTGCAGTAGTTTGAGCATTCTTTGGCATTGCCTTTCTTTGGGATTGGAATGAAAACTGTCCTTTTCCAGTCCTGTGGCCACTGCTGAGTTTTCCCAATTTGCTGGCATATTGAGTGCAGCACTTTCACAGCATCATCTTTCAGGATTTGAAATAGCTCAACTGGAATTCCATCACCTCCACTAGCTTTGTTCGTAGTGATACTTTCTAAGGCCCACTTGACTTCACATTCCAGGATGTCTGGCTCTAGGTAAGTGATCACACCATCACAATTATCTGGGTCATGAAGATCTTTTTTGTACAGTTCTTCTGTGTATTCTTGCCACCTCTTCTTAATATCTTCTGCTTCTGTTAGGTCCATACCATTTCTGTCCTTTATCGAGCCCATCTTTGCATGAAATGTTCCCTTGGTATCTCTAATTTTCTTGAAGAGATCTCTAGTCTTTCCCATTCTGTTGTTTTCCTCTATTTCTCTGCATTGATCACTGAAGAAGGCTTTCTTATCTCTTTTTGCTATTCTTTCGATCTCTGCATTCAGATGCTTATATCTTTCCTTTTCTCCTTTGCTTTTTGCTTCTCTTCTTTTCACAGCTATTTGTAAGGCCTCCCCAGACAGCCATTTTGCTTTTTTGCATTTCTTTTTCTTGAGGATGGTCTTGCTCCCTGTCTCCTGTACAATGTCACAAACCTCTGTCCATAGTTCATCAGGCACTCTATCTATCAGATCTAGGCCCTTAAATCTATTTCTCACTTCCACCATATAATCATAAGGGATTTGATTTAGGTCATACCTGAATGGTCTAGTGGTTTTCCCTACTTTCTTCAATTTAAGTGTGAATTTGGCAATAAGGAGTTCATGATCTGAACCACAGTCAGCTCCTGGTCTTGTTTTTGCTGACTGTATAGAGCTTCTCCATCTTTGGCTGCAAAGAATATAATCAATCTGATTTCGGTGTTGACCATCTGGTGATATCCATATGTAGAGTCTTCTCTTGTGTTGTTGGAAGAAGGTATTTGCTATGAGCAGTGCATTCTCTTGGAAAAACTCTATTAGCCTTTGCCCTGCTTCATTCTGTACTCCAAGGCCAAATTTGCCTATTACTCCAGGTGTTTCTTAACTTCCTACTTTTGCATTCCAGTCCCCTATAATGAAAAGAACATCTTTTTTGGGTGTTAGTTCTAAAAGGTCTTATAGGTCTTCATAGAACCATTCAACTTCAGCTTCTTCAGCGTTACTGGTTGGGGCATAGGCTTGGATTACCGTGGTATTGAATGGTTTGCCTTGGAAACGAACAGAGATCATTCTGTTGCTTTTGAGATTGCATCCAAGTACTGCATTTCGGACTCTTTGGTTGACCATGATGGCTACTCCATTTCTTCTAAGGGATTCCTGCCCACAGTAGTAGATATAGTGGTCATATGAGTTAAAGTGACCTATTCTAGTCCATTTTAGTTTGCTGATTCTTAGAATGTCGACATTCACTTTGGCCATTTCCTGTTTGACCACTTCCAATTTGCCTTGATTCATGGACCTGACATTCCAGGTTCCTATGCAATAATGCTCTTTACAGCATCGGACCTTGCTTCTATCACCAGTCACATCCACAGCTGGGTATTGTTTTTGCTTTGGCTCCATCCCTTTATTCTTTCTGGAGTTATTTCTCCACTGATCTCCAGTAGCACTTACCAACCTGGGGCGTTCCTTTTTCAGTATCCTATCATTTTGCCTTTTCATACTGCTCATGGGGTTCTCAAGGCAAGAATACTGAAGTGGTTTGCCATTCCCTTCTCCAGTGGACCACATTC
Organism: Budorcas taxicolor; assembly: GCF_023091745.1. NCBI lineage: Eukaryota > Metazoa > Chordata > Mammalia > Artiodactyla > Bovidae > Budorcas > Budorcas taxicolor. Next base: position 57,121,446 of record NC_068931.1, read on the forward strand.
TGTCAGACCTCTCCACCATGACCTGTCCGTCTTGAGGGGCCCCATTCGGCATGGCTTAGTTTCGTTGAGTTAGACAAGGCTGTGGTCCGAGGTTAGGGGCGGCGGCTGAGATGAGCTACCCCACGTCCGAGGTCAGGGGCAGCAGCCAAGAGGAGCAACCCCATGTCCAAGGAGCGGTGGCTACGCGGGCACAGGAGGGCTGAGAGGAGCTACTCCACGTTCAAGGTCAGGAGGGGTGAACTCATCCAAGGTAAGGAGCAGTGGCTGCACTTTGCTGGAGCAGCCGTGAAGAGATACCCCACGTCCAAGGTAAGAGAAACCCAAGTAAGATGGTAGGTGTTGTGAGAGGGCATCAGAGGGCAGACACACTGAAAATGTAACATAGATTAATATAATACTTTAAACTTTCAAAAAGAGTTATCACCAACATATGTTTGCATAGAGAGATGGTTCCAGGTTACACTCTTGGTGCCTGGGCATGGGTCCTGCTCCCACAGTTGTACCTTCCCATTCCCATTTCCTCGTCCTGACATGAGACTGTTCTCCCTCCCACTCTGCCCTCAAATCCCCACCATGGACCGCCTTCTTTGTATTTGCTACTTCTTTGACCTTTAGCTCCTCCAGCTTTGTATTTTATGCTTTGTAAACCTGACTAACGTTAGCTCCTTGAGGCAAGGACCACATCCTATCCTGCTTTGTGTCCTTTACTCTCTTTTACAAGAGGTACTTGGTGTGTGTTAGTTGCACGATTGTTCAGACTTGCCTGGGGCTCTCCTTGGAGTCATAACTGTAAAAGTTCCTGCAGCTGCTAGCCCTGTCTCCTTGGCAGTATCATTTCTCTCAACAGAAAATGCTTTATTCAGTTTCAGACATAGGAAGACAGTGTAGCTCAGTGTACGGTGGCATTGAATGGCTTTATGGCGCTGGAGAAGACTCTTCAGAGTCTGTTGGACAGCAGGGATATCAAACCAGTAAATCCTAAAGGATATCAACCTTGAATATTCATTGGAAGGACTGATGCTGAAGCTCCAATACTCTGACCACCTGAAACAAAGAGCTGACTCACTGGAAAAGACCCTGATGCCGGGAAAGATTGAAGGCAGGAGGAGAAGGGGACGACAGAGGATGAGATGGTTGGATGGTGTCACTGACTCAATGGACATGAATCTGAGCAAACTCTGGGAGATAGAGAAGGGCAGGGAAGCCTGGTGTGCTGCAGTCCATTGGGTCACAAAGAGCTGGACCTGACTTAGCAACCGAACAACAATGGCCTCATGTGTCTACTCCTCTGTGGTTGGCCGGTCCCACCCCAGCCAGAATGTTCCATCATGGCTGTTAATCCTTTTCTTCTAAAGTAAAGAGCTCTGAGGGCTCAGTATGTGTGTGCTCAGTCATGTCGGACTCTCTGATCCCATGGACTGCAACATGCCAGCCTCCCCAGTCCATCACTATCTCCTGTAATTTGCTCTGATTCATGTCCATTGAGTCAGTGATACTATCTAAAAAGTAATAGTGGGGTAATATCTTGCTTTTAACAACGAAATTTACATCTTACTGTGGAGCTCCCAGAGGCTAACTTTGGGTCCAAGTGACCAACTGTCCCAGTTTGCAGGACTATCCCTGATTTTAGCACTAAAAAATCCTGAGTTCTGGGAAACAGGACTAAATAGAATTCAAGAGGTCTCTAAATCTGGATACAAAACAAATTATGTCCTTATTTTGATTAACCTGTAATTGAAATTAACAATTCAATTGTAAAAGTAGGCAACAAATCAGTGATATTAGCAATATCTATGACTTGGTTACAAGCACAAATCTCAGATATTTTATTACATTAAATTGAAGCAATATTTTAAAATACCATACGTTCTTCACTATTTTGAAATAAATGGGTATTAGAGCCACCAATTTAATTAATTAGATCTCATTAATGCATTAATTTAAGAAAATATATTATTAGGTCAAAATTTTTGTTTTCACTATTTTCAGTTACATGCAATACAACTATTGCATTTTTAAAATTATGAGACATGGTCTACAGGCTTCATTAGACTGCCAGAGATCTAATAGCTCAAAAAAGGTTAAGAATTGTAGAGGCACCACGCAATACCTGAAAACCTAATTTCTTGGTACTGGAATTTACAGAACAATGTACAGGGGAAAATATTATCTCATTTTTTCCACCACACTCTCAGGTGGTTACTAACCTCCAAAGGTCATGCTGACGAAATCTATGCACTTAACCATCAGACAGTCTGAACTTCCTGCTTCCCAGGTGACGCCCCAGTGAAGAATCTGCCTGCCAATGCAGGAGACACAAGAGATTCGGGTGTGATCCCTGGGTTGGGACGATCCCCTGGAGAAGGAAATGGCAACAAGCTCCAGTATTCCTTCCTGGAAGATTCCACGGACAGAGGAGGCTGGTGAGCTGCAGTCCACAGGGTCAAAAAGAGCTGGACACGACTGAAGTGACTTAGCACAACACAACACCTATATTCTATCAAACAATTAATAATAAATCATTAAAAACCCCAGAAGTATTAAAACCCCAGATATGTAAAGGTATTTATGCTTTTCCACATCTGAAATGTCAAAACTGTAGCATAAAGAGACACACAGTTACACCTTGGCCGATGATAGAATTCACACGCGTTGGCTTTTAGTCTGGGTGTTTCTGGGCAATACTCTCTATCATTGTCTCCGTAGTGGGAGAGATACAAATGGAGAGAGAACATCATAAATTAGTCAGTTCTCTCACAAATCAGTAAGTAAATTTAACACAGCAGTTCTCATAAAAGTTCCAATCAGATTTTGGGAATAGAAGGCAAAGAGCAAGCAAAAAACAGCTTAACTTGACAAAGTGACAATTAAATTCAGCCCAGAGACTTTATGCAAAAAAACAACCAAAAAATTCTCGGAAAACAGTTAGTAATGAATGACTAGCTTTGGTAGATATTAAAATGTATAGAAAGCTACCATAGTTAAAAGTGTAATATTAGTGAATGAGTAGACAGAAAAAAAAATCAATAAATTCTGCTCTAGAATAGAAATTCTGAAAGCAGACCCGAGAATTCAGTATGTAATTACAATGATATTTTAAATCAGTGATCAAATAAATGTTATTGAAAAAAGGCTCATTGTCTGGGAATAAATAGTTCATAAAGTTACAGTCATTGATGTTCCCAAATATGAAGAGGTATGGTGGATGGGTGTTTTTTTTTTTTGGTGGTGGTGGTGGTGTTTTAATAAAATTTTTCATGTTCTCCTCCCATTTTATTTATCTTTTGTTTCATTTACCAGGTTATTCAAATATTTAATCACCTTGCAAATAGTCACTTCCCCAAAGTGAGCAACGTTTTTTACGGGTAACTTTTTTTTAAAATTCGGTCCCATGAGGTCTTAGTTGTGGACTTCCCTCATGGCTCAGCCAGTAAGGAGTCTGCCTGCAGCGCAGGAGATCCAGGTTCAGTCCCCGGGTTGGGAAGATCCTCTGGAGAATGAAATGGCAACCCACTCCAGTATTCTTGCCTGGAGTCTGACATGGACAGGAGCCTGCTGGGCTACAATCCATGGGGTCGCAAAGAGTCAGACACGACTGAGTGACTTCACCTCTTTCCTCTCTTAGTTGCGCATACAGGATCTCCAAAGCATCATGCCAAATCTTTCATTACGCCTCACAGACTCAGTTGCGGCCTGCAGGCTTAGTTGCTCGGAGGCTTGTGGGATCTTAGTTCCCCCAACCGAGATTGAACCCATGTCCCCTGCAAGGCAGATTCTTAGCCACTGGACTACCAGGGAAGTCCTCTTACTGGCAAATGTTTAAGAACTGGATTTCTATCATGTTACTGCAATGGAGAAGCCTGGGGACTAGTGTTCAGATAGTTCTGTTAGAAAATTATTTGCAAATATTCAATGAATGGGAATTAAGTCCCTTCTATTGGCCAAGCATCATGCCAGGTACTGAGGGTACAAAAGTGAGTAAAGCTTAGCCCTCCCTTCAAAATGCTGTTAACCTATTAGCAAGTCTGTCTGCAATATACACCATCTTGTCGCTTACTGTTTGATCATGATTTGGGCATAGTAATAGTAGCATATTGGGTAAAAATAAGATATATCCAGTAAAACAGGAAGCACCAGAAAAATCATTCAATACAGTTTTTGCTTATTAGATCTCTGCAGAGAGATTAAGTGGGACTGTCAGATTTTGATGCCCACGTCCGACGACGCTCGTCCAGCAGTTTTGCTGAACCAGACAGATCCTCCAAGTTCTCCCCTTCAGGCCACAAAGCAGGCACAGCTGGACGCTTCATCACGGCTCTGCCCTCTCCCTGAATAAGTCCGACAAGCTGATGGCGCTAGGCTGTGACTTACAAAATATGGCATAATTGTAGACTGTAATCATCATGATGATAGCTGACTTGATAAGAGAGGTCAAATCCCATTTTTATATCCTGAGTTTCTAAAATATTGTTTCGTCAAAAAAATCAATTTCTCATTTTTCTAGCGTTAACTTGAAAAGGGTATAATTGATCACGCCTAAATCCCTTACATCACCCGGGCCTGTGTGAAAGGCTCGCACCCAAGAAGCCACTTGAGTGAGGGCCAGGCAAAGCGGCAGTTGTCGTCAGCATCTCACACCCATGGGCCCGAACAGCTTCAAAGCAAGAGCTTGTTTTACATCCTTCGCTTAAGGCTGTGGGGGAAACACAGGCTGGTGGAATACAGATGCTCAGCTGGCTAATTTGGGTTTTGTGGTCCAATTTGCGGATGGGATATTTATAAAATCCGGTGATTACAATGCCACCTCATTAACATTCGTTAAGTGAAGACCACAAAGTGCAGGATGGGCATCCCTGGTCTGGGGGAAGGAGGAAGAAGAAGATGAAGGCGAGATGGGGTTTCCTACTTCGGCAGAGGCCAAAAGAGAGACGCAGAGGGAAAGGACCCCTCCCCGCTTCCTTTAAGTCAGACTTCAAAGGGAAAAGGGAGGAGAGAGAAAAGGCGGCCGCTTTGCCATTCATCAGGTGCATTTGATCCCTAAGCAAACCAGGTCCGAGGCCAGCCTACGCTGATTTCCCCGTGAATGCTCGATTCCTTGTATGAATTAGCCAAGAAGACACCTCTTCCAGGATGTCTATCTAGACTGAACTTACTCCATGTGATGTCTGCACCTTCAGTGAGGCTGAGCTCAGAGTTTTCAGCACAAAGTTGCTGTTGCTGCCTTGCGACTGGTCTCTGCTCCTGTCCCTATGGGGGACACAGAGTCTAACTGTTCCACCTAAAGTCTAGCTGGTCTACCTAACTGCAACTGTCCCTGAAACAAATGCTATCAGAGACAACGCCTTCATGTAAAAGCAGTTCTTCCAGGAGGTAAGTGCAGAGTGAGCACCGTAAAAGCTGAAGCACATGTTATTTTGCTAACTTCCTGGCAAAGGCCCTAAAAAGAGGAAGAATGTGACCAGAAGGTCTCGATGGGTGGGGAGCTGGGTGTGCAAGATGAGAGATAGATCAGAGAGTTAACAGCGTCACAGACCCATGGGGAGCACCACCGTCAGAGAGGAGAGTTAAGCAGGCACACCGTTCTGGAGTAGAGAGGAAAGGAGGGCAGCAAAGTGGAAATCACAAGGTAACAAAACCAAGCTTGGTCAATACTCACTCATTCACTCGGTGAAGAATCCCCAGTGCACCAGGTGCTGTTCTGGGCACTGCACAGTAGAGGGAAGAAAGTCACGCCCTCTGATGTCAGTGGTCTGCGTTGAGTCACTGTGTGTATGTGTGAAGGGTTGCTCAGGCATGTCTGACTCATTGCGATCCCACAGACTGTAGCCCACCAGGTCCTCTGTCCATGAAATTCTCCAGACAAGAGTACTGGAGTGGGTAGCCATTTCCTTCTCCAGGGGATCTTCCCCACCCAGAAATCAAACCTGCATCTGCCACGCCTCCTGCATCGGCAGGCAGATTCTATACCATTGAGCCAACCGGGGAAGCACTGCTCTGCAGAGCTGCTTTATTTCCAGAACCTCAGCAGAGGATGAGCTGCAGCCACCCTCAATGGTGAATACTATTTTCTTTGAAAATAAGGAAAATATGTATGAGCTGACAGTCTCCTCGGAGACCATACAAACCAGACAGTGTAATGAACCAACCAGTGGGAGAGGAAAAGGTATCAACAGGGCTCTCTAAATTGTGGTTCCAGACTTGTTTTGAAAGGGAGAGGAGACTGGTCCAGAGAATTCCTAAAGTGAAACAAATCCTCAGACTCTCTCACAGGGCTGCAGCCACCAACGCATATGGTTCCTGGAGCTAGGGCGGTGGGAAGGCACTGAACAACATAAAGTTGAAAAGAACAACGCAGCAAACATCGGGCTCAAGCAGCTGAAGCTGCCGTGACACTTCTCGCCCTAGGACTTGTTGGCAACGAGGAAGCCCATTGACGCAGCCCACCTATGTGTAGTTCTAGGTCCAATCTGGGACGAACTCTTCTAGCTGTGAGAAGCCTGGTTACGAACCGTCCAAATATAAAGCCAGTTTGTGGACCTCATTCATTCGTTGAACTAATACTTCTAGGGCACCTGCTCCGCACTGTTACAGATGCTGGGGACACAGCCGTGACTAAAACTGACTTCCTGCAGCTCACACTGCAGTGAGAAGAGACAGACAATACACCGGGAGACAAACACTGGAGAGAAAGAAGGATGGAAGGGGAAAGAGAGACGAAGGCGATTTCTTCCCTTGTACGATCTAAAGTTTACAGCTGGGACTACCCTGGCGGTCCAGCGGTTAAGAATCCACCTTGCAGTGCAGTGGACATGGATTTGATCCCTGGCAGGGGAACTAAGATCCCATAGGCTGCCAAGCAATTGAGCCCGCACGCCTCAACTAGAGAGTCACTGCGCTGCAATGATGATCCCGTGGTGCTGCAAACAAGACCAGATGCACTCAAATAAATAAATAGTAAAAAATAAATAAATTCAATTGAAAGCTAAGGTCACATGTTGAGTGACAAGGCAACCTGAATGACAAGAAGCCTGCCAAGCAAGGATGTGATTGTGAGCTACGCTTCCTATTTCATAGACTCATGCACCTTCCTTACTAAGAAGGACCTCAGAGATCATATCCAGTGCTCTCAGTTTATGAGACTCAGGGAAGGAACACATGTCTCCAAAGACATGCTGAAAAGGAATCAGGACTCTCTACTCACGGACCTCCCTTTTAATTTATCGGAAGGTCTAAATAGACAAGTGATAATGGTTCAACAAATATACACTGAGTTAGAACTATCTTGAGGGAGGGGGGTGGGCACCGTGATGGCCACTCTCCTGAAACTCTCTAGAACTGACAGACACGTAAATGAGGTAAGCAGAGACCCATCCTGTGCTCACTGGGGGGCCTATTTGGCTCGCACGAGGGGGCCTCAGCCCAGAAGAACGAATGGAGGAGATAGAATCAAAAGGATTATGGTGAGCGGCATCCAAACGGGGGAAGCATGTTGGGAAAGGTGCAGGGGAGGGGGGAGTGAGGAGGAGGAGGGGCGCTAGAGCAGTGGAAGGGTGGGACATGAGGCCCACCACGCCTAGGTGGTGGGACATCAAACATAGGACAGACTTTGGGAAGAAAGGACCTTCAAGGAATGTAAATGTCACCAGTCTCACCCTTTAAAATGGTCTTGCCCACCAGTCTCATGCCCTCTGCATAAGCCTCCAGGTCTCCCTGTAATTTCTCAGTGATTTTAGGGGGACGATTCTAGACGGTTCTGAGCTCCTGAACATTCGCAGTACCTGCTGCCTCCCAGCTTGCAGAGTCTGACATTTGAGCCAACTTCAGCTTCCCTGGTGGCGCAGACGGTAAGGAATCCGCCTGCAGTGCAGGAAAGCAGGGTTCAGTCTCTAGGTTGGGAAGATCCCCTGGAGAAGGAAATGGCAACTGGCCCCAGTATTCTTGCCTGGAGAATCCCATGGACAGAGGAGCCTGGCGGGCTACAGTCCATGGGTCAAAACAGTCAGACAGGACTGAGCAACTAACACTTTCACTTTCACTCAGCTCTTCTTGACCCTTTTCCTCGTCCCCTTCACCTTTCCTCCCCACTGGGTGCTCCACACATATCAGCCCAAAATAGCGGTCATTTCTGCAATCGTTTACTCGGCATTTATTTACATGCTATATCCTATATGCTAAGCATGATTTTTCTTTCCCCCCCCCCCTTTTTTTTTTTTAAGTTTTTGACCATACTTCAAGGTGTGTGGGATATTTAGTTCTCCAATCAGGGAAGGAACATGGGCCCCCTGCAGTGGAAGTATGGAGCCTTAACTGCTGGACCACTGGGGAAGTCCCAAGACTATCTCATTTAATCCTCTCTCCCTATGAGAGATGGTTGGATGGCATCACGGACTCAATGGACACGAGTTTGAGTAAGCTCTTGGAGCTGGTGATGGACAGGGAGGAATGGTGTGCTGCAGCCCATGGGGCTGAAAAGAGTTGGACACGACTGAGTGACTGGAATGACTGACCGACCGTGTTTAGCTAGCAAGTGGAGTCTCAGACAGGTTAAATAATTTGCCTGAGGTCACACAGCTGAAAAGCTTTGGAGCTAGTATCCAAGTCTTTTGAACAGAGAAACCCAAGAACTTTCTGATTTTTACTACGAAAATATTCAAGTAAAAAACCGTATAAAAAGGAAAAAGAAAAAAAAAAATTTGCCTCCTTCCTAATTCAGCCTTGGCGAGCCTTATCAGTTTAGACACTGGAGGTATTTTGACTCTCTCTTTCTAGCGTATGGCCAAATTCCCTAGATGCTGCTGAACTATGGGCAACTGATACCAGCATTTCTTTCTTACAAGCTATTACTTAAGCCTTAGTCCAGGAAATACAGAATTGATTACGTCTCTGAACTTTCCCAGAGGGCAAGGTACCATCACATCTTTTGGAGGCCAAAAGGAAAGAATTGTTAAAAGATGGAAGTGGCCCAACAGGAATGAGGCACCAGCAGGTTCAGAGGCTGCGTAAGCGAGCGGCACAAAACCACCCGCCCCCCAGGGCTGCTGCGCTACCGCCCCTCCTGAGGCCGCCTGGGCAGCCTCCAGGCCCAGTGACGTTGCTGTATACAGCCCACTCTGGAGGCCCAGAAGACAGCAGCCTTCTCCAAGGGCAGAGCTTCAGGTGACACACCAGTCTTCCACTTTGTACAGAAAGACAAGGGGTCGGAGGCTAGAATCTCCATGAACTCGCAGTCAGTGGCCTAGCTGGTTAGTCAGGGGGCTGCTGCTGCTAAGTCGCTTCAGTCGTGTCCGACTCTGTGCGACCCCATAGACGGCAGCCCACCAGGCTCCCCTGTCCCTAGGATTCTCCAGGCAAGAACACTGGAGTGGGTTGCCATTTCCTTCTCCAATGCATGAAATTGAAAAGGGAAAGTGAAGTCGCTCAGTCATGTCCGACTCTTAGCAACCCCATGGCCTGCAGCCCACCAGGCTCCTCTGTCCATGGGATTTTCCAGGCAAGAGTACTGGAGTGGGTTGCCACTGCCTTCATGGGATTTTCCAGGCAGGAGCACTGGAGTGGATGCCATTGCCTTCTCTGAGTCAGGGAGCTATCAGGAGCCAATCTGGAGGCCTGGGGAGAAGCAGGTTTGGGAAGAGGCGTTTGGATGACCTGGGGGAGAGGGCACGAACGCTGAAGACTTTTGTATCACATATTAATTCTCACCAGAAAGCACCTCTGGGGGCAGACATTATACAACCAGCAGGACAGAGTGAACTGACCCATCTCTGTCATCAGTCACCCCAGGCCTGGGACAGTGCATGAAACACAGAAGCCACGTTTGTAGAGCTGAGACCTAAGCATGACACCAACAGCACAGGCTCCCACTTACCAAGTGCCAGCACTGAATATCACCAGATAGCCAACACGTGGCACCATCCCTCAAAGAGATCAGCCAGCCACCCAGGGGCAAGTCAACTACTGGATGTGCCACAAAGTTGGTGCGGGTTTTCTGTAAGACGTTACGGTTTCATCACCCAAAGACCCACAAGAGTGATCCATAAACATAGGGTTCCACAAAACACTACCTCAGACCAAGGGGCCCACCACACAGCAGAGGTGCTGCGGCCACGGGAAGCACTACTCCGATTACACACCACTTCACTGAAAAGTCTGCTGGGAACCAGCAGTGCAACGTCTCTTTGGTGACGCAAGGGGCTGTCCCAGAGATGGTATTCTGTGAGGGTGGCAGGATCCTCTAGGACTCAATACACACTCTTAATGACTGGCACGTGGTCCTGTGTCCCCCTGAGGTAGAATGCATGGGTCCCGAAACCAAGAAGTGGAACTATCTACCACCCCTGCCTCCAGGAACCCACTTGCGATCCACACAAGCCTAGGCTCTGAGGGTCTCTAGGTCCTAACTCTCAAAGAAGGGAAACGATTTCCTGGGCACACAGTAGGAGTCTCTTTGAATTTTAGGCTCCAGCTGCCACCCAACTACTTGGGGGTCCTCATGCCAAGAGACCAGCAGATTGGCAAAAAAAATCAGCCACATGGGCAAGTAATTAACCCTGCCCACAGGGGGAGCTTTACTTCTGCTCTACACATAAGTAAAGAGTATGTCTGGCAATCAGGTGATGGCCTCAGGCAGCCATACCCCAAGAAGGGCACAGGAATAACCAGGAGTTCAGGACCCTCTGAGAGGTAAGCCACCTAGCCCAGCAGAAGGGTTAGCCAGAACTGAGAGAAACCTAGAATGAATGGTAAAGAAGGATCATACAAGTATTAGTTACAGCCTTGAGATCAACTACGGCTGCAAAAGCTATAGTGTTTCCTACTAAGCCTCATTTGTAAGTTCCCAGGAAATAAGACCAATCAAAATCTGGTTTAAAAAAAATGTTCCCAGATAGGGGAAATTTATTATAAAAATCAAGTGGATTTGACAAACCTAGACAGTGTATTGGGCTTCCCTGGTGGCTCAGACAGTAATGAATCCACCCGCAATGCAGGAGACCTGGGTTCAATCCCTGGGTTGGGAAGACCCCATGGAGGAGGGCGTGGCAACCCACTCCAGTATTCTTGTCTGCAGAATCCCATGGACAGAGGAGCCTGGTGGGATACAGTCCACGGGGTCGCAAAGAGTCAGACACAACAGAGCAACCAAGCACAGCACAAACAATGTACTGAAAAGCAGAGCCATCACTTTGCCAACAAAGGTCCATATAGTCAAAGCTATGGTTTTTCCAATAGTCATGTACAGATGTGACAGCTGGACCATAACAAGGGCTGAGCACTAAAGAACTAATGCTTTCAATTTGTGGTGCTGGAGAAGATTATTAAGAGTCCAACCAGTCACTTCTAAAGGAAATTAGCGCTGAATATTCACCGGAAAGACTGAAGCTGAAGCTCCAATACTTTGGCTACCTGATGCAAAAAGCCAACTCATTGGAAAGGACTGAGATGCTGGGAAAAGACGAAAGGCAAAAGGAGAACGGGGCGGCAGAGGATGAGATGGTTAGGTAGCATCACTGACTCGATGGACATGAATGTGTGCAAACTCTGGGAAACAGAGGGCAGGAAGCCTGGTGTGCTGTAGTCCATGGGGTCACAAAGAGTCAGACATGACTGAGCAACTGAACACAACAAAAAGTGGATTTGAGTGGCACTAGCATGGACTGTAGTGCACACTAGGGCACTCCACCCACGTCCCCTCTTCAGGGTGGACACACTCACAGCCCAGCTGCTAACAACACTGGATGCTGGTGACTCACAGCTGAGTTCCCCCTGGGGATCTGGCTCTACCGCTGGGACCTGCTGGACCCAGGATCACAGCTCCTCCGAGGGGACGACCTATGACCAGCAACTGGCTTATGGAGGAGAACAAAGGTCTGGTCCCCACGCCTCAATATGGGACAACGCTAGAGGGTCATCTGAGCTCCAGAGCTCCCTGTAACATTAGTTGGGGTCCCGAAGCCACAGAAATACAGGTCAGTGTCTCTCTCAGCCTAGTCCTGTCTTCCCCAAGACCTTATAGATATCTCTCCTGAATACATTTGGAGCAACCTTTCTGCAGAAAATCTGTCTCAAAGTTTATTTCCAAGTACCCAATCTAAGATAGCCATGCTCACATACAACATCACATGGCCCAAACAATACTGCCCTGGAACAGCCAACAGAAGTTTCTTACCATGGGTCCATGTCCTTAACAAAGTTCTCCACTTAATCAAATATACCTGCCCTCTTAAAATCTGGGGCGGGGGGGAGTGCGGGGGGAGTGGGTAGTTCTCCCTCCATGTTTCAATCTAATCTATGAGGCTGCATAAGTTATTTAATAAACCCATGGCACAGTATCCTGCTTCTTTCAACATAAAATGTTGGCCTTAGATATAAAGATATAAACCAAGGGTTGGTATAAAGATAGTATGTTAAAGACATTTAATGTCAGAAAGTTCACATGCTGGTATCATTGTAGTCTAAGAGAAAGGGTTAAGAAGACTAGGTCATTAGGTCATATAGCCTTATGGAAGTCATTTAACCTTCAATGAGCCTGTCTCCTAAACTATGTTAAAAGCTTGTTTGGACTACCGTCAGAACTGCCATGAGGATCTTATCTGTAAAGATAACAGTACCTGCCTAATTCTTAGAATGAGGCTTCTTGGAAAGACTAAATGAGGTGATATTTTATGATACCTGGAACACAGTAAACACTCCACATATGACTAGTATCAAATGAAAAGAAGCCTACAAAATTACTTTGAAACTGTAACATGGTACAAAAATGCCACCAATTTTGAAAGCAGCACAATATATTCAATAGGGAATGTTTTACATTTTTTCAGAGGTTTGGCCGTATCTCCTTAACATCATTTAACTTCAAAGCATCTAGTGCAGTGTTTTGCTACTGGGCAGATGCTTAAAATTTTCTCCCTGACTTTAAAGAATCAGTAATACCAGGCCTTGGCACCCTATGAATATTGGCAAGCATAAATGCTTCTGTAATACTCTGTAGAAGAGAGATTTTTTTTTTTTTCTGGATTAGAGTACAAAGCGAGAGGGGAAACTACATTTCTCGGATTCACATGAAAAGTAACCCAAAGATTTCAAATGTATTTTTATTGGTCTGAATATATTCCAATCAAGTTATTTTTAATCATCTGCTATCTCAGGGTCCTGGTATATGTGCACCCATTTCCCCTTATATTTTATTAAATGAAGGATCAAGGATTTCGTCTATCCTGTGCTCCACATTTTTAATGGAAACAAAATCCTCTGAGGATTATCTTAAATCCGGGTAATATTCTTAAGTGGGACCTGAACACAGCCTAATAGTTGCAAGGTTAGAAACCCATCTCTCTGTCTCCTTAAAGTGACTCCGTGAACTCATATCCCTGGGTCACTGAACCACTTCAATACTGGCATATGTATTATGAGGAAATACACAGATCAGAATTCAAAAAACATTCAAACATAATGCCAGAACAGGATGATCAATCCAACTTCATCAATCCAATCCATTTCATTTAATCTCACCTTTAAACAGCCCTAAACTCTGCATTCTCTCCCTGTAAGTAAGGCTAACTTTTGCCTTCACCCCGCCTCTCCTTCTCTTTATCTGTTTGTACCCCCACTCTGAATTAGCCTTCTAGCGCTAGGACCATCACAAATCTTGCCTCCTATATATGCCTTCTTCCCTCTCCTGACTTAGCACACCTGTGTATGTGCTCAGTTGCTTCAGTCGTGTCTGCCTCTTTTTGACCCCATGGACTGTAGCCCTCCAGGCTCCTCTGTCCATGGAATTCTCCAGGCAAGAATATGGAGTGGGCTGCCATTTCCTCCCCCAGGGGATCGACCCAACCCAGGGATGGAACCCACGACTCTCATGTCTCCTGCTTTGGCAGGTGGGTTCCTTACCAGTAGCGCCACCTGAGAAGCCCTCTGAGTGCCTCCCTAATGAATATTATTTTCTGGAACCCGTCCCCCTTTGTGACACTTGGATGTCCCCTCCCCTTGCACCCGCTGTAAATGACCACCCCAGAGGCCAGGCCAGGCACTCTGCTCAGCACCGGCTCCCTTCCACGGGACTGAGCCCAAGGCACGCAGAGCCCCTGGCCATCACTGAAACAACTCTAACAGTTCTGTGAGAACTCCCCAACACACTGAGCTGCATTTGGTGTTTCATTGACAGGTTTCCATTCCACACAACAAGAATACTGCAGAATTTAAACAATCATTCCCTTTATAAAATGTTGTGTCTTCACATTAATGATCTACATTGGTGTCACACTGAAAGACTTGTAAAGTCCACTCCATTTGGGACACGGACTTCCATAAATTCCAGCATTGATGCCTTAACTTGGCTTTTGTTCGGAACCTGAATGCACCCTTGGTAGGCGCCACTGCCTCCATGCTGGAACAATGCAATTGAAGTACGGGTGCTAAAGGCTCAGGTGCTGTTGTTGTTCACTCCATCGTGTCCGACTTTTGCAACCCCATGAACTGCAGCACGTCAGGCTGCCCTGTCCTTCACTGTCTCCCGGAGTTTTCTCAAACTCATGTCCGTTGTGACCACGATCTTTGTGACCACTTCATGTCCTTTGTGACCACTCTCCTGCCCTCAATCTTTCCCAGCATCGGGGTCTTTTCCAATGAGCGGCTCTTTGTATCAGAGCCTTCATCCGAGCTTCAGCATCGGTTTCGGTGGTGGGTTACATACGCCTTTTCAGTGTGGCATCGCTTTTTCACAAGGTCTCTGGTGGCTGAACCTAAAGAAATGAAGAGAGATGAAAGTTTCAGATGCCAGGGTGAGCCAAGAAGAGAGTCATTGTGAGCAAAAGGTTCAGCAACCATCAGTCCTTCAGATCATACCATGTAGACTGTCACTTTTCTGTCAAGCATATTCTGTATTAATTTTAAAATGTTTAGGGACTTCCCTGGTAGTACACTGGCTAAGACCCTCAGCTCCCAAAGCAGGGGGCCCAGGTTCGATCCCTGTTCAGGGAACTAGATCCCACATGATACAACTAAGACCCAGCACAGCCAAATAAATAAATATTAAAAGGTAAAATAAAATGTTTAGATATTGACTCTTCCTAGTCTTGTCCCTCGGAGAAGCCAATGGCACCCCACTCCAGTACTCTTGCCTGGAGAATCCCATGGACGGGGGAGCCTGGCGGGCTGCCGTCTATGGGGTCGCACAGGGTCGGACACGACTGAAGCGACTCGGCAGCAGCAGCAGCAGCAGCAGTCTTGTCCCTGACCGATAAGCTGTGTGCCCTTAGGCAACTGACTTAGATTTCCCGTAACCTTTTGTTCAGTTGCTAAGTCACGTCTGGCTCTTTGTGACCCCATGGACTGCAGCATGCCAGGCTCCTCTGTCCTCTCATGCACACTGAGTCGGTGACGCTATCTAACCAGCTCATCCTCTGCTGCCGCCCTCTACTTTGGCCTTCAATCCTTCCCAGCATCAGGGTTTTTCCAATGAGTCGGCTCTTGGCCAAAGTATTGGAACTTCAGCTTCAGCATCAAGTCTTCCAATGAATATTAAGGGTTAATTTCCTTTAGGACTTTCTGAAACCTACATCCTTCATATATAAGATGGGGATAATAAAATTTTCGTTCCTAATGCAGAAAGCTAGGAGGAAGTATAACTCTTTTATTTTGTACATGAAAACAGACACTGAGGATAAGTGACTTAACGGCATAAAGTTGGTAAAAGGGGCAGGGCTAGAACCTATGATTCTAGGCTCAAATCTCTACCTAGTCTTATGATTTATTCCAATACAGCAAGATATAAAATCATATGAAATAACTTGATTATAATCCTATTTGACAAAAAGATACAAAGGAGGTATGAAGAAGTTTAATGTGGTTTAAAGGCAGAACTTTGATTATAACCTAGGCATGCAAATGTCTAATCCACAGTCTGTCTATACTACTGATCAAACTGCTGTAATGTAACTTCATTCTTCTGACTGAAGAAATAAATGTAAACTCGCCCCCACACAGGTATATATTGGTGCAGCAAATATTCTAGAATGTGAAGTTTGAAATCTATTTCAATGATATCTTCTTGTATTGTTTTAGTCCTTCCCCTTTATTTGACTATTTCCTGTCTTTCTGTACTATCTTGAGATGGACACCTATTTTTTAAAGTATGGTTGATTTAAAATATTATATTAGCTTCAGGTGTACACCATAGTGATTCAATATTTTTATAGATTATATTTCATTTGAAGTTATTATCAATTATTCCCTGTGCTGCACAATATATGCCGCTGTGCTGTGCTGAGTTGCTTATCCACGTCTGATTCTTTTCGACCCTATGGACTGTAGCCACCAGCTTTCTCTGAAGAATACTGCAGTGAGTTTCCATTTCCTCCTCCAGCGGATCTTCTTGACCCAGGAATGGAAACTACATTTCCTGCATTGGCAGACGGATTTTTTGTCACTGAGCCACCTGGGAAACCTGCACAATATATACTTACAGCTCATTTATTTACACATTAAGTAGCTTGCATCTCTGAGTCCCCTCCCCCATCCCTCTTCCCACTGGTAACTGCTAGTTTGTATTCTGTATTTGTGAGTCTGCTTCTGTTTTGTTATATTTACCATTTTATTTAGATTCCACATATATGTGATTATCACTCACTATTTACCTTTCTCTCACTGATTTCACTAAGCATAATACCCTCCAGGTCCATCCATGTTGTTGCAAATGGCAACATTCATTCTGTTTTAATGGCTGAGTAATATTTTAATCAGAGAAGGCAATGGCAACCCATTCCAGTACTCTTGCCTGGAAAATCCCATGGACAGAGAAGCCTGGTAGGCTGCAGTCCATGGGGTTGCGAAGAGTCGGACACGACTGAGCGACTTCACTTTCCCTTTTCAATTTCATGCATTGGAGAAGGAAATGGCAACCCACTCCAGTGTTCTTGCTTGGAGAATCCCAGGGACAGGGGAGCCTGGTGAGCTGCCGTCTATGGGGTCGCACAGAGTCGGACACGACTGAAGCAACTTAGCAGTAGCAGCAGCAGTATTTCAATGTATATGTTTACCACTTCTTCTTTATTCACTTATCTTTTGATGGACACTTCGGCTGCTTCCATAACTTGGCTATTTTAAATAATGCTTCTATGAACATGAGGATGCATATATCTTATTTTGAATAAGGGTTATTCTTCATATATATATATATGTATGTATGTACACACACAGGAGTGGAATTACTGGGTCTTATGGTAGTTCTATTTTTAATGTTTAATTTTTTTTAAGATTTTTTTTGAGGTGGACCATGTTTTAAAAAATCTCCACTGAATACACTGCTTTCCAGCTCCCTGACCAGGGATCGAGCCTGCATTCCCTGCACTGGAAGGCAAACTCCCCACCACTGGACTACAGAGGAAGTCCCTATTTTCAGTTTCCTGAAGAACTTCCATACTACTTTATATAATGGCCACACCAATTCACATTTCCATAAGCATTGTCTCAGGGCTCCCTTTCCTCCACATCCTTGCCAACTTCCGCTATTTGTAGATTGTTTGACGATAGCCATCCTAACAGACATGAGGGGATATCTACTTGTAATCATTATGATTCTGACTTGCATTTCCCTGATAATCAGCAACAATGCTGAGCATCTTTTCATGCGCCTATTGGCCAGCTGTATGTCTTCTTTGGGGAAAATAAAAAAGTCTACTTGGGTCTTCTGTCCATTCGAATTGGGTTGCTTAAGGGTTTTCTGATATTTCAGTGTATGAGCTGTTTATATACTTTGGATTTTAACCCTTATTGGATATGTCATTTGCAAATATTTCCTCCCACGCAGGAGGCTGTCTTTTTGTTTTGTCAGTGGTTTCTTTGCTATGCAAAGCTTGTAAATTTAAGCAGGTCCCATTTGTTTATTTTTGCTTTTGTTTCCTTTACCTGAGGAGACCGATCCAAAAGCAATATTCCTAAACTATGTCCAAGAGTGTTCTGCCTATGTTTTCTCCTAGGAGTGTTACAGTTTCTGGGCTTACATTTAGGTCTGTGATCCATTTTGTTTACTTTTGTATGGTATAAGAAAATGTTTTAATTTCGTTCTTTCATACCTAGCTGTCCAGTTTCCCCAGCACTGCTTACTGAAGAAGCTGTCTTGTCCCCACTGTGTATTTTTGCCCTCTTTCTCTGTCAGTGTATGCGTGCGTGATCAGTCAGGTCTGACCCTTTTCATGGACTGTAGCCCGCCAGGCTCCTCTGTCCATTGGATTTCCCAGGCAAGAATACTGGAGTGGGTTGCCATTTCCTCCTCCAGGGGATCTTCCCGACCCAGGGATCAAACCTGCATCTCCTCTGTCTCCTGCACTGCAGGCGGATTGCGGATTCATCACCACTAAGCTACTAGGGAAATCATATAGTAATGAAACATATGTGCATGGGTTTGTTTCCAGGCTCTCTATTCTGTTCCACTGATCTATGTGTCTGTTTTTGTTTACAATACTGTTTTGATGACTATAGCTCTGTAGTATAGTCTGAAGTCAGAAAGTGTGGTCTCTCCAACCTTCGTCCTTTTTTCTCAAGATTGTTTTTGCTACTGGGGTCATCTGTGGTTCCATAGAAATCTTAGGATTATTTGTTCTCGGGCTTATGCTCTGTCACTCAGGCAAGTCCTAGTTATGTGAAAAATGTCATGGGTATCTTGATAAGGATTGAATTCAATATGTACTTTGCTTTGGTTGATAGGAATTTTTAACAATATTAATTCTTCCAAACCATGAACATGTGATATCTATCCATTTCTTTGTATCACCTTCAATTTCCTTTATCAGTAGTTTATAGTTTTTGTAGTACATCTCTTTCACTTCCTTGGTTAAGTTTATTCTTGGGTGTTTCACTCTTTTTGAAACAATTCTGAACAGGGTCATTTTCTTGCTTTCTCTTTCTGATGGTTCATAAGTTTATAGGAAAGAAACAGATTTCTGTGTATTAGTCTTCAGTAATTAATTAATTACTGAATTCCTTTGCTAGTGCTAATAGTTTTTTGGTGGAGACTTCAGGGTTTTCTACATTCAGGATCATGTCATCTGAGAATAGTGATAATTCTATTTCTTCCCTTCTAATTTAGATGCCTTTTCTTTCTCCTGTCAGTTCACTTTGGCTAGGACTTCCAAAAACTGTTAAACAGAAGTGGCAAGACTGGGCATCCTTGTCTTTTTCCTGATTTTAGAGTAAATCTCTTCAGCTTTTCATATAAAATATGTTTGCTGTGGGTGTGTCATAAATGGCCTTTATTATGTTGAGATATATTTGCTGTGGAACAACTTGGTAAGAGTTTTTACCATGAATGGATGTTGAATTTTGTCAAATGCTTTTCCTGAATCTTTTGAGATGATCATGTGATTTTTATCCTTCATTTTATTACATGGTGTACCACACTGATTTGCAGATAATGAAACAATCTTGAATTCTTAGAATAAATCACTCTTTATCATGGTGTATGATCCTTTTTATATATGGTTGAATTTCACTTGCTAACATTTTGTTGATCATTTTTGCATCTATATTCATTAGAGATTTTGGCTTCTAAAAAAACATTTCTTTTCATAGTGTCTTTGGTTTTAGCATCAAAGTAATGGTGATGTCATAGAAAGAATTGGGGAGTGCTCCCTCTTCTTCAAATTTTTGAATAGCTTGAGGAAGATAGGTATTAGCTCTGCTTTATACTTGTGGTAGAGTTCCCTTATGAAATGTCCAAAACATACAATCCTGGAGTTATGTTTGCTGGGAATTTTTTTATTGCTGATTAAATTTAACTACTAGTGATCAATCTATTCAGAGTACCCATTTCTTCTTGAGTCAGTCTTAGAAGATTGTATGTTTCTGAAAGTTTATCCATTTCTTCTAAGTTGTCCAATTTGTTAGCATATAACTATTCACAGAATTCTCATGATTTTTTGTATCTCTGTGATATCAGTTGAAACTTCTCCTCTTCCATTTCTTAGGTTTTATATTTAGGTCCTCCCTCCCTTTTTCTTCATAAGCCTGGCTAAGGTTTGTCCATTTTGCTCATCCTTTAAAAAAGAAAACAGCTCTTGAATTCAGTGATATTTTCTTTGGGGGAATCTATTTATTTCCTTTCTGATCTTTATTATTTTCTTCTTTTTGCTGACTCTGGGCTTTGTTGTTCTTTTTCTAATTCCTTTGGATCAAGATTTAACACAGGTCTAACACAATTCCTATCAAAATCCCATCAAGATTTCTTATAGAGACAGATAAAATTATCCTAAAATGTATATGGAAAAACAAAAGAATGAAAATATCTAAAATATTTTTTAAAAGAAAGACAAAGGAGAAGGAATTAACCTATCTGATTTCCAGACTTATATAGTTACAGTAACTGAGACTATATAATATCAGTGGAGAGACAGACATATAACTCAATGAAATAGAATAGAGAACTCAGAAGCAGACCCACATATTTATGCCCAACTGATTTTTTACATGTAACTCAATGGAGGAAAAATACTCTTATCAATGAATGAAGCTGAACTAATCGGGTATACACAGGCAAATAAACAAAAAGAAAAAGAACTTTGTTCTAACCCTCACTCATTTGCAAAAATTAACATAAAATGGATCTTAGATTTAAATATTAAATGTAAAACTATAAAACTTTAGAAAAATTAAATATGAGACAATTGATCTAGGGCTAGCTAGGCAAAGCACTTAGCCTTGAAATCAAAAGCATGGTACACAAAAATAAAAATTTATAAGTTGGACTTTACCAAAATTTGTATTTGCTCTGTGAAAGGTCCTACTTACCAGAGCAAAAAGGCCAGGTCCAGACTGAGAGAAAATATTTACTAACCACCTATCTGACAAAAAATGACTATTTAGGATATAAAAAGAATTCTCAAAACTCAACAGTAAAAGATAATCCAATTGGAAAATGGGCAAAATATATGAACAGACATTTCATTGATGTGTGTACCGATGGCACGTAAGCACATGAAAGGATCTTCTACATCGCTAGCCACTAAGGAAATCCAAATTAAAACCATAATGAAACATCACTACACAAATATTTACAATACTTACGCTGGTGAAGATGTAAAGAAACTCAATCACTCAATACATTCCTAGTGGGAAAACAAAATTGTACAGTCACTCTGGGAAAAAGTCTGCAGCTTCTTCTTTAAAAAGGTCAGCAAGATGGCACAACAGGACACTTCCAGCCTTCATTCTTTCGCAGAAACACACTGTCCAGAACATATCACACGTTAGGGCACAAAACAAACCTTAACAAATTTGAGAGTACTGAGATAATTCCAAGTATCTTTTCCAGTTACAATGGAATGAAACTGGAAAAATTAACAAGTACATGGAAATTAAACAACACATTCTTTTAAAAAGCTATTGGGTTTAAGAGGAAATCAAATTAGAAAATATCTCAAGGCAAATGAAAATAAAAATACAACATACCCAAACCAACGAGATGCAGAAAAAGCAGTACAGAAGGCAAAGTTTATAGCACTAAATACTTGCACTGAAAAATAAGAAAGATCTCAAATAACCAATCTCAATTTACACCTCAAGGAAGAAACTAAGCCCAAAATTAGCAGAAAGAAGGAACATCTCCAAGAATGGATAACTAAGGAACTAATAAATATTAGGGCATAAATAAATGCTAGGGAACAGATAAACATTTTTTAAATTGATAACACTTAAGAGCTGATTTTTGAAAAATAAAATAAAATCAACAAACTCTTCACTAGGCTAGGGGGTTAAAAAAAAGAGAGAAGACACAAATAAATAAAATCAGAAATAAAAGAGGAGACATTACAACTAATCTCACAGAAATAAAAAGGCTCATAAGAGACTATTACGAACAATCATGTGCCAATAAATTAGACAACCTAAACACATGCAATCCTATGCCAAAAAAACTGGACAATCTACACACAACCTACCAAGATTGGGTCAAGGGGAGACAGAGACTCTGCACATACCAATAACAAATGAAAACACCAAAGGAATGGTTTTAAAACTTCCAACATAGGAAGAGACCAGGATCAAATGACTTCGTGGGTAAATTTTACCAAACATTTATAAAGAACACCAACCTTCCTTAAATGCTTCCTGAAATTAGAATAAACACTTTCAAACTAATTCTATGAAGTTAGTCTGAAACCAAAGCCAGACAAAAGATATCACGAGAGAAAAAAACTGCAGATCAGTATCCTCCTGAACACAGACACAAAGATGCTGAAAAAACAAAAAATACCAGCAAACTCAATATAACAGCATATATCATTCACCATGACTAAGTAAAATGTATCTTTGTGGTATAAGAATGATTCAATACATACAAATCAATCAACATGATACACCATATTAACAGGATAAAGGATTAAAATCACATGAATCATCACAATGGATGCATAAAAAACATTTCCCAATATTTACATCTTTTCACAATTAAAAACTCTCAACAAGAGGTTTGACAGAAAATAAAATTCTGTAAAGCAATTATCCTTCAATTAAAAAAAAAACTCTCAACAAATTAAGTATAGAAGAAACTTACTTTAATACAATAAAAGCCCATAGCAAACATCATGCTCAACAATGAAAAGCCAAAAGATTTCCTTCTAAGATCCAGAACAAGGCAAGGATGCCCACTCTTACCTTTCCTTTTCAACACAGTACTGGAAGTCCTAGGAAGAGAAACTAGTCCAACAAAAAGAAATAAAAGCCACTAAATCAGAAAGAAGTGGAATTACCCCTGTTTAAAGATGACACGACTTCATATGTAGAAACTGTAAAGACTACAAAAACTATGCAACTAATAAGCAAATTCAGTAAAGCTACAAGATGTAAAATCAACATATAAAAAACTGTGTTTCTATATACTAACAACAGCCTACCTGAAAAAGAAATGAAAATCATTCCATTTATAGTAGCATCCAAAATAAGAATAAGGAACAAGCTTAACAAAAGAACAGAAAGACCTGTAGACTGAAAACTACAAAACAATGACAAAAGAAAATTTAAAAGACACAAATAAATGGAAGGACATCTCATGTTCATGCATTGGAGAATTAATACTGTTAAAACGTCAACACTTTCCAAAGTGATCTGTGGATTCAACACAGTTCCTATCAAAATATCAATGGCATTTTTATCAAAATAGAAAAAACAATCCTAAAATTCATTTAGAACCATGAAAGACCCCTAATGGCCAAAGTAATTTCGAGCAAGTACAATAAAGCTGGAGGTATGGCAGGCACTCTTTGACCTCAAAACCTTTACACACCAGGTACACACAGACAACTCCTAAATTTTTATCTTTAGCCTCAACTTCTCACCTGAACACCTGACTTATAACCCAACTGCCTACCCACTTTCCCTTCTTGAATCCTAACAGACATCTACTTAACGTGTCCAAACACATGATAAGCCCCCTCAGCTTGTTCCTCTCCCCATCTTCCCCACCTTTCTTAGAATTCTTTGATAAACATTTCAAAACACAGCTGCAGATTCTCTGTTGTTCCAGTGTCCCCTCCGCTTCGAATGAGTCCATGAATAGTTCTAGGCATAGACAATGGAGGAAGTGACACAATGTGAGTTCTGAGACTAGGTCAGAAAAGACCCCGCAGTTTCTTCCAGGTTCACCTGGAACGTTCACCCTCAGGGACTGCCCCCTCTCAAAACCCAGCCATTATGCTGCGAGAGGACCAGTTCAACAGAGATATTTTTAAAAAAAGAAAAAAAAAAGGGTTGTTGTTTTAATTCACTACTTGGGGGGAGATTTGCAGTAATAGAGAACTGGACTTGATGGTAGCTTTATTCTTTCAATTATTCAGAACAAAAATTTTGAAGGCAACCTTGACTCCTTTCTTTCACATTCCACATCCAATGCCTCAACACATTCTGTCAGGTCTCTCTTCAAAATAAGTCCAAAATCTGACCAATTCCCACTACCTAGTCCGTAAGATGGTTCTCTAACGTCCTAGCTTGAAAACCACAGAAACTGACTCAGGCTAACTTTTGTGAACAAATGAAATGAAAGGAAATCAGATGGCTCACAGAACAGACCCAGAGGGATGAGAACCAGGTCCAGAAAATGGTCTGAAATCAGAGACGTTTAGGAAAAGGAATCATAGCCAAAGAGCCAGTCGGCGCTGCTGGACGCAATGCGCCAGCTTCACCAGCGTGAATTCCAGGCTGTCCCCACGCCTCTGTTCTGCCTGACTTTGAGGGACGAGTATCTTATTGACTGAGCTTGGTTGATGTTCCTGAAACTGCCAGGGGACTGCCAGGGGGAAGAATAGGGAGAGCCTGCGCATTTGGGCTTTCATTGGAAGAAATTAGAGGGACTTGCCTGATAGTCGAGTGGCTAAGACTCCACACTCCCAAGGCAGGCAGGGGGCCCAGGTTTGATCCCGTCAAGGGAAATAGATCCCACTTGTAGCAACCAAGAGTTCGAATGCCACAACTAAAAATTTCACATGCCGCAACTAAGACCCAGTGCAGCCAAATAAAACATTTTTTAATTTTAATAAATATTAAAAAGAAATTGGAGACCAATCTCCCATAAAACTCATTTCACAATGCCTTCTCCATGCATAAAAAGTGGCTACAAATTCTGAGCAGCCAAGTAAAAGCAAAGTCGAAGGTAAAATCTGGATGAGAAGATACACTGTGTATGGTAAACAACAGGTCCTTAATATATGGTAATACAATGGAAAAATACATAGATTCTGAATTACAGCCTTGGATTCAAGTCCTGTTCAACCACTTACTGGATGTGTGACCCTAAGAGAGTTACTTAATTCCCTGGAGACTCCATTTTTTCATCTTTAATAGGAACAATAATATCTGCCTTGCCTATCTGACAGGTTGTTTTGAGGATGGAATTAGTACGTGAGCATGTTAAGGATACTACTTCCATCTCATTCGTCTTGCCCAGCCGAGGGCCAGCCTGGAGTAGGTGTTCCATAAATGTCTACAGAATGAGTAATAGTGACAGAAATGATTTGTAAAATGAGTCATTAATAAACGGATCCCACTAAATCCTCCTCCCAGGCCAGCAAAGTGTGATACCATCACCGTCAGTCTTAAGTAATATCAAATATGCTTGGGAGGAGACCTTTGACACGGATCATTTTTGCCACTAAGCTCTTCATACAATAAATATGGAAATAGCAGAGCAACTTACTGTTTCATTATCTAGGATACATTTGGCTTGTGCAGCAATTTCCTTCTGTGACAAGGTTTGCTGCTGCTGCTGCTAAGTTGCTTCAGTCGTGTCCGACTCTGTGCGACCCCATAGACGGCAGCCCACCAGGCTCCCCTGTCCCTGGGATTCTCCAGGCAAGAATACTGGAGTGGGTTGCCATTTCTTTCTCCAATACATGAGGGTGAAAAGTGAAAGTGAAGTCACTCAGTCGTGTCTGACTCTTCGAGATCCCATGGACTGCAGCCCACCAGGTTCCTCCATCCATGGGATTTTCCAGGCAAGAGTACTGGAGTGGGGTGCCACTGCCTTCTCCGGTGACAAGGTTTAGGGACTCAATAATTGTTCCAAGAATCATTCTAG